>NC_048276.1:4069407-4674396 GCF_009762535.1 Notolabrus celidotus
TGCTAACACAGCATCCGGCTTCCTCCCTTAAGTGCTAACAGCTCCTACAGATACCATATCCTCCTCTGTTGTAGAACATCTCCTCCCTGCTGAAAGGGAACAGAAGACTCCGGTACATGCTTCTCCTTGTATTACATGCAGAGAGAATAATCAGACATTTTTTTGGGTGGCAGGACTTTTCATCTGGGATGGCCTCTGCTGCAGCAACAGCTCTGAAAAGCCCTGCAGCCAAGAAGAGTGCTGGCTAGATAGTGTCACTTTCCATTACCGCCATGCTCGCCTTCCTAAAATTAGAGAGGACGCCTCTGTAAACATTGGAGGGGACCTTGGACTGATAGCCAGCAGGGTTTTGAATTTGGCTACGAGGATTGCAGGTTGGTAGTTTGGACAAAAGCAGATTAATACAGTTAAAGGGGATAAACCTCTGACCCTGCATGACCAAATAAGTCATGGTAAACACTGACTGAATGTTAGCATTCATTCATTAGTTTGTGTGTTGTTGTTTTTTGTCCATCCAGCATCTTACTGTCTAGTTTTCTCTCCAATAAAAAAAGAAAAACACACATTATCGAGGTTGTCTGTGTCTAGGCTCACTAGACTTCAGTTATTTGTTTTATTCAGATTCAGGGGCTTTAAAATGCAGTATAGCCATCAATCAATCAAGCTTTATTTATAGAGCACCTTTCATACAAATCAAATGCAACCCAAAGTGCTTTACAGCGACAGAAACAGAAAGAAAATAATGGCAAGACATATTTAAAAAACAAAAATAGGTTTTATAAAAGAGACTTTAAACACTGAAATTATGGCTCAAGGAAAAACAATCATGTGATCATCTGAATGCATCAAACTAGAGACAATGAAATGTAATTTTAAATGCATTGTTATTAGTGATGAACAGTGTTGAGTAGCATATGTATTGTTTTAAATGCTAGTGTGTTTTTTTATCATTTATATTGTACATTCGTTTACATCTTCCTGCCCAGGGACCACAGATAAAAAATTAGCTTATAGCTAACTCTGGCTTGATATTTTTGTTTTGCATGGCCCCTGTCAAATAACCTTATAAAAAATGTTTTAAATATTTTTATTTTTTTTTAATGAAAAAAGAGACTAATGCACATCGACCAAAAATAAAATATGTGTAATTAACATAGGTTAAAGCAACAAATTAATATTAAGAACATAAATAGTGAAAATAAATACATTTAAAAAGGGTAAGGATAAGAGTTGAAAATAAAATTAAGGCTAAAAATATCAATTAAACTGAGTAGATAAATTAAAATAAATTAATTAATGAATAAATAAATAAAATAAGATATACTGTTAAAATTACTAAAATAATAAAGCAACATTTAAATCAATATAACAGTAAAAAATGAAGTAATAAAATTGTAAAACCCTGCATAAAAGCCAGACTGAATAAATACATTTTTAGTTTACAGTATAACAGAGCTTTAGGAACATCCTGGCAGTGTGTGAGTGACTGACCCTCCAGTTCTTTATCTGCTGTAATCTGTAACCTGTAATGGAAAGTGCACCAAAGCGCACGGCCAAACCGAGAGAGAGAGAGAGAGAGAGAGAGAGAGAGAGAGAGAGAGAGAGAGAGAGAGAGGGAGAGAGAGAGAGAGAGAGAGAGAGAGAGAGAGAGAGAGAGAGAGAGAGAGAGAGAGAGAGAGAGAGAGAGAGAGAGAGAGGGAGAGAGGGAGAGAGGGAGAGAGGGAAAGAGAGAGCGATGGGGAGACCACAGTTAACTGTGCAGCCAATATCTGTGTCCCTGTCCTCTCTCTGCTCTGCATGGTGAGCTGTTGTGTGCTAGCGGTAATCAATGTTTGCTTAGTTATTTGTGGAGTCACATCCTGAGTGCTGGCATGGGGAGACTCCAAGGTCAGTGCCTGGTGCACACGGGGTTAGACCACAGCTGCTCATGCACACAAACAGATGCAACCACCATAACAGGATCACCCAGGGTGTAATCTGATTGGCTGATTGGTCCCTCCCTGAAGTGACGGGCCATCAAGCTCTCTGCTATCCATAACAGCACAGAGTGGGGAGGCATTGTATCTCCAATTTCCAGTTCTGACTGAGATATGTGTTGACGTTTATTTGGTGGAGGAGGGGGGGGGAGTCACAGAGATGCGACACACACCAGGCATGAGTGCCATGTGGAAGCATGATGAGGAACACAACACACTTTATGTAAAATACCTGCAAAAGGATTGTGTTTTTCATTATCAGTTTTCTTGGGCTGAGTTTGGAGCTATTCCAGGAGGAAGGCTGTGATTTGCTATCTGCAAGGGTGGGTGGGGCTAATGCACAAACCAACTCACTGGGCTGTGCTGCAACCATAGACTGTATCATAAAGGGACGTAGTATCTGTGACATCACCTGTCTTTTACTGAAGCTGATTGTGGCGGGTGCCATATTGGAAACGCTGAACTCAACCTAACTTCTGTCAAGCTAGTGTGAGGTGAAGAGGCGGGCCCAAGCGGCAACCTCCGGTCTAAAAATATGAGTCCAATGCAGAAGTGCTAAAAACTGCAGTTCATGGAGGATCCACTAGAGGCTGGCTCCGGAAGTACAGGAAACCACATTCACACCAAATCAAAGAAGCCGATCTTTACAGCAGAAATAAACATGTTTACAGTCTGGTACAAAAGATGAGTGTAGTCTGGATAGTTCATTTCTGGATCGGCACACACTGTACGGGGGTGGGGGGGGTGAATTATTTTCTAACGTGGCAATTTCGAAGATATTGAGATTACAAGTCTTCCAATGAGAGGCACAGCTGACTTGATTGACAGGCGGGAACACTGCAGCTGTTGGCTAGGAGGCTCAAAGCCCGCCTCTTGTACAGCCTCACAGTACTTCCAGAGCACTAAAGTCATCAAACCAGCTGCTCCTGGCAGAACCTCGGTCCAGACTCTCTACTCGTGGGGACAGAGCCTTCTCAGTGGTGGCCCCAAAGCTGTGGAACAAGAGGCAGATATGGTTGTTAAAAGCTTACAGAAGCATGTGCCATCCTTTCATAAGTGTGGGCCATCCCAGTCAACAACTCTAGACACTTCCCTGCTGCCAGGTATCACTCAAAGTTATTGTTATTTTAACCCAAATCAACATTTTAAAAAGTGTCTGGATCCTTTGAAGTGTCTGGAATAGAAACAATAAATTGGATTGAGTTATTCTGAAGCCCGAGGTTTTGCACTTGATGTCTCATTTGTTTCCACTCGGCCTCGCCTGTCACACACGAGAAGGAGCTTGTTTGGTTTGACAGCGGTTTTACCTTTTGCCCTAGCAGTCATCCACAGAATGCATCAAACCCATCCAAGGGAAACAGCCCACAGGGTTTACAACGTGCAGGTCCGACTGAAAGTCTCCCTTTTCACCTCGCTGATATTGCTTTTGCACAAACAGAAAATCTGTGTGGAAACAAGAAGGTTGTCCATTTATTTCTTTGTATGAAATCAGTCAGGATGCAAAATTCTGACTGATTGAGAATGCTAAATTTTTACCATTATCATGTGACGGTAACAGTTTTCCTGAACATCAAATACATGAACCCTCTCAGTCTGAGGGGGAGGAGTCAGACCTTCTTGACTGGGGGGACCAAACTGTGGCATGAAGTAGGGGAGAACGGGGTTGGTTGTCACACTTTTTACTGTTTTGATAATTGCTCATCAACAAAACATCTTTCAATAGTCATTCCTATCTGGTTCTGTTTGCTTGAGTTTGGTTCTGGTTCAGTTTGCTTGAGTTTGGTTCTGGTTCAGTTTGCTTGAGTTTGGTTCTGGTTCTGTTTGCTTGACTTTGGTTCTTGTTCGGTTCTGGTTTGGTTCTTGTTCGGTTCTTGTTCGGTTCTGGTTCCGTTCTGGTTGCTTGACTTTGGTTCTGGTTCGGTTCTGGTTCGGTTCTGGTTGCTTGACTTTGGTTCTGGTTCGGTTCTGGTTGCTCAAGTTCGTTTCTGGTTCGGGTTCTGGTTGGTTCTGGTTGCTTGACTTTAGTTCTGGTTCGGTTCTGGTTGCTTGACTTTGGTTCTGGTTCGGTTCTGGTTGCTTGACTTTGGTTCTGGTTCGGTTCTGGTTGCTCAAGTTTGGTTCTGGTTCGGTTCTGGTTCGGTTCTGGTTCGGTTCTGGTTGGTTAAGTTTGGTTCTGGTTCGGTTCTGGTTCGGTTCTGGTTCGGTTCTGGTTCGGTTCTGTTTGCTTGAGTTTGGTTCTGGTTCTGTTCTGGTTGCTCAAGTTTTGTTCTGGTTTGGTTCTGGTTTGGTTCCGGTTCGGTTCTGTTTGATTGAGTTCAGTTCTGGTTCGGTTCTGGTTTGGTTCTGGTTCTGTTTGGTTCTGGTTCTGTTTGGTTCTGGTTCTGTTTGGTTCTGGTTCTGTTTGTTTGAGTTTGGTTCTGGTTCTGTTTGCCTAATAATCCTAATTGTAACCCTAACCCTAATCCTAACCCTAACCCTAACCCTAATCCTAACCCTTACCCTAACCCTAATCCTAATCCTAACCCTAACCCTAATCCTAACCCTTACCCTAATCCTAACCCTTACCCCAATCCTAACCCTAATCATAACCCTAACCCTAATCATAACCCTAACCCTAACCCTAATCCTAAACCTAACCCTAACCCTAACCCTAATCCTAACCCTAATCATAACCCTAACCCTAATCCTAACCCTAACCCTAATCCTAATCCTAACCCTAATCATAACCCTAACCCTAACCCTAACCCTAATCTTAACCCTAACCCTAACCCTAACCCTAACCCTAACGCTAACCCTAATCCTAACCCTAATCCTAATCCTAACCCTAAACCCTAACCCTGACCCTAACGCTAACCCTAATCCTAACCCTAATCCTAATCCTAACCCTAACCCTAACCCTAACCCTAACTCTAACCCTAACCCTAATCCTAACCCTAACCCTAACCCTAACCCTAAACCTAACCCTAACCCTAACCCTAACCCTAATCCTAACCCTAACCCTAACCCTAACTCTAACCCTAACCCTAATCCTAACCCTAACCCTAACCCTAACCCTAACCCTAATCCTAACCCTAACCCTAACCCTAACCCTAACCCTAATCCTAACCCTAACCCTAATCCTAACCCTAACCCTAACCCTAACCCTAACTGTAACCCTAACCCTAACCCTAACTCTAACCCTAATCCTAAGAGAGAAAATCTATCAACAGAGCGATTCATAACAACAGGTGGCAAATAGGGTAAAATGTAAAAATAGCACATTGAATATTGAATGTTTCACACTCTCTGAATCTTTCAGCCCAGTAAACACTTTATATAGAACATGCTGAGCCCTTCAAATGAAAACAGTTTAATGATGGTTCCTTGTATTTTTCTGTAACATCCCCACCTACTCATTCAAACACAGCAATAAAGAGAGACATGGATTATTAAACATAAGAAATGGAAATCACCCATTATCTGCAAACAGAAAAATAATTCAATTTTCACAGTTTCAGGTGTTTTAGCTCACGGATGATTTAAAAACTCATTTGTGAAAACACGCTTTAAATCACAGAATGTCCCCGGGAGGTTTTAGTCTTAGAAATAAGCTTATAGTCAATACTGCCAACTTACTGAATCCCCTGCAGAAACCCAACTTCCTTATCTGGTGGACGCTGAGCAGAGAGGATTTCAGAACAGCTTCAGCTCTCTCTGAATCCTACAGCTCAATACTCGTGACAGATTGCATAAATGAGAATTTCACTGCTGCATTCAAGAATGAAAGGATGAGCAATAGAGAGATTTAGGCGTGACTTTAATCTGGAGCAGGTAGTTTTACTGATGAACAGAATCCAGGCGGAGGAAGGGGATCAGTCTGAGCTACCAGCAGAGGTGTTTGGTTTCTTCTCTGCAGCCTGAATGTTTGTTCTCGTTTGGAAAGCATGCTGACTGTATCCATTCTTAATACCTGCAAAGTGACTTCCCCTGATGTGTTGTATTGATTACACCAAGAGTGCATCGAAACAAGCTGAGAACTCTGCTGCTCATGCCAAATTCTAATAAACTCTTTTATGCATTTGTTGATTTTTCTTTCAGGTTCATTCTGATATCATGTTCGGGCGCTTTTCCTCCTGCAGATACATGCAGCATGTTTTCTGTTTGTGTTGATGGATTACTAATACAATTATTTTAACTCAATCAGTCAGACTTTATTTACAAAGCGCTTTTCATACAATAAAATTGTAACACTAAGTGCTGTACATAAAAACTAATTAAAATATAATACATTTAAAAATATAAAATAATAAAAAGTCCCTCCATCTTAATCCCAACCCCAGCCCCGACCCCAAACACACCCCACAGTCCAAAGGTTAAAAACACAATATATGCAAAAAATAAAAATACTAATAATAATGATAAAAATAAAATAAATAAATAAATGAAAAATAAAAAAGGTAACGTTGTCATGATATATTAATGAGGAAACCCTGGAGGTAAAATAGGATTTTAAAACTCAACACAGGAAATTAAACTCACCAAAATAAAATAAATTACTAAAATAATAAAAAACTAAAATATTAAACCACTGAAAGAAACTAAGATGCTTTACTTTAAAAAGTGACTAAAATTTGAACTAGATAATCATAAATAAAGTAAGGGGAAATAAAAATGTTAGAAGAATAAAACTCCCTCGCAGCACTCCACCAGTGAGAGTGAATAACTTTTGATATCTTGACTTTGTGTAGTGGACTGAGTTTCTTCTTCTTCTTCTTCATCATGGTTGAACAGTTTGTAGGAAACTGGACTCTGGCCTCCAGCGAGAACTTTGATGAATACATGAAGGCAATTGGTGTGGGCTTCGCCACTCGACAAATGGGCAACATGGCAAAGCCGAACCTGGTGATCAGCGTGGAAGATTCCGGCGTGATTTCATTGAAGTCTGAGACAACTTTCAAGACCACAGAGATCAAGTTTAAGCTGAACGAGGAGTTTGAAGAGACCACCGCGGATGGTCGAAAAACAATGACCACATTCACTCTGGATGACCTAGCGGTCTAAGCGCCCCACATACAGAGGCTACAGTCCTCGTCACAGGGGTCGCCGGCTTGATTCCCAGCCGGTCGACCATTTCCTGCATGTCTTCCCCCGCTCTCTACTCCCCACATTTCCTGTCTGTCTTCAGCTGTCCTGTCAAATAAATGCAAAAAGGCCAAAAAATATTTAAAAAAATTAAAAAAAAAGTGAGACTAGGAAGGTCGGTCTTGAGTTTGCTTTAAAAAATGTTGATGCTCTGTGCAGCCCTCAGATCTTCAGGTAGGGTGTTCCATAGGTCTGGGCTGTGATGCTAAAAAGCTGCCTCACCGTGAGTCTTTGTTCTAGCTTTTGGTACCATTAAAAGTCCACTACCTGAAGACCTGAGGGCTCTCACTGGGTCATATGATAAATACGAAGGAGCAAGACCATGAAGAGATTTAAAAACCAATAAAATAATCTTAAAGGTGACATATCATGCAAAATTGACTTTTTAATGGTTCTCTACCTGAAATATGTGTCCCTGTCTACAAACCCCCCGAGAATGAAAAGAATCCATTCTGCCCCTGTTCTGATTTCTCCACCTTTCTGTAAATGTGTGTGAAACGAACCGTTTCAGACTTCAGTGTTTTTGTTACATAACAACAATATCCGGTCTGTAACAGGAAGTCAGAGCTCGGAACTTGTTCAGCCCATAGACTGTATAAAATACAACTCAACCCCTCCTCCGTTTTTCATTCCCTGCACGTGTGCTAACAAGGAGCTTAGGAGGGAGGCATGCTAGTTGTAGGCTGTCTTAATAAACGCAAAGGTCGGTTTTACTCCCCACGTCTGCAGATTTGAAGATCTAGTGGATGATTTTTATTTATCATGGATAAGTGCTAGCGCTAGTTAGCATAGCCACATAGCTACATGTTCATAGCTGTGTACCAAGACACACGTCGACATACTGATAAATAAAACAACAAGAAACACTAAATCTGTGACCAATGGTTCAGAAAGGTCCTGCTACAGGCGCCTCTCCGTCAGGATCAGATTCTGGATCAGATTCAGAGGGTTGAAGTAACGCGGGTCTGTGAGCAGCCGTGTATATTCAGCCAACATGTAAACATTAGATCAACGTGCTGGAGAGCCGAGGCACATCCACTTCCTGAGGGGGCGTGGTCAGAGAGAAAACAGAGTGTTCTGAGGAGGACTGAAGAAGAGGGCTTTTCAGGCAGACCAAAATCTGATTTCAAAGTGTTTTTTTGAGCATAAACTTTAAAGACATGTTTTGGGGACCTCATATATTGATATGTTGATGAAAAAAGCGTGATATGTCACATTTAAAATCTAAAAGATACTGGGAGCCCATGCAGAGACCTTAAATTTGGTATAATTGGTGTGATGTAGTAACTATAGAGTTCCACCTTGCATTCCTGTATGAGTCATTTAGGAGGAGAATGTGAAGTGATGTTAGTGTAAAAGGCTTGATGATATGTGTATTAACTTATACCTTTCAGTCCTGCATAAATATTTTTTATAGAGTTGTAATAATCTTGTGCAAAATAAAGAAAAAAAAACCTTCATCATTTCATTGGGAGAACCGTCATTTGCAATGGTACCGAGGTACAGACAACAACAACATACAAATAAATCAATCAGTTTAAAAAAAAAAAATTAAAATAAATGAAAAAATAAAAAAATACATAATTAGAGAAGGATATGTTGGTGCAAGGGAACAAAGTTTGACAATAAAATGCATAAAAATATCGCTAAAACCAAAAAAAGTAAGGAGTTAAAGAATTGAAGCAAAAACAATTAAAATCAATAAGATCAGAAATTAAAACTCTGAACTGTCTTAGTGGATTTCATGTGGTCTTAAGAAGTGTGTGAATCCAGGACCTGCAGCGTCCTCTGTGACACACTCAGACCAAAAATGTAACAAGTGAGGAAAGTGTGTCTCTGCTATATTAGCTTGATTACTGTCACTGTTTTAAGCTAAATCCCTGTGAGTGTGACTGTCTCTACGTGTCCAGATGTGTGTGTTGGTTTGGGGCTGTTTTTGGGGAGCTGAGAGATGAGGTCTCAGGACTAGTGAGAGAGTTCATGGAGGCAGAGCGGCCTCAGGCTCTGACACAGCAGCACACACATCATCGTCACACATCACTGGAGCTATTTTTAGTATATCTATTTTTTTTTGTTTGATTTTTCCTCTCGGGTCTTGGCCCTTTTTTTTTTTTTTTTTTCAGTCACTTTACAGTCGTGCTTTGAAATCAGACCAGACATGACAACAGCAAATTTCCTTACATTTAATTTCTCCAATCAATCTGTCACACCTTTTCCTTTCTTCATGTTGTGCAACAATCTGTCTTTCTTGTCTAAACAGCAGCAGCAGCAACAGAGCTCATGCTGTGAGGACATCCAATCTTCAATTAAGTTCCCCCCTCTGAAGCTGTGGAAACACAGACTAATGACACTGTTTCAAAGGAATGCTGTGATGAGATGTACCTCGATTTATCGTCACTATATTCCTTTGTAACGCTGACAGTAGCTGTCAAAGTTGCTGCTGCAGAAGGTTTTTATTTCACCTCTCGCAGGCAGCAAGTTCAGAGTGTTGTCATGTAAGACAATGAAACATATGCATGAAACAGGTTCAGTAATGACTTCAATGGAAACATAATCTAAGTGATTTGAAAAAAGCAAAGCAGCTGAGTCAGAAGGTGCTTTTCCACCAAGAGTTCCAGGGTCTTTTAGCCCCCAGAACTACTTTCCCCAGAACTAAAATGTTCCTGTGCCCCCATTGTTGTCTGTGTTTCAACCGCGGGCTGAAGTCCAGGGTAGATTGTATAAATCAGGCCAGTGACGTAATGCACTACACCACCACACCAGCAAAACACACTTATATCCTAAATATATCACACACTGATGGAGTGTTGAGAAACAGGTGAAGTTATATTGGCTGTTTTTCAACAGAACATTCAAGAGAGACTTTTTGATATTTAGGGGTTTATGATTGCTTTTTAAAAGGATCCTGGAGGATAAAGGAGAACATCTCTTAGAATTTCAAGGCTCAGTTGAAATTAAGCTGACTAAAAAGGACCGCCATCATGTTTCATCATGAGAGTGGCTGTTGTTGAGGAAGAGGAAGAGGAAGAGGAAGAAGAAGAGGAAGAGGAAGAGGAAGAAGAAGAAGAAGAAGAAGAAGAAGAAGAAGAAGAAGAAGAAGAAGAAGAAGAAGAAGAAGAAGAAGAAGAAGTTTTGCCAATTATATTTGTATTGACAGCAGGAAAGTGACAAATTGAAGTTGAGTACAAGCTGACATAATCTAACATTTTTCTAACAATGTTTTTTTTGTTTTAAATTGTATTTTCATTGGAAAAAATTTTTTTTCAGTTTGTTCAGCTTCTTGTCCTCACAGGTGCATTTGGACCAAGAGTCCTGGGGTCTTTTAGCCCCCAGAACTACTTTACCCTGAACTACAGGTTCCTGTGCCCCATTGTTGTCTGCGTTTTGACCGCGGGCTGAAGTCCTGGGTAGATTGGGTAAAAAAAAAAGTACCTTTACTACACCACCAGACCAGTAGAGGGCCGTAACACAAAGAGGAATGCCATTCATCACAGATGACACCAGAAGCAGACGGACAGGCAGGTATCATTATGAGTATAGACCTATAAAGAGTAGACGCCACATCGACCGCTACTACCTATTGGCCCAGACGAGCCGTGGGGCCGCCATCTTGGACCGGTCACCTGCTCCACTCAGTGTAATTTGTTTGGCAGGCGCATTTAATCAATCAGAACTCATGTAGGTATGATACAGGACACATGGTTCGGCGTATTTTATATTAGAGCTGGTTCAGGCTTGGACCAGCTTTTGTTATGCTGCTATAGGCCTAGACTGCCGGGGGAACTGGCACACTGACACACTGGGATCCTAACCCACCCCACATCCCCCCAACCCCCTCATCACTTACTTTAACTCTTCCTGTCCCATTAAAGTTACTAACCATAGATCTTTCTGGAGTCCCTCAGCTCCCTTGTCTCGTAGGTTCCTCTGAGCTGCTGTAGACGTCCTCCTGCTGTGGACGTTCTGGACTCCAGCGGCAACAGCTTCTACTACTCGTCTCATCACTGTCACCTCTCTCTCTTATTTCCCTCTATCCCTCTTTCCAGACCCAACTCAGTCTCAGCAGATGTGTGTCTAACATGAGTCTGGTCCTGCTCGAGGTTTCTGCCTGTTAAAAGGAAGTTTTTCCTCGCCGCTGTAACTAGCTAAATACTGCGATGTGCAATGCTCATGGTGGATTAAGATGGGGTCAGACTGAGTCTTATCCTGTCTTAGTGTTGGGTCTCTGTTCATAATTTGACATAGAGTGGTCTAGACCTCCTATGTTTGTAAAAGCGTCTTGAGATAACGTTTGTTGTGATTTGGCGCGATACAAATAAAGATTGATTGATTGATTCAAAGTGGGCTTAACAGTAATAGAATATTCTAATGTGTGATATATGTGATGTATGAGAGGTATTTTGCCGCACAGTGCTCTGGCATCTTGAAGTCTCTGCTGCTTCAGTTTACGTTTACAGGTAGGATCATGGGTAAGATGACCGGACCAAGATGGCGGCCATATTTCTTGCGCCCAAGCAGCCAATGCGGCGTCTACTCTTTATATGTCTATGATTATGAGCAACACAACAGTTAGCCTGTTAGCATGAAGAGACTCAGCTGGCGCTGAGCTTTCATCACAGATGGATTCACTGAATCAACACGTGAGAGGAGATAAGCGCGAGTAGCAAAGACGTTTCAACACGGCTTTAAAATCCTTTTGAACTCAAAAAGCCGTGGCAGAGATCGCCCGGTGTTTTGGTTTAAACAGCGACCCTGTTAACTGGAGACTCTCAGCCGGATGCATCCCTCATAAACGTCTTTAGACCATCATTAAATATCTGATGAGGATATTTTGAAATCTGAATAAAAAACTAAACTAGTTTGCATTCCCAGGAACTCCCTCTGTGTTTCAACATCTGTGTAAACTCCACAAACACTGACACGTTCAGCTGAAGGTCTCCAGTTTACAGGGTCACTTTTAAAACCGGAACACCGGGAGGAGAGACGCATTCACGGTGGGCTGAGAGAAGACTACTGTTACAAGCTGCTAAATCAAGAGAATCACAGCTTCTTCTTTTGAAAAGTACACACACATACAAACAAGATAGAACAAATAAAAACTAATGAAAGAAAGAGAAATCAAGAGAATCACAGATGTGTGTGATGTTACTGTGGACGGAAAAGTACTACCCCCCTAGCAGGGGCTTTTTAGGGGGGAGTTTATCTACCCCTGAACCAAATTTAGACCCTGGGTCCACCGGTCAAAATGCACGTAGTTCCGGGGTAAAGTCCCTCCTCTCGAAAACCGCCTACAATGGACATTTGAATTCCTGTTCTCTCTCACATCTCCTCTCTTTAATAAGCGACTCCATACCGTCTGTGACCGTGCATCTTAAATGATTCTTTGTAAACACGGTGGTTCTCCTTCAAGAGATTAACTTTGAACATGTGATGCTGTGTATCATAAACTCAGGAGATTTGAAACTTGCACTTCATGTCAGCGTGTTATGAATTTTACATGTGAAAGAAAGATCCCTGGAGTGGTGGCGAATACGAGGTGGCCTCTGGTCAACATCTGCACTCATATGGTCCGAGCAGAGGCGGCAGGTGGTCTGCAGAGGATCTATTTTAGGGTCATCTTGTTCAGCCATTCTAGCGTGGGGGGTAAAGGAAAATTACTGTTATTCTACATGTCAACCCACGCTGTGTTTGGACATCATGATAAGAAATAGAAGTATGTGACTTGCATGATAATAAGGTGCTTTGTACTTCAATGTACATGTTTAAGCCTGAAGAGCATTTAAAGAAAGGAGATCTTTGTTCATTTACTCCCGGATTAATCTAATAAAGGCTACACACATTTCAAAAACTGCACTGAAGCTACAAAACGCAGTTTAATCTGTACATGTGTTAATAGAGAAAACAAAAGGGTTGAAGTGGAGAATCTGAACTGTAAATAAAATGAAAGAGAGGAACAAATAAAGAGGGAAAGGAAGGACAAACTGATTGTGAGAACAACAAACAGAAAGATGTGTGGAGGGAGACGTAAAGCACTTTTTTAATCTCCTTATTGATTCCTCTTGATGTTTTTTGTACACTATTTTTTGTGTGAATTACTTCTGAACAAACAAAGATAAAGTCGACAACCATGAGGCTGCAATGTGAGGATAAATGTTGCATGCAGTTAACATGCAACATTTACTTACTATTGCTAAAACAACAGCTACTATAAAAGCTCCTTGCTCCTGCATAAACTGTAGGGACTCTGGAGAATTAGTCAAGCACAAGGATTCCCAAACTGGGGAGTGAGACAAAGGAAACAATGCACACAGTTGCTCAGTGCTTAAAAAGGTGGGCCAATAATGTGAAAGAGCTGCCAAGCATGTGTAAGGCTGCTGTTGCAGCGGTAGTTGTGGAAGGAGAAGAGAGAGCGGTTGTCGTTGAAGGAGAAGCAGAGAGAGCGGTTGTCGTTGAAGGGAAGGGAGAGCTGTTGTAGGAGGAGAAGAAGAGAGAGCGGTTGTTGTTGAAGAAGAAGAGAGAGCGGTTGTTGTTGAAGAAGAAGAGAGAGCAGTTGTTGTTAAAGAAGAAGAGAGAGCAGTTGTTGTTAAAGAAGATGAGAGAGCGGTTGTTGTTGAAGAAGAAGAGAGAGCAGTTGTTGTTAAAGAAGAAGAGAGAGCGGTTGTTGTTGTTGAAGAAGAGAGAGCGGTTGTTGTTGAAGAAGAAGAGAGAGCGGTTGTTGTTAAAGAAGAAGAGAGAGCGGTTGTTGTTGTTGAAGAAGAAGAGAGAGCGGTTGTTGTTGTTGAAGAAGAAGAGAGAGCAGTTGTTGTTGAAGGAGAAGAAGAGAGAGTGGTTGTTGTTGTTGAAGGATAAGAAGAGAGAGCTGTTGTTGGAGGAGAAGAAGAGAGCGATTGTTGTTGAAGGAGAAGAAGAGAGAGTGGTTGTTGTTGAAGAAGAAGAAGAAGAAGAAGAAGAAGAAGAAGAAGAAGAAGAAGAAGAAGAAGAAGAAGAAGAAGAAGAAGAAGAAGAAGAGGAAGAAGAAGACAAAGAGGTCGTTGAAGAAGAAGAAGAGAAAGAGGTTGTTCTTGAAGAAGAGGAAGAGAGAGCGGTTGTCGTTGAAGAAGAAGAAGAAGAGAAAGAGGTTGTTGTTGAAGAAGAAGAGAGAGCGGTTGTCGTTGAAGAAGAAGAAGAAGAAGAGACAGAGGTTGTTGTTGAAGAAGAGGAAGAAAGAGTGGTTGTTGTTGAAGAAGAATAATAATTTGTATTTATATAATTTTATGACAGCAGGAAATTGACAAATGGGAGACCACAGATTTTGTTCTTCAGAAAAAGTCTGGTATTTCTACTGGGTGCTGTTTTGATCATAACCCTGCAGGGGGCGCTACTTGAAAAATCAGGCTACCCTCAAAGCATTGCAGTTCATCCTGAGGGGAGTATGAATGTGTGGACCGGTTTTCATGGCACACGATGGAGTAATTGTTGGAACATTTCTCTCAAATCAGTGAACCTTGACCTCATGAAGGCGTTGCAGGAAGAGTCAGGGCATCATCTGAGTTAGCATGATTCATCCTCTGGTGACTACAAACGTCTGACCAGCTCCTGTTTGGATATTTATGTCAGCTGTGAAGCTCTGGACCTCACGACCGACTGTGAGACCAGCAGAGGACAGACACTGAAGCCACTGGCAGGGTTAGAAACATTATTAGAATCCTCCTCCACAGCTCTCCTCTTCTTTGCTGTAATGTAAGCAGACTAAATTAACTTTTGAATTCACAAACAAAGGAATACTACATCATCTCCTTTCCTCTGCGTGTGCTCTCTTGCTTGAGCCTAAACTGCAGAGGAATTTTAAACCACTGCATTCTGAAAACAAACATATCCATCAGAGATGCCTCGCTGGCTCCACAGTCTCCTCTTCCTTCTTATGTAACGTAGCTCCTGTCACACGGAGTCAGCTTCAGGGGCTGAAGCGTCCACAGCAGCAACATGGGTCTTGTTAATACTGACCCAATTTAATGGGGAGGCAACAGAAATGATGACTGGATGGAGGGATGATGTTCGCTGGCTGACTGACTGGACTGGATGTCTGGGTAAATTATTTCTGGCGTGAGTGAGCGGCTGGTTGGAGAAAAGGTAGTGTAGTTGTGTTTCTGTTACAGGAGAGGAGAAGTGGATGGACTGCAGAATGCAAACTTTGTCTTTGGTGCATGATACAAATTTAAAACCAGAATCAGATTTATTAGCCAAGTATGGGTATATTCACAAAGAGTTTATCTCCACTTCTACAGGGCTTAATACATACAAGGGCAATGGAGTTGAGAAGGTGAAAAATATATATATAAATACAGTTGACGTCAAAATTATTAGCCCCCCCTTGTGAAATCAGATAAAACCCTTGATTTCTCCATGAAAATGATCATTAAAAACAAGTGTTTATAGTTTATGTGTTTCCAAAATAACAAAGTCAAAATGTTCACTATGTTTGATTTGGATATTTTATTGATGCAATGAATTGAAACAAGAAAAGGTAAAAATGGCACGTCCAAAATTATTAGCCCCCTGGCCCTAAGTAGTCAATAGTGCTCCCTTTCTGAACCATACCTGACAACAGCCTCTTCAAGTAGTTCTCTACAAGGTTGGCACATGTCTCTGGAAGGATTTTGGCCCATTCTTCCAATGCAAATTGTTCCAGCTGGTCCAAAATACATAGTTTCTGAGCATGTACGTTCACTTTGAGCACCCGCCACAGATTCTCAAAAGGATTGAGATCTGGGCTCTGTACGGGCCACTCCAGGACCTTGGTTTTGGTGTCCTTTAAGAACTGTTGGACCAATTTTGACGTAAGCTTTGGATCATTGTCTTGCTAGAAGACCCAGTGCCGACCAAAGCCTAGACTAAGAGCAGACCAGACTAAAAGGTTCCTGTGCCCCCATTGTTGTCTGCGTTTCGACTGTGGGCTGAAGTCCCGGGTAGATTGTGTAAATCAGGCCAGTGACGTATGGAGGAAAAAAAAAAAAGTAAATGCACTACACCACCAGACCAGTAGAGGGCAGTAAAACAAAGGCGAATGCAATTCATCACAGATGACACCATAGAAGCTGACGGACAGGCAGGTATCATTATGAGCAACACAACAGTTAGCCTGTTAGCATGAAGAGACTCAGCTGGTGCTGTTTTAGATGGTGCTATATTTCATCACAGATGGATTCACTGAATCGACACGTGAGAGGAGATAAGCGCGAGTAGCAAAGACGTTTCAACACGGCTTTAAAATCCTTTTGAACTCAAAAAGCCGTGGCAGAGATCGGCCGGTGTTTTGGTTTAAACAGCGACCCTGTTAACTGGAGACTCTCAGCCGGATGCATCCCTCATAAACGTCTTTAGACCATCATTAAATATCTGATGAGGATATTTTTAAATCTTAATAAAAACTAAACTAGTTTGCATTCCCAGGAACTCCCTCTGTGTTTCAACAGCTGTGTAAACTCCACAAACACTGACACGTTCAGCTGAAGGTCTCCAGTTTACAGGGTCACTTTTAAAACCGGAACACCGGGAGGAGAGACGCATTCACGGTGGGCTGAGAGAAGACTACTGTTACAAGCTGCTAAATCAAGAGAATCACAGCTTCTTCTTTTTAAAAGTACACACACATACAAAAAAGATAGAACAAATAAAAACTAATGAAAGAAAGAGAAATCAAGTGAATCACAGATGTGTGTGATGTTATTGTGGACGGCGGGCGGAATAAAAACACTGCAGTTAATCTACCAATCAGACACGTTCAGCACTGCAGGCCCCGCCCCCCATAGTTCCCTGAACTTTGCAAAGTATTACCCCCCAAACAGGGGCTTTACAGGGGGGGAGATTAACTACCCCTGAGCTAAATTTAGACCCTGGTTCCTGATGTTGAAAAGCACATAGTTCCTGGGTAAACATGTAAAATGTAAAAATGTTTTCCAACATGTAAATGTGTCTCCAACTTTGTAAAAGTGTTTCATTCTTTGTAAATTTGCATCTCACTTCCCAGCCACTGTACCGCTGTGATGGAGACCATTTACAGCCAGCACAGAGGGAAGAGTGATTAAAAGTTTCACTGTGTTTTTATTTATTTTCTGTGACGCTGACGGATTAATCAAGAAGCAGAATTATTCCATTTCTCAATTGTTGGCTTCTCTCCCTGCTTTTACAAATGAACTGTTAATTCCTGTGTAATTTTTTTGAACTCTGTGTAATCAACTTCTTGACGACAGAGGCAAGAACTGTTGGCAAGTTCCTGATGTGTGGAGTTCCTGGCTGACTGGAGAGAGAAGAGAACACTATTTCCCTTCCCACTGGCTGGCTTATTGAACCGGCTGTTTCTTCAAATGGCGTTCTGGCACAGAGAAGGAATAGAAAAAAAAACGTCACTTCTCATCAGCAATGGTGTCAACATGTGTAAGATTTATGACTCTGTCCACCTGGTAATTATGGAGAGTCGCTTGTTCAGTGAAACGAGGTGACATGACAGCTGCCACAACAGAGCTCGGTGCAGAGGGAGGAAGGACCGCGGGTGGGAAATTAACAGAGTGGAAAGGACTTAAAAGGAGTAAAAGCAGCGGTGAGAGGAGGGAGAGAGAGAGAGCTGGAGCATAGAGGAGGAGAGGAAAGTGACGGAACAAGGAGCAGCTTGGGAACAAGTGTGTGTGAGATGTTGATGATGAGGTACCGAGGAAGTTCTCGCTCTCACCTTCACGGTGCAAATGCATCAACAGATTGTCTCACTGCATCCAAACAGTGTTATTACATTCCCTCTGACATGCAACCAACTTCTTGACATGTCCACCCACACACAAGAAGAGAAATAATTCAACATTTGCACTTCACCCCGGCTCTTCACTGATTCATGCGCTTTACACAAACTGAAACAGGAAAGACTCTTTGCACTTTCAACCCCTGAAGATGTAAATTTAATAGATTTGTATCAAACATTTCCAGTCTGTCAAGAGAGAGCAAGCAGTGGGCTCAAATCTCTCCAGCGATGCCCGCTGACCCGAGCTAACTGGACCAAAGCCTCGTTAATATTCTGCATCCCTACAGTGAGGATGACGTGGGAGGGTTGGATTTTTAAAGACTTGTGCATTGTGTCTGAATTTAAAGGAGAGAGAGGAAACAGAGAGTGTTCTTAAACAAAGGCTTAGCTCCTCGACTGCATGAAGTGGGTGGCATCATCTCCAGAGCGGTGTCAGGTATGAAGTGACTATAAATACTACTGTCATGTAAAGGAAAACCAGCCAGGAAAACCTACAGGATGTGGAGGATTACACTTTATTCTGAGAGTCTAATTCTAGCAGCACATTCGCAGTGAGTGTTCACATTTGCAGCAGAACTCCAATTTTTCAAGTTAGAGTTTCTTCAGGGGAAGCCGAGTGAAGCTAACCCACTTTGAATGATGTCACTTGAGCCTGCTTTGGATGCAGAGGTGATGACAAGCTGGAATATTGAAATAAAAGTTGGTATAGCAGGTGGTTATGGGAAACAGAATCCTGACAGGGTGAGCAAGTCTATTTCCCATAACCACCTGCTCACCATACATTATCCCACTTATTATCTGGCTACTAACTTAAGATACAGACATATTGGCAAAGAAACATTCATTAAATGATGATTTCTGTATTCAGTTTTTTAAAAATAGTCCCAGTGATTCCTCATCAGTCAGCGTTCCATGGTGATGGATTCTTATCTGCCTGTTTCGGTGGATTGAACATGAACCTGTCCTCATCCAGCTCTCCTTCTTCTCTGAGCTCTGAGGTTCACACACCTTTAAAAATAAACTAATGTCACATCTTTGAACCCTGCTGCTATCATCACCACCGCTCATGGTTTAACTTTCTTTGTAGAGATCGCTAACCTAAAGTCTCTCTCACCTGCTCCGCTCGTTGATCATATTGATGGACAGGATCCAATATGAAAACGTCCGTGTTGTTCCCAAACTTTTTATCCTGTGACCCCCAAAATAACAGCACCAGAGACTGGAGACCCCCCACTGTCCTGATGTGGGTAAATGTTGCTCACAGAACTAGTAGGCCAATCCAAAAACCTACAGATATTTTTGTAGTTTAAAGAAGGATATAGGAGGATAATTTCCTTAGGGGTCATGTGGTAACAAAGTAAAGCTTAGCTACACATTTTTGAATATGTTTTTACAACAAAAGGATAAAAGATGCAATTTTAGATTATTCTAAGTTTTCATTGATTTTTGGAAGGCATCTTGCGACCTCCAAATCAGTGTCTCACGACCCCCCAAGGGGTCCCGACCCCCAGTTTGGGAACCATTGGTTTAGCCTGCCGCATTAACCGAAACTAACATGTTAGCCAGATTGTTTTGATGCTAATGGAAGCTAACATTTTCACCTCACCTTACGGTCTATAGTGTCAACAAGCAGAAGCTAAATGTGTCTGAACTCTTTTCTGCCGATGTGAAAGTTAATAACCATTGTCAAGGGGTTTTGACCAATCAGAATCAAGCATCTTACACAGTTGGAAGATCAGTAACAGAGCCAGGTAATAAATTAGGCTAACAGACAGAGGTCCTGAGTGGGTGTGCATCCATGTCAAAGATAAAACACTGGTCTTGCTAACCAGTAAATTCCAGTTGCTTTATTGTGATCTTGACTGATTTAATTCATCTTTGCTTCTTGTTTGAAGTTTTGCTCACCCTGCCCAGATTCTAGTTTGTATCATCATCCATTCATTAGTATTGTGTTGGTACAATAGGGGGATAAAAGTTAAGGATGTTAGAAATAAAAGGCTAGAAAGGCCAGTCAGTAACAGTTTTTTGATTTGATTTGATGACTTTATTTCGAACATGTAAAAGTAAAAAATACAATTAAAAAAAAGCAGAAAAGAAGAAAGAGTTATACAAACATAAAATAAAAAGAAACAGTTTTGCAAAAGAAACAAAATCAATATTAGCAAGCAGTGAAACAATTTACTCTACATGTACGAAAAGGAGTAGGAAGAAGTTTAAAACTTATCTAATCCTACCCTTCTATTCACTATTTTCTGCCATTATATGAGTGCAGTCCCACATGTCAAATCTTCATATATTATCTTCATATTTATGCTAACAAACAAAAGTAAACCCCTCGTGATTATATACACTTGTCTTCCTCCTTGTACCTCATTAAAATCATTTCTTTGTACTTCTTGAATTGAATTATGTTCAGACATTGCTTTAGTTCCATACTGAGACTGTTCCATAGTTTAACACCACAGACTGAAATACAAAAGCTTTTCCTTGTGGTCCGAACACTCATCATCTTTAATCTCAACTTCCCTCTGAAGTTATAACCCCCCTCTCTTTCAAAGAATAATCTTTGAATATTTCCCGGAAGGAGATTTTTGCTAGCCTTGTACACAATTTGTGCAGTTTTACAATCTATGAGGTCAAATAATTTCATTACAGTAGGAACATTTTAAAATGTTGACCCAATCCTCCAATACACATATCTCTGTTTTTTTTTTCTATCAACAGACTCCAAATAAAATAATAAAGACACAAAATATTACATTTTATTTATAACACCCAAAGTGCTTCAAGACAGATCATAAAAGCAACAGAGTAAAAAACCCTTACTCTCTAAAATCCATCCTATAACTCAACTTCACTTCCTGACTGGGTACAGTAATATGTCCGAGGACTTCCTGTTTCCCATTTGTTACCTCATAAACCTCTGCATCACTAAACACACATATACTTATGCAGCATCCACATACACACACTCTGCTGTGAAGCATGAGTGTGCAGCAGTGGTCCATCCCATGGAAATATCTGATTTGGAAGAGAGAGCGATGGAGCAGCCTGTTATAAATAGTTCTCCCTAAAAGCCAAAAAACACTATCTGCTATTGATTAGCTGTCAGCACATGTTAAAGCTCACTGTCGCTGGTCACACGGTCGGCCACAGCCAGCCTGGGCCTACACACGCACACACACTCACACACACACTCACACACAGCAGACAGAGAGTTACACAGAATGTGAGTATAAGCTCTTCCCTCCTCTCATTTCTCCTCTGCTGCTCTGTAACAAATATTGATGTTCAGATGTACAGTGCAGGTGTGGGTGTGTCCAGATACATAAAAATTACACACACCCGCACTGCAATCAATTCTCCTCCTCTCCTCTCCTCACACACACACACACATGTATGAACACACACACCAGCTACTCACCATTTGCCCTGCCTTCTCTGAATGATTCATGAATTCGACACTTCGCTAAGAATGCCAATGTGGCATCATTGGATCATTGACGCTGCAGTGAGCATGTGACTTCATACTCTTACAACTTTGAAGACCTGCCCTCTAATGTTTGTCCTGCCTGCTAATAAGAGCACAAGTGAAAGCAACACTTGCCCATAACTAATCAACACACTACATGCAGCAGTTTCATCACACACACATCAGGTCTTTAATTTCCTGTGTTTGATTTCTTTGCAGCCACTTAAAGACATGACGAGCACAGTGAACACCAGACAGTTGAACTCATACTGTATGTGCACGGCTCTGCCAAATGCTGTTCAAATGCCACTGTTTCATTGGTATTAAGGATATCGAGTTTATTTCTGAATGGGTGGAACATATCTTTCTTCAGACCATGACCTCAATTTAAAATACTTCATGCTTTTGCATCCAAATCAACTGCAGTTCCTCGAGTACTGTGTGTTGGTGTCTTGATGTGTCTGCCTGTGCTTTGTTTAGTAATTGTCTATCGTATGATTTGTAGCTGTGAGGTTTTAAAGTCTTACTGTGTCTCTGTTGTGTAGGTCTGCCTTGGGACTGATGAAATTAAGCATCTGTGCTAAGTCTGGCGCACTTACATTGATGCTGAATGCATTAATGTTGATTAATGTGCATTGTCCCAACTCAATAAATAAATAAATTAAATGAAGTAGCCACTTGGTGCAGGTTTAAAAAGTATGTCAATCCCTGGAAAAGTCTAAAGGTGCTTTTCTACAACAGGAACTTTCCCCAGGAACTAGACACCTTTTAAGGAACTCTGTGCATCTCAACAACAGGAACCAGGTTCTCAATTTAGTTCCGGGATTGCCAATCTAAGTGTGTCTCTGTCAGTGCCGGTGCTACAGTTATTTCAGTGACCCTGTAAACTGGCGACCTTCAGTTGAATGTGTGGAGCATTTAAGGCGTTCTGAATCTGCTTTGCCTCTAGAGGTTGTCTCTGTCCAAGTGTTGATTCAACAAATCTCCTCCATGTTAACAGGCTAGCATGGGACTTCCACCAGATCCGTGTCCGGTCCATATCCGATCCACTGCAGTCCGGCTCCCTGCTCTCTCATTCGTGACCGAGGTTTTCCCACAGTAATCACTGAATCAAGGATTCTCCTCCTCCTCCTCTCCTCATCCATGTTGTCTTCCTGGTCCTCTGAAAACCTCTGACCTGTTGACTCCAGGCCTGGCTCCGCTCATCATGACTTTGGTTTGTTGTTGTAGTTAAGTGAAATACGATCTGGTGATAACACAGAATGTTTTATTCTGAAAATTAACCGGATGTTTTCATTTTGTTTTGGTGAAACCTGACTTCCTGTCCCGCTCCATCTGCTCTGTTGAGCTTGATGCGTCGTGCTCCGGCATCCGGCAAAGATAGAAGTCTTGTGTATCTGATCCTGAGGACTCCGACCTGCCGGATCAGAGACTCAGCCAGAACGCAACAGAGCAGATCCAGAGGAAGTTAACACACTGAGTAGAATAGAAACCTATCAGATCTGGTGCTGTGATGGATCGAAGACGGACCGGACAATGGATCTGGTGGATTTGCCATAACTGTAGTATTGTTGTATATGACGATGCCAGCTTGTCCGTTGCCTTTTATGACCTCATCTTTGTTGTATGACCTTCATCCTTTTCTTACTGCCCTCTACTGGTCTGGCTGTGGAGTGCAATTACTTGTATTGCTTCTCTGTATATACGTCTCTGGCCTTATTTGCATAATATTCACAGAACTATAGGCGTAGTTCGTAAACAACAATGGAACAGGAACCATTTAGTTCCTGCAGAGAAGTTCCTGGACTTCTGGTCAAAAAGCAACTTAATACTAGAATCTTTGCAGCAAAAAATAAATATGCTTATAGCATGATATAACAACTGTTTTCAGACCGGAGTTTGATTAGTCTGTTCCCATCTGTTTGAATTATTTACAGGTTGAAGTCAGTCATAAGTAGGGGCAAGATTGCTCTGAGTGACAGAAGGATGCTCATCTATTCCTCAGCTGAACTTGACATCTTTATTCTGTTGGTTTCCTTTGCCGTTTTTGGCCATGCAAATATTGGGAAAAATATGGCTAAATACCTCTTGTCATCTTCAACCACAAATAGAATCTGAATTTGTGTGAAATAAACCAGCTTATATACTCGCCACAGAGACTATTTAGCTTTGAAAAGTTGGTGTCTGCCAACCCTGAGCACCTTTATAGCCCAGTCCTCTCATGCACGGTTCACTTCCTGCTCCATAATGCTTCAATGCTAGATGCTTCAAAAGGCTGTCGACAAACCAATGCGGGAGATCACAGTTGCAGCATCTATTATTGATACAGTCTGTGGTTTAAGCTCTTCAAACTGCGGTAATAGAGGCTGCAGTATGAACACTTTCTCTGATGTGGTCATATAGGGTTTCAGAAAGCATCGACGGTATCATTCAGCTTATAGAAATGCAAAGCAGTAACAAGGTATTTTGAGAAGCTGGGTGAACCCAGGACAGGTTGGCGGGTAGCAGACTAATGGCTCAGACAGATAACATTCACGTAAACCCTCAAACTAAAGGCAATTAGAGTCAACAAATTAATCAAACCTTCTTTTCTTGGGGGCTGTGTGAGGAAGTTGAAGTACCCAGAGAGTTGTGGGTGATTGTGTTTATCTGAGGTCGGTTTACCACACCAGAATGGAAAGTACAGAGCTCATCAAGACTCACATTGCTCACAGGCAAATCCGATGAAGCATGACGGACACTGGGGAACCCACAAATACAGAAACACACAAATAGAGTGCATTAAAAGCATAAAATAATACCACATGAATATGGAGAAGAACAGAACGTCTAAAGCAGTATACAAATCATGTGGATGATGCAGACAATGTGCTATTCAACATGATGCTCTTTTCTGTATCCATGTCAGTGCTCATACTCAAGGAGAGCTAGTATGGCCACTAAACAAGCGGTGCATCTTTTCACCCTCAGGGGAAGTATCATAATCATAAGCAGACAAAGCACATCACTGGAAGGACATGCTGCCTTAACCCTCCTGTTATGTACGTTTCTTAGGGACAGCAATAATCTTCCTGGGTCAACTTGACCTGGGGCATATTTAATTATTCAGAAGATTCAAGATTCAAATGTTTTTATTGTCAATTTTTACTGTATATATGAGACCTAAAGGAAAAACGAGATGCAGTTGCTCTCTTCCAGCTTTTAAATATCTAAAATTTAAAGGTGACATATCATGCAAAATTGACTTTTTAATGGTTCTTTACCTGACATATGTGTCCCTGGCATGTCTACAAACCCCCCGAGAATGAAAAACATCCATTCTGCCCCTGTTCTGATTTCTCCACCTTTCTGTAAATGTGTGTGAAACGAGCCGTTTCAGACTTCCGTGTTTTTGTTACGTAACAACAATATCCGGTCTGTCACGGAGTCAGAGCTCGGAGCTTGTTCAGCCCATAGACTGTATAAAATAATACTGAATCCCTCCTCCGTTTTTCATTACCTGCACAAATGTGTGGTAACAAGGAGCTTAGGAGGGGGGCATGCTAGTTGTAGGCTGTCTTAATAAACACAAAGGTCGGTTTTACTCCCCACGTCTGCAGATTTGAAGATCTAGTGGATGATTTTTATTTGTCATGGATAAGTGCTAGCGCTAATTAGCCACATAGCTATATGTTCGTAGCTGTAGCTGTAGCTGTAGCTGTAGCTGTAGCTGTAGCTGTAGCTGTAGCTGTAGCTGTAGCTGTAGCTGTGTACCAAGACACACGTCGACATACTGACAAATAAAACAACAAGAAACACTAAATCTGTGACCAATCCTTCAGAAAGGTCCCGCTGCCTTTCTGGCAGAGGTCGGTTTTACTCCCCACGTCTGCAGATTTGAAGATCTAGTGGATGATTTTTATTTATCATGGATAAGTGCTAGCGCTAGTTAGCATAGCCACATAGCTACATGTTCGTAGCTGTGTACCAAGACACACATCTACATACTGATAAATAAAACAACAAGAAACACTAAATCTATGACCAATCCTTCAGAAAGGTCCTGCTACAGGCGCCTCTCCGTCAGGATCAGATTCAGAGGGTTGAAGTAACGCGATCTCTGAGCAGCCGTGTATATTCAGCCAACATGTAAACATTAGATCAACGTGCTGGAGAGCCGAGGCACATCCACTTCCTGAGGGGGCGTGGTCAGAGGGAAAACAGAGTGTTCTGATGAGGAATGAAGAAGAGGACTTTTCAGGCAGACCAAAATCTGATTTTAAAGTGTTTTTTTGAGCATAAACTTTAAAGACATGTTTTGGGGACCTCTTAGACCAATATATATTGATGAAAAAAGCGTGATATGTCACCTTTAAATATAAAATACAATACAAGTGTCAGAAGTAGTGACAGAACCCAAAACAATCCCAATAAACATTTTCAAAATCTCATTGTTAACTCCATTACTGACCATTTAAATCAATATTTAGTGCATTGGGGTTCAGTGCAGGAACAGATGGGTGATGTCACGGATACTCCCTCCATATTCCATACAGTCTATGACTGAAACCTGTTTTGGAAAGCACAAGTCAAAAACATCACATCCTGCAAACGTGGCTAAGAAGATTTTTTTCTCAGAATGACTGAGAACCTTCAAAGAAAACAAAGTGGATTTTTGCTTAAAGTTTCCACCGAGCAACTTCTCAAACCAGAATGAGAGACCAGAAGTGTAATTCAGACATGACAACAAAAAACAACATGGTGGTGTTTTTGCTGAAATGTGTGCTCTGAATGGAGTTTGTGAAATGTCACACATTAAGGAGAGCTTTCTGTTTCTGACAAAAGAGTTCCAAGCGATCAGGCGTGGATTTAATTAATCCTAATGCCGCAGAATTAGCTCCAAAATCTGATAAACTGACTCACTCTGCAAACATTTGTCAAGCTCAAAGAGACTCCACTCTGTCAGAACACCCTTGACATTGATTCAGCAGATTGCATTTGTCATAAAATAATTACATTGATTAATATCTCCTGATGAAACACACACATTCAGTGTGTAACTGTTCATTAAAAGGGAACGGCTTCAATCATTTGTTGTGTTATTTGTCTCCAGGACATCTGGTGCCCCTCCTGGTTTACAGAGGCCATCAGGTGGCCTGGGAGTGGGCTGGTTAGAGAGTGATGTGTCAGGAGGATCAGGAGTAAATAACACTTTTATTTTAAGCTGAAGGTCAAACCCTCTCTCACGAGTATATGAGATCATGCCTGGAGAGAAAATAAACAGTATTCAGAGATATATTCAGTTTTTTTTTCTGACTGCACCTTGGGACACCAGATGGTTGATATTTGTCAATTTGGACACCAGTAGACAAAATCTGAATAAGCAAGCAGCTAGATTTGGAATGAACGCAGCATCCTATAGAGTTTGTTTAATTTGTATGCAGCCTTTCTATAACAGAAGAGACGACGGACACACTCAGAGAATAAAAGAGCAGATAGATATATACTTGGTGAATGTTTCTGCTGCATCTTTCAGTTCACTAAGTTTAATCTGACTTCGAACAGGTTCAGGTCAAACAGGTGTTAAAGTATGTAAAGTCTCTAAAAGTAGTATGGGAGGTAGAGCCTTCAGTCATCAGGCCCCTCTCATTTGGAATCATCTACCAGTCAGAGTCCAGGAGGCAGACACCCTCTCTACTTTTAAGAGTAGGCTTCAAACTTTCATTTTTGATAAAGCTTATAGTTAGAGCTGGATCAAGCTTGGACCAGGTCTTAGTTATGCTGCTATAGGCTTACACTGCCAGGGGAACTGACACACTGGGATCCTGTCTTTCCTTCAATCTCTTCTCTCTCTCACTTTAACTCTTCCTCATCTTTAATTATATTTAAAAAGACACAATACAAAACAAACTTAACAATATACAAATTAGCAGCACTGAATACTCTGATCAAATGCCTTTTGCACTTTTACACTTTTCATGCCCTTATAGTTAGAGCTGGATCAGGCTTAGACCAGGTCTTAGTTATGCTGCTATAGGCTTAGACTGACACACTAGGATCCTATCTCTCTGCCCGTCACTTACTTTAACTCTCCCTCTCCCATTAAAGTTACTAACCATAGACCTTTCTGGAGTCCCTGAGCTCCCTTGACTCGTAGGTGTGGACGTGCCAGTCTCTCTCTCTCTCTCTCTCTCTCTCTCTCTCTCTCGCTCTTTCTTTCTCTCTCTCTCTCCTTCTCTCTCTCTCTCTCTCTCTCTCTCTCTCTCTCTCTCTCTCCTTTTTCCAACCCCAGCTCGGTCTCAGCAGATGTGTGTCTAACATGAGTCTGGTCCTGCTGGAGGTTTCTGCCTGTTAAAGGAAGTTTGTCCTTGCCACTGTAACTTGCTAAATGCTGCAAAGTGCTCTGCTCATGGTGGATTAAGATGAGATCAGACTGAGTCCTGTCTGTAAGAGGGGACTGTGGTGAGCACATGAGCAAGAACTGGAATGGTTCTTTAATTTTAATGTGTTTAAGCTTTGATTTTGTCTCAAAAGTATGGTGGCTTGGAAGTGCAATGCAAAATGTAAATGTGTCTCCAACTTTGTAAAAGTGTTTGATCCTTTGTAAATTTGCATTGCACTTCCAAGCCACCATACAAAAGCCTGGAAAAGAAGACAAGATATTCTCTTTACGTATTGTGCATTTCAATTTTATTTTGTTTACATGTTCTTCTTCTGTTTCTTTACAATGAATGAACGTGCTGTGTGCTCTGACTCTGGACTGCATGAATTCATGGTGTCTTGTATGCCCATACAGGCTGGGTATATAATGCAAGACACAATAGTAAAATAAAAACTTCACACTCTTTATTCTTAAATCCATATTGTTCCCCAGTTACTAAAAATGTGTTTGTCTATTGTTTGTAATTGACAGCATTTCATCCTGTCTTTGTGTTTACCCTCTGTCTTTATATTTCTTTCAGTCTCGACTGTAAAAATATTTATTTTCATTTAAAGAGTTTTCCTAAAGTCGACCCGAAGCTTAATGAGCCGTCTGAGAGCACCTCTACCTCCTCAGACTTTAAATTAGCATCGTAAAGTAACATTCATGCAAGAGGGCAAACACAAGTCTCTGTCACCCGTACAGGGGTGAAGAAATTATGCAATGTTTATTTGTTTATTTGGATCCTCATTACCTGACTGAAGGAGACAGCTTGTCTGGAGGTTCTTTTACTCATACCAACATTTACTCAGACACACTGAATATATTACATAAGACAACAACACACTCTGAGGACGTGTCATGATGTCAGGGATAGAAAACTAGGAAGTCATTTATATGAGGAGAGCATCAACATCTACTGTTCTTTGACACTTCAATTAAGTTATTAAGTCAACAGTCCTTTTAGTAAGGCAGGAACGCTCACTACACTTCTAATAACAATGCTAACATGCTCATGTTTAGCAGGGATAATGTTAACAAGTCAGCCTTTAAATCGGAAAGCTAAACTTTGCTAATTAGCTCTAAACATTTGCACTGAGTTCTGAAGTTCAGTTGATTGGGGCGTCGTTTGTAAAGTTGTGCACACTGAAAATAAAAGCAACATTTCTCCACATTTAGCTCTGAAAAGGCATAAAAACGTAGTGGGAAGTTTTTATTCTATCACATTTAGAGCAATATTTGTGATCTTTTTCCACTTTATTTTGTTTGGACAAATATATTTCAGCTAAAATCACTTTAAATGTAGATATTAATGGTTAAAGCTGGGGTTGGTAATCAGAGTTAGATACACTTTTTGTCATACTGGTTAAAATGATCTTTATGTCCTGATGGTAATCAATACATGATGTGTTCTTAAAAAAAGAGTTAAAAAAAGCTGCTATCTACAGCCGGAGTAAACCTGGGAAAACACCAACCAATCACTGTTTTTTGGGTGCCAAAATTTTAAACCAATTAAATCCTGTTGTGTCGTTCTGCCCTCCTCCTGCGCGTACATTTCCCCAGCGTTCACTCTGAGTCCCCGTCTCCTGCCTATGCTTCCCCTGACTCTACTGACTGCCCCTCTCGCTCCACCTCAGGCCTGTCCCCTCTGACCTGATAAGGGGCTTTGCTCAGGACTGTAGTCCGGATCAGAGTCTAAAAAGCTCTCACCACGGGGGCTCTGACAAGCAGAAGAATTAATGACATTCAGTAAGTCCTACAGAAATGTAGATGTACTGTAGCGTCCGTCCGGACGCTGTAGGGATGACGAGCCGATTCGTGAACACGTTGATCTTTAATAACCGGTCACTGTCGGCCGTTACCACGCCAACCAACTAAGCAACAATCAATGTTTGAATGAATGAAGAACTTCTCCTCTTGTCTCTCCTCTCTCCCGCTCGCTGTGAGTTGTGAATACTAACAGCAGCCATGTCTGTTTGTGTTTTTAACTTTCACGAGGACCGGTTTTGAATCAGTCACCATCATATGGTCGTGAATCAGCGGCGCTCGTGTGTGTGAGCAGGGGCGTTGTTTAGGAGGAGCTTCGAGGGGAGGGGTTAGACTGAGTCCTGAGGAAATGCTACATTCAAATTCATGCTAGTTTTCCTTGACTACCAACCCCAGCTTTAAATCTTAATGTTAAATATAAATGTTAATAATTGTTAAATCTAAATGCTAAATATATATCTGAATGGTAAATGTTAAATCTAAATGCTAAAGCCAAATGTTAAATGTTGAGTCTTAATGTTAAATCTGAATGCTTAAAATATATCTAAATGTTAAATGTTAAATCTACATGGAAACGTAAACCGGAGTTTGTTCTGAATAAATTATTTCAATTATTGCAGCCGTGGTTAAATGACGAAGGTTGGATTAGCATATCACCAGATCATAGTCTATGAGATCTCCTTCATTTTTCTTTCATGCCTTTATTTGACTTTACTCCATCTATGACATAAAATACGATCCATAAGAGTGTCACAAACTGCTGCACAGGATTCCTGAGACTTCTGTCATGCACGTTTGAATCTATTCTTGCAGCAGCAGCACAGTATGAGTACAATAAATGTCAGCGTAGGTGGGTATGAATATCTCTGTTTGGACATCTGTGCTTGCTTGTGGCTTTAAATAGACAGCTATACTCACGGGAAGTGTGCAGGTCATCATGAGCCATCTGTTCATTCGAGCTTCCCTCAGATCCTGAACTTTTCACAGCTTTCATAAACTAACTTGATGCAAAACATCACAGAAGCTGACCCACAACACACTGCAGCTAAACGCAACACATCCCGTGCAAAACTCAGATGCATATTTTACAAACACGGAGGAGAGGAAAGAATGAAACTTTAATACAAATGAGTTAAAATGCTGTGGGATCCTGAGCTTTTCTCCCCAGCACCATTCATTTTTAATGTGAGAGAAGAATCCGAAGGAGACAGGAGGATGTTTTTAAATGATAGAGCGTATCACAGTTGCAGACCGCTGCATCTCTGACAGGTGATGTCATTACGCTGCCATGCATGCTGAGGCTTTGTGACGTGAAGATGACCCGCCCCCCAAGGCTGACCTAGGACAGAATCCGCTGAGGGGAGATCTAGGTGACATGATTTTGCTCAGACTGTCTCAGGGTGAGGTTACATCACTAATTCAGTAAAACTGCAAAAACCTGGAGGTCAAGATGCAAAAACTCTGCTCAGGTTTACACACACTCTGATCACAGTTACAAATGAGTGAGTGAATTAAAGGAGAAGAACAGTCTGCATGACATTTTGGGATTGTTTGACTTTGCACCCTGTAAATAACTATGTTTCTAAATCATAAGCCTCTATAAAACATCAAGGCTACAATAAGCTTGTGTTAAATTCGGCCTCGCAAACAGGACTTTATCTTAGATGTTTAAAGAACCACAGACTAGACTTAAAGCTGGGGTTGGTAATCAGATTTAGATACACTTTTTGTTATACTGGTTAAAATGATCTTTATGTCCTGATGGTAATCATTACATGATGTGTTCTTAAAAAAGAGCAAAGAAAAGCTGCTATCTACAGCCGGAGTAAACCTGGGAAAACACCAACCAATCAGCCTTTTTTGGGTGCCAAAATTTTAAACCATTCAAATCCCGTCCTGCTGTTCTGCCCGCCTCCTGCGCGTACATTTCCCCGGCATTCACTCTGAGTCCCCGTCTCCTGCCTCTGCTTCCCCTGACTCTACTGACTGCCCCTCTCGCTCCACCTCGGGCCTGTCCCCTCTGACCTGATGAGGTGCTTTGCTCAGGACTGTAGTCCGGATCAGAGTCTAAGAAGCTCTCACCACGGGGCTCTGACAAGCAGAAGAATGAATGACATTTAGTAAGTCCTACAGAAATGTAGATGTACTGTAGCGTCCGTCCGGACGCTGTAGTGATGACGAGCCGGTTCGTGAACACGTTGATCTTTAATAACCGGTCACTGTCGGCTGTGATCACGCCAACCAACAAAACAATCAATGTTTGAATGAAGAACTTCTCTTGTCTCTCCTCTCTCCAGCTCACACACTCTACACCTCTCCTGATGCCTTCACTGACAATCAACACTGTAGGAATTAAGAGCATCTACACTGAACAGGTTTAACAAATAGTAGAGCTGTTACAGTATTATATATGTGTTAGAACTTTTCTCCTGATATCGTGTCACTGGTACAACTGAATAATGCTAGCATGACAGTTGTAAGTCATATTTGTTTGTGTTTTTAACTTTCACTATGATAATGTTTTGGTGAGGACCGGTTTTGAATCAGTCACCATCATATGGCGCTCGTGCATGTGAGCGGGGGGGCGTTGTTTTGGAGGAGCTCTGAGGGAGGAGGGGAGGGGTTAGACGGAGTCCTGAGGAAAAGCTACATTCAAATTCATGCTAGTTTTCCGAGACTACCAACCCCAGCTTTAAGACCTAAAGATTAATCAAAACAAAGTATCTGCTACTTTAAAACATCTGTCTCATACAACACTCTCAGTTGATTTATTTCAGAAATTTTTATAACCCTGGTTCACACTTCTGCTTCGAATCAACGCCATAGCCTATTCACGAAGGTCTGCGTAGGCCTTTTCAGACGCAGAAGCCTAACAGCCAAGTTCAATCAGATCCATGTCCGGTCCAATCCATCACAGCACCGGATCTGATAGGTTTATATTTTAGGCTATGTTCACACTGCAGGCAAAAGTGGCCCAAATGCGATTTTTTTGGGGGGTCAAGTGACCAGGTCAGATTTTTTAGAGGCAGTGTGAACACTCAAATCAGATTTTTTTCCAAATCAGATTTAGACCACTTCCATATGTGGTCCTGAATCAGATACAGATCTGTTTTTCTCAATGCGACCTCAGTGTGAACGGCCAAGGCGGATTTGATGCTCATTTGATACTTTCACGTCACTTTATAGCGACACAAGTCACAATTCTGCGAGGCGGTAACCTTGCAAAAATGGAGGATAGCAACGACGGAGCGCCTCAATTTAGTGTCCTGCTGAAGGAGTCTTGGGGAGAGCCGCTGACAGATGTAATTGAAAGTTGCCCTTGACATCCGGAAGCTTTGAATAAACTCTGTCTCTGTGAAACTGTTAACGTTGCAGACCCACCACTCCTGACTCCATGTCTGCGTCCACATAGACCTTTCAGTCGTATTTAAACGCAACCGGTGGGTGTTGATGGATGAGAGCACGGAGCCAGACCGCAGCGGATCAGACACTGATCTGGTGGAAGTTGCGGGTAAGCGTTTAGCCTGACGTGCATCTTCTCCAAAATGTAACAACGTGGATTGCAAGCCCTGTGATTGGTCCACTGTACGGCATTGTATATCCTGCATTCACAGCACTTCCAGAAACGCTGCACATCGGCCGTGTATTTCATCTCCTCCGACGTCTCCTCTCTATTCTTCATGTAATCATGTCTGTATGATAAACAGCAACATACATCAGCAGTAAATTAACATAACACGCTCTGAATCTCTGTGAAGTAAACAGATTGTAGCGGGACCGAAAAACAGGTGACCCGACTATCAGAGAGACCACACTGCCCTCTAGTGTTTCGGTGGAGTATTGCTGCACGACATGCACAAGTATCAGAATCTGTAACGGGTTGAGTTAGGACCCACAAGCAGTATCGGAAGCCAAGAGATCAGTTGGTAATGACCTTTATTGAACAGTTCAATAGACACGAGCAACAGGTGAATAGTCTCTCTACCTCGAACACAGGTAGGGAATCAAGTCTCTCGGGGCTCGATGACAGCCTGACGAATTGAGCACCGGTGACAGACAGATCCCGGAGGGAGTTGAAGAACAGACTCACTCGTACTCCGCAGGAGGACAGGACGCCAAACGGCCACAAGGACGGACAGGCAGAACCCCGGAAGGGCGAAGGCAGAACTGGTAGTCAGGGACAGAAGGCGTAGGTGTTTTCCTGGGAAGCAGCGAGGAGGGATGGTCACGGGCAGGCAGGGTCGGCAACGGGAGATCAGTCCGGAGAAGAACGCTGGAAAGTCTTGCATGAGGTCAAAGAACAATCTGGCAAGGAGTGGAGAGTCGCTGCTGCTTATATACCGGCTTGATTGCAGATGAGGAGCAGGTGAGTGTGCAGGTGAACCGGGTTGCCTGATGAGAGGGCGTGGCTGGCCAGCAGAGTGGAGCAGAGGCAAGGAGAGTGGAAAATTACTGACGGAGGGGAGGAGGTGAGCAGACTGTGACAGAATCAGAATCAGCTTTATTCGCCAAGTATGCTTGAACACACGAGGAATTTGACTTTAGTAAACTGTGCTCTCTTTGTACAAGGCATAAGAATAGGAATAAGAATAAGAACTACAATAAAAAATAAACTAAAACATTTAATAACAATAACCTTAGCTATAAATACAAAGAAACAACAAATAGGCATGACTAATATGTACAGGCTAAAATAATATGATAGTGCAGTGGTGAGTTGCAGAGGTAGTTTTTGCATTATAAAAATAGAAGTTAAATAAAACAAAAAATAGAAATATGGAATTCTGCTTGGAGAATTGTTGCATTGTGTATCTACATGTATATTTACAGAGAGTATTTATCTGACAGGTATGACCCTGTTATGGTTTAGTGTTCATCAGAGTGACAGCCTGGGGGAAGAAGCTGTTCTTATGGCGGGTTGTTTTGGCGCACAGTGATCTGTAGCGCCTGCAGGAGGGGAGGAGTTTGAAGAATTTGTGTCCAGGGTGTGAGGGGTCAGCGGTGATGCTACCTGCCCGTTTCCTGGCCCGGGACCGGTACAAGTCCTGGATGGGGGGCAGGTCGACACCGATGATTTTTTCTGCAGTCCTTATAGTCCGCTGCAGTCTGTGTTTGTCTAGTTTGGTTGCAGATCCAAACCAGACAGTGATGGAGGTGCACAGAACAGACTGGATGATGGAGGTGTAGAACATGATCAGCAGCTCCTGGGGCAGGTTGAACTTCCTGAGCTGACGCAGGAAGTACATCCTCTGCTGGGCCTTTTTTCTGATAGTGTCTATGCGGGAGGTCCACCTCAGGTCCCGGGAAATAGTGGATCCCAGGAACCTGAAAGAGTCCACAGTAGACACAGTGCTGTTCAGGATGGTGGGGGGGGGGGGGGGGGGAGTGGGGGGGGGGGGGGGGGGGGGGGGGGGGGGGCTCCTGAAGTATGGAGAGCTCACATCTGCGTTGGCTGCTGCTGCGTAGGGTCAATGCAAAAGTATTAACCACTGGCCCTAACTCTGTAATCCCCATAACTTTAAGCTGCTATTTTTTTTTAGAAATGATGCCATCATTGAAAAGAAAGGAATGGAAAAGAGGAGTGAGATGTTGCACTGACTCTGAAAAGATAACTTCTGATATATCCACTCTCATTGAACCATGACTCGACAAACAGAGCTAAGCATGACTAAACATAGAGACATGTTTAATCAGACATCACTGAAGAAAAGTGTGGAGCAATGGAGCATGAACAATTTGCAGCAGGACAAAAAAAAAGTCTAATGAGAACACTTAAAAACTTTAGTGATGCTGCTGCTGATTCTTTGCTCTGATTTCTTATATTCGCATTTAGCGAGGGAATGAAGTTCTTACTCACACTGCAGAAATATTACATCCTGACCCCTGACCTTGTTCTCAACAACACTCTGCTCTCACACATTTGGGTTAGTATAAACTGTGGCAGGAAAAATAAATAAATAAAGTGTATTTTTAACGAGCGACCCCAGCAGGAGTCGAATGCAGCCCCTTAATTGCGCCTCATTTCAGACCTGTCACTATGCTGGGTGTTAAAGTATTTGGAAAGTTCTCTTGGGAAGATCGTTTGTGGGAGAGAACTTCTTCACCACGCGAGGAAGCTGGTGTCACGAGCTGCTCTGGATGAATAAACACAGGCAACATGACATAGAGGTTTAATTAAGAGCATATGGCACACGATCAGGCAGGCTGCATTCATATTCAAGTTATTTTTACAAAGGAAAGGAAACCTGACGGAGGTGTGGAGAGGGAGGATGGAGATAAAAGTTCTGCAACTCCAAACAGAAGAGTAGGAGTCTGCTCAGGTGAAGACTCTTTCAGTTTGTGACGAAGAGATGAAGACAATTTTCAAACATTCCAATGAGCACTCCTGTACGTAACCTATTTAAATAGTTTTGATGATATACATTTTTTTTACAGTATATTTAAACAAAATGTTGAGGGATCAAATATCTAGCATCTAAATGGCTTGCAGTTGTATAAAATACATGTATTTAAATGTATTGCCTTGTGATGATGGGTACATTTTAATTTAAAGGTGACATATCACGCTTTTTTCATCAACATATATTGGTCTAAGAGGTCCCCAAAACATGTCTTTAAAGTTTATGCTCAAAAAAACACTTTGAAATCAGATTTTGGTCTGCCTGAAAAGCCCTGTTCTTCAGCCCTGCTCAGAACAGTCTGTTTTCTCTCTGACCACGCCCCCTCAGGAAGTGGGTGTGGCCTCGGCTCTCCAGCACGTTGATCTAATGTTTACATGTTGGCTGAATATACACGGTACTTCAACCCTCTGAATCTGATCCAGAATCTGATCCTGATGGAGAGGCGCCTGCAGCAGGACCTTTCTGAACCATTGGTCACAGATTTAGTGTTTCTTGTTGTTTTATTTATCAGTATGTCGACGTGTGTCTTGGTACACAGCTACGAACATGTAGCTATGTGGCTATGCTAACTAGCGCTAGCACTTTTCCATGATAAATAAAAATCATCCACTAGATCTTCAAATCTGCAGACGTGGGGAGTAAAACCGACCTTTGTGTTTATTAAGACAGCCTACAACTAGCATTCCTCCCTCCGAAGCTCCTTGTTAGCACACATTTGTGCAGGTAATGAAAAACGGAGGAGGGTTTGAGTTGTATTTTATACAGTCTATGGGCTGAACAAGCTCAGAGCTCTGACTTCCTGTTACAGACCGGATGGCGTTGTGACGTATGAAAAACACTGAAAACTGAAACGGCTGGTTTCAGCACACATTTACAGAAAGGTGGAGAAATCAGAACAGGGGCAGAATGGATTCTTTTCATTCTCAGGGGGGTTTGTAGACATGCCAGGGAAACATATTTCAGGTAGAGAACCATTAAAAAGTCAATTTTGCATGATAGGTCACCTTTAAAGCAGTGTTTCTCAACTGGTGGGTCGCGACCCAAAAGTGGGTCGCAGACTCATTTTGAGTGGGTCTCGGGCTTTTGGCTGGGAAAAAAAAAGTTTAAAAAAATTCCTGTACTTTTATTTTGAAGGGTATTTTTTTAGTGGAGTGTCATCTATTCACACTCCAGGACAGTAGGTGGTGATAATGCCCTGTAATGCTAAGTGACACCGTGCATTTTACAGTACAGAAGAAGACAATCAAAGTGTGTTTTTTTCTTATGCGTTATAAGCATGGCTAAATGCAAATAATACAGTGACTACATTAAAGGCACTATGAGGAGTTTTTAACTGGCTGAGAAACAGACTGAAACTGATACTGATGCCTCTTTATGACCATCAAAAGCAAACAAGACCATTCACAACAACACTGATAGCTTCTCTGTTGTCATTTTTAATGCCTGAAACCGCTCTGAGGGGGTAGGTGTCAGAACAGATGATTGGCATCCTGCTTTAGAACCACCCTGTGTTGGCTGTTTTCATGGTAAATAATCACACTGTGATAAATCTAAATGTTTAAAGACAGCAGGATGAGGTTATTATCTGAAGACCCTAATTTTGCATGTACAGGAAAAGAGATAAGAGGTATCACTTTGTCCACAAGGGGGCGTTAGAATCGACACAAAACAAAAGTTCCTCACAGCAGCTTTAAATAAAGACTTTATCATATTGATAATAAAGGATGACAAAAACCTAAGTGTGTTGTGTGCACCGAGGTGTTGGCAAGTGAAAGTGTGATGCCATTAAAATTTGGGTCGCAGCTTATTGCTAAGGAGTGATGGTGGGTCCCAAAAACCAGACCAGTTGAGCACCGCTTACAGGGTTCCCACGCGTCCTGGAAAAACTGGAAAACCTGGAAAACAGTTGACCAGTTTTCCAGTCCTGGAAAACACCTGGAAAATGGGAGAAAAAGTAAAATGTCCTGGAAAATTATTCCAATATGACTGCATGCGATCTGACAAGGTTAAAAAACACATCCCCATTCAACATTTGTGGCCATTTTTGTCATTCAGTTCTATTTAGGTCAATGTATTCACTGATCCTCTGATTATTATTATTATCATTTATTTCAGTGAGTCAGCTTCCAGATTCCTTTGCTGTCTCTTTTGTTTTTTTACTAATTTTATATTTTTTGAGAAAAGAGAAAGCTGAGATGAGAGTTGCCCATCATTGTTACTTGGTTGCACTAATAAAGTGAAGTGCTGTGCATCTGTGGTTGCATTGTTCTATAATCAATTTGCCATCATTTTTAAGCATGTAAGAGATTATTTCATGGATAGCCATAGACTGCATGTCTTCAATGTAGACTTCCACTGAGAGGAACATATTAGACTATTTAGGAACTAAATTAGGAACTAAATTTAGACTGTCATACCAGCTTGATCATCAATGAAAATGTCCTGGAAGTGTCCTGGAAAATGATCTCTGGAAAAGAGTGGGAACCCTGACTTATTTAAAGCATATGATTGCCATATTCTTAGAAGAGATTGCCAAGGATTTTTTTTTAATGCTGAAAAAAATATACTAATTCAAAGATAATTAACTTGTTAATTGAGAAAAACAGAGCAGATTTTTTTTTTAATTTAAGGCCAAAAATGATCCTAATTCCAAGATAATACATTTGTTAATTCAGAAAAACAGAGCAGATTCTTTTCTTAATTTTTAAGACTAAAAAATTTGAGCTATTCCAAGATAATTACCTGATTAATTCAAAAAGAGCAGACTTTTTTTTCTTAATTTTTAAAGCCAAAAAAGTATCATTATTCCAAGATAATTCACTTGTTAATTAAAAAAAGATAGTCATCTTGTTTATTCAAAGAAATGGAGCATAATATTTTTACATTTTAAATAACCTTTCTCATTATTCCAAAATAATTAACTTGTTAATAAATGTTTTTTGCAGAATTTGTTTTTTTTCATGTAAATGTAATACACTTTCATAAAAGACTCTTCAACATTACATGATGTTCTCTTCAGTCTGTTTATCTGTATTATTATTATTTCATTTATATATGTTGTTGCTGTGACGGTTAGAAAACCAGATTTAAATGTGTGGACCCAAAAGCACAGCCGGAGGCAGAGGACGTGGTTCAGTGAATTTATTGAATGGAACAAAAGGGAGCAGGGACGGGATCCAGGGTCCAAGGCGTGAGGACTTGAGGTGACTTGAGGTGGAGGCTGGTGAATAAATCCAGGTAGAGAGTGAGGCAGTGTGGCAGCAATGGGGAAAAAACACTGGGGGCTCGTGGAGGCATTGGAAGAACCGAGACAGCAGGGTTAGTCACAGGTAAAAAAGCACAAAGCTGGAACAATCAATAGCAAACTAGCAGATTCACAAGAGAACAGGCCAAGATACCACTTCAGATGTAGGAATAATCTGGCACTGGAGAAGCCTCCCAGCAGGGCTCAGGTGCAGGTGTGAAGGTGCAGGTGTGGGAGGAGCCGCCCAATAAATCTCTGAGAGAAGGAGAGAGACTCCACAAAAGAAACCAACTAAAAAGCCACAAGCATGTTGCAATCACCACAGTTGCATGTTAAAAATAAAGAGATGTGTTTTTTACCCAGATATCAGAAGACTTATGTACAAATCAATAAGATGTTACTTTATTGATCCCCCGGGGGGGAAATTCAGTTGTTACAGCAACCCAGACATAAGTACAATCAAGAAGAATTTTCAATAAGTAGAATAAAATAAAATAAAATAAAACAAAACAAAATAAAATAAAATAAAACAAAACAAATTAAAATAGAATAAAACAAAATAAAATAAAATAAAATAAAACAAAACAAATTAAAATAGAATAAAACAAAATGAAATAAAATAAAAGAAAACAAATTAAAATAGAATAAAACAAAATGAAATAAAATAAAATAAAACAAAACAAATTAAAATAGAATAGAATAAAACAAAACAAAATAAATTAAAAATAAATAAAATAAAATAAACCAAACCAAACCAAAAAAATAAAATAAAATAAAATAAAACAAAACAAAATAAAATAAAACAAAATAAAATAAAACAAAACAAAACAAAACAAAATAAAATAATAAATAAATAAAAATAAGATAAGTAAAAATAAAAATAGATAAATAAAGCTAAAATAAAATTCTGATATATACAATGAAACACTAATTACAAAAAAGAAAAAAGTTCTATTGTAATGTTAAAAAAGTGTATAAAGTGAAACCTGTCTGTGAGTTCAATCAGTCAGCTGTTTGCGATGACGCATCCGGACGCTGTGTCATAAATCAAACGCACCCTCTGAGATAACGCGGCCCCTTTGAACTCTCAGTGACCCCGCCCACTTGTCTGCGCTCGTGTCTGTGGATTATCAGGCCTACTACAATGTTTGCTGCTAACTCTCCTCCAGCTGACTGAAGCCCTGTTCAAGTTAACCAGCATGACAGCACGCGCACGTTGGAGTCATTTATTCTGGGGATTTAAAGTGTTTGCTGCCAGAAGAAGACTTTCCCCAAGAACATTCTCCACTCCTCTGAAACACCAAACATCACTGCCATGTGTCACTCTGCTACTGTAAGTCTGCTGGTTTTTATCACATACAGTTCATGCTTTTGGATGTTTACTCTGTGTTTAAGCTGTGCAACATTAGCTCCTGTTTGTTTGTCTGCAGTGTGTGATATCTGCTGGTTTGTTGACAATTCATGCTTGTTGCTTGTTTGCTGCTGAGTAAAGAGCTTTGTTTGTTTTGTTTGTTTTATGCATGATGTTTGGTGCTGAGTAAAGAGCTGTGTTTGTTTTGGTTGAATGTTGCATGATGTTTGGTGCTGAGTAAAGTAGCTTCTTGTTGGTCCTTTGCTGATTGTTGTGGTTGTTTTCTGCATGATGTTTGGTGCTGAGGGAAGAGCTTTGTTTGTTTTGGTTGGAGTCTGCATGATGTTTGGTGCTGAGTAAAGTAGCTGTGTTTGTTTTGGTTGAATGTTGCATGATGTTTGGTGCTGAGTAAAGTAGCTGTGTTTGTTTTGGTTGAATGTTGCATGATGTTTGGTGCTGAGTAAAGTAGCTGTGTTTGTTTTGGTTGAATGTTGCATGATGTTTGGTGCTGAGTAAAGTAGTTTCTTGTTGGTCCTTTGCTGTTTGTTGTGGTTGTTTTCTGCATGATGTTTGGTGCTGCTTCTAATGTCTGAGGTTTTTGCATATTGTTGGCTTGATATGTGATTTGTTTTGGTCAGTTTAAGAGTGTTTGAAGTTTGCAAGCTAGCTTTATTATTAATATTTAATCATGCTTTTGGATGTTTACTCTGTGTTTAAGCTGTGCAACTTTAGCTCCTGTTTGTTTGTCTGCAGTGTTTGATATCTGCTGGTTTGTTGACAATTCATGCTTGTTGCTTGTTTGCTGCTGAGGGAAGAGCTTTGTTTGTTTTGGTTGGAGTCTGCATGATGTTTGGTGCTGAGTAAAGTTGCTGTGTTTGTTTTGGTTGAATGTTGCATGATGTTTGGTGCTGAGTAAAGTAGCTGTGTTTGTTTTGGTTGAATGTTGCATGATGTTTGGTGCTGAGTAAAGAGCTTTGTTTGTTTTGGTTGAATGTTGCATGATGTTTGGTGCTGAGTAAAGAGCTTTGTTTGTTTTGGTTGAATGTTGCATGATGTTTGGTGCTGAGTAAAGTAGCTTCTTGTTGGTCATTTGCTGTTTGTTGTGGTTGTTTTCTGCATGATGTTTGCTGCTGAGTAAAGTAGCTTTGTTTGTTTTGGTTGTAGTCTGCATGATGTTTGGTGCTGAGTAAAGAGCTTTGTTTGTTTTGGTTGAATGTTGCATGATGTTTGGTGCTGAGTAAAGTAGCTTCTTGTTGGTCATTTGCTGTTTGTTGTGGTTGTTTTCTGCATGATGTTTGGTGCTGAGTAAAGTAGCTGTGTTTGTTGTGGTTGTTTTCTGCATGATGTTTGGTGCTGAGTAAAGTAGCTGTGTTTGTTGTGGTTGTTTTCTGCATGATGTTTGGTGCTGCTTCTAATGTCTGAGGTTTTTGCATATTGTTGGCTTGATATGTGATTTGTTTTGGTCAGTTTAAGAGTGTTTGAAGTTTGCAAGCTAGCTTTATTATTAATATTTAATCATGGATCTTGACTTGAAAAAAGAAACCCCAAAGTTTTCCCACTGTGTTGTTTCACATCCCTTATTTCATGCACTTTATCACTAGCAGTGCATTATGCATATCACATTTCTTACAATGTCTGTGCCTTACATGATTTGTATAACATGACTTAATCCAAGCTATACTCATCTTTCTGCACTGCTTATATCCACATGGTCATTTGCAGCATTTCAAAACTATACCTTACATGACTTACCTTTAAAGAGCTCATCTTTCTGAGTCAGAGGATGAAGTGATTTTCATCCAAAGGCATGTCTGGCCATGCTTTTACATGTCATCATGACTTCATGCATAAGATTTATTCATGTGGTTTTATTTATTGTAAATGTCTTGACACCAAGATACCATGCACATATGACATTTATTGAAAGATTGAAAGTTAAAGGTGCAGTGTTGAAAATTTCGAAGTGTTTAGCAGAAAAGACAGAGATGGAATATAATATCCATAAGTGTTTAAATGAGTGTATACTGTAGCTTCTTTTACAGAGGTTAAGAAATATTGTTATATATTCCCCTTTCTAAATACTGTACCTTTTAAATACACTTGCTCAAATGGCAATATATGTAGATTACAGATCAATGTTTTGGTCAGTTTAAGAGTGTTTGAAGTTTGCAAGCTAGCTTTATTATTAATATTTAATCATGGATCTTGACTTGCAAAAAGAAACCCCAAAGTTTTCCCAGTGTTGTTTCACATCCCTTATTTCATGCATATAAGATTTCTTGCAATGTCTGTGCCTGAATAATTTTATAACATGACTTAATCCAAGCTATGCCCATCTCTCTGCACTGCTTATATCCCCATGGTCATTTGCAGCATTTCAAAACTATACCTTACATGACTTAACTTTAAAGAGCCCGTCTTTCTGAGTCAGAGGATGAAGTGATTTTTATCCAAAGGCATGTCTGGCCATGCTTTTACATGTCATCATGACTTCATGCATAAGATTTATTCATGTGGTTTTATTTAATTTAAATGTCTTGACACCAAATATCATATATATTAAGATACCATGCTTCACATGTGGCATTTATTGAAAGTTAAAGGTGTAGTGTGTGGAATTTAGCAGTGTTTAGCAGAAAAGACAGAAATGGAATACAATATCCATAAGTATGTTTCAATGAGTGTTACAGGCTCCTAACAAGCCCTCTGATGGGCTCGTTAGGAGCCCTGGAGGTCACAGACTACCTCCATCTGTAACAAAAGAGTAGACAAACTAATCTGAAAAAACTCTCCTGAGAGATCAATCCTCTTCTTAATTATCCTTTTGCCACCCTCCTTCCCTCCACAACACACTCTTCAAGCCAAACCCAGAGAAAACCACTGAAGGTGTTGTCTTCTCTGTTGCACACACCTAACTGAGGGAAAGGAGCTCCTTTTATTGAGCAGCCAGGCTGATGAGCTCAAGCGGGGTGCAATGAGGGCAGGTGCTCTCAATGATGGGCTCGTTAGGAGCCCTGGAGGTCACAGACTTATCTCCATCTGTAACAGAGTGTATTATCACTAGGGGTGTAACGACTCTTTTTAACAACGATTCGATTCGTATCATGATTCGTGGTTGCCGATACGATTAAAGGATGATATTGGTTCATTTAGAACGATACGATCTGAAACGATTCAGTGACTTCTTAGCCAAAAATTCAACCAGTGTGACTGTGAAATAAATCCCTTGATACTGGACAGTCCTAGAGTCCTGTTGTTTCCTGTAAGGGAGTCAGGTATACATTAATTATGGATATAAACAAACAAGTAAACAACAGAGTTCTGTGCTCATCTCTGACTAAACATGCTGCTGAGGCCTGAGGCTTCTGCAGAGCTGATGTTACCTTGTTGAACGCTGCAAGAGGCGCTTGGACGGCCGGCGTTGTGTAAAAACCCATGGTGCCTTAGTAGGTGGTTGCATAGATTTGTCGTGTTGCAATGGTACTTTACTTGACGAGTCCCCTTCCATGGAGGCCGCCATCTTGCTTTGTAACATTTCTACAGAAGAACAGAATGAACAAACTTTACACCATGCATTTTTTTTTGATAAAGGTTACTTGATAAAGGAAGGAACATACTTATCATGCATCACAGGAGCTTCTTTTATGGAGGGTGAGAAATACAGTTATATATTCCCCTTTCTAAATACTGTACCTTTAAATACACTTCATCAAATGGCTATAAATGTAGATTACAGATAAATGTTAATCTGCTTTAAACCAGACCGGTCTGCAGAAGGGCGACACTGGGAAAGTCAACATAAAAGCCTTTCTTCCAGGTTTTTAAATGCCTTTGTTTATGTTTACACTTAATGAGAATACTGAAACCACAATGCGAAGGAAAAGTTTCACAAACAACACAGTAAAGCATCAGTGAAGCTAAAATCAGAGGTCAAAGTTAGGGTGAACACATCAATCATACTGTTTGGATTTTAAATTGGATTCTCTTTCTGTTTCATTCATCAGTTTAAACTTCAATGAGTCAACTTCAATTTATTTTAACATTCTTCAAAAACAACAACAAAGTACACTCTACCTAATACCTCCACTCATGCTGAACGTTTCTCTGAGAACAGGTCCGGTTCATTATTCAGTCTGGTGGTGTAAAAGTTTCTTGAAGCTGCACAACAACTTCCAACTTCCCAAACTGCAGACATATATATGACTTTATTAACATGTGGAACAGGGAGGTTAAATGTATATTTATTCAGCCATCTTCTTTGGAGTGGTCTGCTGGGGAAACAGCATCTCTGCTGCTGACAGGAAGTGAAGAAGGCCAGCTCTGTCCTGGGCTGCCTGCTGGACTCTGTGGAGGTGGTGGCTGACAGGAGGATGATAGCAAAGATATCTTCTCTGATGGTCAACACGTCACCCCCCCCTCCAGGAGACCATAACAACACTGGGGAGCTTGTTCAGTGACAGACTTCTTCACACAGAGAGATACTGCAGGTCTTTTCTTCCTGCAGTAGTCAGACTCTATAACCAATAACAATTACATCACCAAAACGGACTCAAGTGCAATATTTCCCCAATCCAGTTCATCCTTCTCTTCTTCCATGTGCAGTACGTCTTTCCGCCCATCTTCCCAGCTCTGTCCTGTACATTGTTTATACCTCGGCTACAAGTCTGTGCACATTTTCACTGCGTCATTGGTTTTGGAAATATTTGTAAATTGACTTATTTAGTTGTGTATATGTTGTAAGATATGCTTATTTTTACTTCTTTAATTTGAATTGCTAATAACTTTTTAATAATTGCTATTTTATAGGCTCTTGTTTGCTTTATACCGCTTTGCACTTTCTACTTTGCTGCTGTAACACTTCAACTTCCTCGTCGTGGGACGAATAAAGGATTATCTTATTATATCTTATTTATTTAATTTTGGTTCATAAAGTCAGAAAAGTCTGATGTTGCTGAAACATAGTTCCCAGTCTCTGATACTGGTATCTCTGTCTTTAAAAGTTGCATGGATTCATCCCTTCTTTATCCTCCCCTCGTTCCAGTTTGTCCCAGATTTACAGAACAAAAGGAAGAGTAACATAAAAGAGCATCAAATACAAGTCCAATACTTTGTGTTTTTATAATCCACATGTATTTGATTCTCTTTCGTGGAACTCATATTTAAATAATGTCATTTTAAAGCACATTTCTCTGGCGCTAGAATTCCCTTTTAAGATTAATAATGCTTTTAATATCCGATCTCTTCTCTTCTTCTGCTCCCATCATGCTCGCTAACTTCCTTCTTGCTACCAAATCAAACACCATCGTATGTAGAGCAGCAACTGGAGCTGATAGCTGGGGCTTGGGTCATGTAATCAAGGCTTCATCTGATGGGTCAGTTGAGTAATTGATAGAATGCAAGAATTCATAAGAATGTACTTGAACACACATTTTTGAACTGATTACGTTTGCATGTTGTGAATTTTAGGATACTTTTATCTAGGGGTGGGAACCGAAAACCGGATCCGACTCAGAACCGGTTCCAATTGATCAGTTCCATTGGAATTGTACACCTCAAATGTTATCGATTCTTCTGAAGGATTAATTCCCAAGCACGACGTCAACTCACGACGCGGTACTTTGCATTACGTCACACACTGCGACGCAGAACTCCTAGGTCTAAATACTTCAAATATGCTGAAGCATTTGTCGACTCGGCCTCGAAGCTTGGGGGTTCGCATCGGGCAGAAGTGGAGAAGGGTTCATCGGGGAGGTGAACCCCCGCCTACCTCTCCCCGTTAGGAGTCGGGACGCTTTCCCTCAGGCTTGAGGGGCCACGTCCGGACTTACACGGCCAAAAATGAGGCACCGAGAGCGGGTAAAATACCTCTGCGATGACCCCTGGAGGAAAAGTGTTTTTCCTCTCCAAATTCAAAGTATTTTCATCCAGGCTTAGGGGCCACGTTGGACTCACGCGGCCGAATATGAGGCATGGAGAGCGGGTAAAATACCTCTGCGATGACCCCTGGAGGAAAAGTGTTTTTCCTCTCCAAATTCAAAGTATTTTCCTCCAGGCTTAGGGGCCACGTTGGACTCACGCGGCCGAATGTGAGGCATGGAGAGCGGGTAAAATACTTCTGCGATGACCCCTGGAGGAAAAGTGTTTTTCCTCTCCAAATTCAAAGTATTTTCCTCCAGGCTTAGGGGCCACGTCCGGACTCACGCGGCCGAAAATGAAGCACTGAGAGCGTGTAAAATACCTCTGCGATGACCCCCGGAGATAAAGCTTTTTTCTCTCTCCAAATTCAAAGTATTTTCATCCAGGCTCGAGGGGCCACGTCCGGACTCACGCGGCCAAAAATGAGGCACCAAGAGTGGGTAAAATACCTCTGCGATGACCCCCAGAGGAAAACCCTTTTTCCTCTCCAAATTCAAAGTATTTTCATCCAGGCTCCAGGGGCCATGTCCGGACTCACGCGGCCAAAAATGAGGCACCAAGAGCGGGTAAAATACCTCTGCGATGACCCCTGGAGGAAAACCGGTTTTCCCTTCCAAATTCGAAGTATTTTCATCCAGGCTTAGGGGCCACATTGGACTCACGCGGCCGAATATGAGGCGCCGAGAGCGGGTAAAATACCTCTGCGATGACCCCTGGAGGAAAACTGTTTTAACTCTCCAAATTCAAAGTCTTTTCCTCCAGGTTTGAGGGCCCACATCCGGACTCCTGGGGCCAAGAATGAGGTCAACCTATTGTTCAGTATGTTCAAGTTGAATATGTTCATCTTCAGTCTTGTGCAGACATCATTTTGGAAAAAATAAAATGGTTCCTTTTGGTGTGGAAGACTGAGTAGAACTACTTTTTTCCCCTCAAAAAAATACTCAGGAATCGTTTGGAGGATTGATAAGGAATTGGATTGATAAGCAGAATCAACAATGGCATTGACATTGATAAAATCTTAGCAATTCCCGGCCCTACTTTTATCTCTAGATTGCAAACTGTGAAGTCAAAGTCAAAGAAGCACAGAATGTAATAACATGACGATGAACATGCGTGCACTGGGTGTTTGCCTTTCTGCATGCAGGCGTTACATTTGTTCCCGCTGTGCACTCCCAAACCTCTTCTCACAGTCCCGTTTGTCGGCTGTCATGTGCAATAAGAGCTTGTGACATGGGTCCACAGGCGCTAAGCTCACTGACAGTCCATGTGCAGCAGTGCTCTGTGCCCGTGTCTCCTGTCTGTGTGCATTTGCCATCAACATGTTACATGAAAGCAAATGTCAGATACAAAGAGCGGCGTGCAGAGAGGACACTGCGACACATTTCTGTTTCTGTGACTACAGTGGGCTGGATTCTGTTTAATACAAGATCCCTCTCTGCATGATGATATATACTGTAAGTCTGATATTCAATGCAGGCCCTATATGAATGAATTATGCGTCATGTTATCATGCTTTCATGGGTTTTATCTGTTTCACAGTCTTACCCTGCATGGATTCATTTCATGCATTTCAGACAAGCCCATACAGCAATTACAGAAAAAAACAGAACAATGTCTGGTCTGTCTCGCTCATTTGTAGTGGGCTCCGAGGATCAGCACAGCGACAGTGAAAACACAGTTAAGCTGATGTCAGGGAAATGCAAACAGGAGCTGATTTGGACAATGAGATTTACAGCAGAGAGAAGAAATGACTAGATCATTACTGGCTGGTTGGGTTATCAAAGAGAATCATGGTTCAAGGAGTCGTTTGATTCACGTCTGAAGGTGTTCACTGCAGCACATTTGCTACGCTCAACAGAAACAGCTTGAAGCAGCAGTTTTTAATACTCTTATTGTTGCAGCGATGGAGTTAAAGCGGCGCTTATACACACCTTTGACAGCCTCTCGTTAATGCAAGGATGGAGCGTTTCTATGAGATGACTCAGAGCTGGATGCAGGATTACCTCTCCCTGCTGATACCGCCAATAAGACCGTCACGAGTCTCTGTTAGTTAAGAGAGACGACATTTCCTGAGTATCTTTTTGTACCAATTCACACTCAGCTACTTATTTTAACTAATTTATTTCCTTTTCCTTTTCCCCCCTTTTTTTCCTTTTCCTTTCTTTGCAAGTTTTTCCTGTTTCCCTTTTTCCCCATTTTCTTTCCTTTTTTCCTTTCCCCACTTTTCCTTTTCCTTTCTTTCTTAGTTTTTTTCCTTTTTTCCCAATTTTTTTCCTTTTTTCCCCTTTTTTCATTTCCCCCCTTTTTTCCCTTTTCTTTCTTAGTTTTTCCTTTATTCCCCCTTTTTGCCTTCTCCCCTTTTTTTCCTTTCCCCACTTTTTTCCTTTCCTTTCTTTCTTAGTTTTTCCTTCCCCCCCCCCTTTTTTTTCCTTTTCCACCTTTTGCCCGTTTCCCCGTTTTTTTCCTTTCCCTTTTTTCTCCATTTTTTTCCTTTTTCCACTTTTCCCCCTTTTTTCCTTTCCCCACTTTTCTCCTTTTCCTTTCTTTTAGTTTTTCCCTTTTCCCCACCTTTTCCTTTTTCCCCCTTTTTTCCTATTCCCCTTTTTTTCCTTTTTTCCTTTTCCTTTCTTTCTTAGTTTTTCCTTTTCCCCCTTTTTTCCCTTTCCCCTCTTTTCCCCCCTTTTTTCCTTTCACCACTTTTCTCCTTTTCCTTTTTTTTAATTTTTCCATTTTCCCCATCTTTTCCTTTTCCCCCCTTTTTTACTATTCCCCCTTTTTTTCCTTTTTTCCTTTTCCCGCTTTTTTTTCTTTTCCCCCCTTTTTTCCTTTTCCCCCTTTTTTTTTCTTTTCCCCCCTTTTTCCCCTTTTTCCTTTTTTCTTATTTTTTTTCCTTTTTTTCTTATTTTTTCCCTTTTTCCTTAATCTCCACCTTTTTCATTTTTTCCTTATTTTTTTCACATTTTGTAATTCCAGTGCATGTAAGCATTGACAGTTTAAAAACAGAAGAGACAAACGAGGGTTTTCTCACCAGTTTTAAATAATATTCTTGCTTGTTTTAAGTCAGCATTTCTGACTTCATCTCTCAAGGATTCATGCAACTCTGAGCGGGTTTGATGAACTCCTTTTTAATAATACACAGCAGAAATTTTCAAAAAGGAGCATATAAATATCAAGAAAATTCTTCTTTTTTTCCCTGTAGTGTTTTAAAGTTTAAAGCAAACATGTTTAGCACCATTAATCTTTTATAATCTGCTTGTTGCAACCTAAAAATAGCATGCAGTGAAAACGCTCCCTGTGTCTGTGCATCATTTTTTCTCAGTTTCCTTTTAAATCAGGCCGAGTTTAAAATCTCTGAACATACTTCAGGCTGTGACCACACGTTCATGCAAAACACCAGAGGTTTGATCACCTGGCTCGACCAGGTGAAGAGATGATTCTCTGCAGTGTCAGGGAACGCCTTACATGGTCATTTTCTTGAAGCAACACACAGGGGTAAATGACTGACCCTCATGTCATGGTTCCTATAAGACCAGCAAACAAACCCTGTAATATAAAGCTACACTCACCGATGACAAAAACCAAACCCTATCAGCGTGCTTTGTGTTTTTCAGAAAAGATTAAGTTAAGAGGAAGACCAATCAATGTTTCATTCTTACCCTGGTTGGCGGAGACGTTTCATAACAATAGATTAGTGTGTTTTGTAGTTGCTCTTCTCTACAGGGACATGTGTAACAGCAGAACAAGCTTCAAGACCTACTTCATGTTATTAAAAGCATGTACATTAACACACACACACACACACACACACACACACACGCACACGCACACGCACACACACACATGACATCATGCATCAGCAGAGGAGAGAGGCTGTGACAGGCTGAGTGCTCGGGGCTTTTTTTCTGCATTGAAACATTTATCCTTGTTCCTGTTTGGACTGAGGACGTATCAGACTCACTTCTTACCTGCAACAGATTCACTCTCAGTGTTTCTGTGCTTTAACACCGTCTCTGTGATGAAACCTCTCAGCTTCATGATATGAGTCACGCTGCTTTGCTTTGAACATAGGTTTTTGACAACACGCACATACTCTCATTGCAGACACTCTGAGGTTAGGGGGAAGAGGTTCAGGAACCCAAATATAATGCTCACTGTTTAGAGGTTAAATTTTGTTCAAAGTAAGAGAGGAAGGGTTTCCGTACTTTAGAAAATACTTGTACTGAGTCCTTAATGGAGTATCTGAGTTTTTCAAGTTCGAGATTGGCCATCCATGATTGGATCAGGACCATAGACTGTAAAAAATATGGACGTAGTATCCGTGACGTCACCCATCTGTTTCTGAAGAGCTGTTTTGAGACCAATCGGCTGCGGCAGCCATATTGCTTCTGTCGAGCCAGTGTGACGTAAAGAGGCGGGCTTTGAGCCTCCTAGCCAACAGCTGCAGTGTTCCTGCAGGCAGCTGTGCCTCTCATTGGAAGACTAGTAATCTCAATATCTTCGAAATTGCCGAATTAGAAAAAAATTCACCCTCCTCACTGTGAGAGGACACCTAGAAATGAGCTATTCAGACTACACTCATCTTTTGTACCAGGCTGTAAACATGTTTATTAATGCTGCAAAGATCGGCTTCTTCCCATTCATGTGTATGTGACTTCCGGTACTTCCGGAGCCAGCCTCAAGCGGATCCTCGATGAACTGCAGCTTTTAACACTTCCGCATTGACTCATATTTTTAGACAGGAGGTTGCCGCTTGATCAGGACGTATCTCCTTACTACAAATAGTGGAGAATGTCACAAAGATGGTGGACCAGAATGGCATAAGACTGGGGCAGCTCCAAAAAGAATGGTACAAAGTGAGAATTCAATCACATTGTTTTTTGTAAACATATGTTTTTATTGATTTTCATATTTTAAATTGTACATTTTCAGAAAATCCCAGAAAAACCTTACAATAAATAAATGACATTAAAAAAAATAATAATAATAATAATACATAAAAAACTAAAATGCAGCAAAAACAGTTATACATTGTTATTGATTTGGGTCTTTCAGTCTGCTTTTATTGGGTCCAGATCTCTGACATCGGGTATGAAACATTAAAGCTGGGGTTGGTAATCAGATTTAGATCCACTTTTTGTCATACTGGTTAAAATGATCTTTATGTCCTGATGGTAATCATTACATGATGTGTTCTTAAAAAAGAGTGAAAAAAAGCTGCTAACTACAGCCGGAGTAAACCTGGGAAAACACCAACCAATCACCGTTTTTGGGTCCCCAAATTTTAAACCAATCAAATCCCGTCCAGCCGTTCTGCCCTCCTCCTGCGCGTACATTTCCCCAGCGTGCGCTCCTCTGAGTCCCCGTCTCCTGCCTCTACTTCCCCTGACTCTATTTACTGCCCCTCTCGCTCGTCCTCGGGCCTGTCCCCTCTGACCTGATGAGGCGCTTTGCTCAGGACTGTAGTCCGGATCAGAGTCTAAAAAGCTCTCACCAACAAGCAGAATAATTAATGACGTTCAGTAAGTCCTACAGAAAATATATATTTATTGTAGCGTCCGTCCGTCCGTCCGGACGCTGTAGTGATGATGAGCCGATTTGTGAACACGTTGAGCTTCAATAACCGGTCACTGTCGGCCGTGATCACGCCAACCAACAAAACAACAATCAATGTTTGAATGAATGAAGAACTTCTCCTCTTGTCTCTCCTCTCTCCCGCTCTACACCTCTCCTGATGCCTTCACTGACCGTCAACACTGTAGGAATTAAGAACATCTACACTGAACAGGTTTAACAAACAGTAGAGCTGTTACAGTATTATATATGTGTTATAACTTTTCTCCTGATATCGTGTCACCAGTACAACTGGATAATGCTAGCATGACAGTTGTGAGTGCTAACAGCAGCCATGTTTGTTTGTGTTTTTAACTTTCACTATGAGAATGTTTTGGTGAGGACCGGTTTTGAATCAGTCACCATCATATGGTCGAGAATCAGCGGCGCTCGTGCATGTGAGCGGGGGGGCGCCGTTTTGGAGGAGCTCTGAGGGAGGAGGGGAGGGGTTAGACGGAGTCATGAGGAAAAGCTACATTCAAATTCATGCTGGTTTTCTGAGACTACCAACCCTAGCTTTAAGTAAAGACAACAGAAACTCTCACAACATTTGTATCAGTGCAGGTTAAACAGCACCGGGAGGGGGTGCTGCTAGTTTCTGTTTGTCTCGACCTTTATGTCGGTGTTTCTGTGACGCTGCAGCAGCGTAGCGTGTATGTTTACATTTCACAGCCATGCTCAGTCTCTGCAGTGTTCTCTGTTTCTGAATCTCACACCACTACACATGTATTTCCAGTGACTGTCGTCAATGTTTTCTTCTTTGTTTGCTATTTAATGCAGTTATCATTCTTCTTCTTCTGTTACTTAAAGGTGACATATCATGCAAAATTGACTTTTTAATGGTTCTTTACCTGAAATATGTTTCCCTGGCATGTCTACAAACCCCCCAAGAATGAAAAAAATCCATTCTGTCCCTGTTCTGATTTCTCCACCTTTCTGTAAATGTGTGTGAAACCAGCCGTTTCAGACTTCCGTGTTTTTGTTACGTAACAACAATATCCGGTCTGTCACAGAGTCAGAGCTCGGAGCTTGTTCAGCCCATAGACTGTATAAAATAATACTGAATCCCTCCTCTGTTTTTCATTCCCTGCACACATGTGTGCTAACAAGGAGCTTAGGAGGGAGGCATGCTAGTTGTAGGCTGTCTTAATAAACACAAAGGTCGGTTTTACTCCCCACGTCTGCAGATTTGAAGATCTAGTGGATGATTTTTATTTATCATGGATAAGTGCTAGCGCTAGTTAGCATAGCCACATAGCTACATGTTCGTAGCTGTGTATCAAGACACACGTCGACATACTGATAAATAAAACAACAAGAAACACTAAATCTGTGACCAATCCTTCAGAAAGGTCCTGCTACAGGCGCCTCTCCATCAGGATCAGATTCTGGATCAGATTCAGAGGGTTGAAGTAACGTGATCTCTGAGCAGCCGTGTATATTCAGCCAACATGTAAACATTAGATCAACGTGCTGGAGAGCCGAGGCACATCCACTTCCTGAGGGGGCGTGGTCAGAGAGAAAACAGACTGTTCTGAGGAGGACTGAAGAAGAGGACTTTTCAGGCAGACCAAAATCTGATTTCAAAGTGTTTTTTTGAGCATAAACTTTAAAGACATGTTTTGGGGACCTCTTAGACCAATATATATTGATGAAAAAAGTGTGATATGTCACCTTTAATGCGGTTAGCAAACAGCTTTAAGACGCTCTATCGCCACCGTCATCCTATTACAACCAGGCATTGGAGAAAACGATGAAAACTTATACTTTTAAAATGAGAAAGTACTCACATTAACACAACTTTTTAATAAGGGAATTAATATTTAATTATTCCAAAATCATGTACCATCCCTAATATATATAACTCTTACTGTAGTGTCATTGTATTTTCAATGTTAAAGCAACGATCACAGGGGAGTGTATCGTGGATCAGAAAAGGAGAGCAAGACAAAGGAAAGGGGGTGGGCGTTTTGGGAGCAGCCATTAATCAGTGTGTGAGTATCAGAACCATTGTGTCTAGCTTCTGTGGTGGCCTGACAAACATATACAGTGTCCATTGTGATTTGCCTTTTTCTGCTGTCTGCATTGATTCCCTTCAGTTTTGTGGTAGGCGCCGGAAAACCAACCCAGCATCACCATTAGTTGCAGCACGGCAGCATGCAGCCTCAACACAATGCTGCTGATGGCTACATGTCACACTGTTCAGAGAAAGCATACAATTCAACCCAAGGGACGAGAAAGGATTTACAGTGACACACACACACACACACACACACACACACACACACACACACACACACGCACGCACACACACACACAAGCAGATAAAGACTGCTTTTCATACAGGAAACACCAACTTCAGACGGTTCTTCTGATAAAGGCAAACACAAGCAGACGCTGTATTTAGCATATTAGGACCGCTCTCATTATTCCATGTAGGTTTGTTTCATGAGAAGTAACACCCGTGTGTGAGACCACACTAAGTCGTCTCGATTGGAAGATTTCCTCATTAAAACACAGAAATGCTTCTCTCAGAGAATACGTCTCAACATGTTGCCTCCATGATGAAACTGAAAGATGCTTTAAGAATGGATCACTGGAGGAGAAAGAGATGTATGGTTTCATTTCCTTGCAGTCCACATATCATGTTCTTGGGGAGGCTGCTGAATCTCAAATAGACTGGAGGACTGGAGACATGCTTTATAAATGCACTCCACCTCGAATACCATTCACCATTTCCTGTAGATACTGTTCAGCTTCCTTGTTAGAAAGTTGAACTCTGCAAACACTCGATCTTCTTGTCCTCAGTTTCTTCATGTTGTACCGGTCTTGTTTATTTGGGCACCATCATCCCCCGGTGTTCCTGTTTGGACACGGTGCAGAATTTTAATTTTCAAGCCACAATCCTCCTGCTAGCCACAAAAAGCTTTAATTACAGGCACATTTCCCCAAATGAGATTCAGCAGCTTTGGAAGGCATGCAAATGAAGGTTTGGTGCCTGCAGCAGGGTCATGGGGTGAAGCTTTTACTAGTTAGTGAACCAAAGTGCCAAAACAGAAACATTTGACACCCCTGCATTTATGCACCTACATCCTGCCTTTATCAAAATCATCTGTGGAACATCCAGGCACTTGGTTGTAGCTGAAATGGACCTCACCAAGGATGTGTTATGGAGCTATCCCTCCAGTTACTGGCTAACCAGAACGCAATCATGCTCTGCTATCTAGATGTAAACAAGCACAGGTGACTGATGGCATCTCATTTTGCAGTTTTTAATTTAGAGATGAAGTTGTATGTTGTGTCTGGTTAACTAGTCACAACCAGAATGCATATCAAGCACAGACATGTGGGCCACAGTTTACAGTAGACTTTTTTTATGTCGGCCGACTTTATTGAACCTTTATTTAACCAGATAAAAGACCCATTGAGATCGAGACCTCTTTCACAAGAGTGACCTGGCCAAGAGAGGCAGCAACATACGTCATAGTAAACAAAACAGACAGATAACAACAACAACAAACATTAAAATAGAAAATACAAGCAATTTGATAAAATAAAGTGCAGAAGTTATTTTACAGTAACAATTTAAGAACACAGGCACTGCTCGAAAGATTTCTGTTGTCGTTTTCTTAAGATAGAGCGGGAAGCTTCAAATGAAACAAATGCTGACAGTTTCAGTTCAGATTGGAGCGCATTCCAAGCAGAGGGGGCAGATAAACTGAATGCTTTATTCCCGTTTCAGTTCGAACACGAGGAGTTGAAAGATGCAAAATGTCATTTGATCGTAGGGTATAACAGCTTCCAGTTCTCCGGAGAAAAGTGCATCAATAAGTAGGAGCCAAGCCAAGAAGAGTCTCATACACCAGAGTCATCCAGTGTGTTTATCTCCTTACATTTAAGGAAGGCATGCCAGCTTTAGCGTACAGTTCGCAGTAGTGGTGCAACGGATCATCGTTGATCCGTGATCCGTACGGATGCCTCTCCACGGTTCGGCACGGACGTGGTCCGCGGATCGTTTGATGAAAAAAGTTGCGCGTGTTCACGTGATGACCGCATGTTCAATCCACACTCACTCGCCAAGCGCAGCGGTAGTCATGGCAAGTGAAGGAGCAGAGGAAATTGAAAAAACCTCCCGCATCTCTTAAGTCACATGTATGGGAGCATTTTGTGTTTCCCTGTGAAATACAGTGAATGCTGAATGTGCTTGAGCCACGTTATGAAATTCCGTTACGCACCCACTACACCACAGGCCGTCAATACGCGGCCTGCGGGCCACACCCGGCTGCCTATATGTGGTCCCCGAACTATTCCTTCACTCTGTGTTTTGGTCGGGTCACCCCGTGTTTACCGGGACTTGTCTCCATGCCAACGATACGCAGACAGGCTGTTACTGGGTCTCTTAGAGTCCAATGCTGCGAGTGCAATTTTTAACTTTCACTTTCGTTTATGGAGCAGTTCACATATTGGCACTTTGCCAGCTGTAGGACCCTAGAATAAAACGTGTGTTCCAAGTTTGCAGCTCAAAGAAAAGTGGACGGTGAAAATCAGCGATTGAAAGAAGAATAGAGTGAAACTTTTGAAGTTCTTCTGCTCCTTCACTTGCCATGACATGAAATGCAGTGAATGAGGCAGGACTGGGCCCACAGATAGGGTGCTTTGCACATGCAGTACATTTTGAGTTGAATGTTGTTTTTATTTAATTTATTTTTTATTTAAAAGTGTTTTACAAAATAAATGGAGGGACAAAGTTATATTTGTCTTGTCTTCTTTTTTTTTTTTTTTTTTGCTGATCCGAAAAATGATCCGATCCGTGACTCAAAACCGTGATCCGATCCGAACCATGAGTTTTTTGATCCGTTGCACCCCTAGTTCGCAGTGGTGGGTGAGGCGGCTACAACCAGTGATAAACCTCAGAGCACAGTGGTAGACCGGAACCAAGGTCTGTAGGCAGCTGGATGAAGCACACATGTACACAACATCGCCATAATCAAATAAAGGCAAGAAAGTAGCTGACATCAGGAGCTTCCGAGCTCTAAGGGAGAAACATGACTTGTTTCTGTAATAGAAACCGAGCTTCACCCTTAATTTAGAGATCAGGTTTTTGACATGCACTTTGAATGAAAGGTCCCCATCAATAATTAGTCCCAGGTACTTGTAACTGGTGACCAGCTCTAAAGTTTTACCCTGGACAGTTCCGCATTTAAAACCATTTTCAATGTTTCCAGTCGATTTTGCACTGCATCAAAGGCGGATTGCAAGAATTTTAAAAGCCTGTGCAATCGAGTGTGAACAGCAGTAAATTACAGAGTCATCTGCATAAAGATGGTATGAGGCATTTGGCAAGTTTGCACACAGATCATTGATGTAGATTGAGAACAGAATGGGTCCTAAGACCGAACCTTTAGGTACGCCTTTTGTGACCTCAAGAGAGGCAGAGCTAACTCCAGCCACCTGAACACATTGTGTCCTATTTGCCAAATAATCGGCAAACCAAGAGGCAGCCTGTTTGGAGATGCCATTCTTCAAGAGAATATCTAACAGGAGACTGTGATCTACAGTGTCAAATGCCTTGGATAGGTCAATGAACAGAGCAACACAAAACCTTTTAGAGTCCAATGCCTCAAATACATCATTAAGAACTTTCATGGCAGCAGTAGCAGTGCTATGCTGCTTCCTAAAACCTGACTGAGCCTCTGCACCGGACTCCGGTCCGAATTCTGCGTGCAAGTAACGGGTGAACGTTTGGTAATGTCCTCTGCACACTGCGCTGAAGGGAGGAATCCACGTGCACGCTATCTGTCTTCTTTAAGTGTTTTGGAAGGTGACCATCACAGAGTTTGTTTTGATATTCATATCTCATCATGCTGGGAGGCTCAACTTGATGAAACTCTTCATAAAGCATCATGACCTTCTGTAAACTTGTCAAAGTAAGAGCTGTGGTTACACAAATCATCACGCGTCCGTCATCAGTGTTGAAGCGTTCTCCTGATGTGTTTTTTAACATTCAGGTCCAGCTGTTTTCTCCATGCCGCTGTCAGTCAGTAAAGGTGACGTGTGGCGTTTGGGTGATACCCAAAAAGATCTGCTGCTTCACGGCACGGTCATGAACGAATGTTTGTATGTAAAATTGTAGACTCCGAATATAAGACTGGTCCACTTTTTCACATGCAGTTTAAAGGGAAACCCCCTCAGCTTAAATTATGAACAACATGGTTATTTATATTTGGTATTTTTACCACCAGACATTTTGGCCGATGATGTCTCTATATGCCGGACAACTGCACTTGAAATCAGCTAATAGCCGGTAAATACCGGCTAACGTAAACCCTGATGTGGGCGTTAACCTGCAAAGAGGTAGAGGTGCTAGCTCTGCTAATGGTAGCTACACTCAGCAAACCAATCTGGCATCATCAACCTAAAGACACTGATCCCGTGTTTTGCATAATGCTCAAATTTGACTTTCCTGATGTTTCTTACCTTTGGACTCGTCAGTGAGTCCTAATTTAAAATTCTATTTAAATGACTGAGAAATAAGTCTCCTCCAAACATCCCTATACCTAACCCACTGCAGTGTGTGTGACATAACGTGACACACACACACACATAGTGCATTATTTAATCATCATCCTTATGCCTTCACAAATCATTTAAAACGAGGCACACAGAGCGACTTAATGCTTGTTTGCAGATTCCAACATCTGGCTGTTCTCAGTGTCGGCATGCTTTAGAGACTTTTGCATAATTTCTCCCTGAATAACGCTGCATGACTGGCAGGCTGCCCCGCCTCCACGGAGTAATGCTGAATTCAGCATTGTTCGCTCCCCTGGTGTTTTTTAAATACGTCCATTATGAATTCATCCAAGGCTTCTTACAGCTCCGTCTGGTTAACTTAACCTACAACAAACAGAGCCAGTCTGGCTTCCTCAGACTGAATCCATTTGTTTTTAAAGGCAACAAGACACAAACAGGCTTTTAATTATCTCCAGACATTTCTACGTTTAAAGCAAGTGCTGTATTTATGTTCCAATTTAAAACACTGACAATGATCAACATCTATTTAACTACTATTTTTCACTGCCCTGCTTTAAATCACAGTAAAACTATGTCTCTGCAGAACTTTAATGATGGCATCAAGTGCAGAGGAGCAGGTGGAAAGGGAACCAGTCAGTTATTTATCAGGATCAGGGAGAATACATTTTTTTTTACGTCTGACTGAATAACGAACCTGCTGATTCATTACAGCAGGCAGAAAGAGACTTTGTATCCATCCATCCATCCATCCATCCATCCATCCATCCATCCATCATTTCATCCATCCATCCATCCATCCATCCATTTAACCATCCATCCAACAATCCATGCATCTAACCATCCATCCAACAATCCATCCATCCATCCATTCATCCAACCATCCATCCATCCATCCATCCATCCATCCATCCATCCATCCATCCATCCATCCATCCATCTAACCATCCATCTAACCATCCATCCAACAATCCATGCATCCATCCATTCATCCAACCATCCATCCATCCATCCATCCATCCATCCATCCATCCATCCATCCATCTAACCATCCATCTAACCATCCATCTAACCATCCATCCAACAATCTATCCATCTACCCATCCATCCATCCATCCATCCATCCATCCATCTATCCATTCATCCATCCATCCATCCATCCATCCATCCATCCATCCATCCATCCATCCATCCATCCATCCATCCATCCATCCATCCATCTATCCATTCATCCATCTATCCATCTACCCATCCATCCATCCATCCATCCATCCATCCATCCAACAAGCAAGCCATCCATCCATCCATCCATCCTTCGTTCCTTCCTTCCTTCCTTCTTTCCTTCCTTCCTTCTTTCCTTCCTTCTTTCCTTCCTTCGTTCCTTCCTTCCTTCCTTCCTTCCCTCCTTTTCTCTAGTTACTAGCTGCAGAAGATTGGAGTCAGCCTCAGCACACACAGTCCTACTTGTGTTTTGCTATAGTGATTCAAAGATGGACGTATTGTTGAAGATTGGTTTGAAGCACATTATAAACCAGGACTGTAGCATTCACAGGTTTTGTAGTACACACCCACACAGTCACGCCCCCCCGGCTCGCAGTACATCATGTTTTAATGGCTCAGCTCTTCTGAAGTGAAGCACATGAAGTATTCTTGTTCGGACAAATTGGTACTTTTAGTCCAGCAGCAGCAGCAGCCGCCCAGTGTATTGTTGTAATGAACTTGCTTGTTACTCTGAGGTGACTCCCGCTGTGTTTGAGCTGTAATTATCACTGTACAGCAATAACTTTCTACAATGCTCGGGGGTCATTAGAGCCAGTTTCCACTTAGAGGATTGGGACACCTCAATTAATCAGCAGGATAGAGGTGCCTTATATTCCCTGCTTGTTTTTTGTTCCCTCTCTAAGCCTTAGTGTGTTTCATATCTCTTGTAAATCCACATATTGTAGCATACAGCAGACCTCTCCAGTTAACAGTAATATGTCCATGTGATGTGTTTTAAACAACCCTCACTACCCACATGCATGTCCTTTATACTTGGATGGATGTGAAAACAATGCATCCACCAGAGGGCGCCACTCAGAGTCAATAGATACACCAGAGAGAGAGAGTCAAAAGTTTCTAACAACAAACACGGCGACGGATGAGGGGATAATGAGGCAAAATCTGGGGCAGTGTTGTAGACTGGGATGGTGTCTGAGTCCATTCCATACATCACACCATGTGGAGGGAAACTTCTTTCCCCGGTAACACCAATAAGAGAAGTTGACCATGGGCATTTCTGGTGGTACTGCAATGTTAAGCATTAAGCCAGTTACAGTGGCAAGGACAAACTTCCTTTAACAGGCAGAAACCTCCAGCAGGACCAGACTCATGTTAGACACACATCTGCTGAGACCGTGTTGGAGAGAGGGATAGAGGGAGATGAATAGAGAGAGAGATGATAGTGGAGAGACGGATAGTAGTAGTTGTAGCAGCTGGAGTCTGGCACGTCCACAGCAGCAGAGATCCAGAGGAACCTACGAGACAAGGGAGCTCAGGGACTCCAGAAAGGCCTATGGTTAGTAACTTTAATGGGACAGGAAGAGTTAAATGAAGTGATGGGCAGAGACAGAATCCTAGGCAGTCTAAGCCTATAGCAGCATAACTAAGAGCTGGTCCAAGCCTGATCCAGCTCTAACTATAAGCTTCATATTGACCATGAAAAGTGTTGTTTGAACATTTGATCAGAATATTCAGTGCTGCTAATTTTTATATTGTTAAGTTTGTTTTGTATTGTGTTAAATTTTAACTTGAGACTAGCTAATCTTATTAAAAATTATGCACATTTGCAAGTAGCAATAATGTTTACATGTTAAGGCCCCTAGAGGGGGCAATTTCTTTATTTGGGGTCCTGCATACCTGCAAAAACACTCAGGAATGCTTTTATAATTTTCTATGTTCATCTTATTTAATCTGCTTTATTTACTTTGTATGTTAATAAAATGTTGAACTAATCTCTTGTTTCTTTAGTTTTCAGTACAGAGGCTTTAAAACTGGCTGTTTAAAAACAATATAAAAAATCGTGATAATAATCGAAATCGGACGATATGAAAAAATATATCATAAGCTTTTTTTATAATGCCATATCGCCCAGCCCTAGTGTCTGCCTCTTGGACCCTGACTGGTAGATGATTCCAAAGGAGAGGTGCCTGATAGCTGAAGGCCCGACCTCCCATACTACATTCAAAGACTGTAGGTACGATGAGCAGGCCTGCATGTTGGGAGCGTAGTGTTCTAGAGGGGTAATGTGTCACTATGAGCTCTTTCAGATATGAAGGTGTCTGAGCATTAAGAGCTTTGTAGATCAGAAGAAGGAGGCAGTGCAGAGAAGCTAACACCAGAGAGATGTGCTCTCTATTCCTAAATCTAGTCAGTACTCTAATACAGTCCTCATCTTTCTTGAATTTAATTTTCCAGAGCTCCCTTTTTATGTAAAACCAAAGCCTTTTTAATAAAGGAGAATCTGACATGTGCAGCCTGTGTGCAGTTTGTTGGCACTAACTGTAACCTCAGATATTTCTCAGTCCCCTCATGCTGACATGTGACTTACTAGAGTGTAAAACTGCTCACAGAAGCTTAACCAAGACCTTGAATATGCAAAAGGAACCTCATTTATTCTTCTCTGCTCCTTCTCCTCTCACCTGCACTCTCAGTTTCTCTGGTGTGCACCTCAACAGTTCTTCTTATCCGTAACCAACTTTCTATTTCTCTCCCTCCTCTTCTCTCCACTCCATCTGTGTGCTCCATTCTCACTCATCAGTTTCCAGTTGGAATAACAGGAATAAATTGGATTCACAAACATTTCAGTGGAAGATGAAATCATGTGTTTTTCTGTTTTTATGAAGAGGATGGGACTCCAGTGGAAATGTTTTCAATTTCCTTGTTCAGTAGAAGGAGTGGAGGAACAAATGTAGCTGACTAGATTTCAATTTTCCGGTTAACGCCTTAACAATGAGCCGACACAGCCTGCTATGTAACAGAATGTTGGCAGCAAGACTGAGAGCGTGGTTTAATGGTGTTTGCTCCCAGAAGCTTGTAAAACAAGCCGCACAGTTCTTCTTTTTGAGAGCTGTTGAGTAAAACAATATCATTTATAGGAGCGCTGCATGATAAATCTAAAGAAAACCTCCTCTGTTTGTTGATATGGATGGATTCTGATTGGTTTACATTAATTTCAGGGAGGGAGAGGAGTCCCTGATGGGCGATCCACATTAATTGGAGAGAGAGAGAGAGCGGCACATTACATCAACATAAATGCTTGAGAAGTTGTCTGACTACGACAGGGGGGAAAGTTGCCTCTCAGCTAGAAGGTTCCTGGTTCGAATCCCCGGCCGGGCGGGTGCCTTTCTGTGTGGAGTTTGCATGTTCTCCCCGTGCATGCGTGGGTTCTCTCCAGATACTCCGGCTTCCTCCCACAATCCAAAAACATGCTCAGGTTGATTGGTCACTCTAAATTGCCCATAGGTGTGAGTGTGTGCGTGAATGGTTGTCTGTCTCTCTGTGTTTGCCCTGTGATAGGTTGGCGACCTGTCCAGGGTGTACCCTGCCTTCCGCCCGAAGCCAGCTGGGATAGGCTCCAGCCCCCCGTGACCCCTAACGGGACAAGCGGTCAAGATAATGGATGGATGGATGGATGGATGCAAACATGCCTTTCTAGAAAAGATTAGTATCATCACATCCCATAAATCGATGCTTGAAGATAATCTCTGGCTCACAAACCTGGATTCATTCCCCGTGTCACTTGACTAGAGCTCCTCTTTCTCCTCACACAGCCACTCCCCTCCTGGAGTGAGACACTGCTTGACATTCCCTGCTTCACAAAGCAGACACACACTCCCCTTGATTTCTGAACATAGAACTGTGAGACACCTGCGTGTACCTGTGGAGATAAAGGGATAACATTTGCAATTACGAGCACCTCGAGGTGTTCTTTCTCCTTCTTAAGGTTCGATCTCTGTGGCAGCGTGCATAATTGCAATGACTGATGGGATGTGGGCGGGGAATTGATCCGGGGAGCCGGTGCAAGGCCATTATTCTGCTCCACTTCTGCCTGTCCCCTCTGTATTGCTCTCTCTGTGACTCTATTTTTACATCTTTTTCTGCTCTCTGGAGATCTCTGCTTGTCTATCTCCTGCACTTTGGTTTTTTGCATCCTTCACTTTGTATTAATAATGTTCACACAGTGTCAGAGTCAGTCGAGTTGGCTGTGTGATACAGCCGGCTGACAGGTTACAGTTACAGCTGTACTGTGCGGCAGAACCAAGAGTCATTTAGATCCTCCGCGAGTACTTCTTCAAGTATAACATTCAGCCTCATTAGGAACACAGGATTTTATTATCTTCCCCTTGAACTACTCCTGCAGGAACATCCAGTTATAGTTCAATCAGTTAGAACTATATCTGCAATGACAATTCTTTATTATCAAAGTTGATGTCCAAAGCCCACTTTGGTTACAACACTTGTTACTTTTTTCATTTATATATATTTATTATTTTGTTATTTTCAGAACCAAACAGAAAAAAATGCAAGGCTCACAGTTTGAACAAAGCAGATTTTCAGACAAAGATATGTAGTCACCCCCTCCCCCTAACAAAGGGAAGAAAAATAATTATAATAGTTTTTTAAATGATTTATTATTTGATTCATTCATTTTTTTAATCATTGTTAATTTTGATAATTAAGAATAATTAATTAATTAATCAAAAATACAACGAAAACAACGAAAAAGTAATAATGATACTAACTATACTAACTATAATAATATTATTTTATATGATAACATCACTACCATTATTTAAAAAAAAGAACAATAATAATATTAATAATGATAATATTCAGATTAATACATAAAAACGTCACCATCAATTTTAAAAAGAACAATAGTTAAAAAAATAATAATACAATTCATTATAATATTAATGTTAATAATAATTATTATGATAATATCGAAAATCATCACAACCATCAATTTAAAAAACCAACAACAACAATAATAATAATAATAATAATAATAATAATTATAATTATAATTATGATAATATCGAAAAACATCACCACCATCAATTTAAAACAACAACCACCACAACAACAACAACCACAACAACAACCACCACAACAACAACCACAACAACAACCACAACCACCACAACAACAACAACCACAACAACAACCACAACAACCACAACAACCACAACAACAACCAACAACAACAACACCACCACCACCACCACCACCAACACCAACAACAGCAACAACACCAACAACAACACCACCATCACCACCACCACCACCATCACCACCAACACCACCACCACCATCACCACCAACACCACCACCACCACCACCACCACCATCACCAATAATAACAGACCTTTTTATTTTTTATAATTACTTATAATATACATGGAACAAAAAATACAGAACTAAAACCATCAAAAATTAAAGTCGTCATATTAAATACACAATTTAATATTTTTTAGAAACTCAACTTTTTATTGTTTCAATGACTATTACTCATTAGATGACTAAATGAATCAATCAATAATTAATTGATTTAAGGAATAACACATATGTTTGGAAAGCTTGTTAAAGGTTAGGTTGTGTAAAAAGTAAACAGCTGTGTCATTATGTTTTTAGTCAGAGGACCAGCGTGATAGGAGGTCCTCAGTAACTGACCTTATGATCCCTCCTGAGCTCTGATTTGATTACAGGGCATTCCAGTTGAAAGCAGCATGTGGTAATTTTCACCAATCAGTGTTCCAGCTAATTTAAGCGTGAAGCAATCACTCCACTGCATCTCCACTTTCATGGGAACAGCTATGGTAACAGAAGTCCCATGGAGACCTTAATTATAAATCAGCTGCTCCATCAGTTAATCACAAAAAGGACCTCTGCTATTGTTTGAAGTCGCTCTGTGTGCACTTTAAGAGTTTCCCTCAGAGGGGCTTTCAGATATTAGAGGAACAGAACAATATGAAAGAGTTTGAGAATGTTCTCTGACTGAAGATTACCATAAGCATTCCTCTGATGTCTCATCAAGGTATACAATTCCTTCCCTGTCCTGTTTGCTGAAGGTTACTGGTGTTTTGTCCAAATGAAAAATGCTTGAGATTCATGGGATGTTCATACTTCATGCCGACATGCAGAGTTTGGTTTAGAGAGGAAATGAATGTTTCATTTGAGCTTTTCATTTCATCCCCGACTTAACTCCACCACAGTAACATTCCTTTATGGCTCTCTATGGGGTATTACTGCTGATAAGTAGACGTTGGCTCACATTAAAATGTCTTTCTAGTTTTAAAGTGCTTCTGCAAAAGTTTGCTTTAAAGAATAAACTCAGTTTCTCATTTCAGGACTATTGTTGTGAAAATGTAAAGCTGCTGAAATAAAGACACTATTGAGACTTGGTGATTTATCAGCAGAACATTCAAGTTTGATCAGTTGTGTGTTTTAAATAAGAGTCATGAGTAGAAATACACATTATTATTAATATGATTATTATGATTATTATTATCATTTTATTTGTATTTTTTTATTGATGGCATTGATCCTATAAATAAGATAACTATAAATAAGATTATTAAAATTTTAATCATAATAATAATGAATATTATGATTACTTTAAGTACTATTATTGTTCTTTTTTTACTGATGGTATTTATCTTACTATAAAATATATTATTATAATTACAATATTATTATTATTATTATTATTATTATTATTATTATTGTTATTATTATAATAGAAAATACAAATAATAATAATAATTATTATTATTATTATGATTATAATTCAAATAATAATCTTATTTACAGTTATCTTAATTAAAGGATTAAGGCCATCAATAAAAACAATTAAAACAAATATATATATATTTTTTTTTATGGTAGTGAATTTGCCATAAACATGATTATAATAATTATTATTGTTTCTTATTATTACTCGTATCAAAATAAAATAACAATTTAATTTTCTTCTCTTTGTTGGTGGGAAGGGGTGACAGTACAAATCTTCTTCTGCATTTTGTTTTGTTTTGAAAATTATAAATAATAAAATAATATATAAAAAATAAAGAAATACATTAAATTGAAGCAGTGGACAAAAATTCAATTCAATTCAAAACCTTTATTTATTCTTGAAAAAGACACAACAACCATCGTTTTCAGAATGTTTTTTTAACAGAGCTGCAAAAAATATTGGGAATATGAGAGGTATATGAAGATGGGTTTGGTTTTACCATTCTTTCCATATGAGCACTTCAATTTGAAATGACCTTATCATACATCTTGGTACGTCCCAATACATTCCTCATATGTCAATGACAAACTATGTGTTTAAGTGTTGGTGTGGGTGAGTTTGTGGAGGTTACAAGGACCACCGGCAGTCCCTGACCACACAGTGACTGAAACAGAACGTCTGCTTCACAGAGGCTCATCCTCCATGTTTGTATTCAGCGAACTATTTCGTTAAAATTAATTTTGTGCCATCCCCGCCTCATCGTTTATTATAGATTTAAAAAGCTGAATGTTAGTTGAATTTTTCCGACCTCATATCTCTGAGTTCTTACATTCCTTCTTCTTTTACCTGACCACTTTGTTTCCCAACGTCTGGACCACCAACATTTCTCCTCTTTCACCTCCTGCCCTCCTATCTTGTCTTTTTTTAAGCCTAAACTTTCCTCATCCACTATCTCTCGCCCGTCACTTTCCCCTTATCTCATTCATGTCTCTCCACTGACTTCCTGTCGTGTCGTGTCCTGTTGGTGATGCTTTCACCTTCTGTGCCTCCTTCAGGCTGCCCCCCCTCCCCAGTAAGCTCTGGCTGCAGGATTAACCTGCATGCAGAGAGAGCAACAGTTTAGATATCAGGAGGAGGGCTGGACATATGTCTCGTCTGGCACACGTTCACTCTTTCCATCCCTCCTGCACTCGTTTTATTAATCCTCTATGAACTGTGTGACTTTTGATAGTGAAGTACTTTTTAAACTCGAGAGAAAACCTGAAACATGGATTTGTTTTTCTCCAAGTAATCTTGAGTTATATCTATTCTGGATGTGTGTGTTTGTTTTTGGTTTCTGAAGAGACAATTTGCACCCCTATGATAATTGGCGCCATATTTAGAAATGCTCACTCAGTCTGCCTTTCAATCAACCTGAAAACAGGCAAAGAGGATGAGCTGAGACTGTTACACGGGACTTCCCCCAGATCAGTGTCCGGTCCAGCTCCGTGTTTTCTCGTCTGTCGACACCCACTGGGGCGTTTTCAGAACGCAGTGTGGAGTAGGACCGCCGGACAGCTGGAGTCATGTGACCGAGGTTTTCCTGCAGTAATCAGTGAATCAAGGATCCTCCTCCTCCTCTTCTCATCCATGTTGTCTTTCTGGTCCTCTGAAAACCTCTGACCTGTTGACTCCAGGCCTGGCTCCGCTCATCATGACTTTGGTTTGTTGTTGTAGTTAAGTGAAATACGATCTGGTGATAACACAGAGTGTTTTATTCTGAAAATTAACCGGATGTTTTCATTTTGTTTTGGTGAAACCTGACTTCCTGTCCCGCTCCATCTGCTCTGTTGAGATTGATGCGTCGTGCTCCGGCATCCAGCACAAATAGAAGTCTTGAGTATCTGATCCAGAGGGCTCTGACCTGGTGGATCAAAGACGCAGCAGGAACACAACGGAGTAGATCCAGTGGAAGTTAACACATTGACTAGAATAGAAACCTATCAGATCCGGTACTGTGACGGACCTTAAAGGTGACATATCATGCAAAATTGACTTTTTAATGGTTCTTTACCTGAAATATGTGTCCCTGTCTACAAACCCCCCGAGAATGAAAAGAATCCATTCTGCCCCTGTTCTGATTTCGCCACCTTTCTGTAAATGTGTGTGAAACGAGCCGTTTCAGACTTCCCTGTTTTTGTTACGTAACAACAATATCCGGTCTGTCACGGAGTCAGAGCTCGGAGCTTGTTCAGCCCATAGACTGTATAAAATAATACTGAACCCCTCCTCCGTTTTTCATTCCCTGCACACATGTGTGCTAACAAGGAGCTTAGGAGGGAGGCATGCTAGTTGTAGGCTGTCTTAATAAACACAAAGGTCAGTTTTACTCCCCACGTCTGCAGATTTGAAGATCTAGTGGAGGATTTTTATTTATCATGGATAAATGCTAGCGCTAGTTAGCATAGCTACATAGCTACATGTCGTAGCTGTAGCTGTGTACCAAGACACACGTCTACATACTGACAAATAAAACAACAAGAAACACTAAATCTGTGACCAATCCTTCAGAAAGGTCCTGCTGTAGAGGTCGGTTTTAATCCCCACGTCTGCAGATTTGAAGATCTAGTGGATGATTTTTATTTATCATGGTTAAGTGCTAGCGCTAGTTAGCATAGCCACATAGCTACATGTTCGTAGCTGTGTACCAAGACACACGTCGACATACTGATAAATAAAACAACAAGAAACACTAAATCTGTGACCAATGGTTCAGAAAGGTCCTGCTACAGGCGCCTCTCCGTCAGGCTCAGATTCAGAGGGTTGAAGTAACGTGATCTCTGAGCAGCTGTGTATATTCAGCCAACATGTAAACATTAGATCAACGTGCTGGACAGCCGAGGCCACACCCACTTCCTGAGGGGGCGTGGTCAGAGAGAAAACTTAGTGTTCTGAGGAGGACTGAAGAAAAGGGTTTTTCAGGCAGACCAAAATCTGATTTCAAAGTGTTTTTTTGAGCATAAACTTTAAAGACATGTTTTGGGGACCTCTTAGACCAATATATGTTGATGAAAAAAGCGTGATATGTCCCCTTTAATCCCTACTAATAAGATAATTAAAAGGAAAGATCCACAATAAGGACCGGGCTAACAAGGGCCAGGCAATAAACCTACCCATGCCGTCTGCTTCATGCACACTGTGTTGAACCCACGACCCTAACCAAGTTGGCCTTATTACGATGATTGCTTGCGAACCTGAGGATATACCTGAGGTGTCAGATCCGGTGCCATGGCGGATCAAGAGTAGGGACCAGACACAGATCTGAATTTGGCTGTTACAACTCTACAACTCACCCACGCCCCTCACTATGAAAATATATTTAAATATATGGTAAGAAGAGAAACAGAAGCATGACCACAGTGAGACCATCTGTGGAGCACTTGTTGCTGTCAACAGCATCAGACACAAACACATGAAGACATACGTCCATACGCCCACACGTGCATGTGCCAGATAAAAAACAGCACTTATATAAAGTCTGTTTATCTCACACCTTCTCTCTGTACTGTCTCCAGCTTCTCCAATACTTGCATATATCTACTGTAATATATTCTGGAAAGTTAGAATTAACACCTCCAAAATTCAGCTGAAGTGGAATTGAAAAGGACAGCTGGAGCCAAAGAAGTGCCGATTACAACCTCGACCTTTTTGTGGTTTCAAACCACATCCTGACAGACTGGCAGCGATTTCCAGAGTTCTGCAAGAGCCGGCTTCTGTAAGGAAAACAAAGACTGACACGCAGGATTCAGGGCTTCATCTTCCTAAAAGTTCACAACATAAAGGAAGAGGCGGATAGAGGACACACTGAAGCATGGTGTTATTCACAGAAACATCTCGGTTTACTCCAGGACAAAGCTGCATCCACGTTTAATCTGACTCATCCCAAATAGCTTGAGCCATGAAAACAAACCGCTATTTTGTTTGTCAAATGCGTCACAAGCTAAAAATAAATGTCACTGGCTTCAAAAATAACACCGTCACTTAGCATCAGCTTCAACCCAGCAACCTAGCGACCTCAAAGTAATCTGTACATTACGAAAGAGCCTCCAGGGAGAGACAGAGAGAGAGAGGGAGAGAGGGAGAGAGGGCAGGGAGCTAAATTCTGCATGGTGTAAGGAGGAGAGTGTTGAGCTCTGAGATGAGCAACATGTTCTTAGGATAAAAATAAAAACAAACTTGTAGGTTAGCAGCTCAGGATTTCTTCAGAGTCTAAAACAGGATGGACATTTCACAGAGAAGGACCAGAAATATTTAAGAGTCATGTGGAAGCTAATCATCCACCTGACACAGCAAGCTATTTCCCATGGTTTACACCTCCAGCTTTGTTATGCGCAGCATTGGTAGAAAATGAAGTTTAAATAAGAGTCATCAAAGTTTGTCAGGGACTAGTCGACATATAATAAAGCTTTCCTCTACGCTGGTTATCCTGCTGTTTTCTCTCCATTGGCATTTTTCCAAGTCCTTGATTTTGTCCAGGAACTGTGCGACTTCTGAAGGGAGACACTTAACTTCCTTTTCTAGCCCCCCAACCCTGTTGATGTAGCCGTTAGCTTCTTCCTCCAGGTTACCAATTTGGGCCTTGAAAGATTTTATGTCCTTTTCACTCTAAAGGTCATTTATTTTGCTTATGTAGTTTTTTTATGTAGTTCATCTGAAAGGGACGTGTCAATCTTGGTCAGCACGCATTGCTCGGTTCTCTTTAGCGCCTACATTAGCGCATTGACGTCTCTGTCAATTCCAGGTCGGGTGATCCCGAGGTCTCACGGCCTGGTTTGGCTTTAGGGCACTTTGGCATTTCCAACTGGCTCAGACCTGCAACAAAACACGGGAGACTGCTATTTTGGAATCCATAGGAGTCCCATCAGCTTATGTTGCAATAATTCTCAACCTTGTATCCCATTAAAGCTAGGGTTGGTAGTCACGGAAAACTAGCATGAATTTGAATGTAGCATTTTCTCAGGACTCCGTCTAAGTTGATCTAAATCTGACTACCAACCCCAGCTTTAAGAGGGCCTCAACCTTCTTCTCTACCACAGACTGTATAAAATATGGACGTAGTATCCGTGACGTCAACCATCTGTTTCTGAAGCGCTGTTTTGAGGCCAATCGGCGGCGGCAGCCATATTGCTGCTGTCGAGCCAGTGTGACGTAAAGAGGCGGAGTTTGAGCCTCCTAGCCAACAGCTACAGTGTTCCAGCAGGCAGCTGTGCCTCTCATGGGAAGACTTGTAATCTCAATATCTTAGAAATTGCTGCTTTAGAAAAAAATTCACCCCCCCCTCACAGTGTGAGCCGATTGAGAAATGAGCTATCCAGACTCCACTCGTCTTTAGTACCAGGCTGTAAACATGTTTATTTCTGCTGTAAAGATCGGCTTTTTCCCATTCATGTGACTTCCTGTAATTCCAGAGCCAGCCTGAAGCGGATCCTCGATGAACTGCAGCTTTTAACACTTCCGCATTGGATTCATATTTTTAGACCGGAGGTTGCCGCTTGGTCTCTACATGTTGCAGCACTTTTCAAAATACTCAAAGACACTTCACAAATGTTGAAAGCACTCATTAAAAAGCAGGTTAAGGAAACGGCTTAATAAAACAATGGTTAGAACATCATCAAGAGTTAAAGTTTGTTCTGAGAAGGTGAGCTTTGAGCTGGGATTTGAAAGAGGGTAGGTCAGTGCAGTCATGGATGTGTTTGGGGAGAGAGTTCCAGAGGACAGGGGCAGCACTGGTGAACGCTCTGTCGCCCCAGGTTTGGAGCTACAACACGGCAGTAACATGCCTTTTTCATTAATTTTGTTCCCCTCAGATAGTTTGGGAATACATTTAGTCTCCTGGCACTTGGAGCGTTCAAACCATCCATCACCTTTGGCCACTTTCCCTATCAGGGTCGCTGGGGACTGAAGTGTATCTAAGCTGGCATTGGGCGCAAGGTAGGGGACACCCTGGACAGGTCGCCAACCTATCACAGAGCTAGAACATAGAGATAGACAACCATTCACGCACACATTCACATCGGACTCAGACACATTTGGCTCAAGGACCGCCGGACAGCTGGAGTCATGTGACCGAGGATTTCCTGCAGTAATCAGTGAATCAAGGATTCTCCTCCTCCTTTTCAGAGGCTGAGCGTAGCGGGCGAGAAGGGGTGTAGACCTGGATGAGGGGTTCCAGGTAAACTGGAGCGGTTTTGGTTCCTGCTTTGTAAGTCATGATTAGAGTTTTGTATCTGATGCGAGCTGCAACTGGAAGCCAGTGTAGCGAAATGAGCAGGGGAGTGACATGAGCTGTCTTAGGCTGGTTGAAGATCAGACGTGCTGCTGCTGCGTTCTGGATCATTTGCAGAGGTTTGACTGTGCATGCAGGGAGGCCTGCCAGTAGAGAGTTGCAGTAGTCAATGCGTGACATTACAAGAGCTTGAACCAGGAGCTGTGTTGCGTGTTCTGTCAGGTAGGGTCTGATCCTCTTGATGGTATAGAGGGACAAACGGCAGGACCGAGCAATCGAGGCAACATGAGCCTTGAAGGTTAGCTGGTCATCGATCATGACACCCAGATTTCGGATGAGCTGAGACTGTTACACGGGACTTCCACCAGATCAGTGTCCGGTCCAGCTCCGTGTTCTCTCATCCGTCGACACCCACTGGAGCGTTTTCAGAACGCAGCGCGGAGCAGGACCACCGGACAGCTGGAGTCATGTGACCGAGGTTTTACCCGCGGTAATCACTGAATCAAGGATCCTCCTCCTCCTCTCCTCATCCATGTTGTCTTTCTGGTCCTCTGAAAACCTCTGACCTGTTGACTCGAAGCCTGGCTCCGCTCATCATGACTTTGGTTTGTTGTTGTAGTTAAGTGAAATACGATCTGGTGATAACACAGATTTGATGCAGTGCAAAACTGCAGTTTTTAACACTCCCACATTGGGAGATACTTTCACAGTTTGCCTGATATGATTATAAAGTTGGCTTTAGGATTTGTGGGAGATTTAACAGGCCAAGTGAAGGAATCAGACTGACTGATGAGACGTCGATTAGACTTAAAACTCCTTGAGATGCTTTGACAAATGTAACAGAGAGAGTGATTCATCAATTGGGATTCCTCTGCTGTTTCAACTTTCTGTGCTTTTACCAGAGTTTTTCCTTCACCCGTTCTTTTCCTGTGATTTAAATCTTGACATTGACCGATGTCACTGGCTCTCCTGCTGGCCGACAGCCCAGACAGAAAACCTGCCAACTTCAAGACATAGTCCTGAAACCTGGACAAATGAAAGAGTGAATGTTCGCTGAAACTTCAGGGGGCTTTTCTATCAGGATGAGTCAGATCTTCAGAGTCATGCAAGGATATGAAATACTCAAGTCTTCTACTTTGGTTTCAAGTGTTTTAAAAACAACTTCACTTCTTGTGCTTAAAAATAGATCCCTCAACAAAACAAGAACACATCATTCTTATTAAAGACATAGGATGAACAAGACTGGTTTGGAAATGGTGCGTCGGCTTTGAATGCATCTTCAAGGTTAGAACACTTCCTGCTTTAGTTGGTGAACAAAGTGGGGAAAGGAAGGTCCATGAATGAAGGGTGTTCTCCCCGTCAGGAATGTCAATCCTGATGATGAAATCCTGACCGTGTCAGCAACACACTTCCAAATGTCTGCATGTCATAATTAAATTGTCACCGTAACATATCACATTTCATATTTTGCAGTTGTTTCAGGCTGCAGAGATGTCTGAGCAATCATTGGTCTGTCAGACACATGCCAATCACAACATCCACAACAGCATGAATATTTGACTCCTGCAAGGCTGAGGAACAGGAAAGGCAGATTCTGAAGCAATATCATGAAATCACGTGCAAATAAAAACAACTTAGAGAGGCTTTTTGTTTTAATTATTATAATATAACTCAACTCAGTGCACCAGTGGCTTCCCACTGAGGAGGAATAATCAACGCGTGTTGATGTCGAGCAGCTGTGCAGAGCTTCAGCACATATGTCTGAACTGTAGCTGTCAGTGGCGAGCGCTCCTGGAGACACGAGGTGCACTGACCTTTTCCACAGCGAGTGTGGAACATCGTCACCAGGAGTCACATGATTTAACTACTTCTTCTCTGTGATGGAGTTCAAGACCTGTTCACTGCAGACGATGACACCTCAGGTAGATCCTCAGGTTCCCAAGCAATCATCGTGATAAGGCCAACTTGGTTAGGGTCGTGGGTTCAACACAGTGTGCATGAAGCAGACAGCAGGGGTAGGTTTATTGCCTGGCTCTTGTTAGCTCAGTCCTTATTGTGGATCTTTACTTTTATGCATCTTATCAGTAGAGATTAATCCCACCAGATCCATCTCCGATCCGTCACAGCACAGGATGGTTTCTATTCTACTCAATGTGTTAACTTCCACTGGATCCACTCCATTGCGTTCCAGCTGCGTCTCTGATCCGGCAGGTCGGAGCCCTCCGGATCAGATATACAAGACTTCTATGTTTGCCGGATGCCGGAGCACGACGCATCAATCTCAACAGAGCAGATGGAGCGGGACAGGAAGTCAGGTTTCACCAAAACAAAATGAAAACATCCGGTTAATTTTCAGAATAAAACACTCTGTGTTATCACCAGATCGTATTTCACTGAACTACAACAACAAACCAAAGTCATGATGAGCGGAGCCAGGCCTGGAGTCAACAGGTCAGAGGTTTTCAGAGGACCAGAAAGACAACATGGATGAGGAGAGGAGGAGGAGGATCCTTGATTCAGTGATTACATGACTCCAGCTGTCTGGCGGTCCTGCTCCGTGCTGCGTTCTGAAAACTCAACCGGTGGTTGTTGACGGACGAGAGAGAGCACGGAGCCGGACCGCAGCGGATCAGAGATGGACCGGACGCGGATCTGGTGGAAGTCCGATGTTGGCCTGTTAACATGGAGGAGATTTGTTGAATCAACACTTGGGAAGAGACAACCTCTAGAGGCAAAGCAGATTCAGAACGCCTTAAATGCTCGACACATTCAGCTGAAGGTCGCCAGTTTACAGGGTCATCGAAATAACTGTAACACCGGCACTGACAGAAACACACTTACATTAACAATTCTGGAACTAAATTTAGACCCTGGTTCCTGCTGTTGAGATGCACAGAGTTCCTGACAAGGTGCCTAGTTCCTGGGAAAAGTTCCTGTTGTGGAAAAGCACCTTTAGACTTTTACAGGGATTGACATACTTTTCAAACCTTAATTTTCAGAATAAAACACTCTGTGTTATCACCAGATCGTATTTCACTTAACTACAACAACAAACCAAAGTCATGATGAGCAGAGCCAGGCCTGGAGTCAACAGGTCAGAGGTTTTCAGAGGACCAGAAAGACAACATGGATGAGGAGAGGAGGAGGAGGAGAATCCTTGATTCAGTGATTACTGCGGGAAAACCTCGGTCACATGACTCCAGCTGTCCGGTGGTCCTGCTCCGGGCTGCGTTCTGAAAACACAACCGGTGGGTGTTGACGGACGAGAGAGCACGGAGCTGGACTGGAGCGGATCAGAGATGGATTGGACATGGATCTGATGGATGTCGTGGGTAAGCACGTCGCTTGATGTGCACCTTCTCCAAAATGTAACAACGTGGATTGCAAGCCCTGTGATTGGTCCACTCAGCGGCATTGTATGTCCTGCATTTACAGCACTTCCGGGATCCCCGCTCATCGGCCGTGTATTTCATCTCCTCCTCTCTATTCTTCATGTAATCATGTCTGTATGATAAACAGCAACATGTATCAGCTGTAGATTAACAGAACACGCTCTGAATCTCTGTGGAAAAGGAAACAGAGATCGTGGCGGGGCCGGAAGCAGGCAACCAGCTATCAGAGAGACCACACTGCCCTCTAGTGTTTCGGTGGAGAATTCCTGCACGACACGAACACATCGACGCACAAGTATGTGGGGCTCATGTCCGTGTCAGCCTCTGCTGTGTAGGGGCGACGCAGAAGTATAAACCAGCCTTAAGTGACATCATTTCTCAAGACCAGCCTGAGGCGGCAACTTCCATTTTTGCCACATTCACCAATTTAGCATGGTGACGTTTTTGCCACAGTGTCAACAGGAAAAGGTGAAATGTGCTAGAACTCCTTTCTACGAGTTGATTTGAAGAAGATGAAGAACGTACTTTATTAATCCCGAGGGGGGAAATTCAATTTTTTCACTCGTGTTGTTTTCCGGTCATGCTACATGCACAGTTTTTTGGTATGTACATACAATTTTATGCACACACATGCAGTGGACATGCACTTAGGGAGAGATGTCAGAGTGAGGATGCTGCCATCAACCAGCGCACCCCAAGCAGTTGGGAGTTTGGTGCCTTGCTCAAGGGCACCTCGGCAGTGCCCAGGCAAGTGAACCAGCACCTCTCCAGCCACCAGTCCACTTGCCAAACTTCGTCCGTACTGGGACTCGAACCGGCGACCCTTCAGGTCCCAAGCCAAGTCCCTATGGACTGAGCTACTGCCGCCCCAAGCACGTCATGTCAGAAGTGGGATGACGTGCTTTGATAAGATAAGATAAACTTCATTGATCCTGCATTGGGGGAATTTTTCGGCAAGAGACAAGAGAGTACGACTTTAGTCTTACAATGTTAAATAGAATAATTAAAGGTAAAAAATGAGAATGATAGAAAATGAAATAAAACATAACAAAGCTACAGAATGTGTCCCACCATAAGTCCTGCGCCCATGTAGCGAGCGGCCCATGCTCGACTCCAGCCAGCATCCCCCCTTTCCTGCGTGTCATTCCCCCACTCTCTCTCCTGGCTTCCTGCTCTATCCACTGTCCACTATCCACTATCTCTCCTCTCTCAAATAAATGTGGAAAAGCCTCCAAAATACATCTTAAAAAAACAACATCACCGTGTGTGTGAACGGAGCTGGAGCATGTATAATCCTGGGTTACATAAACTTGAATAAACAGAGTCAGATCCTCCATCAGGGTTAAACGGAACCAAATATGCAAAACCCTGGATTTAAAGAGTTGAATATATTTAATATAATCCTTACTCTGAGTAGAAGAGCCAGTGCTTTAGAAAATAAAAGAGAGAGGAAAAATAAACAGGAAATAAAGCTCTAAAATGTTGGCCTGAGTACAGAAAGCAGGTCCCAGATCGTGCCGTACTTCATGGTGTCTCTCTCACTTAATGGGCTTTTTGTCCTTAGGCCAATATCAGCAAATTTGTTAGGTAGATTAATATTTCATGCTCTTCAAGGTGACACGGTCTTTGTGCTTGAACAGAATTTGTGATGACTAGCCACGCTACTCGAGCACGAGAGTGTCTTTGAGTCAGTTTACTATGCGGAGTCCTTGTGTTGAAGTAATCTTCTCATTTATCCACGAGCATCTCTGTGCTCTGCTCTGTGTGAAATGATCTGCAGAACTTCAGTCATTAAATGTATTTCTGCACCAACCTTTCCAAAGGTGAGTTGAGCTTCTTATTACAGCACTCAGTCCAAGCTTAAGTGCTCTTTAACACATATTGTTAGTCATTAAATGCATTCTGGTGGAAGTTCTATTCACCTTTACTCACCTGAAAGAAAGAACAGAGTTGATGTATCCTTCAGTAAAGGAGTGTGTGTGAACCTGATTCTCTGTGTGCACATACAGATCTGTTAGTTGATATCAGTGTTCTGCATTATGAGCTGAATGAGAGCTCACCTTTCAGCTGACTTGGCGTAACATTGTGTTCCTACTTTTTCCTAATCTGTCCTTGTCTTTGAAGTGGCGTTATCACCGTTCACTTTTCCCCGGTGTTGTTTTCCTTCTCTGGGCACCTGTGTGGCTGTCCGGACTCCCTGGAGGATATGGGACTCGCCTGATTATGAGGGCCATTTAATCACAGCCCAAGCCATGTCATCAGATACGTCTATAAAGGCTTTGGAGGAAAGGACTTATTTGTATGCATGTAGCAACTCTGGAAACACAAACTTTTAGAGAGAGTGAACCAAACTGCATCAAGTATTTCACTCCAGTGTCTTCTTAGAGAACAAATTGACCTTTTGTTTCTGTGTTCTGCTAACTTTAACCGACAAAACAGCAAGCTAGCTAGGAGTCCTGGCTTACATGCATCTTCCTGATGTATCAGATGCAATCATCCACTCCAAGGTCTTTGCAAAAGTGTTAAAAAACAAACAACTTTATTCCAAATGTGTCACAAACCAAATATTTGCAAGATGTTACTGGAATCCAAACTCAAAAGATTAAAACTCTATCTTAAATTGACAGTGACTCAAAACTTCTTTTTCAAGAAAGGAACAAAATTGCCACAGTTAGAGCTGGATCAGGCTTTAACCAGCTCTTAGTTAAGCTGCTCTAGGCTTAGACTTCCAAGGGAACTGGCACACTGACACACTGGGATCCTATCTCACTCCTCCTCCAGTCACTTACTTTAACACTCCCTGTCCCATTAAAGTTACTAACCATAGACCTTTCTGTAGTCCCTGAGCTCCCTTGTCTCGTAGGTTCCTCTATATCTATGCTGTGGACTCCAGCTTCTTGTCTAACATGAGTCTGGTCCTGCTGGAGGTTTCTGCCTGTTAAAGGAAGTTTGTCCTTGCCACTGTAACTTGCTAAATGCTGCAAAGTGCTCTGCTCATGGTGGATTAAGATGAGATCAGACTGAGTCCTGTTGGCCTGCCCTTGTAATGTCTCCCTGTCCCATTAAAGTTCCTATCACCAAAGTTAAAGTTTATAGTTAGAGCTGGCTAGTTATGCTGCTATAGGCTTAGACTGCTAGAGGACCTGACGCACTGGGATCCTATCTCTCCCTCTCTCTGCCTGTCATTTACTTTAGCTCTTCCTGTCCTGTTAAAGTTACTAACCATAGACCTTTCCGGAGTCCCTGAGCTCCCTTGTCTCCTGCCAGACACCAGCTGCTACAACTACTACTATCAGTCTCAACATGTAACTATCATCTCTCTCTCTTCATCTCCCTCTATCCCTCTCTCCAACACAGTCTCAGCAGATGTGTGTCCAACATGAGTCTGGTCCTGCTCAAGGTTTCTGCCTGTAATCTGGTCGAGCTCTTTGGTATGCTGCTAAAGGCTTAGACTGCCAGAGGACATGACACACTGGGATCCTGTCTGTCCCTCTCTGTCCTCTCTCTGCCTGTCTCTTACTTTAACACTCCCTGTCCCATTAAAGTTACTAACCATAGACCTTTCTGGAGTCCCTGAGCTCCCTTGTCTCGTAGGTTCCTCTGGATCTCTGCTGCTGTGGACGGGCCAGACTCCAGCTGCTACAACTACTACTATCCGTCTCCCCACTATCATCTCCCTCTCTCTTCATCTCCCTCTATCCCTCTCTCCAACATGGTCTCAGCAGATGTGTGTCTAACATGAGTCTGGTCCTGCTGGAGGTTTCTGCCTGTTAAAGGAAGTTTGTCCTTGCCACTGTAACTTGCTAAATGCTGCAAAGTGCTCTGCTCATGGTGGATTAAGATGAGATCAGACTGAGTCCTGTCTGTAAGATGGGACTGGATCTGATCCTGTCTTGATGTTGGGTCTTTGTTATCATATGCCAAGTATTCAGCCTTTACTTTATCCATACATCGATATCTGCTTCTAAGTCATGTCTTCACCCATTAGCTAATTCAGGGGCGGATTCATATTTGGAAGGACACGGCTTACAGAGGAAGCATTTCATGGTCAAAGTTTACAAAGGAGGAAGTTTATGAAGGATGAAGTTTATGAGGGACGAAGTTTACGGAGGATGGATTGCTGGCTCAATAGCGACAGAAGTAACATGAAGTTTCAGAACCCCTGATGGATCCTTGGTGGCTGCATTTGAATCTTTATATTTCTGTTAAGCATACTCCCCAAGGGAAGAAGCACAGATGTAATGTTCAGAACTCAGCTGCCTGGTTACTCACCCACTCCCACACCATCACACCCATCCTTCAGCACCTCCACTGGCTCCCCATACAGCCCCGAATCCACTTCAAGATCCTACAAAACCCTCAATAACCTCTCCAGTTTAGACCCTCAGATGCTAATCTCTTGTCCCCCCCATCACCAAGGCCAAGCACCACACCTTAGGGGGACAGCCTTTGCCGCAGCTCTCTGGAACTCTCTCCCTCCAAACATCCTCAACTCTGACTCTCTTCACTTATTTACAAACCAACTCAAGACCTACCTCTTCGAAAAAGCCTTGGTGATCGGGTACAGGAGGTCAGCATCTGAGGATCTGATGTGGAGAAATTGGGAGGATGATTGGAGGAGAGAGTTCCAGAGAGATAGACAACCATGGCAGAGGCTATGTCCCTCAAGGTGTGGTGCTTGGTCTTGGTGATGGGGGACAGGAGGTCAGCTTCTGAGGATCTGAGGTGGAGAAATTAGGAGGATGATTGGAGGAGAGAGTTCCAGAGAGATAGGCAACCATGGCAGAAGCTATGTCCCTTAAGGTGCGGTGGTTGGTCTTGGTGATGGGGGACAGGAGGTCAGCTTCTGAGGATGTGAGGAGTGGCGTTTGAGGAGTTGGGTCAGGTATGAGGGGGCGAGGTTATTGAGGGCTTTGTAGGCGATGAGCAGGATCTTGAAGTGGACTCAATGCTGATTGTTATTATTTTTATTCATGGAACATTATCCAAATGAGCAGTAAATCAACTGTGACCTGTTGATATGACGTGTTCGTCTCTGAATACTGAGTCCAGCTGCCCCGGGTTGTTCCAAACACGCTTCCAATGTGCGCCATTGGACACAGCAAAACCGTGGCGCTGACGAGACCCGGCTCACACGCTTCCTGTGGAAATTGAGGAGTTAAACCAATCCCACTCTGCAGAAGGCCCTTTTGCATTATCATGGATTTTGCAGCCGCTGTAGCTTTTCAGTCTTAGAAAGAGAAGTCGAGGATTTGATTTTTCATTCTGGGACTACGGCGTGAATACCATTCTCCTGCCAGTCTGAGCCAATAATCAGGTTTTACAGTCCAGTCCTGTGTGCTCAAATTGCTCTGGAGGAAGAAGAATTTCCAAGTAAAGCCCTGGCAGAGCTGCGTGGCAGTTTGCCAGGTAATCATTTTAGAGAGACAATATATCTGAGCATTAGTTTGGGTGTCCTTGAGGATCTGAAGTTCCCCCTGCTGACTGCTCTGTCATCATGCAAAGAAACAGTTCGTCTGTCACTGTGGGAAACATAATCAAATGGCTTGTTGCATGCTGTGCGCCTGACTTAATTTAGATAACTGATGACTGAGTTACACATATCTGACACGCTTGTTTTTTTACAGATCATCTCTCGTCTTTAAGCATTTTCCTGAACTCCAGAGAGGACTAGTGTGAAGCCAGAAGTCCTCACACACAACACCAACAAGTCAAAGTCAAACTCTTCTAATCATCTCAATCAGAGATGAAGGTGGAATATTTGAAGGACTATCAGAGGGCTTAATCACATGCTTGGTTGTTTTCATAAGAAGGCCTTTTAACCCCGGCTCCTTGTACATAGAAAGTAGGACAGACGTTTGTGATGTTGCTGCAGGGATACGAGGAAAAAACAGTCTCTGCAGAAATAGCTCGCCATCTGAGGAACCCTGAGGACATGAAAAGCACACACTGCCTGGTGAAAGTTCACCCTCTGAGCCCCGGCCAATCTGTCACTTTTTCTTACAGTGCATCGCGCTTTAACTCGCTATCTGTCTCTCATTTTATAGCCACCGATTTCTCAACCCTACCTGCTAATGTGCAGTCCATGGGTTCAGTTTGTTGAATATTTAAGCACGAGTGAAAGGCTCGGTCTGTGACACTCGTCTGTCACAATGGACACAGTGACATGATGTTTTTATAATTCTGAATTAAATATTTCTGCTTCACTTTGGTCAGCTGAGGAGGAGAAGAGAGATAAAGCAGGGGTTCTCAAACTTCTTGGAGCCAGGGACCCCTTAAAGGTGAGAAAATTGTCCAAGGACCCCCTCATAATTGTAACACAGATTAATCACATTAGTGATGTGTCATGATCAAAAGCTGCCGCTCTGAGAGCCGATGCTTTATAGTGAATCAGAAGAGCCGGCTCTCAGTTTGTTCCTTTCCCTGCTTAGCTCTCTCAGTGCTCAGCCCCAGCTCTGCTCACAGCAGAACTTTGTTTTGATTGGTCAGCATGGCGGCCATGCGGCCAATCACATGTGAGGATATAGGATACAGGTGATGGAGGGGAGGCTGTGTATCGTGGCTTCATCTGTTCCTTCTGAGAGAGTCTTCTCAAAGACCGGACAAATACTCGATGAGAGGAGAAACCGGATCAGCCCATCCAAGCTGAGGCATCTGATTTTTCTCAATGCCAACCTGGGGACATTAATAATGTTTGCTCCAGTCTGGTTCTGGTTCTGTTTGCAAGAGTTTGGTTCTGGTTCAGTTTGCTTGAGTTGGTTCTGGTTCTGTTTGCATGAGTTTGGTTCTGGTTCAGTTTGCTTGAGTTGGTTCTGGTTCTGTTTGCTTGAGTTGGTTCTCATTTCTGTTTGCTTGAGTTGGTTCTGGTTCAGTTTGCTTGAGCTTGGTTCTGGTTCTGGTTCAGTTTGCTTGAGTTGGTTCTGGTTCTGTTTGCTTGAGTTCGGTTCTGGTGCTGGTTTGGTTCGGTTCTGGTTTGGTTCGGTTCTGGTTCTGGTTCGGTTCTGGTTCAGTATGTTTGAGTTGGTTCTGGTTCTGTTTGCTTGAGTTCGGTTCTGGTTCTGGTTTGGTTTGGTTTGGTTCTGGTTCTGTTACGGTTCTGGTTCAGTTTGCTTGACTTGGTTCTGGTTCTGTTTGCTAGAGTCCGGTTCTGGTTTGGTTCAGTTCTGGTTCTGCTTTGGTTCTGGTTTGGTTCTGGTTTGGTTTGGTTCGGTTCTGGTTCGGTTCTGGTTCGGTTCTGGTTCGGTTCTGGTTCCGATCTGGTTCTGTTAATCCTAACCCTAACCCTAACCACAACCCTAATCCTAACCCTAACCCTAACCCTAACGGACCCCCACGCTATGGTTCCCCCCAGGGGTCCCAGGACCCCACACAAAGATATTTAGATTATAAGAGGCACAGCTGACTTCATTGACAGGCGGGAACACTGTAGCTGTTAGCAAGGCGGCTCAAAGCCCGCCTCTTTACCTCACACTAGAAGTAAGGTTGAGATCAACATTTCCAATATGGCACCCGCCGAAGATCGGCTTCAAATCAGGGCATCTGCATCGTATATGCCAGTTTGATTCATAATGGCTTTTAATAAGTGAATGAATATTCAAGCAATTGAAAATCATGACCCATCCCTAGTACTGTGATATATTATCAGAGGCTCTATATGTTCTTTTGTAACCTTTAATGACGTACATGGAGCTGGCACCAGCCATGACCTCATGATTATAAATGTATAGTTATTAAATTATCACCTTCATGACATTACCCAGAGGGTCTGAGCATAAGTAAGTAAGCTTAATGGGAGTTTTTCTATATATATATATTCTATATATATATATATATACGTTTGCAAGGGAGTATGTAATAAAGTGACTAATTAGAGTAGTATAAAAATGTCAGGTCGTTTCTTTAGACACATCAGTAACATCATGTACTTATTAGAAACCTACACAGTCTGTGTGGAAAGCAGCAGCAGTCCATTACTGAGATCCACTGAGTCTAAATTTGGAAGCTGGGGCACTCCTCTGAAAGGCACAACAGGACGAATGAGGACCCGAGGCTCCCTTGGGTAAGAAAACATCTGCCAGCCAAAACAAAACGAGGAGTTGGTGAATGTGTGTGTGTGTGTGTGTGTGCGTGTGCGTGTGTACAGTATTTAAGCCTGCAGGTCAGACACTGAGCTACAACTGCTGCTCACTCATCACTATCGTGTTTGGATGAAACGCTCTCTGTGCCTGAGTGAGATTTTGTTCTTCTGAGCTGCAGACGTACCACTGTTCCTCTTCTTTGAACCTGCATCTTGGGACAAGTCACACCTGCGGGCTACAATGTTCAGAGTCTCTGCATGTAGAGGCTGATGTTTGATCGGTGGGAGGCTGTTCGCAGGTGCATGCAACCTGTTACTGATAAATTCAATCACAGTATTTTGAGGTGCATTTGAGCAGAATAAGAGAAAAACACGAGGAATAACTCAACTTTATTTATACAGCAACTTTCATACATACAAGCATGCCGCCCAAAGTGCTTCACAGAAGAACAGAGACAGAAACAACAGAGAGGGGTAAAATAAAAGCAGACATAATCATAAAAAATACTTATATTACTAATGAAATAAAATTGAAACAGTGAAATTGATAAATTTAGTAAGGGTAGAAGGCAACATTTTGCTTAAAAATCTGTAAAGTTAAAAATATTTTTAAAAATCCAAGACAAAATAAGTAACTCAATAAATAAGATAAATTAATTATGTTAAAACAAACAAACAAAAAATAAATATAACTTTAAAAAAATATAATGTAATTATAATAATAATAATATAATACAATATAAAATAAATTAAAATACAAATGAGAAAGAAAATTGAAAATATTTTAAAGTTAGAAATAATAAAGAAATCCAAGAAATAAATAAAGAACTATACAATAATAATAGTAATTATGATAATAATAATAATAATAATAATAATAATAATAATAATAATAATAATAATAATAATAATAATACAATTAAAATAAAACAAATTAAAAATACAAATCCAGTATTTTATTAAGGGAGAAAAAAGGGTTGGATTCAACTCAACTCAACTTTATTTATAAAGCACCTTTCATACATACAAGCATACAGCCCAAAGTTCTCCCCAAAAGAACAGAAAGACAGAAAATAACAGAAATGGGACAAATAATAAAAGACAATCATAAAAAACACTTTAATATAAAATAAAATAAGTTAGAGAGCAAAAGTAAAAATCTGTCAAAGTTACAAATATTTTAAAAAATCCAATACATAAGGGACAAAGGTTAGACTACTACTACTACTACTACTACTACTAATAATAATAATAATAATAATAATAATAATAATAATAATAATAATAATACAATTAAAATAAAACAAATCAAAAATACAAATTCAGTATTTTATTAAGGGAGAAAAAAGGGTTGGCTTCAACTCAACTCAACTTTATTTATAAAGCACCTTTCATACATAAAAGCATACAGCCCAAAGTTCTTCCCAAAAGAACAGATAGACAGAAAATAACAGAAATGGGTCAAATAATAAAAGACAATCATAAAAAACACTTTAAAATAAAATAAAATCAATGCAACAGAAGTAATAAAATGAGTAAGGGTAGAAAGCAAATTTAAAAATCTGTCAAAGTTACACATATTTTAAAAATCCAATACATAAGGGACAAAGGTTAGACTAATAATAATAATTCAAATAATAATAATAATAATAATAATAATAATAATAATAATAATAATGCAGTTCAGGGCTAAAAATAGAATACTCCAAATTAAAAGCCAGATTAAAAAGTAAGTCTTAAGTTTCGTTTTAAAAACATCCACAGAGCTCATCGTTTTAATGAGTTCAGAGTTTTGGTTCATAAAAACAGAAAGCTCTCTGACACATGAGGAACTTTTAAAAGGGAAGTTAAAACACAGAGTCAAACCAGGTCAAAGTTTTAACTCTCATAATATATTACAGCTGTAAGTAGGATTTAAAGATCTATGAACACAGAGAGAAAAAAAGGGGAAACATTAGAGCCAGAGCCAGGGTTTATAACAGGTGTTGTGACTTATTCTCTTTCCTGCTGACTTCAACACCCAAAGTGCTGTTTTCACCTGAAAATTCTGCAGAGGTTGATATTTTATTTTCCAGCACAGCCTCTGAATGTCCTCCTTTCTCTCTGACCTGGCTCGTATTATTCACTCTGCTGAATCTGAAGAGAGTTCATTAGTTCTTGCTTTTGAATGATCACTGATATCTGCACACAATTAGCCTCAGGGATGAAAGTTTGGTTGTTAATAAGCACTACAGTACTTTCTTTTCTCTCTACGGAAATGAGCGTGATAATGAAAAACATAAGTCAATGCTGTCTGAGTATTTTTAGCCTTTTGCTGCCCGTGATCTAGAATCACACATGAATGCATCACAGGGACAAAGAAGAACAAGCTAAGAGGCAAACATCCAAAGCACTTTGTGTTATGCATGTTAAAAAGCAGAATTAGTGGCAGAGATGAAGTGCAAAGAAAAGTAAATGATCTCTTCTGGTGTTGTTGACCTCAGGGTTAGGGAGCAGGAGCTCTCTTTTTAAGAGCGGGTTGGCCTTGTGTTATTTCACAAAGACCTTCCTCTCAGCATGCACCATCAAAATAACAGCGTGAAAAATAGATCAGAGCCGGGCTTTAAGTGGGATTTATCAGACTTATTCATGGGAGGAAAAAAAGCTCAGTCCCTAGATGGACAATCAGGGGACAGTTCTCATTAGTCAACAGAGACACAGATGCATATCTATGACAAAGACTGCTAGAGTGGAGTGTTTCCAAGAGTTAGTTTATAGCTCTGAATCAAATCCTGCAAACTTCATGAATCTTTACTTATATAACACCATACAGCATTTTCTATTATCAACAAAGACCCAACATCAAGACAGGATCAGATCCAGTCCATCTTACAGACAGGACTCAGTCTGATCTCATCTGAATCCACCATGAGCAGAGCACTTTGCAGCATTTAGCAAGTTACAGTGGCAAGGACAAACTTCCTTTAACAGGCAGAAACCTCCAGCAGGACCAGACTCATGTTAGAAACACATACGTACACAGTACGTGTGGGAGACTGGTCTGCTGCATACAGCAGATTTTGCTCTTGTTCACATACTACATATTGAATTTTGGCCGAATCAGTACGTACTGCTAGTCTGCTGAGACCTACCGTGTTGGAGAGAGGGATAGAGGGAGATGAAGAGAGAGAGAGAGAGAGATGATAGTGGGGAGACGGATAGTAGTAGTTGTAGCAGCTGGAGTCTGGCACGTCCACAGCAGCAGAGATCCAGAGGAACCTACGAGACAAGGGAGCTCAGGAACTCCAGAAAGGTCTATGGTTAGTAACTTTAATGGGACAGGAAGAGTTAAAGTAAGAGACAGGCAGAGAGAGGAGAGAGAGGGACAGACAGGATCCCAGTGTGTCATGTCCTCTGGCAGTCTAAGCCTTTAGCAGCATACCAAAGAGCTCGACCAGGTTACAGGCAGAAACCTTGAGCAGGACCAGACTCATGTTAGACACACATCTGCTGAGGCCGTGTTGGAGAGAGGGATAGAGGGAGATGAAGAGAGAGATGATAGTTACATGTTGAGACTGATAGTAGTAGTTGTAGCAGCTGGTGTCTGGCAGGAGACAAGGGAGCTCAGGGACTCCAGAAAGGTCTATGGTTAGTAACTTTAATGGGACAGGAAGAGTTAAAGTAAATGACAGGCAGAGAGAAGGAGAGATAGGATCCCAGTGCGTCAGGTCCTCTGGCAGTCTAAGCCTATAGCAGCATAACTAGCCAGCTCTAACTATAAACTTTAACTTTGGTTATAGGAACTTTAATGGGAGAGGGTGACATTACAAGGGCAGGCCAACAGGACTCACTCTGATCTCATCTTAATCCACCATGAGCAGAGCACTTTGCAGCATTTAGCAAGTTACAGTGGCAAGGACAAACTTCCTTTAACAGGCAGAAACCTCCAGCAGGACCAGACTCATGTTAGACACACATCTGCTGAGACCGTGTTGGAGAGAGGGATAGAGGAAGATGAAGAGAGAGGGAGATGATAGTGGAGACACGGATAGTAGTAGTTGTAGCAGCTGGAGTCTGGCACGTCCACAGCAGCAGAGATCCAGAGGAACCTACAAGACAAGGGAGCTCAGGGACTCCAGAAAGGTCTATGGTTAGTAACTTTAATGGGACAGGAAGAGAGAGGAGAGAGAGGGGAGATATAGGATCCAAGTGTGTCAGTCTGAGCCTATAGCAGCATCACTAAGAGCTGGTCCAAGCTTGAGCCAGCTCTAACTATACACTGTGTTTGTCATCAGTGCTGTCAACAAACCAAATAACTAATACAAACTAAACATGGGTGAGAAAAACACCTCTCAGCAAGTACAGGCCATTTTTTTATAACTCCAAAAGTCCTGTGATTTATAAGAAATGATCAATGAAAGGACTTTCTATCTGGAGCTAACATTGCCATGGTTGTAAGCAAAGTTACATCAGCGTTGGATGAAAGAAAACACACAGCCTCACACTTTTAGTTTATTTATCAAAGCCTTAGATTCTGTGGATCCCTCTCTGCGTCTGCAGGGGAAACATAACTCTTTATTTGATTTAGAAGGCCTATGATTGGTTCAGGAGTTTTCACTCAGGGGGAGACAACCTGTTAAACTCTGGAGTTACCTTTTAACATTTTTGAAGTTACAAAAAGTTTTCCACAAGGTTTAATTTTATTATTTTTCAATATTATTTAAATTATTTTCATATTTATACGAGCAAAACACTTTAACTTCCCTTTAGCCCCCAATCTCTTTACTTATGGCAGAATGTACATGAATAAAGTCAGAACAACAAACACACAGGCCAAAAGTAAAATATACTCACACAAATGTAAATGCCATATATTAACCTGTTTAAAATAAAGCATAAAGGTCTATAAAAAGGTAAGAAAGCAGTAAAATTCATGAAACAATAAAAAAAGAAGAAAATATATTAACAATTTATATTTATCTACACACACATATTTGTATGTGTGTGTATAGATATATAAATATACAATATATATAATTATATATTTGTGTATATATACATATATGTGTGTGTATATTTTTAATAAATATTTTTAAATCATTTTTTTTCTCTTTTCTTCTTTTTAATTATTTCACGAGTGTTATATATTATATGTGAGTTATATGTATACATATATGTATAATGCATATTAATTAGCTGTACAGTCATTTTACTGTCCAGCTAATTAATGAGCACATTACCCAAAATCACCATGTTCCAAAAAATACACAAAAAGTTCCCACATCATTTCATACAATGTCATTTTTCCTCTGAGTATTTATGTAATTTTCTTTCAGAGACATGTTGCCATCAAAGACTGTATAAAATATGGACGTAGTATCCGTGACGTCACCCATCTGTTCCTGAGCGCTGTTTTTAAGCCAGGTGGCGGCAGCGGCGGCGGCGGCGGCGGCCATATTGGTAACACTGAACTCAGCGAGTAAAAGTGTGACGTACAGAGGCGGGGTTTGAGCCTCCTCGCTAACAGCTATATGTTCCCACCTGTGAATCAAGTCAGCCATGTCCTTATTTGGGCAAAACTCATATTCTTAATATCTTCTGAATCATTGCGTTAGAAAAAAATTCACCCCACGTACAGTGTTTTTTTGAACCAGGCTGTAAACATGTTTATTTCTACTGCAAAGATCGTCTTCTATGAATGGGTGTGTATGTGGTTTCCTGTGTTTCTGCAGCCAGCCTCTAGTGGACGCTCAGTGAACTGCAGTTTATAACACTTCTGCATTGGCTTCATAATTTGAGACCGGAGGTTGCCGCTTGGTTGCCATATTTTGTACAAAGGCCCCGATTCTTGGGCTTTCTGTTTTTTCCAGAGCAGTCCTATCAGCTGATTTGCTTGCAGAATGCAAAACCTAATTAATACAAATTATTCCTTTCACCATGAAAGGTTAGGAGGGTAAACCCCTAAAGGTTGAATTTTAGATCTGGTTTTATTTACTATTCATCTAAACAAGATTGTCTCTTTTTCAAACTGTCAGGTGTATTTCAGTCCCTCCAGGATTTAGCGGGATTTTTTTGTGATTGTTGCGTCCCGAAAAGCCTGAATTTGCGACAGCTTTTTGAAAAAATTGCGGTGAAAGTTGCGATTTTTTTTTTTTTTCCCCCCCAATAACATCTCAGGGGCAAGTAAATACGCTAAATTACAGTTGTTTTTAGAAAACATTCTTGATGTGGCCACTGACTATATTTTGATTCTCTTGATTCGAAGAAAAATGCCATGAAAGGACTGTATTTCACATTTACGACGGTCCCTGAATGCACCTCGCTGCGACTGATGCACAGTCAGTTCACGCACTCTGAAATGAATCTGCATCTTTGATGACGAGGAGTTGATCAAAACTTACTGAATGTGTCTGATGTTTCACCAAACTGGATTAAATCAAGCTGTAGATGCAGAGCCTTTTACGGTAACCACGGCAACAACGTCAAACATCAAATATTAAACAGACGTCACCCCGGTTGTGTCTTTGTCACTAACGCACACCAGGGGTAAAAATCATCAATGAAGATGAGACAGATGCATGGAGGTGAGGAGAGCTGGTTCATAAAGCACACCTGCTGCAGGTAGAGACCAAGCTAACACTGAGCCCCTCAATCTATAAATAATAACGTTGTCATGGTCACTTGTCCCGCCTGCTGTCCTCTCTTTTCACCCGTTCTCTGTGCATGTTTTGTTGCTGAAAAGTGCCGATCAAGTGAGGACTTACGTTTATGTTCCAAGGAAGTCAAATTGATGACAAAACCGATGACGTACAGGGGCTGTGGTTAAGGTAATTGGTGAAATTTGCGGGAAAGTTGCGGTGATTGTAAAAAATTGCAGGGCCGCGAAAAAATCGCGCTGATTGGTTGAATTTGCGTTGATAGTTGCGATCGCGAAATCGCAACTTCCTGGAGGGACTGGTATTTGTATGCTGATGACACCAAACAAGTCTTTGAAGTGGCTGAAACACTGTTTGTTATTTAATACACTACAAACTCACTTTACAGATTATTTAAACATGACATTGAAGGGAAGTTCAGTGTTTTATAACTGCTTTGAGTTTATTCAGACAGAAATGTCACATGCTAAATGTGTACTCTTGTAAAGACCCAGCCTCTGTGTCAGACTGAATCCGTTTTTATAGGAGACATAAAACAGATCGAGATGGAAAGAGTGGATTTGATATGAAGGTCCTCCAGGTTGTTGCTCCTGAGCTCGTAAGAGCTTGTTGTTAACGAACTGACAAACACCGCGGGTCCTCCATTTATGAAGCTAACCAGACCTCTGTGCCAATATTCACTCTGCAGATTGCAGCTGCTACGCTGCAGTTTATTATCTCAGTGTGAAGTATTGTTTATTTCTTATGGCATCATTATATTTGGCCTTTGTCTGCTCAACAGTCTGTTTTTCTCCTCTTCACGTCCGCTCGATGCTTTTTGCAGAGAGTTGTTGGAAAACAAATTATTGGTTTTCAAAGAGGAGGAACAATGTGGTTTTCGTCCTGGCCGCGGGACAGTGGACCAGCTCTTTACCCTTGCGAGGCTCCTGGAGGGGGCATGGGAGTTTGCCCATCCAGTCTACATGTGTTTTGTGGACTTGGAGAAAGCCTACGATCGTGTACCACGGGGGCTCTTGTGGGGGGTACTGCGGGAGTATGGGGTTCGGGGGCCGCTACTGCGAGCTATCCGATCCCTGTACGACCAAAGTGAGAGTTGTGTCCGCATACTTGGCACAAAGTCGGACGCGTTCTCGGTGCGTGTTGGACTCCGCCAGGGTTGCCCTTTGTCACCGGTCCTGTTTGTAATCTTTATGGACAGGATCTCAAGGCGCAGCCGGGGGGGAGGAGGGTCTCCAGTTCGGGGAGCTTGGAATCTCATCTCTGCTTTTTGCAGGCGATGTGGTTATGTTGGCTTCCTCGAGCGGGGACCTCCAGCGGGCATTGGGGCGGTTTGCAGCTGAGTGCGAAGCGGCCGGGATGAGAGTTAGCACCTCCAAGTCTGAGGCCATGGTTCTCTGCCGGAAAACGGTGGATTGCTCTCTCTCGGTGGGGAGTGAGACTTTGCTCCAAGTGGGGGAGTTTAAGTATCTCGGGGTCTTGTTCGTGAGTGAGGGTAAAATGGAGCGTGAGATCCACAGGCGGATTGGTGCGGCGTCAGCAGTGATGCGGACGTTGTATCGGACCATTGTGGTGAAGAGGGAGCTGAGTCGGAAGGTAAAGCTTTCGACTTTACCAGTCGGTCTACGTTCCAACACTCACCTATGGTCATGAGCTGTGGGTCATGACCGAAAGGATAAGATCGTGGATACAAGCGGCTGAAATGAGTTTCCTGCGAAGGGTGTCTGGGCTCGGCCTTAGAGATAGGGTAAGGAGCTCGGACATCCGGAGGGAGCTCGGAGTAGAGCCGCCGCTCCTCCGCGTTGAAAGGAGTCAGCTGAGGTGGTTCGGGCATCTGATAAGGATGCCTCCCGGACGCCTCCCTTTAGAGGTGTTCCGGGCACGTCCAACTGGGAGAAGGCCCCGGGGTAGACCCAGAACGCGGTGGAGGGATTATATCTCCCGCCTGGTCTGGGAACGCCTCGGGATTCCCCAGGAGGAGCTGGAAAGTGTCGCCGGGGAGAGGGATGTCTGGGTCAATTTGCTTGGACTGCTACCCCCGCGACCCGACCCCGGATAAGCGGAAGAAAATGGATGGATGGATGGATGGATGGTTTTCAAAGAAAAGGTCGTGGCTCTGCTCGGGATAAAAACCAAACAAACTGAAGTGAGCTTTTAATATGATGTTGAGCTTCCCAGACCAAAGACTGTGTTCAGTATTTATGCTTTATAATTTCATAATGGGAAGAAACAGTGCTGCTTTTACAAGAGGGGATGTTAAGAGCCCTTTAGACTGGAGCCAATAGAACGGGTAAATGTAACAGGATGTGAACGTCTCTTTTTCTTGTTATCTCTAAAAGCCTCTTCTGGAAACAGCTGTTAAAGCCTTCTGATGGAGGTTGATGATGGTTTCTTAACTACTGTAAAATTAAATAACGACCCAGTTTTTCAATACAAAGTTAATAACCTTTAAGGCAGGAACATTTGAATCTACCACAGAGTGATGGCGTCCAACATTCAGCCTCAGCAGCGTATGGCCAAGGCGTAAGTCCAACTCTGAGCAGACATTTCAAAGTTCCCAGTTTAGATTCTGACTTGTAGAAGCTCTATGAAGCTCCTTTCTTTATGAGAAGGGACCCTTTGTGTTGTTCTAGTGCACATGCATAAAATAAAGAGGCATGCAAACGCAGATGCGCAATAGATTCCAGAGCTTTCCAAAGGTCCTACTGTTCTGCTGATGTACGAATGGTGCAACTGCTCAGTTTACACAGACATGTGTCATTATCATAGACCGTATGATGAATGGACATAGTATCCGAGACGTCATCCATCTTTTTCTGAAGCCCTGTTTTGAAGCCGATCGTTGGAGGGTGCCATATTGGAAATCCTAACGTCTGTCATGCTAGTGTGAGGTAAAGAGGCAGGCTTTGAGTCTCCTTGCTAACAGCTACAGTGTTCCCGCCTGTAAATCAAGTCAGCCACGCCCTTATTTGGGCAAAACCTGTAATTTTGAAATCTTTGAAAATACAGAGTTAAAAATTCACCCCCCGTACAGAGTGTGCCGATAGAGAAATTAGCTATTCAGACCTAAACTGTTTCTTGTACCAGGCTGTAAACATGTTTATTTCTGCTGTAAAGATCAGCTTCTTTGAATGTGTATGTGGTTTCTGGTGTTTCTGCAGCCAAGTGGACACTTGAGGAACTGCAGTCTTTAGCTCAAAGTGTTCAAAAAATAGCCTGTACTTTTACTTAAACCTTCCAATTTGATAGAAAATAGCTTTGATGTAGCAAACTACTTTCACTATACTACTACTGGCTCAGCTTGCTACTTTTTGACTTAGCTTCAGGGTAGCTTCAGTGAGGTTAAGCTTATTTTAGTAGCTTAGCTTAAGGCATTTTACAGATAGCTTATCCAACACCGGCTACTAGAATGAACCCCCGTACAGTGTGTGCCGATAGAGAAATGAGCTATTCAGACCTAAACCGTTTCTTGTACCAGGATGTAAACATGTTTATTTCTGCTGTAAAGATTGTCTTTTTTGAATGGGTGTGTATGTGGTTTCTGGTACTTCTGGAGCCAGCCTCTAGTGGACACTCAAGGAACTGCAGGTTTGTGAATTTCGGCATCGGCTTCATTTCTCACAGCTGGAGGTTGCCGCTTGATTTTTACCGACAGAAAAGAAGCTTGCATGTTTCAAAGTTTAGCTGACAGGTACAGTAGTAGGTACAAATAAAAGAGTGTGAAGTGAGACCAGAATAACTAAGTGTTACAACTTATTAAGATGTTTTTGTTGTCCCAATCCAACGTGTTCATCTTGTGTTGTGTTTCTTTAATGTTTCTTTGTGACACCAGAGTAACAGCGTCACAGTTTCAGTGAGATTCAGGGTGCCCTTGTGTTGATTAGCAGAATTAGATGTCCCCACTTGGGCCTATAAACCAACTAATGACAATCAGCTAAACTGTCCAGTGAATCCAAAAACACTCAGACTTCATCACGTACTTACTGTTCACTGCACCTGGACTGGAAGCATTTATTGCTCACTCTTTCCTTAAATGGAGATCTGAATAAGTCTGAAGATGGGTTGGATAAGGAGTTAAGAAAACCCTGTATCATACATCTTTAAAAGAATCTGCTGGTGTGAGAAATTGAGACGTATCTGGAGAGGTTGAATATCCTGACACATCTATATTTCAGACGTTTTAAAGCGGTCTATCATCATGAATTTTCCTAATAGAGCAGCTCCACTAAAGCATGTCAGAAGTGATGAGCTGATCTGATTGGCTGACTTTGCATTAATCAAAGGAGATGAGAATGATGGCAGTCTGTGCTTCTTCACTGGAGTATCCATTAAGCAGACTTTGGCACCAAAAATCTGCTCCTGCCGCTGATATAATGCAGCAATATGAACCCACAGGTTGAGACAGCGTTGATACCGCACCACATTCATGTAATGCACATCCATCAACAGCTGCTTCCTTTAGTAAAGAATGTTTCACAGTTTAGACGCTGCAGTACGTCGATTCTGGCGCCTTGGCGTTTCTAAACTGTATGCAATGATCATATTTATGTCGAACAGATTGAGCAGAAATACACGAGGGGCATTAGAGGCATCGTAGCAGCTGCTGAACTCTGATACAAAAGACTTTTCTGGTTATTGCAAGAGAGCAGACTAACTGACAGAAACAAACCGGGTTCCTGTTCTCTGGGATCAGTTTGATTCATTTAAAGTGATTAAAAACTGCAGACGATGTAGAAAATGACATTTGCTCCCTTAATGAAGTGCACACAGAGAATCCATTACAAAGTACTTAGATAGAATAAAATCTGAGAGCTATTAACATCCAGATTCATGTTGGTTTAATGAACCACAGTGAAACAGGGACCTGTTGCTGAAAGAGAGGAAGACATGCAGAATATGGTCGAGGCCGGGAGTCAGACCCGCAGCCACTGGGAACACAGACTGTATTATAAATGGACGTAATGTCCGTGATGTCACCCATCTGTTTTGAAGCCGATCATCGGTGGGTGCCTTATTGGAAATGTTGAACTCAACGTAACTTCTGTTGAGCAAGTGTGACATAAAGAGGCAGGCCTTTAGCCTCCTAGCTTACATCTACAGTGTTCCCACCTGTCAATCAAGTCAGCTGTGCCTCGTAATGGAAAACTCTTAATATTAAAGGTGACATATGCAAAATAGACTTTTTAATGGTTCTCTACTTGAAATCTGTGTCCCTGTCTACAAACCTCCTGAAAATGTAAAAGAATCCATTCTGCCCCTGTTCTGATTTCTCCACCTTTCTGTAAATGTGTGTGAAACCAGCCGTTTCTGTTTTCAGTGTTTTTCATACGTCACAACGCCATCCGGTCTGTAACAGGAAGTCAGAGCTTGGAGCTTGTTCAGCCCATAGACTGTATGAAATACAATTCAACCCCTCCTCTGATTTTCATTCCCTGCACACATGTGTGCTAACAAGGAGCTTAGGAGGGAGGCATGCTAGTTGTAGGCTGTCTTAATAAACACAAAGGTCGGTTTTACTCCCCACGTCTGCAGATTTGAAGATCTAGTGGATGATTTATATTCATCATGGAAAAGTGCTAGCACTAGTTAGCATAGCCACATAGCTACATGTTCGTAGCTGTGTACCAAGACACACGTCGACATACTGACAAATAAAACAACAAGAAACACAGAATCTGTGACCAATGGTTCAGAAAGGTCCTGCTGCAGGCGCCTCTCCGTCAGGATCAGATTCTGGATCAGATTCAGAGGGTTGAAGTAACGCGGGTCTGTGAGCAGCCGTGTATATTCAGCCAACATGTAAACATTAGATCAATGTGCTGGACAGCCGAGGGCATACCCACTTCCTGAGGGGGCGTGGTCAGAGAGAAAACAGACTGTTCTGATCAGGGCTGAAAAAGAGGGGTTTACAGGCAGACCAAAATCTGATTTCAAAGTGTTTTTATGAGCAATAAACTGTAAAGACATGTTTTGGGGACCTCTTAGACCAATATATGTTGATGAAAAAGAGCAGAATATGTCACCTTTAATATCTTCAAAAACAACAAGTTATTTAAAAGAATTCATCCCGGGCAGTGTGTGCCGATAGAGAAATTAGCTATTAAGACATAAACTGTTTTTTGAACCAGGCTGTAAACACGTTTATTTCTGCTGTAAAGATTGCCTTTGTTGAATGGGTGTGTATGTGGTTTCTTGTACTTCTGGAGCCAGCCCCTAGTGGACACCCAAGGAACTGCAGTTTTAGCACTTCTACATTGGCTTCAATGGCTTCAGGGCCTGTGAGTGGGTAGAGTCAGTCGTCTATCAGTCGGCAGGTTTGGGCGGTTCGATCCCAGCTCCGGCAGTCACATGCTGAAGTGTCCTTTAGCAAGACACTGAACCCCAAATTGCTCCCGCTGATGTTCAGTGGTGTGTGAATGCTGAGTGAATGGGTGAATGCGACAAGTAGTGTAAAGCGCTTTGAGGAAGACTGGAAAAGTGCTATATAAGTACAACTCCATTTGGCTTGGCTTCAACTAGGACCATAGCCTCCCCGTTCAAGGGATGGCAGACTTCTTCTTACCTCCTAGATGCAGAGAAACAGGATCAGATCAGTGTTTGTGTAACACCAAGAGATTATTTAAGACAAAGGGATAAAATGTCAACAAAAACATCTCAAAGTGGGGATGAATGGGAAGTCACTCCTCCCCAAAAACTGTCACATGTATAAATCAGATTCTGCTTTTCGCTTAGTGAGTCAGAAGGTTTATTCTTTGTGGACTGGTTAAAATGGCATCCATGTTTCTATTTAGAGGGGAGAGAACAAAGTCTTTTCGGTTGGTTCAATGGAACAATTTGACATTTCAAAACTTTATTTCAAAAAGAAAACAACATCTTTAACTTGAAATATTGCCCGGATAAAAACAGCTGTCATGTGTTAACAATAGATTTAAAGCTACAGTAAAAGCAGCCAGTTTTTCAGTCTTTGTGTGGAGCTGAGCGAACCAGCTGGAGGCCTTTTTACCACACACACACATGAAAGTGTTCTTGATCCTTTCGTTTAAATCTTGGCAAGAGGGCACAAAAAGCAGATTACCCAAAATGTCACCCTCCTCCTGTGATAATTCCTTTTGATTCTGTGTGCTGTACGTGTTCTGAAAGGCTTTTTATTCCACGTATGAACCCACATTAAATCTGTAACCATAACATCATCTTTCAAAACAGGAGGTTAGTAACTGTCACTACATCTCACAGCTTGGATGTAATGTGTGTGAATCAGTCACAAAATATCAGGTTAAAGTGAAGTTTTAATTTTAAATTCAGATAACTAGAAAGCCAAGAGCGAGGTCAAGATTGTGGTTATTGAAGGGGAAACACTTGAAACACTTACCAGCCTCTCTGAGCCCCTCTTAAACCAAACAGCAGGATGTGCATAGATTTTTGAAACCAAAAAAGAGATACACAGATATACGGCATCAGCTACTGCGTAGGTTATGGTGTAGGCCAAGGGTTCCCAAAATTTTCAGCCCGTGACCCCCAAAATATAGGTGCCAAACACTTGCGACCCCCACTGTCCCTCAAGTGATTTAATGTGTCTTCATTTAGCTGGTCTGCAGAAAATTTGCCTACCTATATGAGCATGTGTCTGTGTTTCCTGTGTCTTTATGAATTAACCTGCTGCTACTGAGGCTTCTGATAATCAGCTGGTCACTAACCCTAAACATAGGAGTCATCTGGCAACAAAGAAAGGCAGAAAACTCATTACATTTTCTTTTTTCAAGGTTTTATTTCAAGTTTAGCTGCTACTTTTATTGATATTTTTACTATAATGGGTAAAATGTACTATTTTTAGATAACTTAAAAAAAAGAAACATTCTTGAAGACATTGCCGGCCCCCCATTTGTGTCTCACGACCCCCCAGGGGTCCCGACCCACACTTTGGGAACCCCTTGTGTAGGCTATGGCTTAAGCTATGGCGTAGGCTACGGTGTCAACAAGAAAACATAAGAACAGTCAGGCCAACATGATGCCACCTCAGATGAGCCTCCCAAGCAGCAACCTCTGGAAACGAATGCAGAAGTCCCAAAAACTGCAGTTCCCTGAGTGGCCACTTGAGGCTGGCTTCAAAAGCTTAGGAAACCTCATTAGAATCCATGTTAAAGTGCTCATTTTCACAGCAGAGTTAAACATGTTTACTGACTAAGAAATGAGCACTTTAACATGGATCCACCTTCAAGTGGCCACTCAGGGAACTGCAGTTTGTGGCACTTGCACTTTAAAAAAAAGCTTCTTTCACAAGTACAGACTAATACTTTTATAAATCATCTTAAAACAGATGAATAAATAAATCTTCATTTGAAAAGTGACCCAGATAACTTGGCAGACAGGTGGGGGTATTGCAGTTTGTCAGGAGGCTCAAGGCCCAACGTAGATCCAGATCTTTGCCAGTTTCTAGAATCATCAACCTCAACATTTCCAACATGGCAAACACAAGCATCCGGCTTCATAACTCCTCTTCGGTGTGAAACGATTTAATACAATTACGAGCACACTAACACCCCGAGTAAAAACTGAAGAGGAGTTTGTCTTGCAGGCTCATTAATTCGGGACACTTTGTTTCTCTGCAAGAAGATGATAAATCCCTCTGATGCTCTCTGCTGATCCACCAGAACGCTTTCTGTTGTTGCATTTCTTTTCTGGCTGCATGTTTTAAAGAGCAGATTTACCCTTCAAAGACGCACGTCTTTAAGCTGTACAGATGGATAATTATTTCTGCTGCACATAGCGTCTTTGCGTCTTTCTTAACAACTCCTCTGTCTCAGACTCAGCATCGGGTCCTCTCTCCTAATGATGGAGCACTTGTTATGTCTCCTGTTATCCCCCCCCCCCATTCTCCCTGTTTCTCCTATTGATTTTCCTCCTGCAGGTCTTGCAGTACATCTTGTACGAGACGGGTGAAAAGCGTGTTGGTCTATTGTTTGACCTGCCCTTGATAAAACTCTGCTGTGAGGGGCATAACTCCACAGTGTTTTACAACGTTTAGTCTGCTGTTGAAATTCTAGCCTGTCACTTGGAGACTCTCACACAAACACATGAATGCACCCAAAGACAGACACTAAAAGGAGGAAACTGTTATCACCTTTAACGAGCAGCTCTGCCTGACAGCTCCTAACATCCAACACAAACTGTACTTTAGATGGTTTCTGTCGGAGCAGTGAAGCACTTCAGGCTGCGTTTGAGAACGAGCGTCGTTAAATTGACAGTATTATGCAAACGAGTGACAGTAGGTGTTTGGGTTAGTCACAGAGAAGGAGCCCTGCTCTGCTTGATAAAGAATACGATGAATCTCCAGCAGTGATGTATGACTTCTTCAAGGCTTCATGTATCATGCATGTTTATTTTTTTTGCCTTTGGCATTTCCATATGACTGAATACAGAGCCTGTTCTGTTTGCAGAAGGTTCTGCAGTAATGTATGAGGTCATGATGTACACTTCATACTGACGGAGGAGGAGCTGATTGGAAGTGAGGATGATATATTAGAGGCAGAGAAGAAAAAGTGTTGGTGTCATGTGTGAATAACCTTTCTGTTAACTTTCAAATCCTTGATCGCTTTTTTTTCCTCCCTCAAGAGACAGAAAACATCAAGCTTTAATAATGAACAGGAATGAAATGAAAACAAAGGACCTCAACAGATCAATTTAAAAGCTTTGTGTCATTACAAAAACTCTTTTTAAATATTGAATAGAAAAATGCAGAATGAAAAGAGTTTGATCTTTTGAATTAAAAACAACTCATATTAATACAGACTATGCATCTCTACCTCCTCATTAAATCATCTACAAAGAAGTATGTTGTATTGAACTTTTTATTGACTTTATAACATGAAAGGAAATAATATAAATGGTAAATACATAATTGAGGATTGCTGTCGTTAGAAAATTAAGCACATTTTTGCATGAAAGAACACTTTCTGGGGAAAAACGCAGAAGACAGACAAAAATAATAATAATAATAAAAAAAGAAAATACCCCCCCCCCCAAAAAAAAAAATAAGAAGATATAAAGAAGAAGAAGGAGATTTATAAAAAGAATAAAAGTATGAAATAAAAATACAAATAAGTATATTAATACAAGAGAATAATCTAGAAGAAAGAGTTGGCTTCAACTCAGCTCATTTTTATTTATATAGCACCTTTCATACAAACAAGAATGAAGCCTAAAATGCCTCACAGAAGAACAGGGAGACAGAAAATAACAGAAATGGGTAAAACAATAAAAGACATAATCATAAAACACTTAAAAATAAAAAAAAATTAATACAATCAGTACGAGTAGAAAGCAAAATAAAAAAATCTGTTAAAAATATCACAATAATACAAGATAACTAAATAAATGAGGTAAATAAATGTTGTTAAAATAATGATTATAATAATGCAGTCTTGAGCTAAAAAATAAATTACTCCAAATTAAAAGCCAGATTCAAGAGGTCAGTTTTAAGTTTACTTTTAGAAACATCCAGAGAGCTCGCCGTTTTAATGTCCAGAGGCAGAGAGTTCAGAGTTTAGAGGCGTTTATAGAATGAAAGCTCTCTGGCTGGAACATTTGAAAGGGAAGCGTTCGAGGTGATCGTCAGTGATCGAGATGGGACATAAGATGACAGGAGATCTGATGTATGGAGGAGCTTTAAAAACAAGTCAACTTTAAAATGGGGCGCTGGTGGCCTAGCGGTCTAGGCGCCCCATGTATGGAGGCTATAGACAGGGGTGCATCTCGCTCGGCTGGAAGTGAAGCTTCCAGCAGAGCGTCTGCCCCCTGGTGGCTGGCTGCAGTATAGGTCAAAAACTCAGTCTCCCCCATTCATTTGAATAGGGGAGGCTGAGTTTCTGCCAGTCGACCATTTACTGCATGTCTTCCTCCACTCTCTACTCCCCACTAGGGGTGCAACGGATCAAAAAACTCACGGTTCGGATCAGATCACGGTTTTGAGTCACGGATCGGATCATTTTTCGGATCAGCAAAAAAAATAAATAAATAAAAAGAAGACAAATATAACTTTGTCCCTCCATTTATTTTGTAAAACACTTTGCCCATTAAATAAAAACAACATTCAACTCAAAATGTACTGCATGTGCAAAGCACCCTATCTGTGGGCCCAGTCCTGCCTCATTCACTGCATTTCATGGCATGGCAAGTGAAGGAGCAGAGGAACTTCAACAGTTTCACTCTATTCTTCTTTCAATCGCTGATTTTCACCGTCCACTTTTCTTTGAGCTGCAAACTTGGAACACACCGTTTGATTCTAGGGTCCTACAGTTGGCAAAGTGCCAAAATGCGAACTGCTCCATAAACGAAAGTGAAAGTTAAAAATTGTACTCGCAGCATTGGACTCTAAGTGACCCAGTAACAGCCTGTCTGCGTATCGTTGACATGGAGACAAGTCCCAGTAAACACGCGGTGACCCGACCAAAACACAGAGTGAAGGAATAACAGTTCGGCGACCACAAATAGGCGGCCGGATGCGGTCCGCGGGCCGCGTATTGACGGCCTCTGGTCTAGTGGGTGCGCAACGGAATTTCATAACGTGGCTCAATCACATTCAGCATTCACTGTATTTCACAGGGAAACAAAAAATGCTCCCATACATGTGACTTACAAGATGCAGGAGGGTTTTCAAGTTCCTCTGCTCCTTCACTTACCACGACTACCGCTGCGCTTGACGAGTGAGAGTGGATTGAACATGCGGTCATCACGTGAACACGCGCAACTTTTTTCATCAACCGATCCGCGGACTACGTCCGTGCCGAACCGTGGAGAGGCATCCGTACGGATCACGGATCAACGATGATCCGTTGCACCACTACTCCCCACACTTCCTGTCTCTCTTCAGCTGTCCTATCAATAAAGGCGAAAAAGCCCAAAAATATAACTTAAAAAAAAAGTAAAATAACTTTAAAATCTAAAAGAAACAGGGAGTCTGTGCAGAGTTTTAAGAACTCTAGCCGCAGCGTTTTGAACAAGCTGCAGTTTTCAAAGAGATTTTTCGGTGAAACCAGTAAAAAGGGAGTTACAACAATCAATAGGTTCAAGATTAATATGATGAATATAATCTTCACTTTGCTTTTAGCATGCTTATACATTTGCTGCTACTATTTCATGATACATGAGACTGCTGCTCAAAAGCTCTTATAATATTAACATGTTGCAGATATCCAAGGGAATAAAATGATGAGAGGCTTCATCAAAATTCATATCTTTAAATGGTGATACTTAATATGGATGTACGGTTTATCCACATCTGTGATAGCCTATCTCCATGTCTCCATTCTTCATGTCTGCTCCTGTGTTTCCAGAGAGATCAAACCCTCATTATCCTCAGAGACCAATAACTCATCAGGTTCCTCCGACTCTTTTGTCCTCCTGTAATAAGGGAGGACCTCATTATCAGCCCTGGCAGGGAGGAGACGGAATGAGTCTCAGCTTTATAAGATTATTGATGCAACAGAGGCGGGGGAAAGAATGAGACACTTGGAAGGAGAACAGTCCCTGTATGTGGAAACTGACTTCTAAGACTTTTAATGGTAAAGTTAGAGGTATCTGTTCAGCTGCTGGAAAAAATGCAACTCTCAGAGAATAGCAAAATAAAAATGGCGTCCATTCTCATTTACTGTGTGAAAAATATCAATAAAATACGATGGCAAAGCTACTGATCTCATGAAATCCAATTTAATGTGTCTATAAACTCTCACTCAAGAACTCAGGGTTGTATAAACAAATTCATTATCAGAGGCGTTTCAATTCAGCTGACGTACAAGGAGGCAATTCTGTTTTCATGGTTTGATGCTTGATGGTTGCACATACAGAAATTATATTTCCTTGTTGTGTTTTGAAGTGGCCATGTTTGATTATTATTGAGCTGGAAGGATGCTCAGAGAGAAATAAATGTTACTGTTTTATAACGTTTCTATCTTCAGTAAATTGGTGAGTTTAAGCACAACTCCCCGCCGTGAAATTGCTTCTGACCTCCACCGGAGTATCACAGAGCAGCTCTGACTCTCTGCACAGGAAGGCTCTGATTGATATAATACACAGTGGAGCCAAGTAGCCCTTTAATTAAATACCGGGTTCTTCTTTCCAATTATCTGAGCGTCTCTGTGGATCTGCTGCAGGTTGAAACCCAATCTATAAATTGTTGGAAAATGATGTGAGAACTGATGGGAAGCATTTTTCCTTCATCTCACAGTCACATTCATCTTTATGTACGATGAAGAAAGGCTTAGATTTAAAACCAGATCTATAACTAGACCGTTTTTCACCCATTCACCTTCCTGGACTGGTTTCTCGTCTTCATCTAACATGAGTCTGGTCCTGCTGGAAGTTTCTGCCTGTAAAAGGAAGTTTGTCCTTGCCACTGTAACTTGCTAAATGCTGCAAAGTGCTCTGCTCATGGTGGATTAAGATGAGATCAGACTGAGTCCTGTTGGCCTGCCATTGTAATGGCTTCCTGTCCCATTAAAGTCCTTTGGAATCCTCTACCAGTCAGGGTTCGGGAGGCAGACACCCTCTCTACTTTTAAGAGTAGGCTTCAAACTTTCCTTTTTGATAAAGCTTACAGTTAGAGCTGGATCCGGCTTGGACCAGCTCTTAGTTTTGCTGCTATAGGCTTAGACTGACACACTGGGATCCTGTCTTTCCCTCTCTCTCCTCTCTCTGCCTGTCTCTTACTTTAATTCTTCCTGTCCCATTAAAGTTACTAACCATAGACCATTCTGGAGTCCCTGAGCTCCCTTGTCCCGTAGTTTCCTCTGGATCTCTGCTGCTGTGGACATGCCAGACTCCAGCTGCTACAACTACTACTATCCGTCTCACCACTATCATCTCTCTCTCTATTCTCCCTCTATCCCTCTCTCCAACACGGTCTCAGCAGATGTGTGTCTAACATGAGTCTGGTCCTGCTGGAGGTTTCTGCCTGTTAAAGGAAGTTTGTCCTTGCCACTGTAACTTGCTAAATGCTGCAAAGTGCTCTGCTCATGGTGGATTAAGATGAGATCAGACTGAGTCCTGTCTGTAAGATGGGACTGGATCTGATCTGGTCTTGATGTTGTTGTCTTTGTTAATAATAGAACATAGATTACGGTCTCTGTTTGGAAAAAGTCTGAGGAGAACATTTGTTGTGATTTGGCACTTTCTAAATAAAGATTAATTGATTGGTCCTGTTTGGAGACCTTAAATAAGAAAACGAAGCATAGTTTTTTCAAAACCACAACTTGAAGATAATATTGAAATGATCCCATTTGTCATTAAATCAATAAAACACCTTACCATGAAGAAGATTCTGGGTTTAAATGATGAATGGGGTTAAAGAGTAGAAAAGAGATCAATACCAAGTCAGGCTGTTATAGTTAAAAATCATCATTATTCTGGACAGAATCAATGTTCCTTTATATCCGGGGCCATTTATCTCAGGTGATATTGGCATATGAGCTGATAAGAGTTCACAGGGTTTAGCAAGTAATTATCAGCTGTCCACGAAACACAGGAGAAGCTACGGTGTTAGCATAGCACACAGCTGTCGACACACTGGCTTCCGAGTTCGACTTCTTCAAAGAAACTGAGTATTAAGTCTACCCCACCATCAAATCCTTGAGAGTCTGTGCTCCCTACTTGACAGGCTGGGTAACTTCAGGCTCTTATCACAAGTTGGAGTCAGAATATCATATCAAAGCACCTGGCTTTGGAATATTTAGCGTGGAGAGGGAAAGTAATTAGAGTTAATTGCTGGTGTGAGGGCAGCCGGTGGGTGGCAGATTGTTGAAAGGAACATCAGCCGGTGATAAACAAGTCATTAGCTCTCCCATCATGAATGGCCAAAGAGCTATTTGAAGAGAGGAGACCTTGAGAGGACCAAATCATTGAAAATGTATTTGCATTTGTTATGCATGCATCACTTATACATTTTCAACCACATGAAGGAAAACTGACAGCTATGTGTTCCCACCTGTCAGTCATGCAGTCATGTCATTATTTGGGCAAAACTTGTAATCTTAATATCTTCTGAACCGTCTTGTAGAGAAAAAATCCCCCCCTCATACAGTGTGTGCCGATACAGAAATTAGCTACGTAGACCCAAGCCGTTTTTTGAACCAGGCTGTAAACATGTTTATTTCTGCTGCAAAGATCGTCTTTTTCCCATTCATGTGTATGTGAGTTCCGGTACTTCCGGAGCCAGCCTCAAGCGGATCCTCGATGAACTGCAGTTTTTAACACTTCTGCATTGGACAATACTTTTAGACCGGAGGTTGCCGCTTGGTCACGCCTGTCCCTGTCCAATCAGAACCCTTCCCAACCCCCAGACCTTAAGCGGAATTGAATAAAGATGATTAAACGTGTTTTCATTCTGAATTACTATTTCCATGTAAACACCAAGGAGAAAACTTTAATTCCAAATTATTTAATTCTGAATAATTAATTACGAATTAAAAAGCATCATGTAACCGTGGCCATTGGCTACGTTTACATGAGACTTTTAATTCCTCTTTAATTCAGAATTAAAATTAAATCCTCTTTAAAAAGATTAAAAATTACCTTGTAAACACCTAATTCTGAATGAAAATGACAATTCCGAATTAAACTTAAATCCGAAGTAAGTCCATCCATCCATCTTCTTCCGCTTATCCGGGTCCGGGTCGCGGGGGCAGCAGTCTCAGCAGGGAAGCCCAGACACTCCTCTCCCCGGCCACTTCCACCAGCTCTTCTGGGAGGATACCGAGGCGCTCCCAGGCCAGCTGAGAGACATAGTCTCGCCAGCGTGTCCTGGGCCTTCCCCGTGGCCTCCTCCCAGTCGTACATGCCCGAAACACCTCCCCAGGGAGACGCCCGGGAGGCATCCTAACCAGATGCCCGAACCACCTCATCTGGCTCCTCTCGATCCGGAGGAGCAGCGGCTCTACTTTGAGCCTCTCCCGGATGTCTGAGCTCCTGACCCTATCTCTAAGGCTGAGCCCAGCCACCCTGCGGAGAAAGCTCATTTCGGCCGCTTGTATTCGCGATCTTGTTCTTTCGGTCACTACCCACAGCTCGTGACCATAGGTGAGGGTTGGAACGTAGATTGACCGGTAAATTGAGAGCTTTGCCTTCTGGCTCAGCTCTCTCTTCACCACGACAGACCGGTACAGCGCCCGCATCACTGCAGACGCCGCCCCGATCCGTCTGTCAATCTCCCGCTCCCTTTTCCCCTCACTCGTGAACAAGACCCCGAGATACTTCAACTCCTCCGCCTGGGCCAAAGACTCCCCTCCGACCCGGAGAGGGCAGGCCACCCTTTTCCGACTGAGCACCATGGCCTCAGACTTGGAGGTGCTGATCCCCATCCCCGCTGCTTCACACTCAGCTGCAAACCGTCCCAGCGCGAGCTGGAGGTCACCGCTCGATGGAGCCAATAGGACGACATCATCTGCAAAGAGCAGAGACGGAATCCCAAGGTCCATCCGAAGTAAGTGTCTGGTTTATTTTGATTTTAAATCTGAATTGAATAATTCCTCGATCATGTATACGTTCATTCCGCTTTAAATTAATTACGGACGTTCTGCTCATGCTCGTTCCCTTGTCCTGTGGCAATGACGCACAGGTAGGCACATATTCCAGGATGGCCGCCCAAAGCAAGCCTTGGACTCAAGCCGAGGTCATTTATTTAATAGGAGCCTTAGAAGAAATGGATATCATGAAAAGAGTTGATGGACGGAAGCATAAACATGTGGACTTTTTTAAAGCAGTAGTGTCCAAGTTAATCGAGGGACTTGTCACCTGTGTGGTCTTCCCAAGCGGCAAACTCCGGTCTCAAACGATGAAGCCCATGCGGAAGTGCTATAAACTGCAATACATCGAAAATCCGCTTGAGGCTGGCCGCAGAAACTACGGAAACCACATAGATATGAATGGAAAAAAAAAACAATCTGTACAGCATTAATAAACATGTTTACAGCCTGGTTCAAAAAACGGCTTTGCCCTATGAAGATAATCTCTCTAATGGCACACACTGTACGGGGGGTGAATTTTTTTCTAACGTGACGGTTAAGAAGATATTAAGATTACGAGTTTTGCCCAAATAAGGACATGACTGACGTGACTCCCGGTCCGGAACACACAGCCATTGGCTAAGAGGCTCACACTACGTCACACTCTGCCTAGTTGAGTTCCGCACAAGCGGCAACCTCCGGTCTAAAAATATGAGTCAATGCAGAAGTGTTAAAAGCTGCAGTTCATCGAGGATCCGCTTGAGGCTGGCTCCGGAAGTACCGGAAGTCACATACACATGAATGGGAAAAAGACGATCTTTGCAGCATTAATAAACATGTTTACAGCCTGGTACAAAAGATGAGTGTAGCCTGGATAGCTCATTTCTCGACGTTCTCTCACTGTGAGGGGGGTGAATTTTTATCTAATGCGGCAACTTTGAAGATATTGAGATTACTAGTCTTCCAATGAGAGGCACAGCTGCCTGTGGGAACACTGCAGCTGTTGGCAAGGAGGCTCAAACTCCGCCTCTTTACGTCACACTGGCTCGACAGAAGCAATATGGCTGCTGTTGCCGATTGGCTTCAAAACAGCGTTCAGAAACAGATGGGTGACGTCACGGATACTACGTCCATATTTATACAGTCTATGGGTCTTCCATGTTGTAGCTGAAAATAAAAGAAGCAGGAACTGGAGTCTGTTTTCTTCCGATAGACGTAAATACGTCACGCCACCCCTGTCCAATCAGAATCCTTCCCAACCCCCAGTTGGATAGGAATTGAATAAAGACGATTAAACGTGTTTTCCATGTAAACCTCAATTCAGAATTACTATTTCCATGTAAACGCGAAGGAGAAAACTTTAATACCGAATTATTTAATTCTGAATAATTCCAAATTAAAAAACATCATGTAACCATGGCCAGTTATAGAAAGGTATTTTTAGAAAGACGTAGCCGATTTGAACCATTGTTTTGTTTTTAATGTATTTTATTCTGAATCCAGTTTCATTGTTTTATTGGCTCAATTGTTTCAATGACTACCACAGATTTAGGGGTTTAGTTTAACACCCTGGAAATTGTTTGACTTCAGTGTTTAATCAGTTATTTTTTACCTCTGGTTTAAAGTGAAGTACTCAGTTTCAAAAAGACCTTGTGGAAAATAACAGATCAGATTTTACTACAATATAAGCTTCTTTCAGGGATTTCAATCAATTTTTTGTTATTTATTATCAATAATTTTACTTTTACATCATTCAATAACGAGCACAAACGGTCTCATAAATGTTCACCAAGATGCAGGGAATTAAGAGTTGAATGCTCAAAATGTCAGATTACAGGATATAAAAAGCAGGGATCTATGTACGCAGAAATTATTTGTTTTCCAAGAATTTAAGTTTTATTTTATTTTTTACTTTTTTTTTTTTTTTCCAAATGAAGTTCATTCAAACATTTTCTCTCTTTCTTTTGGTGGGATGAAACCGGAGTGTCCCGGAGAAAACCCAAACAGATGTTCTTCTACTCGCGTCCTACCTCAACAATCTCGGGTCTTACCTCGACTATCTCTGGTGTTGTCTGGATGGTCTCTGGTGTCTCCTCGACCATGGTTGGAGTGTCTTCCTTGCTGTTGACCTGGATCGTCTCTGATGTCTTGTCACAAATTATTGACTTTATATCCTCCTGGAGCACCTCCACCTCACCCTGAAGCACCTGACTGAAACATCTTGTCTTTTCTTGGAGACGGTTCTTGAAGTCCCTGAGTTTCTGCTCCAGGGAGTCTTCTCTCTTCAAGCTTTCAATCAGCTTCAGGTCTTTGTTGGACATTTCCAGAAGCTGGTGCTTGGCCTCATCCAGTTTTGTCTGGAGGCTGTCAGCCCTCAACGTCTCAGCGTTCAGCTGGTTGTTTTGAGACGAAACCTGACCATGGAGCTCTTCAATTTTACTGTTGCCTTCTGATTCCCCCGATACTCTGCTGAAGACCTTCTCTTGCAGGGCCTTTACCTTCTGCTCCAGGAAAAGCTTCTTCTTCTCCATTTTCTCAACCTGCTTCCGGCCCCTGCTGGTTACCACTTTGAGCTTATCCATCAATTCCACATTTTCCATTTGAAGGGAGTCAGCCTTCAGCCTTTCAGCCTGCAGCTGCTCGTTTTGACGCTCAATACTATCATAACGCTGTGGAATCCTTTTTGAATGCTTTGGTTCCTCTGATGCTCTCATGAAGACCTCCTCTTGCAGGGCATTCTCCTTCTGCTTCAGGGAAAATATCTCCGCCTCAAGAGTCTCAATCTGCTTCCAGCCTCTGCTGGGTTCCTCTATGAGCTTATCCGTCAATTCCACCTGATTCGTTTGGAGGGTGTCAGCCTGCAGCTGCCTATTTTGACACTCGGTATCATTATGCTGTGGAATCCTGGTTGTATGCATTGGATTATCTGATGCTCTGTTGAAGACCTCCTCTTGCAGGGCCTTTACCTCCTGCTCCAGGGAAAATATCTCCGCATCCAGTATCTCAACCTGCTCCCGGACTCTGCTGGTTTCCTCTTTGATCTCATCCATTAATTCCACCTGTTCCTTTTGGAGGGTTTTAGTCCTCCACCTTGCAGCCTTCAGCTCCTTGTTTTGACACTCAGCATCATTACGCTGTGGAATCCTGTTTGTATGCGTTGGTTCCTGTGATGCTCCCATGACGACCTTCTCTTGCAGGGCCTGTACCTTCTGCTCCAGGGAACGTTTCTTCGCCTCCAATGTCTCAATCTGCCTCTGGTCTCTGCTGGCAACTTCTTTGAGCTTATCCGCCCGTTCCACCTCTTCCTTTTGGAGGGTGGCAGTCCTCTGCCTTGCAGCCTTCAGGTCCTTGTTTTGACACTCAGTATCATCATGTTGTGGAATCCTGTTTGTATGCGTTGGTTCCTCTGATGCTCTCATGAAGACCTTCTCTTGCAGGGCCTTTACCTCCTGCTCCAGGGAACATTTCTCTGCCTCCAGGGAACATTTCTCCGCCACCAGTGTGTCAGCCTGCTTTCGGCCTCTGCTAGTTACCTCTATGAGCTTATCCGCCAATTCCACCTGATCCTTTTGGAGGGAGTCAGTCCTCTGCCTTTCAGTCTGCAGCTCCTTTTGGAGGGAGTCAGTCCTCTGCCTTTCAGTCTGCAGCTCCTTTTGGAGAGAGTCAGTCCTCTGCCTTTCAGTCTGCAGCTCCTTTTGGAGAGAGTCAGTCCTCTGCCTTTCAGTCTGCAGCTCCTTTTGGAGAGAGTCAGTCCTCTGCCTTTCAGTCTGCAGCTCCTTTTGGAGGGAGTCAATCCTCTGCCTTGCAGTCTTCAGCTCCTTGCTTTGACACTCAGTATCATCACGCTGTGGAATCCTGCTTGTGTGCGTTGGTTCCTCTGATGCTCTCATGAAGACCTTCTCTTGCAGGGCCTTTACCTCCTGCTCCAGAGAACATTTCTCCGCATCCAGTGTGTCAGCCTGCTTTCGGCCTCTGCTGGCTACCTCTATGAGCTTATCCGCCAATTCCACCTGATCCGTTTGGAAGGAGACAGTCCTCTGCCTTTCAGTCTGCAGCTCCTTTTGTAGAGATTCAACGAGATCTTGGAGTTCTTGCATCTTGGCGGACGTTTCCTCTCGCAATGATCGACTCAGATCTTTTCCAACCTCTCCAGAAACATCTCCAACAATGTCTGAAGTACCTTTCTCTTTAACTTCTTCTCTCATCTCGCTGTGTACCTCGTCCTCTGATATCTCATTGGGTTCCGGGTTCCCAGCTTCCTTCATCATCTCTCTCTCCTCTTCCAGAAGCAACTCTTGTTCTTCAATTTGTTTCTTGACCTTAGCTCCTGGCTGAGTGGGGCGCTGTCTGATTCTGTTGTTAGTAGCCTGAGACATTGTGTTCACCTTCACCTTGTTTTCTATTGCTAATCTGAGTAGAGTTAGCGTCTTGAATGTAGACGAGTTTGAAGTTAAGATCTTCACTGACAGTGTTGGGTTGGGTCAGATTGGATGTATACACTTTTGAGGGTTGGTGGCCACTATGACATCATAGTCAGATTCTGCCTTTGATGATGCTCTAACCCTTTTTTCCATTGTTTAGCGACGCTCCAGTGGCTGTTTGTTGCAGCAGCTCTCTCTTCGTTGTTCTTTTTTCATATCTGTTTAGTTCTCTTTGTATTTGACTCATTTGACGGCCATAGACACCAAACTAGCTACATTTGCAGTGGTTTTTTTTTGCTATGTTTGTTCCTGTGTGTCCCTCATAGACTGTATAAAATATGGACGTAGTATCCGTGACGTCACCCATCTGTTCCTGAGAGCTGTTTTGAAGCAAATCGACGGCGGCAGCCATATTGGTAATGCGGAACTCAACTGGGCAGAGTGTGACGTAGTGTGAGCCTCTTAGCCAGTGGATGTTTTTATGTTCCCGACCGGGAGTCACGTCAGTCATGTCCTTATTTGGGCAAAACTCATAATCTTAATATCTTCTTAACCGTCACGTTAGAAAAAAATTCACCCCCCGTACAGTGTGTGCCATTAGAGAGATTAGCTTCATAGGGCCAAGCCGTTTTTTGAACCAGGCTGTAAACATGTTTATTAATGCTGCAAAGATCGTCTTTTTCCCATTCATATCTATGTGGTTTCCGGTGTTTCTGCAGCCAGCCTCAAGCGGATTTACGATGTATTGCAGTTTATATCACTTCCGCATTGGCTTCATCGTTTGAGACCGGAGTTTGCCGCTTGGTGTCCCTGGAGATTCTGCGTGTATCCATGGTAAAATTGTTTACATACGAGATCAGCTGTTAGCAGCCCGTAGCATGTTGATGCTAAACGATGCTAGGCTTGATGTTCCCTGCGAGCTGAGCAGAAGGAGGCAAGGATGGCGTGCTGGTATTTGTCGTGGAATTTTCATAGTCTTATATATATGTATGTAAGAATGTTTAACTATTTTATTCTTTCAGTCTAAATGTCATGTTTAGAGTAACTTGTTTCCTATGTCGTCTGTGACGGGCGAGATAGTGGGTACGGTTACATGATGTTTTTTAATTCTGAATTAATAATTCCGAATTAAATAATTCCGAATTAAAGTTTTCTCCTTCGTGTTTACATGGAAATATTAATTCCTAATTGAGGTTTACATGGAAAACACGTTTAATTGTTTTTATTCAATTCCTCTTAACGTCTGGGGGTTGGGAAGGGTTCTGATTGGACAGGGGAAGGCGTGACGTATTTACGTTTACCGGAAGAAAACAGACTCCAGTTCCTGCTTCTTTCATTTTCGGTTACAACATGGAAGACCATACAATAAGTACAACTAGACGCTACGTCTTTAGAAAGGTCCACATTTTTATGCTTCCATCCATCAACTCTTTTCATGATATCCATTTCTTCTAAAGCTCCTATTAAATAAATGGTCTTGGCTCAAGTACAACGCTTGCTTTGGGCGGCCATCCTGGAATATGTGCCCGCCGGCGCGGAATATGTGCGTCATCGCGACAGGACAAGGGAACGAGCATGCGCAGAACGACCGGAATTAATTTAAAGCAAAATGAACTTATACATGATCAAGGAATTATTCAATTCAGATTTAAAATCAGAAAAAGCCAGACGATGGCCACGGTTACATGATGTTTTTTAATTCGGAATTAATCATTCAGAATGAAATAGTTTGGATTTAAAGTTTTCTCCTTCGTGTTTACATGGAAATAGTAATTCTGAATTGAGGTTTACACGGACAACGAATGAAAACACGTTTAATCGTCTTCATTCAATTCCTCTTAAGGTCTGGGGGTTGGGAAGGGTTCTGATTGGACAGGGGCGGGCGTGACGTATTTACGTATACCGGAAGAAAACAGACTCCAGTTCCTGCTTCTTTTATTTTCAGTTCCAACATGAAGACCACACAATAAGTACAACTTTCACTTTGATTTTGATTCTAGTTTTGAATAAGCAGCTGGACACAAACTTACTTCTTCACTTTGGTCAGCTGAGGAGGAGAAGAGAGATAGAGGACCGGATAAGGGAGGCGGAAGACCGGACTTTGGAGAATCAAAGCCAACGGTTAGTGCAACGGCTGCTCTACCTCAGCCCACTGACACATCCCGCTCGCTTCTGTCCATCAGCTCTTTTCATGATATCCATTTCTTCCAAGGCTCCTATTAAATAAATAGTCTCGGCTCGAGTCCAACGCTTGCTTTGGGCGGCCATCCTGGAATATGTGCATCATCGCGACAGGACAAGGGAACGAGCATGCGCAGAACGTCCGTAATTAATTTAAAGCGGAATGAACGTATACATGATAGAGGAATTATTCAATTCAGATTTAAAATCAGAATAAACCAAACACTTCAGATTTAAGTTTTATTCAGAATAGTCATTTTCATTCAGAATTAGGTGTTTACAAGGTCATTTTTAATCTTTTTTAAAGAGGATTTAATTTTGATTCTGAATTAAAGAGGAATTAAAAGTCTCATGTAAACGTAGCCAGTGTTGGTTAAGAAGGCACTGGTGCACGAACTACAGAAGAGAAAATTAAATGGCTGCTAAAAGTTTGCCTCCTCTTGGGACACTCAGGAGGAAAAAAAATAGTTATTTGAATAAATAAGTTAGAAGAACATATCTTTTTTTACAAGAGAACACTTCTCTGCAATTAATCATAACAGAGGAAGTATAACAAAATTACAGTGTCTGCAAGTGCAACTAAAGCTGCATACATTCAAACTGAGAGTCATTACTCACTGAGCTCGTAGGGTTCAATTAAGGAGAAGAAGATATGTAGAGATGAGTCGTTGTAAGGTAACCTGTCCGAGTTTACCTCCAAACCAAACCTGAATTTATTTTAATAGTTTTCTCAGACTGTTATAAATTCCATACGTCTCAAAGTTAGGAGACCCCCCCGCCCCCCTTCCAGCGCTGACCTCAGATGTGTCATTGTCTCTGCTGCACAGCCTCCCACAACCAGCTGAAATTAAAAACTCATTCTCCTCACTCCGTTTCTACTTCAGCAGCGCCGGCCTAATCTTTAAAGCACAGCTGAGGGAGGGACGCTGTCTCAGCAGCCACTGTCATGTACCTGACACAACCACTCTGGTTCAGGAGCTGTGTGTGTGAAAGTGTGTGTAAGTGTGTGTCAGTGATTGGATATTCAGTCAGCCTGTGTTTTCCAGACTCTGTTGCACAGTTAAAAGCTTGAATGCGTCTGGATATTTGGAGTCCACATATGATGTACATGTGTGTTTGAAAGAGAGAGAGAGAGGGGGGGGAGGGTAGTCTTTGTGTGGTGTGGTTGTGTAATATGCTAATTAATGAGAGATTGGCATGTGGTTTGTTTTTGAGATATTCATGAGCTTTTTGCGATTATTTTGCTCTTTACCAGACTGATCCCTATGTGTGTGTGTGTGCGTGTGTGTGTGTGCGTGTGTGTGTGTGCCCACCTTCAACCATAAACAAAATGACAGTTGCATATTAATGCAGCCTTGCAGTGTTTTGCATTTGCGTTGACATTTAGGACGGAATAATTATACCAACTTCTTAAATGTTGTCATTTTAGTAACAATTAGAATTTAAATCAGGTGTGAACTTAAAATATTTAAGATCACGCAAGAAGACTTTGTGAAAGTGGTTTCTTGGAGTGTTGAACAGTGCTGCAGGAAGCCACAATACTGTATGAATACACAAAGATTTGACTTACTTCAATCAATCTTTATTTATAAAACACCAAATCACAACAAACTTTCCAAACAGAGCAGGTCTAGACCGTACTCTATGTTCTATTATTTACAAAGACGCAACATCAAGACAGGATCAGATCCAGTCCCATCTTACAGACAGGACTCAGTCTGATCTCATCTTAATCCACCATGAGCAGAGCACTTTGCAGCATTTAGCAAGTTACAGTGGCATGGACAAACTTTCTTTAACAGGCAGAAACCTCCAGCAGGACCAGACTCATGTTAGACACACATACGTACACAGTACGTGTGGGAGACTGGTCTGCTGCATACAGTAGATTTTGCTCTTGTCCACATACTACATATTGAATTTTGGCCGAATCAGTACGTACTGCTAGTATAGGGCCCTATGAAATCTGTTCAAATTCCGTTTTTTCCCGTTTAAAGCAAGCGGCAAACTCCGGTCTCAAACGATGAAGCCAATGCGGAAGTGCTATAAACTGCAGTACATCGAGAATCCGCTTGAGGCTGGCTGCAGAAACACCGGAAACCACATAGATATGAATGGGAAAAAGACGATCTTTGCAGCATTAATAAACATGTTTACAGCCTGGTTCAAAAAACGACTTGGCCCTATGAAGCTAATCTCTCTAATGGCACACACTGTACGGGGAGTGAATTTTTTTCTAACGTGACGGTTCAACATTAATTTGCCATTCGTAAAACATTTCCCCAAACAAACATTTCTTCTGCTCATGATGACAGCATTTCAGTCACATTGGCCACGGTTACATGATGTTTTTTAATTCAGAATTAATTATTCAGAATTCAGAATTCAGGTTGCTGCTTGACCTCAGCCTGAAATGTGTGCCCCCCCAGCGCGGAATAAGGGAACGAGCATGCGCAGAATGACCGGAATTAATTTAAAGTGGAATGAACGTAGACATGATCGAGGAATTATTCAATTCAGATTTAAAATCAGAATGAAACACTTACTTCGGATTTAAGTTTAATTCAGAATGGCTATTTTCATTCGGAATGAGGTGTTTACAAGGTCATTTTAATCTTTTTAAAGAGGATTTAATTTTTATTCTGAATTAAAGAGGAATTAAAGTCTCATGTAAACGTAACCATTATGTCAATTTCCGTGATATTCCGAGTTTAACATTAGATTCTGTTTTTATTGGCCATCATTATCCGGCCGTGATTCCGTGAACGCAGAAATCATAGGGCCCTACTAGTGTAGTAAGCGGTTTTGAAAACAGCTGTGTTAAATAAATTATGCTCATTTAAAAGTGTTTTCATAACTTCAGACGAGTCGACCATCAGGATTCAAATTTATCTTCAAACCACAAAGAAATCAGTCACTTTGAAACATCTTTAATCATAATGCAAAACAGCGCAGACATGCTGAGCACGCTCTTTTGAACCCAGTGGAATAGAAAAGTGAAGTTACTTTGTCGGCCATTTATCTTCATTTGATTTGTTTTGTAACTCCGCTCCATGGAGAGGCTTTATTCTCTCGTGAGAGGAAAATAAAGATGACAGAGAAAAATACCTTCTTTTCATTTCACTAAACTCCTGCTGCTCCCAGTCTCTGACAGCATAACACAACACTTTGTGAACTTTCAGCATTCCTGTTAATGACGCCTTTTATATCAGTTCCTCCGAGCACAATGTCTAAGTGCTGCTTTATCTTCGCTGCAGCTTTAACGGTGCTTCAGTGAAATAAACACTAAGTGCTCAGTAGTGAGGGAAAAAAACGTCAATCCACGGCACTGCGTAAAGTCAAAGAGAGCAACAGAGAGCAGGACTTGATTGGCAAAATGTGGAAGGAAAATGTTGAAAACGAAATGTCTTCTTATGTCATAATAACATAGAAGATATTTAACATCCACACATTTCAGCAAGGTGATTCAGACTTTTTATCACCCTCCATCTTTTCTGTTTACCTCATAAACTTGAGACTAGTTCTCTTCTCACTTCTTGTGAAAGTGAGGCACACACATGCCACAGTCCAAGTTCCTGTCGCCTATGATAGTGTAGTCAAGCAGTCCCTCCAGGATTTCGCAGGATTTTTTTGTGATTGTTGCGGCCCAAAAAGCCTGATTTTGCGACAGCTTTTTGAAAAAATTGCGGTGAAAGTTGCGATTATTTTTTTTTGCTTTTGTCCCCCAATAACATCTCAGGGGCAAGTAAATATGCTAAATTACAGTTGTTTTTAGAAAGCATTCTTGATGTGGCCACTGACTGTATTTTGATTCTCTTGATTCACAGAAAAATGCCATGAAAGGACTGTATTGCACATTTACGACAGTCCCTGAATGCACCTCGCAGGGACTGATGCACAGTCAGTTCACGGCACTCTGAAATTAATCTGAATCTTTGATGACAAGGAGTTGATCAAAACTTACTAAAGGTGTCTGATGTTTCACCAAACTGGATTACATCAAGCTGTAGATGCAGAGCTTTTTACGGTAATAGCGGCAACAACGTCAAACATCAAATATTAAACAGACGTCCCCCGGTTGTGTCTTTGTCACTAACACACACCGGGGGGTAAAAATCCTCAATGAAGATGAGACAGATGCATGGAGGTGAGGAGAGCTGGTTCATAAAGCACACCTGCTGCAGGTAGAGACCAAGCTAACACTGAGCCCCTCAATATATAAATAATAACGTTGTCATGGTCACTTGTCCTGCCTGCTGTCCCCTCTTTTCACACGTTCTCTCTGTGCGTGTTTTGTTGTTGAAAAGTGCAGATCAAGTGAGGACTTACATTTATGTTCCAAGGAAGTCAAATTGATGACAAAACCGATGACGTACAGGGGCTGAGATTGAGGTAATTGGTCAAATTTGCGGGAAAGTTGCGCTGATTGTAAAAAATTGCAGGGCCGCGAAAAAATCGCGCTGATTGGTTGAATTTGCGTTGGTAGTTGCGATCGCGAAATCGCAACTTCCTGGAGGGACTGGTCAAGACCACATTAACCAAGACCAGGACACATCCGAGACCAGAGTGAACCGAGACGAAGACAAGACCGAGACATTGGCCACGGTTACATGATGTTTTATAAATCGGAATTAAAGTATTCTCCTTCGTGTTTACATGGAAATAGTAACTCCGAATGAAAACACGTTTAATCGTCTTCATTCAATTCCTCTTAAGGTCTGGGGGTTGGGAAGGGTTCTGATTGGACAGGGGCGGGCGTGACGTATTTACATATACCAGAAGAAAACAGACTCCAGTTCCTGCTTCTTTTATTTTTGGTTCCAACATGAAGACCACACAATAAGTACAAGTTTCACTTTGATTTTGATTCTAGTTTTGAATAAGCAGCTGGACACAAACTTACTGCTTCACTTTGGTCAGCTGAGGAGGAGAAGAGAGATAGAGGACCGGAGAAGGGAGGCGGAAGACCGGACTTTGGAGAATCAAAGCCAACGGTTAGTGCAACAGCTGCTCTACCTCAGCCAACTGACGCATCCCGCTCGCAAGGCCAGACAGCAGTGGATGAAAGTGCGAAGCAAGGAATAATAAATAAATAGTGTCGTGAGAGTCCAACGCTTGCTTCGGGTGGCCATCTTGGAATATGTGCCAACCAGCGCGGAATATGTGCGTCATCGCGACGGGACGGGAACGAGCATGTGCAGAACGTCCGTAATTAATTTAAAGCGGAATGAACGTAAACATGATCAAGGAATTATTCAATTCAGATTAGGGATGTACATTTTAAGTATTTTCCGTGATCGATTTTTGGAAATGTTAACGATCAATTATCGATTAATTGATTAAAAAAAAGACATTATTATTCTTACGTCAAAAACAAGGTCAAATACGTTGTTTCCCCCTATATTGTATTTTCTACAGCAACAAAATGCATATCACTGACAGTATTGAATACGGGTACATGTTTGACACGCAGAATATCAACGATCAGGCTCAAAAAAATATTCTACGCGGACATAATCTTATAAAGTGAAGGCTGAGACTACTAACAGAAAAGTACTAAAGACTCACAGTGTCCAGTTTTCTGTCTACTCGTTCTAATTGAGAAAAATAAACGTGTGTATTTGGTCAGGTGTCAGCCAGGTCACTATCAGTCCAGCTGCAGAAAAGCTCAGACGGCCCTGGTGTTGCTGCTCTGCAAACATAGCGTACCAGAATTTCCCACTTGTCTGTTGCCTTCGTATCCAAAGGTGGGAAATGTCCCATGTGAAGTTGTCAACCTTTGTGTCCGTGTTGTTGTTGGCAGCAGTTTTGTATTGATCCTCTTTTAAAAAGCGCACGTGGAGACCTGACGCGCAGCCGCAGCCGCCAGCTGAGCATCTCCGCTGTGCGCAACACCTTTAACAACTGATTCACATCCAAACATGCTTTAAACTTAAAACACCTCCCTGATGGATGAGTGTAATATGAGACCACATGATGTTTGTCCCACGTGATGAAAAATTGATAACAAAAATGCGTGTTTCGAGTAATTTCTTAACAATCAATTAATCGATAATCGATTAATTGTGGTCATCCCTAATTCAGATATAAAATCAGAATAAACGAGACACTTACTTCGGATTTAAGTTTAATTCGGAATGGTCATTTTCATTCAGAATTAGGTGTTTACAAGGTCATTTTAATCTTTTTAAAGAGGATTTAATTTTGATTATGAATTAAATGTCTCATGTAAACGTAGCCATTTAGAGACCGAAACCGAGTCAAGACCAAGACCAAGGCAGGGCAAGACAGAGATAAAACCAAGACCATATGTATCAATGAAAAATCAGTATGAGAGTTAACAAATAAAATACCTTTATTTATTTTATTTAAGTTTGCTTTAAATACAATTAACAGCAACCAACAAGGTTTGTTTTTGTCTTTGTTGCCTTTCTTTTGACGTGCTGAGAGCCTTTTGACTCCTTAAGTTTCTTTTTCGTCATCGTTAGTTTAACTTTCACTTTAGATTAGAGTTCAAACGGGGGAGGTAGGAGGTCGGAGCGGTAACTGCGCAGGATTATTTTGTCAAGCCTTTTTTTCTCATTAGTTGTGTGCATTTTCTATTTCCTAATATGTGTAGAGTTTTTATGTGATGGGTTATGGGTGTTGACTGTGGTAATCCTGTGGCAGGTATTTAGCTGTGCTCTTCTCTCAGTGTGCCTCCCAGTCCGAGACCGAGACATGACCGAGTAAAAATACTTTTGATTCCGAGACGAAACCGACACCTTAAATAAACGGTCTCGAGACCGTACTACAACACTAGCCTATGAGCTCAATTAGATCTAGCTCTTTCTTTTGTATTGATTGATTATGGCCAGGTAATTTGGCCATCTGGTTTTGCTGCATGAATCATCCTTCACTTTGTAGTCCCTCAGCCTCCCCCTCTATCATCCTCCTCTCTTCTTCCTCCTCATCTCCTAGACTAAAACCAAACAGCAGCAGGAGTGTCAGAAAGTGCCACAACTGTGTTCCTCTCTGTTTTTAGGCGAGTTCCTAGAATAGAACAGCGTCAACAACATGTAGAGAGGAAGCTAAACCCCAGAGGCTAGCTGGTTCACTGACATCCTCTATTCATGAGCAGCGGTACTTAAGCAAGCTACCACACAGAAAACACACAAAGATAACCACACACACACACTGAGGCCAAATGGGGAGCCAAACAACACAGAGTGAAACTATGTGTGCTTTGAAACCATGACTGAGAAGAGAGATGAATGCATAGAGCACAAAAGTTCAGTCTAACATTGTTTAAGAAGAGCAAGAAATCCTGCCAGATGCAACTTAACTAACTTCACTATTCTTAAAAATTGAGAAGTTGCTTTTATAATTATTCTATTAATAATGATTTTAATCATTTTGGAGGAGCTCCGAGGGAGGAGGGGAGGGGTTAGACGGAGTCCTGAGGAAATGCTACATTTAAATTCATGCTAGTTTTCCGAGACTACCAACCCCAGCTTTAAGGTGAAAACTGCAAAACCATGACGGACAAATTCCACCAGATCCGTGTCCGGTCCGTCTCTGATCCATCACAGCACTGGATCTGATAGGTTTCTATTCTAGTCAATGTGTTAACTTCCACTGGATCCACTCAGTTGCGTTCCGGCTGTGTCTCTGATCCGGCAGGTCGGAGTCCTCCTGATCAGATACACAAGACTTCTATTTGTGCTGGATGCCGGAGCACGACGCATCAATCTCAACAGAGCAGATGGAGCGGGACAGAAAGTCAGGTTTCACCAAAACAAAATGAAAACATCCGGTTAATTTTCAGAATCAAACACTCTGTGTTATCACCAGATCGTATTTCACTTAACTACAAGAACAAACCGTCATGATGAGCGGAGCCAGGCCTGGAGTCAACAGGTCAGAGGTTTTCAGAGGACCAGAAAGACAACATGGATGAGGAGAGGAGGAGGAGTAGAATCCTGGATTCAGTGATTACAACGGCAAAACCTTGGTCACATGATTCCAGCTGGAGCCAAATGTGTGTGAGTCCGATGTGAATGTGTGCATGAATGGTTTTCTATCTCTATGTTTAAGCTCTGTGATAGGCTAGCGACGTGTCCAGGGTGTACCCTACCTTGCGCCCAATGCCAGCTTGGATACGCTTCAGACCCTGCAACCCTGAAAGGGAAAGTGGCCGTAGGTGAAGGATGGTTTGAACAATTCAAGTGCCAAGAGAGTAAATGTATTCCCAAACTATCTGAGGGGACAAAATTAATGAAAAAGGCATGTTACTGCCGTGTTGTAGCTCCAAACCTGGGGCGACAGAGCGTTCACCATTGCTGCCCCTGATCATATTTCACTTAACTACAACAACAAACCGTCATGATGAGCGGAGCCAGGCCTGGAGTCAACAGGTCAGAGGTTTTCAGAGGACCAGAAAGACAACATGGATGAGGAGAGGAGGAGGAGGAGAATCCTTGATTCAGTGATTACTGTGGGAAAACCTCGGTCACATGACTCCAGCTGTACGGCGGTCCTGCTCCGTGCTACGGACAAGTGCATGGGTGTTGAATGATGAGAGAACATTTCTAATAGAATAAAAAGACTCAGATGAGGCACTGAAACTGTAATAAAAAATCATGTTTGTATTAGATTTTTTAAGTAAACCCAACAAAACAGAAATCATTTTTTTTAGATTGATTGCTTGGAACTAAAATCTGTTATTATCAGCACAACAAAAACAGCCATTAGGCAGTCCCTCCAGGATTTTGCAGGGGTTTTTTTGGGATTGTTGCGGCCCAAAAAGCCTGATTTTGCAACAGCCTTTTGAAAAAATTGCAGTGAAAGTTGCCATTTTTTGGTTGTTGCTTTTTTCCCCCAATAACATCTTAGGGGCAAGTAAATATGCTACATTACAGTTGTTTTTAGAAAACATTCTTGATGTGACCACTGTGACTTTATTTTGATTCTATTGAGCACGGAGCAGGACGGCAGCGAATTGGAGACAGACCGGACGCTGATAAAGCTTCTCGAATTTCCCTGTTGTGGGATGAGTAAAGGATTATCTTATCTTAAGGAACTTTGTTTGTGTTGATTTTGGCGCCCCCTGTGGACAAAGTGTGATTATTATTATTATAATTATTATTATTATCATTATTATTATTAGAACATCTTTCTTGATGTTATCCTGAAAATGTGAAAGTTGTATTTTCTGACCATCAATCTGATCCTGCTCACATTTAAGAGTCAGATATATAAAAAGTAAACAAAAGCTTTTCCGTTCGCCTGCTGTCAGTCGTCTGGTACGAGACCTACCCTGTTGTTGTGTTTTAGGCATTAAATATTACAGAACAGAAAGTGTTGGGCTTGTTGCTGATAGTTTCTTTGCTTTTTTACACCATTCAAAAAGTTTCACTGTACATTCAGTCTGTTTGAAAACTGGACCAAAACTCCTTATAGCAGCTTTAACTGTCAGCCTAGAAGTGATTTTTTTACCACCATCATTTCATTTCTATCTCCCTAATGGACTCCCCCTCATTGATTTATCCATCCAAGACTGGAGTATGTGGACGACACACTTCAGATCCTGTTTTTTTTTTTCCAGTGGTTTGCCTCATACTTTCTATTTTGACACACTGAGACTCAGCAGTGATGACTCAGCAATTACTCCCAGCTCTGCAGTATATTGAGAAAACCTGTTTCTCTTGTAAAATAACAAAAATGACCCGTTACCTCAAAACGAAGGTGACAAATTCACTTTTTTTCTTTGTTACACAAATTTGGAATATACAGCAAAACCAAATTTGCACGAGTCTTAACGGCCAATATCGGTTTCCAACGGGTCTAATCCTCTTAGGGCTGAATATAGAATTTTTTTACTTTCCCTGCAGGCCTGAAGACCCTGTGGGAGGCCGTCCCTGAAGAGTAGTGCTTGTTAAAGAAGCATATTATTATTACAGAGTGAAAGCTGGATTCTGACACTGAACTTTTAAACTATATACCAGAGGTTTTAGACATTCTCATTCTTTAGTTTTCCACATACCAGTATACCTTTAATGATATACTGATATTTATATACCTGTTGTAGTCTTATAAAGCAGTATGTAACAATAGTGGTGTTGTGTAGCGTCTTGTTTCTACATCAACTGAGAAGTTCATGTTAATTCGTGGAAACCAATTCACAGCAATCTTCATCTACTCAGAATTGAGAGTATGCCACGTGTTTTCAAGAGTTATTGTCAGGCAGCATATTGACACCCGCTGGCAGCTGATGATGCTGGGCACCAACAAGCATCACTGCTGGCTGCGTCCAAAGGGAAAGCTAATACGTGCGGTTAGCCGAGATCTGCTGTGTAGGTGGTCGTGCAGGAGCAATTCTTAATGCAATAACAGCATCCCACTTCCTGATTTGTATTGACAATTCTCTCTGGTAGGGATCCAAGTCTTTTCCAGGATAATGAAAACACCATAAACTACGAAGTCATCGAAGGGGTGCAGGCAGGGAGAGCCCTGCTGGCCCTCCTGATTTAAACCTCACAGACAGCATATATTAAAACACACAGGGGAAGTCTATTGTGAAGATGACAAATGGATAAACTGTAAAACAGTAAGAATGGCCCATATCTCCAGAAAACCCCTGGGTACTGTTCAGATGTTAACAGCTCTTGTCATGTTACATTGCCCTTCCAAAGGTCACACACAGCAAATTGCCCTTGCAATGGTACAAAAATGGCCAAACGGGCTTTGCTCGACTGTCAAAGCAGGCAGCCGCCGCCCTCGGGTCATCTTGCTTTTTAATGTGACGCAGCAGTGAAGAGTTGTGCTGACTCTCAGGGTTGCACAGTGTGGAGGATGCTGACTGACTGCTAGACTCTCATGCTGTATTCACTGCTGAGAAAACTCCAGAGTGGGAGGTCTCCCCTTCTGCCTGTGAATCATATACATCCACCCACGCAAGGGCATCTGACCCTATGAGAGGAAATGTGGTTAATGAAATCCCCCAGGGTTATTGAACGCTCGCGCTGAATGTAAAAACACACCAACTGAAGTGCAGTATTTCTGATTCAATGTGTTCCTGCTTCTTGGATCCATTCTGCTCTTTTAATTCATAATAAACTGACCTAGAGCTTCAATTATCAGGGATTTTAAATATTTAACCATGTAGCACACAATCTGTCTCTGACCCCTGTAGCTCTGTGCTTTTGTCTGCAGTCAAAAACATCTCTAATGGAATAAAAAAGAATCAGATGACGCACTAAAACTGTAATAAAAATCATGTTTGTGTTCGGAAATCCAACAAAACAGAAACCATTATTTTTAGATTGATTGCTTAGTACTAAAATCTATTACCAGCACAACAAAAACGTCCATTAGGACTTAGGATATTCCAAAGCTTCTAAAGGTGCATTTCGACCAAGAGTTCAGGGGTCTTTCAGCCCCCAGACCTACTTTCCCCTGAACTAAAAGGTTCCTGTGCCCCCAATGTTGTCTGCGTTTAGACCAAGGGGCTGAAGACCCGTGTAGATTGTGCAAATCACTCCAGTGACGTATGGAGGAAAAAAAGAAGTAAATGCACTACACCACCAGACCAGTAGAGGGCAGTAAAACAAAGAGGAATGCCATTCATCACAGATGACACCATAGAAGCAGACGGACAGGCAGGTATCATTATGAGCAACACAACAGTTAGCCTGTTAGCATGAAGAGACTCAGCTGGCGCTGTTTTAGATGGTGCTATATTTCATCACAGATGGATTCACTGAATCAACACGTGAGAGGAGATAAGCGCGAGTAGCAAAGACATTTCAACACGGCTTTAAAATCCTTTTGAGCTCAAAAAGCCGTGGCAGAGATCGGAAAAAAATTTGACAAGAAAAAAATTGAAAAAAATTTTTTACAAAAAAATGTTGAAAAATTTTTTTTTTTGAAAAAACAAAATTTGACAAAACAAATTTTTTACAAAAAAATTTTTTTACAAAAAAGATTTGACAAAAAAGTTGACCCGGAGCCTGTCGAAAAAATACATTGGTTTAAACAGCGACCCTGTTAACTGGAGACTTTCAGCCGGATGCATCCCTCATAAACGTCTTTAGACCATCATTAAATATCTGATGAGGATATTTTGAAATCTTAATAAAAACTAAACTAGTTTGCATTCCCAGGAACTCCCTCTGTGTTTCAACAGCTGTGTAAACTCCACAAACACTGACACGTTCAGCTGAAGGTCTCCAGTTTACAGGGTCACTTTTAAAACCGTAACACTGGGAGAGACGCATTCACGGTGGGCTGAGAGAAGACTACTGTTACAAGCTGCAAGAGAATCACAGCTTCTTCTTTTGAAAAGTACACACACATACAAAAAGATAGAACAAATAAAAACTAGTGAAAGAAAGAGAAATCAAGTGAATCACAGATGGAAAAAAAAATGACTGAATGGTTTTTGTAAAAATTTGAAACAAAAAAATTTACAAAAAAAAAGTTGAAAAAATATTTTTTAAAACAAAATTTTAATTTGAAAACAAAAAAGTTGAAAAAAAAAGTTGAAAAAATCTTGAAAAAAAAATTGAAAGAAAAAATTTTGACCAAAAAAAATTAAAAGTTTTTTTGAAAAAAAAGATTTTGACAAGAAAAAAAATGAAATTTTTTTTTTTTTTGAATTTTTACAAAAAAAAATTGACAAAAAAGTTGACTCGGAGCCTGTCGAAAAAATACATTTTCCTCAAATTTGAAATTGTGCTCCAAAAGCAGAAAAAACTTGAAAAAAAGTGAAAATATTGCGCCTGCGGTTAAAAACATGGAAAAAGCAATGAATGAATCAACACGTGAGAGGAGATAAGCGCGAGTAGCAAAGACGTTTCAACACGCCTTTAAAATCCTTTTGAACTCAAAAAGCCGTGGCAGAGATCGGCCGGTGTTTTGGTTTAAACAGCGACCCTGTTAACTGGAGACTCTCAGCCGGATGCATCCCTCATAAACGTCTTTAGACGATCATTAAATATCTGATGAGGATATTTTGAAATCTGAATAAAAACTAAACTAGTTTGCATTCCCAGGAACTCCCTCTGGGTTTCAACAGCTGTGTAAACTCCACAAACACTGACACGTTCAACTGAAGGTCTCCAGTTTACAGGGTCACTTTTAAAACCGGAACACCGGGAGGAGAGACGCATTCACGGTGGGCTGAGAGAAGACTACTGTTACAAGCTGCTAAATCAAGAGAATCACAGCTTCTTCTTTTGAAAAGTACACACACATACAAAAAAGATAGAACAAATAAAAACTAATGACAGAAAGAGAAATCAAGATAACCACAGATGGAAAAAACAATGACTGTGAATAGTTTTTGGAAAAATTTGAAACAAAAAAATTTACAAAAAAATTTGAAAAAATATTTTTGAAAACAAAATTTTAATTTGAAAACAAAATTTTAATTTGAAGTACACACACATACAAAAAAGATAGAACAAATAAAAACTAATGAAAGAAAGAGAAATCAAGTGAATCACAGATGTGTTTGATGTCATTGTGGACGGCGGAATAAAAACACTGCAGTTAATCTACCAATCAGACACGTTCAGCATTGCAGGCCCTGCCCCCCCAAAAGCCTGGAGACCTTTGAAAAGTACTACCCTCCTAGCAGGGGCTTTTTAGGGGGGGATTATCTACCCCTGAACTAAATTTAGACCCTGGGTCCACCGGTCCAAACACACCTAGTTCCGGGGTAAAGTCCCTGCAGTTGAAAAACGTCTTAATTTGCTGGTAGTTGAATAACTAAACACAGGATCACAGAGTTGCAGAGCTTGCAGCACCAGCCTTCAGTCCTCCTGCACATTGACATCTAGAAGCCTGTGTTTGTTTCAATCCCTCCAGTCGACTTCATCTCCATTTTCTAAATCCAAATAAGTTTATTTATTTCCAAGGAGAGAGACATTAGCTCCAAGCTCCACTGGGATTGGGCAAAATGATAAAAAATGAGGGCTGTCAAAGTGAATGTGTTAATAACGTGTTAAAGTAAATTCCCTTTAACGCCACAGATTGTTTTGACCGTGGTTAACGCACGTTCTGTGATTGTGACCCGTGGACATCCTGTGGGAAATCAGAACCACGCTGTGGAGGTTAAAGAGAAACAAACCCCCTGTGACGTGTTTCACATAAATATGCCTAACGTTTGAGTTTCTCATACTTCTATCCAGTTTTAAATTCCATAAGGTAAAGTTATGTCTCTGGTTGATCCATGTCTGTGAAATCCAATCACTGATGCACAAACATGCATCAGTTGTCAGACTAAGTTTTTAATCAAAATGTAATCCCCAGCTAACAGGAAGTCCACAAAAATGTATTCTGGTTGAACGCGTGCAGAGGACTGAAGTTTGGCTAAATGCAATACCTTCCACTGTCTCCAGGTTGAAAAAACTCCTCCTGCACTCAGAGCAGATATAGAATCTCCCCCAAACTCAGAGGCACATCCCAAAGATCAAAAATAGAGATTCTATGTTGAAATCTGTGTTAAAATCAGCAGGATAGAGGCTGATAAGCTAACTAAACAAGGTGAATTAGAGTTACATTAAGATGCATTCAAGGTCAGGCAGGAAAAGCAGCTTTTAGGCGAAGATATTTACAACGCTATCATGATGTGTTCAAATGTCACATCAAGAAAATGAAAATAGTGAGGAACTTTGATAATACATTTTAATTGAATGATATATTTGAAGAGTTCACATGCAAAAACAGATAACTCCATTTTTATAAATTTTCAAAAAACATTTATTTTTGATATAGATTCCTAGTAAAGTTACATTTTCAAGATATCTCTGATTCGTATTGTCATTTTGACTTAGTCTAAGCCAGCGGTTCTCAACCTTTTTGAGTCGCGACCCCCAATTTAACATGCACTGGTGTCCGCGACCCCCCCCCCACCCCCACCCCCTCCCAATCACGCACGCATTGCCGGTGAGAATGGATAATGAGCGCTGTCCGCGGTGCTGAAACAGAAAAACGGTGCAGGTATACTGAAAAACCAACTGAAAAATATACTTTGAGTTCTTATTGCACTCCCTTAATTAGTTGTAAATAAAACTATGGCTCCAATTTAACTTTAATGCCAGTAGAGAAATCGAAAGATTGAGGAAACGCAGTTAAGTGAAGTGATAGTCGACAAGTGTGTGAGAGAGAAAAGTAGCCATTTTGCCTCCGTGGATGAGCTTTCGCTCAAGATATTAAGGGACATTTTCTGAATATGATGAATAACATCCACATTAAATCTCTGAATGCGGCGTGCCACAGTGTCATTTGAAAGGGGAATGGTTAAAAGAGTGTTAGATATTTTCTCTCCATGCAATGCTCTTGTCATCGCTACGGCTGCGGGGCGGATGAGACTCTCCGCGATCGTGTGAGCCTTTTTCGATTGAGCCACCAAATATGCCACCTCATATGAAGCTGCCAGGGCCTTAGCTGGGACTGTAGCATAGTCACTGACCACCGTTTTTTGGCTCCTTAGTTCTTGCTCCCTGCGCCGAAAAAACTCAACTGGCTTGTCAATGAAGCCGCTGTGTTTTGTCTCCAAATGTCTCTTAAGTTTTACTGGTTTCAAGCTCTCGTTTGCCAGCACTTCAGAGCAAATGACACATTGTGGGTATTCTGCGTTGTTTTTAGTCATGTACGAAAATCCAAATTTAAGAAAGTCGGGCTGATATTTACGGAGCCTCGAAGCTCTGGGGTCAGCCGGTGTCGGCCCCAGTGCCTTCCGTTTCTCAGGGGGTGGTCCTGCTGTCAGACTGTCTGGTGACTGACTCTGAGACCCCTGCTGCTGACCCAAGTCTCGAGCTGGAACACTTTTTCTCTTAAGCCATCGCTCCATTTTACAGCATCAGAAAGCTAGCAAACTTGTTGCAAAATGTAGCGCGAGGTTAATGGTTTGTTTTTCTTTGTCTTTTTTCCCGCCGTGGGTCACGGAGCATGATCTCACGCGCACAGGTCGTCAATTCATACAAATTTAGTTGATACAATGCATTTTGAAAAAGTAATGAAGCACAAAGCAACTAGAACAGCTCCCTGACTGAAATTCTGTAATATAATATTAGATATATTTTTCGAAAATTATTTGGCGACCCCCAGAAATCATCTCGCGGCCCCCATTGGGGTCGGGACCCCAGGGTTGAGAATGGCTGGTCTAAGCCACCCAACCTTATTTAATTGATCATACCAAAAGCTAGTATTAGAAAAAATATGTTTTTTGAAACTTTTTTTAATTTTTCAAAAGTGAGTTAACTGTTTTTTCAAATGAACTCTTCATTTGTTTTATCAGCAATATAATAAGATATTACAAATGCAGTTATGATCTGTTTAACCTCCTAACAGGAACTCTAATTACAAATCATAATCAAAACTACTGAGGTTGATATTTTTCAAAGCAAATATTTAAATTAAAATAAAAAAGAAAGCATATTTTTCCACTCCCATATTGATATGAGTTTTAAAAACTTGAAAAATACACTTTTTTAAGTTAAATTAAGAAGAGATATAAAATGTGTGATAAATTAAAAATTAATCAAGAGTTAGCTATGGATAATAATGTCATTAATGGTGCTTTCAAAAGTGAATCGTTTGACAGCCTTTGAGTAAATATGAATTAATTTATTTCAGTCATTAATTAAAAAAGAACAAAAGTTTTATTTTTATTCTTAACAGTTTTATCTATTTATTTACTTATTTATTTATTTTAAGTCTTGCATCTTATTTTCTTTTAATGGTTTAATATTTTAGTCTTTTATTATCTTAGAAATGTATTTTACTTTGGTGATTTTAATTTCCTGTTTTGAGTTTTAACATCTTATTTTACCTCCAGCGTTTCCTCATTAAGATAACATGAGAGCGTTTCCTCAGTTCGTTCAACAAATTATTCAGATTTTTTATTTATTTATTTTATTTTTATTGTTTTCATTACTATTGTTGCATATTGTGTTGTTAACCTTAGGATTGTGGGGTGGGTTTGGGGTCGGGGCTGGGGTTGGGATCTTTTTCTTCATGTATTCTATTTTAAGTTGTTTTTCTAGTACAGCACTTTGTGTTACAATGTCATTGTATGAAAAGCGCTTTATAAATAAAGTCTGATTGATTGATTGATTGAAAAGTCAAAAGTTTGTGTGAATAGTCTTCTAACAAATAGAGAACACAGTTTTACATGTTCACACTGATTTGTTTCACACAATGAAATTCACAAAAAAAACAACACTGATCAAAAAAGGAACAGTTAAAGGAACACTTATTTCTGCCTATCCTGTACAATCCATAATCAATCCACCATCTTCAAACAGTTCAAAACGCAGCAGCTTGTCTTTTAGCAGGAACTAAAACATGTTCAATCAATCAATCAATCTTTATTTGTATAGCGCCAAATCACAACAAACGTTATCTCAAGACGCTTTTACAAACATAGGAGGTCTAGACCACTCTATGTCAAATTATGAACAGAGACCCAACACCAAGACAGGGTAAGACTCAGTCTGACCCCACCTTAATCCATCATGAGCATTGCACATCGCAGTATTTAGCTAGTTACAGTGGTGAGGAAAAACTTCCTTTTAACAGGCAGAAACCTCGAGCAGAACCAGACTCATGTTAGACAGCCATCATGCCTCGACTGAGTTGGGTCTGGAAAGACAGATAGAGGGGAGTAAGAGAGAGAGGTGATAGTGATGAGACGAGTCGTAGAATCTGTTGCCGCTGGAGTCCAGCACGTCCGTATCAGCTGGAGTCCAGATCGTCCGCAGCAGGAGGACGTCTACGGCAGCTCAGAGGAATCTACGAGACAATGGAGCTCAGGGACTCCAGAAAGGTCTATGGTTAGTAACTTTAATGGGACAGGCAGAGTTAAAGTGAGTGATGAGGGGGTTGGGGGGAAGGGGGTGAGGTAGGATCCCAGTGTGTCTGTGCCAGTTCCCCCGGCAGTCTAGGCCTATAGCAGCATAACAAAAGCTGGTCCAAGCCTGATCCAGCTTAACTATAAGCTTTATCAAAAAGGAAAGTTTTAAGCCTACTCTTAAAAGTGGAGAGGGTGTCTGCCTCCCGGACCCTGACTGGTAGATGATTCCAAAGGAGAGTGGACCTGATAACTGAAGGTTCTACCTCCCATACTACTTTTAGAGATTTTAGGTACAACTAGCAAGCCTGCATGTTGGGAGCGTAGAGTTCTAGAGGGGTAATAGGGCACTATGAGCTCTTTAAGATACGAGGGTGTCTGATTTTTAAGGGCTTTGTAGGTTAAAAGAAGGATTTTAAATTCTATTCTACATTTTATTGGGAGCCAGTGTAGAGAAGCTAGCACTGGAGAAATGTGCTCCCACATCACCTTCATTTCAGCTCATCTACACTGGCTGTTGATTTTAGGATTGATTTTAAGATTCTTTTATTGACTTTTAAAGCACTACATTGACTTGGCCCTCTATATATCTCTGAGCTTTTATCCCCCTACAAACCTAGTCACAGTCTGAGATCCTCTGGCAGTGCTCTGCTAGCTGTTCCAAGGACCCGACTGAAAACTAAAGTCAAGTCAACTTTATTTATATCACACATTTAAAAACAACCAGTGTTGGCCAAAGTGCTTTACAAGGTAAAAAGTACAACGTACATGAAGACAACAATAAACAACAACATATCAGGATATTGCTGTCCTCTTCACGAGGAGAAGGCCAAAGAGAAGAGACAGGTCTTCAACAAAGCTTTAAAACATTCAACACTGGGGGACGATCTTAATTGGAGTGGCAAGCCATTCCGGAGCTCGGGGGCCGCTGCTGCAAAGGCTCGGTCCCCCCGGGTTTTGAGACGTCTTTTAGGCACATCCAGGAGCAGCTGGTTTGTTGACCTCAGTGCTCGGGTTGGCTTGTGAACATGGAGAAGATCAGCCAAGTAGGATGGTGCCAATCCATTTAGGGCCTTGTACGTTAAAAGTGCAACTTTAAAATCAATCCTGTGACGGACTGGGAGCCAGTGGAGAGCACGCAGCACAGGTGTGATGTGCTCCCTCTTTTTCCTGCCAGTCAGGAGACGAGCAGCAGCATTTAGAGCGAGCTGCAGGCGCTGAATAGACGACACATCTAAGCCCACATACAAAGAGTTACAATAGTCAAGCCTAGCCGTAATAAAGACATGTACAACTCTCTCTAGATCCTTAGGAGGGAGATAGGCCTTCACCTTCGCTATGAGTCTCAGCTGGAAGAAGCTGGACTGAACCACAGAAGAGATTTGTTTCCCAAATTTGAAGGCACTGTCAAAATGAACTCCAAGGCTCTTTACAGAGGAGGGAATATCTGCTGCAAGAGGGCCGAGAGTGCTCCCATCAAACTGTTGGGGCTGTCCAAACACAATGACCTCAGTCTTTTACTCATTAAGGTGCAAATTTAGGCTCAGCTATAACTTTACATCTTTCAAACAGTTGAACAAGGACTGCAGGGATCCATTCCTCTTTAAGCTGAACGGCATATAAATTTGCACATCATCAGCATAACAATGAAATGAGACGCCATGTTTCTGGAAAATAGATCCCAGGGGCAACACATTCAGAGAGAACAGGATAGGGCCCAAAACAGACCCCTGAGGAACACCACAAGTAAGAGGGGCTGTCTCAGAGGAAAAATCTCCCAAATGGACAGAGAAACTTCTGTCTGTCAGGTAGGATTGGAACCAACTGAGTGCTAAACCCTTAAAGGGGACAGGTCTTCTTCAGTCAGGGCTCCTACACTCTGGAACAGCCTGCCAGAGGAGATCTGACTTGCAGAATCAGTCCCTTGTTTTATGTCATTACTGAAGACACATTTCTACAGGAAGGCTTTTATTGTGTGATTTTATTTAATTTTAGCTCTGATTTTAAAGGTCTGTTTTATTTAAGTTTGTAGGTTTTTATTGCCCACTGTAAAGCACTTTGTTACTTGTATTGAAAAGTGCTATATAAATAAAGTATTATAATTATTATTATTATTATTATTATTATTATTATTATTATTACTATAATATTACCCAAAACCATCAGCAGTACCAGAAAAGAAAGTAATAGAAGCAGTTTCTCTACATTACACTTTATTCTATTATTAATTTTATATTGTATTCATTTATTAATTTGTATTTTAAAGCTTTTTAGAAACTCCCACACTTCCCTCTGACATTATAATGTCCTTCTCTTCATTTAAACAAACGTTGAATACAAACAGGAAGACTATTATTTCTTTCAAGGAAAAGTATTTCTTATGTTTTGAATGACACACTGTCTAAAGATGTTAAAGAGGTACGTTAGCTTGTTCTATCAAGGAGAAATGTTGCATTGAGAAAGGTGACTGTCTCCTCTGGAACATGAAGTTACTTTATTCCTGACTTCCCTCTGCTCACCCTCCCGAGTCGTGTCAGCACAGTCATCAACAGACCACAGAACACGCACTAAATCATATCCCACAAGCAATTTCCAATTCATAAATGTGTCATTTTTCCGTATAATTCGCTGCCAGGTTTGAGGATGATAAAACCTCCTAATGCTCAGCAGGCTGGCACACGCCGTCAAATACAAACCGGATTCAGTTTCACGGGACTTGGACAAAGATAAGGCGTGTGTTGGAACACGTTCTCTCGCTGACATACACGGACGCTGTGAAGCGCTGTGATCATTTGGCACGTTAGCGGCTCCCTGGACTGTAGGTCACAATTCACAGCTGCTACGTGTTGGACGTGTCGTGACATTAGACAATACTATAAATTAAAGCGTGCTGCCTGGTGCCTACCAGTCACAGCTGATAAGGAAACATGAAAGGGTTATAAATTATGTGTATTAAAAACGGTAAAACACCTGCAGGGCTTTCAGGACTGTCGCGTCCAGTTCTGGAGTCGGATGTTTTATGACCTTAAATGTGAATCATCGACTGACTGCTGAAATTAAAAAGTAGTTCCACGATGAGGTTCACTTTTTGTATTAGTTTGGTGCTAAAGCCTGATGAGTCATGGGTTCATGTTATCACTCCTAACATGAAGCAGTTCCTTTTGTATCACGAGGCTGTAAGAAAAGGATTCACCAAACTCTTGACCCTTGGGCAGTTCATTTAGAGATGCTAAATATCATAAAGTTCAACAACATATCAATCACTCAATCAATCTTTATTTATAAAGCGTGAAATCACAACAAAATGTGATCCTCAGACTCTTTCCAAACAGAGCAGGTCTAGACCGTACTCTATGTTCTATTATTAACAAAGACCCAACATTAAGACAGGATAAGATCCAGTCCCATCTTACAGACAGGACTCAGTGTGATCTCATCTTAATCCACCATGAGCAGAGCACTTTGTAGCATTTAGCAAGTTACAGAGGCAAGGACAAACTTCCTTTAACAGGCAGAAACCTCCAGCAGGACCAGACTCATGTTAGACACACATCTGCTGAGACCGAGAAGCCAACTCTGCCTTCTTTAGATTGTCTTCCTGTCCATTTTCATATTGATTTCAAATTGTATTCATAACTTTTAAAGCGCCTCAGTATATCGTTGACCTTCTTGCTCCTCTCAGATCAGCTAATTTGGGTTTGCTGTTTGTTCCAAAAGCCCGATGAAGACTAAGGGCTTTCTGGCTTTTACAGTCCGGGCTCCTAAACTCTGGAGTGACCTACCAGCAGAAATTCAGCAAACTACATCTGTCTCTAATTTCAAACCTCTTCTTTAAACAATTTTTCTTGAAAAGGCTTTTATAACCGAGTAAATCTGGACAAACTTCCTCTAACAGGCAGAAACCTCCAGCAGGACCAGACTCATGTTAGACACACATCTGCTGAGACCGTGTTGGAGAGAGGGATAGAGGGAGATGAAGAGAGAGAGAGAGATGATAGTGGGGAGACGGACAGTAGTAGTTGTAGCAGCTGGAGTCTGGCACGTCCGCAGCTGCAGAGATCCAGAGGAACCTACGGGACAAGGGAGCTCAGGGACTCCAGAAAGGTCTATGGTTAGTAACTTTAATGGGACAGGAAGAGTTAAAGTAAGAGACAGGCAGAGAGAGGAGAGAGAGGGAAAGACAGGATCCAAGAGTGTCAGTCTAAGCCCATCGCAGCATAACTAAGACCTGGTCCAAGCCTGATCCAGCTCTAACTATAAGCTTTATCAAAAAGGAAATTTTGAAGCCTACTCTTAAAAGTAGAGAGGGTGTCTGCCTCCTGGACGCTGACTGGTAGATGATTCCAAAGGAGAGGGGACCTGATAACTGAAGGCTCTACCTCCCATACTATTTTAAAAGAGAACGCCAGACCTGCATGAACCATTACACCTAAAAGAAAACATAGAAATAATAACAGGACTCTGTGCAAGACACATCTGATCAATTAAAATTAGGAAAGGCTCTCTGATAAAGGAAGTTTATACATTACCTGCAGCTGGCCGTCTACTACAGAGATCCAGAGGAACCTACGAGACAAGGGAGCTCAGGGACTCCAGAAAGGTCTATGGTTAGTAACTTTAATGGGACAGGAAGAGTTAAAGTAAGTGCTAGGGGAGATAGGGGATTCCAGTGTGTCAGTCTAAGCCTATAGCAGCATAACTAAGAGCTGGTCCAAGCCTGATCCAGCTCTAACTATAAGCTTTATCAAAAAGGAAAGTTTGAAGCCTACTCTTAAAAGTAGAGAGGGTGTCTGCCTCCCGGACCCTGACTGGTAGATGAATCCAAAGGAGAGGTGCCTGATAACTGAAGGCTCTACCTCCCATACTACTTTTAGAGACTTCAGGTACGATGAGCAGACCTGCATGTTTTGGGAGCGTAGTGTTCTAGAGGGTAACAGAGCACTATGAGTTTTATCAGAGGAACACACCCTTGTTTACTGAACCCTACTCCTTGGCTTCTTCCTCATGCACATACGTTTTAATCCCATGAAGCAATCACAGGAAATCATACATGTGCGTCTATAAATAGTGTTTATCCCACAGCTATGTTCTCACACATCATATGGCATCAACAGCCTGCAGATCACATGGCCTGAAACCTGTTTCAGCCCCCCCCTGGTGAAATGTAAGCGTCCTGCTTTTCACCGGGATGTTAAAAGTTACAAACTGTTTTCAAGGAAAAGTAGAACATGAAAAAGTAGGTCATTAAAAAAAAATACTCCAATTAAAGTCGCTATCTTACATCTTTGAGAACAAGGCATGTGGATTTATTACAAACATACAGTACACCAATTAGTAGGAAAATATCACACCTCCACCCAGAGTGAACCGCACCAACACGCTGTCACGCACAAGCCTGTGTGTACAACATATTATTAATATATCATACATATAAAGACTTGTCTTACTGAGTTAAGCTTCAATAGAACAAACCAGTAAACAGAAGAAAATATTTAAATAAGAAATAAAAAGAGCAAACACACAGTGCAGCTATTTGAAGCTACAGTAATTAGATAACAAGAGACTTTAACAGAAGACCAGCGTGGCAGAGGTTGCGATGTGACAAAGGGCACTGTGGGTGTCACCGTGTAACATTTCCAAGATGACAGGTGAAGCAGAGTCACACACTGATGTTTTCTGCTTTGATATCGATGCTGCATGTCATTGAACATATTCACAGTGTCAAGAAATAAGTGGTGAGCAGAGAAGAGAACACGGGGGGGGAGTCAGGGGGAAAAAATCTGTTTCCATAGATTTTCGCACATGCAGCCTGTCATGAAAATTTCTGGACATGTTCAGGAGTTGAGTGCGTGAATCCAGCAAAGGATAGTATTGTTTCTTTACTCACCTTTGTAAACATGACTCTAAGGACTCATCTGATCTCATCTTAATCCACCATGAGCAGAGCACTTTGCAGCATTTAGCAAGTTACAGTGGCGAGGACAAACTTCCTTTAACAGGCAGAAACCTCCAGCAGGACCAGACTCATGTTAGACACACATCTGCTGAGACCTACCGTGTTGGAGAGAGGGATAGAGGGAAATGAAGAGAGAGAGAGAGATGATAGTGGAGAGACAGATAGTAGTAGTTGTAGCAGCTGGAGTCTGGCCCGTCCACAGCAGCAGAGATCCAGAGGAACCTACGAGACAAGGGAGCTCAGGGACTCCAGGAAGGTCTAAGAAAAGAGAAAACTGAGGGAGACCAGAAGAAAGAAAAAGAGGAGAATAAATGGTGAAAGAATGACAGAAGGAAAGGACGGGATAAGAAAAGGAGACAAAGGATGAAGAAACATGAAAAGAACAAAGAGAGAAAGAAAGAAGAAAAGAATGGCAGGAAAAATGAATGAAATTTAAAAAGGAAGACAGAAGAAGACAGAGAAGTGGAGAAAAAAAGAAAGAAGGAAAGAAAGGAAAAAGGAAAGAAAGAAAGAAGGAAGGAAAGAAAGAGAGAAAGAAACTTAGATGGAATAAAAAAGGAAAAAGAGAAAGAAGAAAAAAAAAGCAAGAAAGAAAAGAAAGGATATAAAGTAAGGATGGAGTTAAAGGAGAGAAAGAAAGAAAGAAAGAAAGAAAGAAGAAAAAGAAAGGATGAATGACAGACCCAAAAAAGGAATCTATGGCAGAGATCCAGAGGAACCTACGAGACAAGGGAGCTCAGGGACTCCAGAAAGGTCTATGGTTAGTAACTTTAATGGGACAGGAAGAGTTAAAGTGAGAGACAGGCAGAGAGAGGAGAGAGAGGGAAAGACAGGATCCCAGTGTGTCAGTCTAAGCCTATAGCAGCATAACTAAGACCTGGTCCAAGCCTGATCCAGCTCTAACTATAAGCTTTATCACAAAGGAAAGTTTGAAGCCTACTCTTAAAAGTAGAGAGGGTGTCTGCCTCCTGGACCCTGACTGGTTGACGATTCCAAAGGAGAGGGGCCTGATAACTGAAGGCTCGACCTCCCATACTACTTTTAGATACTTAAAATACTACGAGTCGGACGACCAGGAAGACCATACAAGTCTACACATCCTCTTTGTTTTCACTTTGCTTCTGAAACCTTTGGAACGTTTGTCAAAAAAACATCACGAGTACCTTTAGAGCGCGCTCACTGAAGAACTGTTTGACGGAGTATTACAAGAGGAGCGAACGTGAACATCTCAGCTTAATGCTGAAAGAGATCCAAGAACACAAGGACAACTTTGCTACAGTTTATAGTAGATGTTAATTGCAACTTACACATCCCTGTGGAGTTCTGCATGAAGTTTGAGGAAGTGTAGGGAGTAGTTTTCAGACAGAAGGGTTGCAAAGTGTGAAACAGCCGGGCCTGGAGGGACGTGTTTGTTCAAAAAGTTTTCAAATTTGTTCAGTGGATCATCTCATCCGGCACCAGTGGATCAGGGTGCACCGCAGTGTAATCCTCTGAGCACACCAAACTCTCTCTCTCTCTCTCTCTCTCTCTCTCTCTCTCCCTCTCTCTCTCTGTCTCTCTCTCTCTCTCTCTCTCTCTCTCTCTCTCTCTCTCTCTCTGTCTCTCTCTCTCTCTCTCTCTCTCTCTCTCTCTCTCTCTCTCTGTCTCTCTCTCTCTCTCTCTCTCTCTCTCTCTCTCTCTCTCTCTCTCTCTCTCCCTCTCTCCCCTCTCTTGGTCTCTCCCTCTCATTACCAGCACAGCGCCTTTACAACTCCACAAATTAATGTCACAAAGATTCATCATAGTGTAAAGAAATAGCTGCCCACATAACCAGCTGCAGTGCCTTGAATCTCACTTTCTTTATGCACCATATAAAAACACACACACACACACACACACACACACACACACACACACACACAGATCCTTTTGTTGCCATTGTGCTGCCGACTCATCGTCTCTTCCCTTGTTTCCCTCACAGTCAACAGAGCAGCTGATTTTCTTCCTGCAGACACTTTTTTAAAGAGCAGAAACATATTTAATTTATGAGCATAAGTACCCGTGCTTTAAAGATAATACTTCATGTGTCCTGTTTTGAAATATCTGTCTGAGCTCTGTTTGACTTGTAGGTATAAAAAGTTTTGTAAAGGGCTCCAGGAGATCCTCTTCGCCAGGGGCACTGGCTGCGATCTAATCCTTGAAGGGTTTGCGACTGAGAGGCTCAGACTGGTTTATGAAGGTTTCAGACAATACAATGGAGAAGATCCAAACAATGATATAACTTTTTATTGAAATAATAAGAACAAGAAAGTCTCACTCAAGAAGAAGTCGAACTCGGGTTCCTCCTGAGAGGTGCCGCCAAGAATCAGTTTGACCCATAGACTGTAGAAATAATGGACGTAGTATCTGTGACGTCACCCATCGGTTTCTGAGAGCTGTTTTGAAGCCAATCTACGGCGGCAGCCATATTGGAAATACGGAACTCAATCAGGCAGTGTGTGACGTAAAGGGGCGGAGTTTGAGCCTCCTAGCCAACAGCTATTTGTTCCCGACCGGGAGTCAAGTCAGTCATGTCCATATTTGGGCAAAAACTCGTAATCTTAATATCTTCTGAACCGTCACGCTAGAGAAAAATTCATTTTCCCATTCATGTCTATGTGGTTTCCTGTGTTTCTCCAGCCAGCCTCAAGCGGATTCTCAATGAATTGCAGTTTATAACACTTCCACATGGGCTTCATAGTTTGAGACCGGAGGTTGCCGCTTGGTTTGACCCTGATCAGAGTCCTTCCTTGCGTCAACCTTGATTCATGTCCTATAGTTTTTCCTATAGAGCAAAATCTGCAATACGCCAAAAGTACCCGGATGTCGTACTGATTCAGGAAAATGTCTCAGTCTGCAGCAGACCAGTCTCCCTCACGTACTGTTTCCCACAATGCACAGCAGTAACAGTCTTCTTCTTTTTGATAAATAAAACAACAAGAAACTCTAAATCTGTGACCAATCCTTCAGAAAGGTCCTGCTGCAGGCGCCTCTCCATCAGGATCAGATTCTGGATCAGATTCAGAGGGTTGAAGTAACGTGGGTCTGTGAGCAGCCGTGTATATTCAGCCAACATGTAAACATTAGATCAACGTGCTGGAGAGCCGTGGCCACACCCACTTCCTGAGGGGGCGTGGTCAGAGAGAAAACAGACTGTTCTGAGGAGGACTGAAGAAGAGGGCTTTTCAGGCAGACCAAAATCTGATTTCAAAGTGTTTTTTTTGAGCATAAACTTTAAAGACATGTTTTGGGGACCTCTTAGACCAATATATGTTGATGAAAAAAGCGTGATATGTCACCTTTAAAACACAACATTAAAATGCAAGCACTTTCAAGGATTTCAAGCACCCGTACGAACCCTGTAGGTAGTATGTAGCAGGTGGTTTCGAACAGCCATGCTCATTGAGCGTCTTCCTGGGGAAGCAGCGAATGAAAAGAATAACTGTTTGCAGTGTTCTTTAAACTGTGTACTGAGCGCTGAATTAAAAACCATTAAGTGTGACGTATTGATTCGTCTCCATGCTGCAGTAGAATGATGAGGTAGAGCTAGGCTTCCTGCTAGACATGCAATTAAACCTTACAGTCCGCCATATTGGATTTATGGTGCCTGGAAACACATATACACAACAATTGCCATGTGCAGGTTGAGATAATGATGTCAGCGTTCCCCCCTCTTCCTCAAAACCGTCATTTCACCTGTCATTATAATACATTTTCCAAACCTCCAGTTTATGTGTGGACGTAAGGCCAGAACACAGGGAGAGAGCAAGGTTATCAAAAACATCTACAACTCTGAGGCTGCTGCAGCGAGCATCACACCTATCTGTTGAGGTGATCTTTAAAGAAACTCCAGAGCTTCTTTTAGATCTCTGAGTGAGTCCTGTTTTTATATCTGGAACCTTGTTTTCATATCATTTGTTTGTTTTTTTAGTCACTGTCAAAGTGTTAATATTTGAGGGTCTATTTTTACAAAATTGTGTAATTATAATTTTCAATTTGTGTTTATTTTGCTTCTATAAAAACGTCTGCCAAAAGGTAATCGGCTTGAATTAGTGCCGGGCTTTTAAAATGGGAACGACGCAAGGGGAGAGAAGATGAGTTGGCAGCACGGTGACAACATTAGAGTGTGTGTGTGTGTGTGTGTGTATGTGTTTTTTTCTGTCTGTCAGACTAGGAAAGAGGATGTGTGTGTGTGTGTGTGTGTCTGTGTGTGTCTGTGTGTGTTTGAGAGAGAGACAGCACTGCAGTGGTTTGTGTGTCTGGCTCTTTCTTTGCACTGTAACGTCAGTCTGCATCTCTGTGACATTAATTTGTGATGTAGACAAGGTGCTACGCTGCTGCTACTGCTGTTGCTTGGAAGTGTGTGTGTGTGTGTGTGTGTGTGTGTGTGAGCGGTGTGCAAACGTGGTCGCACATATGGCAAACTCAATCTGAAACAACTCCACTCCTCTGTCTTCTCCTATAAAGCAGTGAAGGTTACAGGGTTCCAGGATGCCAGGAGTCAGAGAGGTGGAGGAGCTCAAACTCACTCGTTTTATCCCTTTCTTTCACACACACACTTATGCATACACACACACTTACACACACACACACACTCTCTGTTGAAGATGCTTCAGGGTGCACTCATACGTCAGCCTGCTGTGTAAACAGGTGCTTTGACATGATGAGAGTATAAATATGCAGTTGTGCTTCGTCTGTCTCTTTAAAGACTCTTCCTCTCACGTCACTCTGAAACTAAAGATCTGACGCTTCATCCTTTTTTTTTAAACCGCTAACAAGTCGACTCTAATGAAGTTGAGTTTCTTCTATTTTAAGAACGGCTTACACATTACAGCAGCGTGTTTTTGGATGTTCTCTGCAGGCTGTGTGAGGTTTCACTGATGCACACTGACGTTGCTCTGGCTAAATGTTGTTGCTCTAGTGACGCCTAGTGGACAAAAGAGGGTACTGCATCTCTACTGCTGTTACAACTCCAGTTTCATCTGTTTTACCTGTTGTGTTCATCTCTTTATTTGCTTCCAGTGTTCACAAAGAAGTGTTTGTGTGCTGTTTTTGTACTTTATCATAAGAACTTTTTAAGGACTTCAGGCTCAAACACGGCTGGTTAGTTGAGCTGAAATCACTGGAAAACGATGGTTTCATGATTTTTTTGTACTCTTTTAAAACAAACTTTCAAGATTACCCTTTAGTTTTTTTCTTGAATCCAATCCACTTTATTTATATAGCACATAAAAAAAAAAAGTTTAGCAAAGTGCTGCACAGTGAGGTTAAATAAGTTCAAACACACAATATAAAACGCTGTCAGAAAATAAAATAGAATACATTTAAAAGAATCATATTAAAACATATGAAATACTTTAAAAAATAGTTTAAAAAAACACACAAAAAAGTAAAATAATTAATAAAAAAATTTAATAAAATAAAAAACACCATAGGAGCAAATAAAAAACACATACAACACTTTAAAAAATAGTTTAAAAAAACACAAAAAAAGTAAAATAAATAAATAAATAAAAATTAAAAAACATTGTGAGAGCAAATCAAAATCACATAAAAGAACAGACAGAGACCACACAACTCTCATGCTGGGTTAAAGCTGGGGTTGGTAATCAGATTTAGAAACACTTTTTGTCATACTGGTTAAAATGATCTTTATGTCCTGATGGTAATCAATACATAATGTGTTCTTAAAAAAGAGCGAAGAAAAGCTGCTATCTACAGCCGGAGTAAACCTGGGAAAACACCAACCAATCACCTTTTTTTGGGACCCAAAATTTTAAACCATTCAAATCCCGTCCTGCTGTTCTGCCCTCCTCCTGCGTGTACATTTCCCCGGCGTGCACTCCTCTGAGTCCCAGTCTCCTGCCTCTACTTCCCCTGACTCTATTTACTGCCCCTCTCGCTCGACCTCGGGCCTGTCCCCTCTGACCCGATGAGGTGCTTTGCTCAGGACTGTAGTCCGGATCAGAGTCTAAAAAGCTCTCACCACGGGGGCTCTGACAAGCAGAAGAATGAATGACATTTACTAAGTCCTACAGAAATGTAGATGTACTGTAGCGTCTGTCTGGACGCTGTAGGGATGACGAGCCGATTGGTGAACACGTTGAGTTTTAATGACCGGTCACTGTCGGCCGTTACCACGACAACCAACAAAACAACAATCAAAGTTTGAATGAATGAAGAACTTCTCCTCTTGTCTCTCCTCTCTCCGGCTCACACACTCTACACCTCTCCTGATGCCTTCACTGACCGTCAACACTGTAGGAATTAAGAACATCTACACTGAACATGTTTAACAAACAGTAGAGCTGTTACAGTATTATATATGTGTTATAACTTTTCTCCTGATATCGTGTCACCGGTACAACTGGATAATGCTAGCATGATAGTTGTGAGTGCTAACAGCAGCCATGTTTGTTTGTGTTTTTAACTTTCACTATGAGAATGTTTTGGTGAGGACCGGTTCTGAATCAGTCACCATCATATGGTCGCAAGTCAGCGGCGCTCGTGCATGTGAGCGGGGGGGCGTCGTTTTGGAGGAGCTCTGAGGGAGGAGGGGAGGGGTTAGACGGAGTCCTGAGGAAAAGCTACATTCAAATTCATGCTGGTTTTCCGAGACTGCCAACCCCAGCTTTAAAAGCCAAGGATTAAAAATATGTTTTAATGCAGGATTTAAAGGTTGTTAATGTTTGGGACAATCTAACATGTGTGGGGGGGTCAGCTCATTCAAATCATCTCAAACCAAATTAAGCAATCATTTCCAACACGTGTTTCTGTATCTCGTCGTCATTGTAAATGAGTTAAACCTGAAGAACTTCCGATGCTTGAGTCCTTGTTCAGATTGAATTAAATGAAATTGAATAGTGTCCCGGTTAAACAGCTGAATTGGTTCAGGCATCTTGGAGCGACCTTGGCTCTGTCTCTGACTTTCAGACTAATTTGGATAAATTAAGTTGGTTGGTGGATTGATAAAATCCACATCTCAGGTGTCCTTGAACCTCTGAAACCCTCAGACTTCCTGTAGTTTCACACAGTGGAGACTTAAATCTTGTTAGTAGCGGTCTCACATCCTGTCTCCTGAGGACGTTAAAGCCTCTTAATTTATTATTATGCTCATCTGCTAAAATGTGCTCTCTGGCTTCAGCACATTTATTTATGTCGTTAAATAATTATTTTATGCTTTTGAAACTTTTCTTTTTATGATAGTATTTTATTTTAAATGTAATATTTAGATTAAAGATTCTATATTTATGGCCCTTACTGTGTTGTTGTTGATTTCCAGTAGTCCAATCACCACGTCAAATTCCTTGTGTGTGAGCTCACTTGGCAATGAAGCTTTTATTTTATTATATATATCTTGAATCTTAAAAGACAACCTTTATGGGGACTTCTGGTGTGGGTGACACAGTTAATATTTAAGAACTCCTGGCTAACACATCCGTTTCTGTGTTGCTCACAGTCTGCACCGCGTTGTGCATTTAGCAAGTTACAGTGGCAAGGACAAACTTCCTTTAACAGGCAGAAACCTCCAGCAGGACCAGACTCATGTTAGACACACATCTGCTGAGACAGAGCTGGAGAGAGGGATAGAGGGAGATGAAGAGAGAGAGAGATGATAGTGGAGAGACGGATAGTAGTAGTTGTAGCAGCTGGAGTCTGGCACGTCCACAGCAGCAGAGATCCAGAGGAACCTACGAGACAAGGGAGCTCAGGGACTCCAGAAAGGTCTATGGTTAGTAACTTTAATGGGACGGGAAGAGTTAAAGTGAGAGACAGGCAGAGAGAGGAGAGAGAGGGAAAGACAGGATCCCAGTGTGTCAGTCTAAGCCTATAGCAACATAACTAAGACCTGGTCCAAGCCTGATCCAGCTCTAGCTATAAGCTTTATCAAAAAGGAAAGTTTGAAGCCTACTCTTAAAAGTAGAGAGGGTGTCTGCCTCCCGGACCCTGATTGGTAGAGGATTCCAAAGGAGAGGGGCCTGATAACTGAAGGCTCGACCTCCCATACTACTTTTAAATACTTTAGTTATGACGAGCCGGGCGACCAGGAAGTCCATACATCTTTTTTGTTTTCACTTTACTTCTGACAGTTTTTGAACGTTTGTCAAAAAAACATCACGAGTACCTTTAGAGAGCGCTCACTGAAGAACTGTTTGACGAAGTATTGCAAGAGGAGTGACCGTGAGCATCTCAGCTTAATGCTGAAAGAGATCCAAGAACACAAGGACAACTTTGCTACCGTTTTTAGTAGATGTTAATTGAAATTTCCATCCCTGTGTAGTTCTGCATGCAGTTTGAATTGTAGGGAGTAGTTTTCAGACAGAAGGGTTGCAAAGTGTGAAACAGCCGGGCCTGGAGGGACGTGTTTGTTCAAAAAGTTTTGAAATTTGTTCAGTGGATCATCTCATCCGGCACCAGTGGATCAGGGTGCACCGCAGTGTAATCCTCTGAGCACACCAAACTCTCTCAAAAAGGAAAGTTTGATGCCTACTCTTAAAAGTAGAGAGGGTGTCTGCCTCCCGGACCCTGACTGGTAGATGATTCCAAAGGAGAGGTACCAGATAGCTACAGGTCTAACCTCCCATACTACCTTAAGAGACTTTAGATATGATGAGCGGGCCTGCATGTTGGGAGCGTAGTGTTCTAGAGGGGTAATCGGGCACTATGAGCTCTTTAAAATGCAAAGGTGTCTGACCATTAAGAGCTTTGTAGGTCCGAAGAAGGAGGCAGAAACCTCAAGCAGAACCAGACTCATGTTAGACACACATCTGCTGAGACCTACCGTGTTGGAGAGAGGGATAGAGGGATAGAGGGATAGAGAGAGAGAGGGGATAGTGGTTAGATGGATAGTAGTAGTTGTAGCAGCTGGAACCTACGAGACAAGGGAGCTCATGGACTCCAGAAAGGTCTATGGTTAGGAACTTTAATGGGACAGGAAGAGTTAAAGTAAAAGACAGGCAAACAGAGGAGAGAGACAGGATCCCAGTGTGTCGGTCTAAGCCTATAGCAGCATAACTAAGAGCTGGTCTAAGCCTGATCCAGCTCTAACTATAAGCTTTATCAAAAAGGAAAGTTTGAAGCCTACTCTTAAAAGTAGAGAGGGTGTCTGCCTTCCGGACCCTGACTGGTAGAGGATTTCAAAGGAGAGGTACCAGATAGCTACAGGTCTAACCTCCCATACTACCTTTAGAGACTTTAGATATGATGAGCAGGCCTGCAAGTTGGGAGCGTAGTGTTCTAGAGGGGTAATCGGGCACTATGAGCTCTTTAAAATGCAAAGGTGTCTGACCATTAAGAGCTTTGTAGGTCCGAAGAAGGAGGCAGAAACCTCAAGCAGAACCAGACTCATGTTAGACAGACCTCTGCTGAGACCATCATATGATATATCGGTTTATTAGCTGCTGCCCCAAGAATAACTCTCCTCATACTACAAATCCTTTATTCCTACGCTGAATCTGTAAACACAGATTTACTCAGTGTTGTTTTCGAGTCTAATCCCTCTTTGTTTGTCTCCTCATGTTTCCCTCTGATGTAAACATGTGGTTCTATCTGACTGTTATTCGTCTTCGTCAGCCTTCATGTTGTTCTTTTATTTGCTGTCGGCTCTGCTGTTGAACTATATGTCAACGTTAATCCCCCGTATGCCCGACACATGCCGTGTTTTCTCATTATTTCAGTAAGAATATATCAGACTCTTGAAGCTGTGTGCGGCTCTCTGACGATGTGACCTATATGCGATCTGATCAGGAAACACCGCACACATGTTTACGAGCTCTAATTATGAGGGACTCTCCGTCCTTTTAAGAGGCTGTGAACATTTGTCCTCTTTGTGTTTCTTTGTTGTCATGATGACCAGAAGTGGAGTAATGTCCTGCCTCGCTCTATAAAAGCCGTAACCGCTTCACCACAGCCAGCTCAGAGTTTTATGTGAGGACATTCAGTGCGATATGATCAAACCTAGAAATCAGCGTTACTCTCTGGACTTCCTCTCTGTTACGCTCGCTGTAGGATCGATGGTGTGAGAGGCTTCGGTGGTCTCAGATCACATCTGCATTAATTCATGACGTCAAAGCTGAAATCGACGTCTGTCACCAGCCGCCGCGAGGTTTGACTTCAAAATAGCTGAGGGATGAAGCGTGACTGTGAACGCGGCGTGTTCAAACGTTTTATAAGTGCTCATTCTTCCTGCTTTGAAACGCCATCAGAGTGTCTGACTGTCCTCCGTGATAACACTGTGAAAGAAGTGATTCTGAGGAAAACAAGAGAGGCCATTTTTTAAAACTAATCACGAGTGTGTGAGTGAGTGTATTTGTTTTACTCATGAAACTAAGCCTTGGTCAACTCCAACATGAATATTCTGTGTGGTGCAATCTGTCAGAATTCCTTCTCCACATAAACACAAACCAATACTTAAAAATAATAACCTCTGTTTATAAAGAACGAAGCGTACAAAGTGATTCGCAAACAAACAAGAAATACTGAAGTGTAGACAGATTTACTCAGTTATAAAAGCCTTTTCAAGAAATAATGTTTTAAGAAGAGATTTAAAAATAGAGACAGATGTAGTTTGCTGGATTTCAGCTGGTAATTCATTCCAGAGCAACCGGATTGACAAAGCCAGAAAGCCCGTAGTCTTCATTGGCTTCTCTCTCTTTACATCTCCCTCTATCCCTCTCTCCAACTTGGTCTAAAAAGATGTCTGTCTGGTCCTGCTGGAGGTTACTTTAAGTCTTCCTGTCCCATTAAAGTTACTAACCATAGACCTTTCTGGAGTCCCTGAGCTCCCTTGTCTCGTAGGTTCCTCTGGATCTCTGCCATAGATTCGTCTTTTGGGTCTGTCATTCATCCTTTCTGTTCTTCTTTCTTTCTTTCCTTTAATTCTGTCCTTACTTTGTATTCTTTCTTTCTCTTTTTCCTTTTTTATTCCTTCTGAATTTCTTTCTCTCTTTCTTTCCTTCTTTCCTTTTTCCTTTCTTTCTTTCTCCACTTCTCTCTCTTCTTCTGTCTTCCTCTTTAAATTTCATAAATTTTTCCTGCCATTCTTTTCTTCTTTCTTTCTCTCTTTGTTCTTTCCATGTTTCTTCATCCTTTGTCTCCTTTTCTTATCCCGTCCTTTCCGTCTGTCATTCCTTCACCATTTATTCTCCTCTTTTTCTTTCTTCTGGTCTCCCTCTCTTTTCTCTTTTCTTAGACCTTTCTGGAGTCCCTGAGCTCCCTTGTCTCGTAGGTTCCTCTGGATCTCTGCTGCTGTGGACGTGCCAGACTCCAGCTGCTACAACTACTACTATCCGTCTCCCCACTATCATCTCTCTCTCTCTTCATCTCCCTCTATCCCTCTCTCCAACACGGTCTCAGCAGATGTGTGTCTAACATGAGTCTGGTCCTGCTGGAGGTTTCTGCCTGTTAAAGGAAGTTTGTCCTTGCCACTGTAACTTGCTAAATGCTGCAAAGTGCTCTGCTCATGGTGGATTAAGATGAGATCAGACTGAGTCCTGTCTGTAAGATGGGACTGGATCTGATCCGGTCTTGATGTTGGGTCTTTGCTGATAATAGAACATAGAGGACAGTCTAGACCTGCGCCGTTTGGAAAGAGTCTGAGGATAACGTTTGTTGTGATTTGGCCCAAATGAACACAACAAACTAAAATAACTTAATCCAACCATTTAAAAGAGTTAAACCTGTTCTGGGAAAAGAAGAAAGGTAAGGAGGAAAAAGTAAGACACCACTCCTCATCATGTGCTGCTCAGTGTGAGAGAGAAAGCCTCAGCCCTCTCTGCCACTCTAAATCACCTCCTCCTATCTGAGCACTGATAGAGCTCAGGTGCACAGCAGGCAGAGGGAGGAGAGACCAGAGAGACAGAGAGAGAGAGACTTGAGAAACTTAGAGAAATTCAAGACATTTTCAGCAGCTCTGCCCTTGAAACTTCCCAAAGTTTCTACTCATACGTCACTCACAGTGTGAAGTCTTCCCTGTCAGACAAGGGGGTGGTGTGTGTGAGTGTCTGAGAGTGTGTGTGAGTGTGTGTGGAGGGGAGGTTGTTGGTCTTGGAATGCCGGACGTGACATCAAAGCCGCTGTATGTTTACAACAACAGAGACTTATGCTATGATGACACTCTTTGCGTTTATGTCAATGCAACACATGAAGACATCTTAAAAGTCGTTGTGTTGCGTTGCGATGCGTTGCGATGTGTTGCATTGCGTTGCGTTGCGTTGCGATGCCTTGCCTTGCGATGCGTTGCGATGCGTTGCGTTGCGATGCGATGCGTTGCGATGAGATGCGTTGCGATGCGATGCGTTGTGATGCGATGCGTTGCGATGCATTGGGATGCGATGCGTTGCGATGCCTTGCCTTGCCTTGCCTTGCCTTGCCTTGACTTGCCTTGCCTTCCTTCCCTTGCCCTGCCCTGCCCTGCCCTGCCCTGCCCTGCCCTGCCCTGCCCTGCCCTGCCCTTCCTTGTCTTGCCTTGCCTTGCCTTGCGATGCGATGACTTGCCTTGCCTTGGGATGCATTGCATTGCCTTGCCTTGCCTTGCCCTGCCTTCCTTCCCTTGCCCTGCCCTCCCCTGCCCTCCCCTGCCCTGCCCTGCCTTGCCTTGCCTTGCGATGCGATGCGATGCCTTGCCTTGCGATGCATTGCCTTGCCTTGCCTTGCCTTGCTTTGCATTGCCTTGCCTTGCCTTGCCTTGCGATGCGATGCCTTGCCTTGCCTCGCCTTGCCTTGCGATGCGTTGCCTTGCCTTGCCTTGCCTTGCCTTGCCTTGCCTTGCGATGCGATGCCTTGCCTTGCCTCGCCTTGCCTTGCGATGCGTTGCCTTGCCTTGCCTTGCCTTGCCTTGCCTTGCCTTGCCTTGCCTTGCAATGCGTTGCGTTGCACCAGTGGCATGAAGGAAATGTCTTCACCCCTGCCGGCTCTCTTACAGTGAATTTTTCTAAACATCTTCTCTTGTGTTCTCACATCTTCTCACCCTGACTTTATGCTTATATGTCAAATAGTCAGGTAAAGTTAGGAGTCACTGTTTTGAAAGTTTCTCAGAGTTTTGTTTATGAGGACGTCAGTTAAAGAGAGAGGACTTGTGTTATTTTACACAATAGAATTATTCCCAATAGATGATAAACTCTGCAGGTAAACATGCCTCTTGTTTCATTTGCACTGTTTTTTATGTCTGGCATCTTTCTCAGAGACTTTGATCCTCCTCCTCTTCTATTGGTCTGCTCCGTGCAATCTCCCTACATCTCCTATCATGTGGCTCTCTAGAGATAACACTAAAACCACACATCTACCGCACACACACACACACACACACACACACACACACACACACACACACACACACACACACACACACACACACACGCCTTGTCTCTGGGTGGTTCTACCCTCAGCTTCATTATCAGTAAACAGAGGAAAAGGAGAACAGAACTGCTGCTGCAGAGCTAATATCTATTCTGTGAAACAGAGAGATGTCTCCTGGCTGGTGTGAATAAACTGAATGGCACACATTAGCATCCTCCATCATTCATCCAGATCAAACCGGCTTTATCAGATGTAGACAAACAACTATGGATACATGTGTGTGTATCACTTGGTTTATTAACTTTATTTCCCTTGTCTTCTTTTTTTATCGCTCCTCTCTCCCTCACTAAAAATTAATAATGATCATTTCCATCAATCCAAGACCAAACTACTGAACCATTAAGGGTTTTTATTTTGCCTCTGACTGTCTGCATTGATCTTAAATTAAAGCAAGATAAGAATACTCTAAATATAATTACTTAATTGTGCAGTGAAACATGTTTCCGTCCAGTATCTGAAAAACTCAGACCACCCTAACTGTCATGCTGCTTCTCAGAATAACAAACACACACAGAGTGATGAGTTCAGTTTTCCCATCATGCTCTACCATCAAACAGCCACTAGAGGAGGTAAAAAGACAAGCTCATGCCTGGTTGACACAGACTGGGCTCAGTCACATGTTTATCTTTAAGTATCACACTCAACCACAAACATCCTGAATCACTGTCAGATGAACAGCAGCTAAAAATGACACAAACAGATCTGCGGTGCGAGTGAGAACTCTCCAAAATAAGACGGAGGATTTATTGAGCCCTCCACCGCTGAAACACAACACCCCCTCCAGTAAGTAGCACAAACTGGATGTTTCACAAGTGGCTCCGAGGCCACTCCTGCCAATCTGCACTTCATTAGGGCTGATTGCTCGTCTGTGTGAGCGACTCTCTTCGCATGCCAGTCCTCTCGGCCCGTCTGCCTTGTTTTGATTAAAGGGGAACCTTGTAAATAAGCTGCTGCCCACAAACGATTTCCTTATTGCATCAAAGTCACACGGAAGTTGTAAGCCGGTTTTATAATGGCAACAAAGCAAACCTTTTTAGAGACTCCACTCAGCCCTCAGTCGAGTGAAAATGAGCCTTCATCTGAAAAGGTTTGAGTTTGATTCAGATGTAATGATCGCTGGTTGTTAACAGTCAGTTTAATGAGGCAGAGAAAACATGATGCTGATGAGAAGAACAAGAGGAACAGATGTTTAATGTCACCTTACATGTTGTGAGCGTACGCAAGCTAATATGACAGAAAACTGAAGTCTGGTGCATTATGTTTAAATTAGATATATAGAACTGTTGCTGCTAGATGCTGTCTTAATGCATCCATCACAATGCAACAATTAACACATTATTATATTTAAATCATGTGCAATATTACCCCCTTTATTACCTGCACACTGCAGTAAAGCTGCAGCTGCATCCTCCTGCTTTCTGCTGCATGATAGAAAATAACGCCACGCTTTAACCCTGGTGTTATGTTCATTTCTGGCATGTTTAATTATCCAAAAGTGTCAGAACACAAAAAACATTTTTTAATCTCATTATTAACTCCATTACTAACCATTTCAATTAACATTTAGTGCAGTGGTCTTCTTTACCTCTCATAGATCATGAGCTCATGAGGATAATTCACTTGTTTTTCATAAAAAGAATTCATGTTAAAACTCTTTTTAATGTACATTAGACCTACAAATAAATGCAATAGTTTTACATGACATAGATGTTTGTTTACTTATTTATTTGTATTATTATTTGTTTTATGAAGTGAAGCCCAGATAGTTTGAAGGGCATATGTTGCCTAAATGAGCAGCAACCTCTGAATACCTCTAGCCTTTCATCCACTGTGACATTAGGGCCTGGGTTATGGAGTAGTGGAAGTTGCTCTACCCACAATCCCCCAAAAACAATTTGTATTTGACCCTTCTGACCCCTTTTAGCCTACATTTTGACTGCAGGGTCAAATTGACCTGAACAGTATATATGTAATATAAACATCCAGGGGGGTTGCAAATACGTGAAATGAACCATTTTTATTGTATATGTTGATAACACTAATTAGGCCAAGAGGAAGAAGTTTCATACCGAAAAAATACCTTTAACACATTTTTATTTTTATTTTTTGAACTCTAAAATGGGTCAATTTGACCCGCAACATAACAAGAGGGTTGAAGAACGCACTTTGTGTCGCACAGTTAGGATTTCACTGAGGTACTCTGAGTCTGAGCTCACATCTACACACTGAGGATAGAGGTAAAGCTCATCAGACTGATGTCAGCAGGTACAGGATGAGATTTTATTAATACCTATGCCATTATCGATCCAGTTCTTGATTGAGTCCCTTATAAAATCTTGTGTCTTTTGCACAGCCTGCATGCTTTGTGTTAATGTTAACACAGGATAGGACACGTGTGAGACGGGGAAGCACTCATTGACCGGTGTTTTGGTTTAAAGAGTGACCCTGTTAACTGGTACATGTTATAAACAAGACTGATTATACACACTGAACTACTATTTCTAAACTCCAAAACTATGAAATTCAGTGACTTATTCTATCACAAAATAATGCACATAATGCTTAGAGTAAAATCAAAATCATTTTCATACACAGTACAAAAGGTATTTTCAATTCAAGAGTCGATATGATTTTAGAGGTGTTTATACATTTAGCTATAAAAAGGTATTAAATTGTGGAATGATGCCGGTATAAATTAAAAAAACTTCTCTCATTTTTGATTTTCTAAAAAACAATTTACAAAGCAGATTTTGAAGATTATAAGTGTTCATCATTTATCTGTTTCTGTTTTGTTTTGTTAAACTTTTGAAGCTGTTAGCTTAATTATATAGAAAATGTAGGCCAGGCTTCAATATTAGCATTATGCTTCTGCCAATGCCTTTTCAGTCATCACTTCATACATTACTGCTGCTTTGTTGAAAGTGATGACTGAATAAATATAACAACTACTACTACTACCTTCACCTGAATGCATCTTTGGTTGTCATCATTAAAACAGTTAGTAAAAGCTCTCCTAAGAATGTCTTTAAGTTTTCATTAATGAGATAATTCATGAATATATTTCGTCATTATATTGAAAAAATAAACTTGGATGCATTCAAGACGACTTTTTCAACCAACAGCTGTCGTAAAAAAAACAACCACTGATGCATTCGGCTGAAAGTCACCAGATAACAGGGTCACTTTTTTAATCAAAACACCGGCATCTAAAACGTCAAACACATGGCCTTCCTGATTATTTAACGCTGTGTTGTGGTGATTTAAATTTTCAGCATTTTTCTGGTGTTTCTCCTGATGCTTGAAATCACACAATCATGACGTCACACTGTTAGCGTCATTTTGCATAAAATAAGTCACACTCTGGACTGGCTTCTGTCTCACAATGATTACGTCCTCGAAGTCATCGGTTGTCCACGCTGACTTCCTCCAGCGATGTTTGACGTCATTGTTTTGTTTACACTTTTGAAGCTGTTAGCTTAATTATATAGAAAATGTAGGCTAGGCTTCAATATTAGCATTATGCTTCTGCCAATGCCTTTTCAGTCATCACTTCATACGTTACTGCTGCTTTGTTGAAAGTGATGACTGAATAAATATAACTACTACTACCTTCACCTGAATGCATCTTTGGTTGTCATCATTAAAACAGTTAGTAAAAGCTCTCCTAAGAATGTCTTTAAGTTTTCATTAATGAGATAATTCATGAATATATTTTGTCATTATATTGAAAAAATAAACTTGGATGCATTCAAGACGACTTTTTCAACCAACAGCTGTCGTAAAAAAACAACCACCGATGCATTCGGCTGAAAGTCACCAGATAACAGGGTCACTTTTTTTACCAAAACACCGGCATCTAAAACGTCAAACACATGGCACTCCTGATTATTTAATGCTGTGTTGTGATTTAAATTTTCAGCATTTTTCTGGTGTTTCTCCTGATGCTTGAAATCACACAATCATGACGTCACACTGTTAGCGTCATTTTACATAAAAATAAGTCACACTCTGGACTGGCTTCTGTCTCACAATGATTACATCCTCGAAGTCATCGGTTGTCCACGCTGACTTCCTCCAGCGATGTTTGACGTCATTGTTTTGTTTACACTTTTGAAGCTGTTAGCTTAATTATATAGAAAATGTAGGCTAGGCTTCAATATTACCATTATGCTTCTGCCAATGCCTTTTCAGTCCTCACTTCATACATTACTGCTGCTTTGTTGAAAGTGATGACTGAATAAATATAACAACTACTCCTACCTTCACCTGAATGCATCTTTGGTTGTCATCATTAAAACAGTTCGTAAAAGCTCTCCTAAGAATGTCTTTAAGTTTTCATTAATGAGATAATTCATGAATATATTTTGTCGTTATATTGAAAAAATAAACTCGGATGCATTCAAGACGACTTTTTCAACCAACAGCTGTCATAAAAAACAACCACTGATGCATTCGGCTGAAAGTCACCAGATAACAGGGTCACTTTTTTAACCAAAACACCGGCATCTAAAACATCAAACACATGGCACTCCTGATTATTTAACGCTGTGTTGTGATTTAAATTTTCAGCATTTTTCTGGTGTTTCTCCTGATGCTTGAAATCACACAATCATGACGTCACACTGTTAGCGTCATTTTGCATAAAATAAGTCACACTCTGGACTGGCTTCTGTCTCACAATGATTACGTCCTCGAAGTCATCGGTTGTCCACGCTGACTTCCTCCAGCGATGTTTGACGTCATTGTTTTGTAAGACATGCAGAACTAAGTGGAAGGCATTGATAAGGGTATTGTTAAGCATTAAGGCAAATGATGGGACTTGAACTAGTTGGAACCGGTTCTCCATTCTTATCCCTGGAAGGAAACCATATTACACAAGTTTTCAGAGCTCTATTTCAGAGTGTGGGAATCACCACAGACCGGTGGATGAAGCTAAATGGAAGAAGTTAGCTATAGCACTAGATACATGAGTGGCGGGTGAGTCAAGACTGTGGGAGGCTCGTCCTCAGATTGGCATGTTGTGACCACCCAAATGTCTTCCCATCATGAGAATGTGTATGAAACAGAGAAAGCAACAAAACTGGAACTGGAAAGGAAAATGTTGTTGCATTAACTTGGAATTCCTGGATCCCTTAAAAGTGGAAAACAACAGAATTGGAAAGATGCTTTAAAAGTGTGATTAGCTCTGATTAACTTGACATTCGGTGATTAATGATGATTTAAATAACCCTGACAGCCCTGAAAGAGTCTCCACTCACCCATCCTCACAGGTAGAGTTCTCATGCCACCGTCCTCTAACTTCAAGTAAATGATTACCAGAGAGACAACAAACTGTTCAAACCCAAACTCTATAAAAGTGTATTCCAGTCTAAAAAAAGAAGTCTGGGCGGTGCGGTGCATGATGGGTGAGTTATAACGGGAACTATCTGTGAAGTCGGGTAATTTATGGGTATCATTTATGGTTTGTCAAACATTGCCTTGAAGTGACCGCTGTCTGATGGGAAACACAGACACGCATTACACCACACAAACACACACACATGCAAACACATCGGCAAAAGGGAAGAATGCATCCCAGCTGCTCTCATGATGCAAAATGCTCCAAATATGATGGAAGTAAACATCGCTGCAGGAGTTTATTTTTGGAATTAAAAGTTATTTATTCAAAAGGAAAACAAACGTCATTTAATAACAAGGGGTGGGAAAAATATCTCTATATAAACTGCATAGAACAGAGCAGGCCCTTTCAAAGGGACGTCAGGAAAGAACAATATAAATACACCTTTGGTCAGAACTGTAGTACCAAACTCTCATAAATACACAACATGAGGCATCTTTACATTTCAGAGAGGAGAATAAATATGTGTCATAAATGTGTCGTAGGTGATGACAATGATTTTTTATTGCTATAAGAGATAAAATATGAAAACAAATGATGTTGTGTTTAATTGTAATTCTGACTCTGTCTGTTTTAAGATGCACAAACTAAGTTTAAGGCACACACTTGTCGGATCTTTAGACTGCTTCAGTGATATGTTTCATTTGGCCTGAGTTTCTGAAACACTCTACGTCCACACAAGCGTCTTCAAACTGAGGCTCAACACAAGGCACTGTAGATAGAGAAGGCTTAAGTGAAAAGTTGTATCGTTGTGCACAGTGCAAGTCCCCCCCTGCCCCTAATCCTCCAACACCCCCTCACCCCCCAGCCTCCAGCCTAATTATTGCAGAAGTAAACAGTCTAAACAGCTGGACAGTGACGCCCCTCCTCTTAAAGACGGGTCATGTAAACAGGCAGTCCAAAGGGGCACTCTCTCTGTTTTTACCCTCACTGATGGAGAGAATAGATTGTCACTATTTTAAGTTGAAGTGCTCATAAAGTGGATTCAAACACTCCCTGTGCAGCAGAGATCTAATAAACATTTAAATATGTCAGTCAGTCTGTAGCGTCCATTATTTGGGAATCCTTGATTCACTGAAAGTCCCATATCTCCATGTTTATGATAAGTGGTACATGCTGTAGCCCAGAGGAGCAGCATACAGTCCCAGAGGTGAGATGGGCAGCATGGGTCTGTGGTGGTGGTGGTGTTGATGGTACGCAGAGTAAGACTGTCCGTATAGAGTCATGGCGCCCAGCGTCAGAGGTAACGTAAACCCGGGGTGTAAACCTCCAGCAGCAGCTGCCGCCACCGCCGCCGTCTTGGCGTCTGCGGCCATCTTGAGTTTCTCCAGCTCGGCCTCCTGCAGCCTCTTGGCTTTTGCGCGGCGGTTCTGGAACCAGATCTTGACCTGGGTCTCCGTCAGGGTCAGGGAGGAGGAGAACTCGGCGCGCTCGGCGATGGACAGGTACTGCTTCTGCCTGAACTTCCGCTCCAGGGCGAGGAGCTGGGACGTGCTGAAGGGGGTGCGAGGCTTTCGGTTGGTCTTGTGTTTTCTCAGAGGACAGGCGGGACTGATGTGACCTGGGGAGAGACGCAGGGGAGGAGATCAGGATTAGATTATGGACTGGTTTGAAATGTTGAGGATTGAGAGCAGTGGCGGAGCCAGGGGGTGACCAGGGGTGGCCATGGACACCTCTGGAAACTGATTGGCCACCCTGAAGTTCTTAAACATGATTGGCCATTTGCCATTTCAGAGGCATTACTTATATTGAAATCAGTTATTGTGTTGTTGTGTTTCAAGCTGCAGAGACAGTAGTTTCTTTGCATTTGAATATTATGTTTGTTGATGCTTTGATTTTGTACAATCATCTTCATTTTGAGTCCTTAAAGAGTTCAGCAGATTTAAATGTTGACACTCTGTCGAGTTACATTATTAATCTTAACATTAGAAATCTACAAATTTGTAACATTTGTTAAATTATTCTATGAAAAGAAGTTAAAGTAGATGTGATGATTGGAGGTAACCCTGCTAGGTTTGGGGTAAGCCCCTAATGTTTTCCACGCCTGGCCCACCCCTTAACAGTCAGCGCCCCAGTTTGGCCACCCAGGTCAAAACTGTCTGGCTCCGCCACTGATTGAGAGCCCTGGTTAGGAAGTGATTGGCTTTGTTTTCATGCGAGGCCTCAGTTAAATTAACATGAAGTCATTATGGAAATCAAGACACTCTGAGGTGCTGGATTTTAGGAAGTGGGTGACTGATGCTCATTATTTTTGGTTATTCAGATTTCTGCACAGCTTCCTGGATTTGTTCCATTTTTATAAATTGATCTGTCAAACAGGAACCATGGTTACAGCACGGCTTGCAAAGACTTAAAAAACCCATAAACAGGAAATCTTGTCTAAATAAATGCGTAAACAATGTTTGGCATTCCAGTCCAAACAGCAACTCTAATGAACCCTCTACATCAGGCATGTCCAAAGTACGGCCCGGGGGCCAATCGCGGCCCAAGCTCCATTTATTTATGGCCCAAAGCTTGCATCTTATATTGTGTTATTTGTAGCACAGAAATGAATCACATTCTGAATCATCTGTACAAAGTCAATCCAGAAACATCTCTGTAAAACGGACAATTTGAATGAATTGGAAGGTAAGAAAGGCAAAATGTTTTAATATAGACAGCTGGCTTAAAGATTATTTGGAACTGATCTCTATGGAGCAAGCAGCATCAGCACTTGTAGATCCAGGCAGTGGCCACAGAGGTCTTTGAATTTTATTTTATCAGTGATGGATAAAAGACCTTGATCGCTCCTATTGATACTTGACTTGAGTTTTAAACCCCATGAATTTTTGAATGAACATGAATGTATACATTTTATGTATTTATTAATTAATTTTCTATCTCTTTATCTGCACACTGAACAATATTTACGCTCCACCCCTTGCTCCCATGTCTTGTCCTGTTGTAGGTTATCACGTTTATTTGTTTGTTTCTTTAGACCTTGTCCAGTCACAGTTGTGTTGCTGTATTATAATTTTGTGTAATAAAAATAAATAAATAAATAAATAAAATAAAATCCAGAAACATCTCAAAAAGCTTCATATGGACTACTTTTAAAAATTCAAAGCTCTGGGAATGCTGTTAAGACGACAATAAAGAAGAAACACAAGAACTCTTAAAGTTGACAGGTTTTCAAAATTAATGTTTTTATAATGATTTGAAATTTTTTTTTATGAACACTAAAAGTTCAGAAGACACAGGACAACATCAAAATTATGAAATGGTGCAGAAAAGGCAAAATTTGATGCATACAAATTGTTCAGAATGCAGGAAAGGAATGATTTAGTTCTTAAATTGTTGTCTGCTGGTCAGAAAAGTCTTAAAAACAACATGAAAAAGAAGTGTGATGAAATCCAGATCGTGATCCTGCAATAGGAAAATAATGATACAATATTTTTCCCACATTGCCTGACCCGAATGAAAAACATACAGATTAATTCTTCCTCCAGAAGAAGATAAAGTTTGATCATGTTTAAGTGGCTTGTTGAGAACAGAGGACTTAGTTACTGATTTATTGAGAATAAATGTAAAATAATTGTTATTAAAGGCACAATGAGGAGTTTTTCACCAGCTGAGAAACAGACTGAAACCAACACCGATGCCTCTTTAGGACCTTCAAAAGCAAAGAAAACCACAAACAAAAACACTGATACCTTCTCTGTTGTCATGTTTAATGCCTTAAACCACTCAGAGGGGGTAGGTGTCAGACCACATGATTGACATTTGGCTTCAGAAACACCATTTTCTGCTGTTTCCATGGCAAATAATCACATTGAGTGATACATCTGGCTGTTAAAACACAGCAGGATGAGATTTTTGTTGAAAATTCTACTTTTGCATGTACAGAACAAGAGATAAGAGGTATCATTTTGTCCACAAAGGGGCGCCAAAATTGATATAAATCAAAAGTTCCTCACAGCAGCTTTAAATATTTCATATATAGCTTTTAGGATTCCTAAGTCTCAGTAGGAGCCACTGGCCCTGAGGTAATCTGACAACATCAAATGTGGCCCTCTTTGAAAAGAGTTTGGACACCCCTGTTCTACATAGTGGACTCCAGAGCAGAGGAAAGAGGCTCTCTGAGGTCCAGTGAATCAGGGACTTACGGGTCTGCTGTGAGAACGCGCTGCTGGTGACCCAGGACGCGCACTCCTCGGACTCAGAGGTCTCGGATTTAACTGGAGACGAAGGCGCAGCGTTTGGACTCCTCACGCTCCCATCTGGAGGACTGGACCTCTCCCTGCACAGATACAAGGAACTCAGACCCAGAGGGGACACCGACACCTCAGCTGAGCACCGCCTGGACTCTCCCTCAGTCTTCCTCCCGGACATGAGCGCCTCCACGCTGAAGGGGTGATGCCGACGCACCGCCGGAGACGTCTCCTTCCTCTCCTCCTTCTCCTCCTCCGCGCGGGTACAGTCCTCCTCGGACGAGCTGCAGCCCAGCAGGTCGTTCATAGTCTCAGGAGAGGTCATCCTTCCTCCAGGTCTGACCCCCTTAAATAAAAACACACAGAGTCCAGGGAGCAGACAGGAGGGCAGCCAGGTGAGACCGGCTGCAGCGCGAGAGATGTTCTGTATCTGTCATGTAGTCTGTGGGAGTAAGTCCACGCAGCACGTCACCACGGCTCCACTCCGACCAATCACTGCCTCCCAAAGTGTGTGCGGGTGACACTGTGCTGCCTTCAGGGACATCCGGAAACGGGAGCTGCTTGTAATGTCTTGAGGAGGGCAACATAACAAATAAAAAATCCTCTTTTATTATTATTTATTTTATTAATTATATTAGAACAATCATCAAAACCATCCAATAAACAGAATGAAGAAACATTAAAATATCAGAAATATTATAATCATCTTACTAAGAGAAGAAGAAGAAGAAGAAGAAGAAGAAGAAGAAGAAGAAGAAGAAGGAGGAGAAGGAGAAGAAGAAGAAGGAGAAGAAGAAGAAGAAGAAGAAGAAGGAGGAGAAGAAGGAGGAGAAGAAGAAGGAGGAGAAGGAGAAGAAGAAGGAGGAGAAGAAGGAGGAGGAGGAGGAGGAGAAGAAGGAGGAGGAGGAGAAGAAGAAGGAGAAGAAGAAGAAGAAGGAGAAGGAGGAGAAGAAGGAGGAGAAGAAGAAGGAGGAGAAGGAGAAGAAGAAGGAGGAGAAGAAGAAGGAGAAGAAGAAGAAGAAGGAGGAGAAGAAGGAGAAGAAGGAGGAGAAGAAGAAGGAGAAGAAGAAGAAGAAGGAGGAGAAGAAGGAGAAGAAGAAGGAGAAGAAGAAGAAGGAGGAGAAGAAGAAGAAGAAGGAGGAGAAGAAGAAGAAGGAGGAGAAGAAGAAGAAGGAGAAGAAGAAGAAGGAGGAGGAGAAGAAGAAGAAGAAGGAGAAGAAGAAGGAGGAGAAGAAGAAGGAGGAGAAGGAGAAGAAGAAGGAGGAGAAGAAGAAGGAGAAGAAGAAGAAGAAGAAGGAGGAGAAGAAGGAGGAGGAGAAGAAGAAGGAGAAGAAGAAGAAGAAGAAGAAGGAGAAGGAGGAGAAGAAGGAGAAGAAGAAGGAGGAGAAGGAGAAGAAGAAGGAGGAGAAGAAGAAGGAGAAGAACGAGGAGAAGAAGAAGAAGGAGGAGAAGGAGGAGGAGGAGAAAAAGAAGAAGAAGAAGAAGGAGGAGAAGAAGAAGGAGCAGAAGAAGGAGGAGAAGAAGAAGCAGGAGAAGGAGAAGAAGAAGGAGGAGAAGGAGGAGGAGAAGAAGGAGGAGAAGAAGAAGGAGGAGAAGAAGAAGAAGGAGAAGGAGGAGAAGAAGGAGGAGAAGAAGAAGGAGGAGAAGAAGAAGAAGAAGAAGGAGGAGGAGGAGGAGAAGGAGGAGAAGAAGGAGGAGAAGAAGAAGAAGAAGAAGAAGAAGAAGAAGAAGAAGAAGAAGAAGAAGAAGAAGAAGAAGAAGGAGGAGAAGGAGGAGAAGGAGGAGAAGAAGAAGAAGAAGAAGAAGAAGAAGCTTTATTTATATAGCACTTTTCAAAACAGGGTGAGGAAGACTAAAAGTTAAAGTTTAAGAGGAAAATGATAATAATAAAACTGCAGGGCCTGACAAAAAGATCAACACTTCTTTGAAAACCTGTGAACGTCACTTGTTCTCCCGCTCCCTCTTTGCTTTAATAAGTGGATTAAGTAGAAAAGCCTTAATAAATAAAAGCTCTGCCGCAGTATTATCACATGTTAAGCTTCGGTAATGGATAAGCTCTAATGCTAACCTCATGAGACTGCATGTGTAAACAAAGGGCCCCATGCGGATAATTATGGAGAATTATACCCAGGATGAAATAATGTTTATCATGTAATCCCCTCTCTTTTTTATCTTTCCCCTCATTTGTTTGCTCTCCCTTTTATTGGGACTTTCCGTCGTCACTGACAATGTTGCTCTGTGCTGCGTTCGCCCGGCGCTTCATGACGACTACAGAGAGAGAAAAGGACTTCACTAAATCACAGATTTCTTTTAGTTTTGAAACCCTCAGCGAGGTCCGGCTGGTGTCTGACCAGACGAGACATCTGCATTTCGTCTCGTTTGTCTTCCTGTCCTATGATTCTGCACACATTACACATGAAGTTGCTCATTGTGACCCTCGTGAAGCGTCTCTTTGTGAATTTTCTGAGAACAATTTCATGTAATGTCAGATGAAAGTGCCTGACTCCTGATGATGATTTCACACTTGTTCCAGCAGCTTATGTGAAGAAGCAGCTCTTTGATGGCGGCTGAGATACGTCCAGCTGAAAAGATGTTTCACATATTTCAAGATTGTTTTTCCCATAGCTATGCTTGTTTAAGGGCTTTCTTATCTGGCCCCTAATTTCTCTCATTAAACAGCCGTGACATTGTGCATTGGAGATGTTCTGTCAGTGGATGATAATTGATTGCTTTTTTATTTTATTACAAGCCCTGATCCACACTCATAATCTGCTAATTTAGCAGTTAGAGATGTAGAGTAAATCTCGGTCTGATAAATTAACAACTGATTATGGGATTTTTTTGTTTTCATGAATCCTTCTAATAATAAAATGTTATCTGATGACAACAACTGAGACAAGTTGTTTCATTTAAATGTGCACAAGCCTACGCAAAGTCACTGTAGCCGCCATGATGAGGCATAAACACTCAGCTGCAACAAGCTGACAAGAGGAAAAATGGCGTCACGTGTGTGGTTGGTTTTAACTGTTTCAGAGGGGAAACATGTGAAGCAAGTGTTTCTAGAGGAGGAAAAGAGGCCTCAGGTTTTAAAGGTGACATATTATGCAAAATCGACTTTTAATGGTTCTCTACCTGAAATATGTGTCCCTGGCATGTCTACAAACCCCCTGAAAATGAAAAAAATCCAGCTTAGGAGGGAGGCATGCTAGTTGTAGGCTGCCTTAAAGGTGACATATCATGCAAAATTGACTTTTTAATGGTTCTTTACCTGAAATATGTGTCACTGTCTACAAACCCCCCGAGAATGAAAAAAATCCATTCTGCCCCTGTTCTGATTTCTCCACCTTTCTGTAAATGTGTGTGAAACGAGCCATTTCAGACTTCAGTGTTTTTGTTACGTAACAACAATATCCGGTCTGTCACAGAGTCAGAGCTCGGAGCTTGTTCAGCCCATAGACTGTATAAAATACAACTCAACCCCTCCTCTGTTTTTCATTCCGTGCACAAATGTGTGCTAACAAGGAGCTTAGGAGGGAGGCATGCTAGTTGTAGGCTGTCTTAATAAACACAAAGGTCGGTTTTACTCCCCACGTCTGCAGATTTGAAGATCTAGTGGATGATTTTTATTTATCATGGATAAGTGCTAGCGCTAGTTAGCATAGCCACATAGCTACATGTTCATAGCTGTGTACCAAGACACACGTCGACATACTGACAAATAAAACAACAAGAAACACTAAATCTGTGACCAATCCTTCATAAAAGGTCCTGCTGCCTTTCTGGCAGAGGTCGGTTTTACTCCCCACGTCTGCAGATTTGAAGATCTAGTGGATGATTGTTATTTATCATGGATAAGTGCTAGCGCTAGTTAGCATAGCTACATAGCTACATGTTCGTAGCTGTGTACCAAGACACACGTCTACATACTGATAAATAAAACAACAAGAAACACTAAATCTATGACCAATCGTTCAGAAAGGTCCTGCTGCAGGCGCCTCTCCGTCAGGATCAGATTCAGAGGGTTGAAGTAACGCGATCTCTGAGCAGCCGTGTATATTCAGCCAACATGTAAACATTAGATCAACGTGCTGGAGAGCCGAGGCACATCCACTTCCTGAGGGGGCGTGGTCAGAGAGAAAACAGACTGTTCTGAGGAGGACTGAAGAAGAGGGTTCTTCAGGCAGACCAAAATCTGATTTCAAAGTGTTTTTTTGAGCATAAACTTTAAAGACATGTTTTGGGGACCTCTTAGACCAATATATATTGATGAAAAAAGCGTGATATGTCCCCTTTAATAAACACAAAGGTCGGTTTTACTCCCCACGTCTGCAGATTTGAAGATCTAGTGGATGATATTTTTTATCACGGAAAAGTGCTAGCGCTAGTTAGCATAGCCACAAAGCTACATGTTGGTAGCTAAACTCGTAATCATAATATCTTTGAAACACAGCAGTTTCAAAGATATTAAGATTACGAGTTTTGCATAATAAGAGTCACAGCTGACTTGATTGACAGGCGGGAACACTGTAGCTGTTAGCGAGGAGGCTCAAAGCCCGCCTCTTTACCACTCACTAGCTCCACAGAAGTTAGGTTGAGTTCAGGGTTTTCAATATGGCAACTGCCGACGATCAGCTTCAAAACAGGGCTCCAGAAACACATGGGTGACATCACAGATACTACGTCCATTTATTATACAGTCTGTTGAGCCGACTCATGGCATACTTGAAACAGTATGCAGATTAACCCCTACTTTACAGATGCATCCCTACCTGCTCCTCACAGTCTGATTGACAACATCAGTATCATCAACATATAGGCTGTTTTTGAAACGGCCCGCTACATACTGCGTTTGGATTTAGTATGTAGTATGACTGCTCTGTTGGATCTGTTCTGCAGGATACTGGGCTGGACGTAACCAGATTTCTGGTTTCCTAAAGCTGAAGTAAACAACGGACAAGCTGATAGAGAAACTGCTTCTTTAGCATCACTTAGCGCTGTGCATAATGGGAAGCAGTACGCAAAGGAGAAATTGTACCAAATCAGTACGACATCCAGAGAGTTTTGGCATACTGCAGATTTTGCTCTTGTTCACATGCTACATACTGAATTTTGGCTGAATCAGTATGTACTGCTAGTATAGTAGGCGGCTTCGAAAACAGACATAGACTTCTGATGTTAGTCCGGTGAGCATGCTCAGTTTGATCTACTAGTGGCTTGATAAAGACTGAAACATGAAAAAGACTTTACTGCATGCACATGGGAGCTTCGGCTTGTTTAAAAAAACATGTAAATGACGCTGAAAGAGTCAGACTTGTTCTTTGTTTTTTGGTGTGATTTCAGTTAGATTTAGTAAGAGAGTAGAATATTAAGACATGTGCATATTTGCTCACTAAATCATAGCCTTTCTCCCCCTTAAGTGTGCCTGAACTGCATGTTTTAAAATACAAAAATATCTGTAATCTTATGAGTGTTCCTGTTATACTGGTTAAAATAATCTTTATGTCCTGATGGTAATCAATACATAATGTGTTCTTAAAAAAGAGGTAAAAAGAGCCTCTATCTACAGCCGGAGTAAACCTGGGAAAACAACAACCAATCCCTGCCATCAGGAGCCAAATTATGGAACCAATCAAATCCTGTCCTGCCGTTCTGCCCGCCTCCTGCAAAGCATACATTTCATGTTTGTTTGTGTTTTTAACTTTCACTATGAGAATGTTTTGGTGTTTTCTTACCGCTGAGTGAGACATGAGTTGACGTAGTGCAAAGGGTTAGGGTTAGGTTTAGGGCGGTCAGCGGCGACCGTGCATGTGAGCGGGGAAGAACTCTAAGGGGAGAGAGGGAGAGGTTAGACGGAGTCCTGAGGAAATGCTACATTCAAATTCATGCTAGTTTTCCATGGCTACCAACCCTAGCTTTAAATCCATATCCTGCATTCCCAAGTTAAATAAGGGGAAGCGAGTCCAGGCTTGTGCAGCAACATTACTTAGATTAAAGATCCCTTGAGATTATTTAAGTTGAAACTCAAAGACAATTCTCTCTCACTTTAAGACATCAGACTGAAATAAAGACATTCACATGTACAGCAGGTTTTGTCTCAACAGTATCCTCTTTGAATAAAAGAGGCTGTAACTCCTCAGAGGTTCGATTTATACACAGTGAGTGTATTCTTCATATTTACGTATGCAGCCAGCAGGCCTGAGTCTCCTGTCTATGAGAGGCTGTGGAATAGTTCCCAGGAGGCTGCTGCTGCTGCTGCTGCTGCTGCCGCCGCCGCCTTATTAAAGCGGGGTTATTTCACAGACAATCAGAGGGTTGTGAAGGCGCCAGTGAGCGGCCAGATGAAAGGAGCGACTCCTCAGGGGAGAAACTGTTGCCTTTTTTTTTTTGTAGCTCTGTTTAGGATCCCCACCTCCATGCGCCACCTCTCCCTCCCCCTCTCTCTCCCTCTCTCTCTCTGGCTGTGCCCGCTCGCCCGCAGGCAGCTTGTCAGTCATTATTCACACAACCCGTTCTTGGCTGAGTGTCAGTGGCATGTTTCCTCTCTCTGTCTTTTTTTTATGCTGGTTATGTTTGGTACCTTTATCTATCATATCAGGTTCTTCTCTTCTTTCATCAATTTATAACTCCACATGACCTTTTAGCTCACTGTCCTTCCTTCTTTTCCCTCCACTCTTTACTCCTCAGATCTTTTATTGAGGGCGTCAGTTTCAGGTTTGTGTGTCCGATGTTAAATAAACAGGTGACAAGAAAGAGGCAGTGTTCCCATCAGTGATCGTCATAAAAGAGAAGCTAGCCTGAAGTGCTGATTTATCTTTCCCCTTGTTGCCAATTGCAGATCTTCTAATCGCAGCAGCTCCTGGCACTCGCGTACAGTAATCGTCTTATTTTGTAATATAACCCACCGGGCATCAGAACGAGCCAAAGCCTGTTCTAACAACAAATCTATAAACTGTCACGACAACCCAACTTATATCCAAGATGTTATCTCAGAGGGATCTCAGAAACACAGATACAGACATGCATCTTCAATATAAAGTTGTTTTAAACATGCAATGCAATACAATGTGACCGCAGCTTCATGCAAACATGCATCCATTAAAGAAAAGGAGGAATAAAGGAAGGAAGGAAGGAAGGAAGGAGGAGGAGGGGTATAAATGAGAGGGGTGCTCTCATGGGTGTAGCAAAATTACCCACACATCCCACTTCCTTTTTTCCGTAATATCATTTAAGCCTGATAATAGCGAAAGCAATTTGTCTGAGCATGTTTGTGCATGTGAACCGCGTGTGTGTATGCGTGTGTGTGTGTGAGAGAGAGAGAGAGACAGGGAGAGAGGAGCAGCAGAAGCCTCTGGTTGTGTGCGTCGGGCACACCTCAGAGCATTGTAATTACAGCAGCAGCTTTGAAGTGGTGGAATGTTTGGTGGGGATAATCAGCAGCCTGTGCTGCACTCACACACTATTTACATTCCCATTAAAGTGCTCATTCACACCATCAGAGCTGTAAATTCTACCATCCGCACCGATACTTACCGGGGACGGGGTTGGAGATGGAGCTTGTAAAAATGTAGAATATGATGGGTTACATTGTGTTTGTGCAGCTGAGTCACAGTCCAGTCTTCAGAGTCCTCAGAGGAAGTTTTCTTAAAGTTTGAATCTTTATTATTCAAGGTTTTACTTCTGATCTCTTCCTTGATTTAATACAAACGGCAACCTCAGGCCACAAGAATTGAAGCCAATGGAAAAGGACATGTTAGCTTTTACGACTTTGCTGGCCAGAAGGCTGATATTGCTGAATTGGAAGTCCTCTGCCCCACCTACCCATTCGAGCTGGATTAAGAGTGTACTTTATTTTCCTAAACTTGAAAACATTAGGCTGACCCTGAGTGGCAAGGCTCACATCTTTAAAAAAAAACTGGGACCCTGTCTTATCTCATGTTGAGAGCTCAGCTTTCTGTGTGTCTTTAGACTGAGCATCACCATGGTGTGTCTAACTGTGTTTAGATTATTGCTTTCATCAGTTTATCTTTATTATACTTGCTTTCTGTCTTATGTTTTCCATTATTGAAGTTCTAATTAGTTAATCCAGAGGGAGAATGTGTCGGGGTGGGGGGTTGTTTGTTGTTTTGTGTTTCTTTGTTCCAAAAAAAAAAAAGGAAAATGTACCAACCTCTAATTTTGGATGTGACTGTTTTTCTATGTGAAAATCAATAAAAAAAGTAAAAAAAAAAAAAACTGCAGTTCATTGAGGATCCACTAGAGGCTGGCCCCAGAAGTACAGGAAACCACACCAATTCAAGGAAGCCGATCTTCACAGCAGAAATAAACATGTTTACAGCCTGGTTCAAAAGACGAGTGTAGTCTGGATAGCTCATGTCTGGATCGGCACACACTGTACGGGGGTGAATTATTTCATCACGCAGCAATATCGAAGATATTAAGATTACAAGTCTTCCAATGAGATGCACAGCTGACTTGATTGACAGGCAGGAACACTGTAGCTGTTGGCTAGGAGGCTCAAACTCCGACTCTTTACGTCACACTAGCTCAATAGAAGTTATGTTGAGTTCAGCATTTCCAATATGGCTCCCGCCAACGATCTGCCTCAAAACAGCTCTTCAGAAACAGATGGGTGACGTCACGGACACTACATATTTATACAGTCTGTGATTTAATACCATCCCAAAACTCACCTACTGTGCCTTTATTCCACTTTAGGCAACAGGAGAGTGTTGTGCGAGTTCACATTCAAAATGAAGCAGCTCAAAGTTTAGTTCACACGTTTTTGAGCTCATTCACCCTCATTACTTCTCCTGTTTTCCAGCTGCATCAACCTACTCCTACATCAGACTTCCACTAGATCTGTGTCCGGTACATCTCTGATCCGCTGAGAGCAGGACCGCCGGACAGCTGGAGTCATGTGACCGAGGCTTTCCCGCGGTAATCACTGAATCAAGGATTCTCCTCCTCCTCCTCCTCTCCTCATCCATGTTGTCTTTCTGGTCCTCTGAAAACCTCTGACCTGTTGACTCCAGGCCTGGCTCCGCTCATCATGACTTTGGTTTGTTGTTGTACTTAAGTGAAATAGGATCTGGTGATAACACAGAGTGTTTTATTCTGAAAATTAACCGGATGTTTTCATTTTGTTTTGGTGAAACGTGACTTCCTGTCAGATTGATGCGTCGTGCTCCAGCATCCTGCAAAAATAGAAGTCTTGTATATCTGATCCGGAGGGCTCCGACCTGCCGGATCAGAGACAGAGGTGGAACGCAACAGAGCGGATCCAGTGGAAGTTAACACATTGACTAGAATAGAAACCTATCAGATCTGGTAGAATTTGTCCGTTACTCAGTTGGGCCTCCTGTGCATCACTACTGGCTTGCAAATTCAAAACAGTACAGTAAGTAAACACGGGTAGTCTGCTCACAGAAACAAACAAGATCAAGCTTTTACTTCAAAAAGCTTATCAGACTTGTTCCTTAACTACTTTACCCCTGGGACATATTCAAGTCCATGTAGTACATGCATGCATGGGGGCTGTAAATCTGACTTAGACTGTCATAAAACAAAGTGCTTGACACCTCTCAGCGCCTCTCAGAGCATGAAAGGTCTCCAGAGTGAACTACGCCCACGGACCCGTTAATGGGTTTCAAAATGTTTATCAGTTCACCCCACCCAGTATATCAGCACGTTTAACGAACACACTCTTTTAACCAATGACGCACAACATAGCATGAGAACATCAGTGGTAGTATGTGTTCTTTAGGTAATAGCTCTCTAATTGAATGCGCATGACAGTTCCTTTCTGGCTCTTCAAAACAGGAAGTAACTTTGAAAACATGTGATGGCTTCAGGGCCTGTCAGATGAGGTTAATCAGTTTAATTATATCACAATGAATGTTCTAATGTTAGTAAACAGTGTCCTTTAAAAGTGTGTGGGATCAAATATAAAGCAATCAAGTTAAGGCTCAGTGTTTAAGAGAATTAACTTGGCTTTACGCCCTGTGATAGGTTGGAGACCTGTCCAGGGTGTACCCTGCCTTCCACCCGAAACCAGCTGGGATAAGGTCCAGCACCCCCTGACCCCTAACGGGATAAGCGGTCAAGACAATGGATGGAACTTCACTTTACAGTCATATTAATTCTTCAAATATGTTGAAGAAAAATTGTACTAACTCTTTTAAAGTCAGCTGAAACTTGAGCACAGACTACACTCTTTACTAAAACTGGCTTCTGGCTTTAAAATAATGATAAGTAAATACATCATTTCAGGGCGCCATTGGCCTAGCGGTTTAAGTGCGCGCCCCATATACAGAGGCTCGTCGCAGAGGTCCCAGGTTCGACCCCCAGCCTCTAACATTTGTTGCATGTCTTCCCTCGCTCTGTACCCCCAACATTTCCTGTCAATTTCCATTCAATTCAATTTGCTTTATTGGCATGAACAAAGACATGTTGTTGCCAAAGCACATAAGATTCATATACATTCATTACATATATATTCTAGGGGTGAGGCCGGCTAAGGATTAGCTTAGTCAAATCTGATTCATCAGATTTTGCCCATAGTGGATGAATAGTGGACTGTTTGTTGTTTTTCCTTATTGACCCAAAGTCTGCATGATGGTGACCGCATGACAATATTACACATAACCCTTTACAATTAAGAGACTCATAGCTTAAAGTAAAAGGGACAACAGAATATTATAAGTATAAAACTTAGATTTTTTAAATCTATATTGCAAAAACAACGAGGTGATGAAGGAGAGAAAACTCAAATAAGGCCACCATCCGTTAAACATGGAACAACGCTCCACTATAGAATAAAGAATCAGGAGATATTTAAACAGTGTTCACACAGCAGAGAGCAGCACTGCAGAGGGTAGTTTGTCCAACTTAAGACTAAACATGTTTATAATGTTCAAAATCAAACCTGAACCAGCTAAAGGGTTTTTAAATCTCTTAACAGAACCTTTTAAAACAGTCTTTCATCTCGTCTTTGTCCGCTTGAGTCTTTTCAAACTGTACGTGAGGAAAACCATCGTGTGTACGGGCAGAAGTGCGCTCCTGTCTTTGTTGACTGTAAATCCTGTCTTTGAGAATATCCTCTCTGATGGTGTGGAGGTGGATGGGATGCTGTGGATTGTTTTTGAGGCTTCAGACAGCTTTGGGTATCCCTCCTCGTTCTTTTGGCCCCGTACAGTTTTTGTGTGGTCCGGTAATCCTTGATCTCACAGCTCTCTTCATGAAGCTGCTCCTCATCTTCATCACTAGTTTTAGGATCAACTGAAGTTTTATTTCCTGACATTTTGAGCTGCCATGAACGTAGAAAGATTTAAAGGCCAGCTGAGGTCTGCTCCACAGGTCCCCCCTAAATGGGAGAGTCCACCTTTAATTACCAGGGGAGATTTAATTACCACTTTAAGGAGATTTAACACTTCAAGATCTGTTCTCAGAATTACATTAAATAAGTTTATATTTATATCAAAATAGGATATATGAGACACTATTTTCACAGGAAACAGGAAAACAATGTAAAATTAGACATTGAGCACCCCCATGGTTTGAATGGAATGATCCACGTTTCACATGCAAATATTCGACTATGAGATTTGCAGTCGACTAAGGCTCGTTAGAACGAATCGTCCAATATTCAACTATTTGAGGTCACCCCTAATATATTCATAACATATTTTATACACATTAATGAATGATGGTGTCACCCATACAGCATATCTCACTTGATGCGGTATGCTCATAAAACCTTCACCTAAAATCTGATATTATGGGATGGTGCGTCCCTCAGGCTGTGACAGGCAGACACATATTTAGCAGCCAGAGGAGCTGCTGACCCTTCCCCCAGGAGAACTGACAGTTTCTCCTCTGGGGTTAATGTTGGGAAGGTTGTTACTACTTAAGTATTTTCCCTGTAGTGGGAATCTCTTAGTAAAGAGAACTTGCTGCAGTGGAGGTGGAAGTGCATCTCTGTCTCTATGTCCCCTGTAGAGCAGTGAGCACATAGACGCTCCTCTCTAGGCAGCCATGTCTGCCTGTGTCTCCCTGTCTCTACAGCCAGCTGGTGGTCACTCAGCCTGTATTTGGTCAGGAGAAGTCTTTGTTTTGTATCTCTGACACTGTACAGATTTTCAGATAATTTATAATCACGGTTTAGGGTCAAATAACAAATCATGCTACTTTTTCATTTCCTGTCTCTCTCCAGCTTTCCTATCCAAAACAGTCAAAAAATACTCACAAATATAACTTAAAAAAAAGAAAATACATCAGTTCTGCTAAGTATAATATATCTGTCAGAACTATCCAGACATGAAACATAAAAATGGACATCTTAAAAGAACTATAGCTCTACAAACTGAAGTCACATACTTCTCAGTTAGACAAGCAACTCGCCAAACCAGTGGGACATGTTGTAAATAACTGACTGACACATCCACACTCAATGTAATCACATTGTTTTCACACAGATTAAAATGATCTTAGAGCTGTCACCCCCCCCCCCCCTTCCCTCTCTCTCTCTCTCTCTCTCTCTCTCTCTCTCTCTCTCTCTCTCTCTCTCTCTCTCTCTCTCTCTCTCTCCCTCTCCCTCTCTCTCTCTCTCTCTCCCTGAGCCTCCCAGGCCCTCGGAGCCTCCGCCTGTAATGCACCTAAATGACTACCTTGAATGCTACAATGGCGCCAGGGCCAATTAGCTGTTAACACTGGAGACAGATCTATTCAGAAGCCGGAGAATGAGGCCTCCTGTAACGTGAAAGATTGATGCCCACTTTGCTAATGACAAGAGAAGGAGGCAATCTGTTGCTTGACTCAGCCCTGGGCTATGTTACAGGATAGTCAGCTGATTACTGTGAACCTGCAGGAGGAGGAGGAGGGGGAGGAGGGGGGTGCTGAGAAAACTGGAGATACAGTAAAAGCCACTGTAGGGGGTATAAACTCCTGTACACACGCACGTCTGTATAAGAGCATGTTGGAAGAAGTATAAGGCAATATGATTACATACGTGAGATAACTGATGTTTGACAACCATAAAGCTACTGACGTGGCTATCTCTTCATAATATGGGTTTCATAAAAACATCATGAATGCAGTGCTTAAAGTGACGTTTATGATGAGTCGGTCATTGCATGTTAACAGAAAGTCTTCGTAGCCACTGTTGCAGAGTGCTTCCCCATTGTGGAATAATGTTTGGTCCACTTAAAGGTCCTAAATAACGAAAAACTGTAAAAAACCTAGCATCCCTGTATATTTAGAAGTAAAAAGTGCCTCTGTGATGTTTCCTTTAGGGGTGGGAATTGCTCGAGTCAGCATCCATTCCTCTGTAGTCTTCAGTAAAACCTCTTCCATGTGAGCTCCGCTGTAAGTCGCGTACATCGTGGTCGTTTATAACAAGTAGGAGCATTCCCCTCTCGTTTAAAAGGAGCAGTATCTATCACGTAGGACTCCAATGCATGTTAAGTCTCCATCTTTCCTCTAGTCTCAGCCAGTCTCAGAGCTGCAGCAGCTTGTTCTCTTTTTTGTTTTAGCGCATTTCTAGCTCCTTTTCACCGCTGTCTAACAGGCCGCTGTCTTCTTCTTCTGCGGTCAATGAAGTGCTGTCCATGTTCCCCTCATTCATGCCGTTAGCGTCACTGTGTGGAGTCATTAAGTAGTGACGCAGTGAGTCAAATTAACAGGGAAATCTAGCGCAGTATTAAATTAAAATATCGATATTAAGCCCCCTTCATATTGATCAGGACAATGATAAATGGCCATATCGATATTTTGTCACGCCTCTAGTTTCTGCAGCCTACCTGCTAGGACAACATAGCTTCTACAAGGCAATTTGAATTAGCTCCTGTGGTGACATCACAACAGGAGTGATTTGCATGGGTGTGCATGCAAAACCACTCCCACTTCTACATCTCAATCAATTCTACTTCCTGCTACACTATCATGTCAAAGGTTAGACACAAATATCAACTCTGTTCCAGCACTGCAGCACCAAAGAAAATTGTGGTTGCATTTTATTTTTTTTAGTATTTTAATTTTGCTTTTTAGATTTAAACACATAAACAGAAAATAGACATAAGCTATATAAAGGACAGAAAAGAAGGAAACCTATTTTATGAAAGAAGTTAATATTACAGAATAAATACAGACAGTAGGTAGTTCCAAAAATAACAAAAATATTAAATATAAAAACGAAAAAAAGTTACAAAAATATACGAAAGACAAAAATGAATCTTCACCTCAAAGGTGATATTTAAGACAGTTTTGTTATACAGTGGCACAGTCCATCATGTGAAATGGCAGGTTTTCCATGTAGTCCAGATTGGGTTGCGATATCTTATAAAATGTTTTACTCCTATTTCTCAGGCAGTGAGTTATTTTCTATGATGGAACACATTTATTGATTTCAGAGAGCCAGAGTCCAATAGGAATGTCAATATTTGATTTCCATATTAAAGCGATACTTTTTTTTTTGCAATGATCTGCAAGACTTCTATAAGCTTGATAACATAAAATGAGCAAAGTTGCTTTTTATTTTTAACAACATGCCAGTTTATTTGTGCCAACTACTTTACCTCAGACTGACACAACAGTGAGATTCAACCACATACAGTTATACACCAAAGGCAAGAAAGTAGGAATAATAGTTATGTATCAATTACAGACTTGCTTCCCTTCATGTGGTCTCCTACTGTTCAGGGTCAGATTCTCTAGTGCTCACTGGCATGTGTTCTCCTGGAGAGCTCGCAGTGTTCGTCCTGGTGTTTTTCCACCTCTGCATCTTACTGCACCGGTTTAACACCCTCCTTCCTCAGGCAGCCAATCAGTGCAGTGCCTCTCGTTAAAGCATCCCTGCCCACTCAGGTCACTGAGAGGATACTGAGGGTAGAAACTGAGCGGCTGCAGATCCTCCATAGAGGATGATTTGTGATGTTTTTTACAACTGCTTGAAAGACAGCTAGGACATGTAATCATCCAAAGATATAATTATATGGGACGTTTAAATGATATAACAAAGAGTGATGAATAGAACTGCTGATGTTCTTGTTTGATCAGAGGTCATTTCAACGCATCAGTATTATTTTATTCCTTTTTCAGAGCCAGTGATTACTGGAGCTTTAACAAAGTACATACAGCCATAAAGCAGAGCTGTTTGAGTTTATTACAGACAGTATAAAAAAAACTGAAATTCCAGTAACAACATTGCATCGCCACAATGATTAGTAACCTGTACACATAGACAAAAGAACAACAAATCACCTTAATATAAAAGACCTAACACAACACTGTGTCCCAAACAGGACAGTGTGGACAGAAGCTGTCAGGCAGCATGCATGAGGACATGCACTTCAGTTATGCAGAGAACCATTCAGCAAAGAGGTGACACCCAACACACTCACACACTGATAACAAGACAGTCACTCGGTGCCAAGAGGAATGCATCGGTACCTGCCTCAGTGTGATTATGAGAAACAAACTGTTCCTTTGATGGTGATAATTGCTTGGGTAATCGCCAAGTGCAATTACATTTCTGGAACTGTTCTCTGCTCTTTGATGGAGTTTGAACACTACATAGCCTCTGTACTTATCCACTAATGCAGGTTCACAGCTTCACCTCAGAGTAACCTATTATTATCAGCTCGTCTCTTCAGCTCATGGCTTGGATATTACTCCTTGAAGGCTTTTGGAAAGTTTTGCATGATTAAATAGGAAACCTCTTAACCTTCTAGTACCCCATAAAATCGTGCCAATAGGTGTGTGATTTTGTCTTCCATGTGCAGGTTGGTTCTTATATTCTTAAGTCAAGTGTTTGCACCTTAAACTCACTGCTGACAGCACAACTAATAACTCTTGAAGAAGAATGTAAATACAGTATGAGTTTAAAATGTTGGCATGGTGGACGGGCTTCGACTTTAACTACTTAGTATAGGATTAGGGAGTGCTGGGGTGCCAAAGATTTCAGCGGCATGCTTATATTAAGTACAACCATGAGCATGTTATTACTTTTATACAAAAGTTCAAAAAGTAGCAAAAATAATTTATCAGTTATAAATAACAACTTATCATTTGGCCCCATCCACACAGCTAGTTCTGTGACTTGACTGGACATCAACACAAACCTTTCTCTACACTCTTACTCCTTTCTGTGTTTACAGCAGACCATCTCCTTTTTTTATCACATTCAATTATCTGTATATTTCAATTCATCATGCAATCTCTATCAATCCATCCATCCATCCATTTCCTTCCGCTTATCCGGGGTTGGGTCGCGGAGGCAACAGTCCAAGCACATCGACCCAGACATCCCTCTCTCCAGCAACACTGTCCAGCTCCTCCTGGGGAATCCTGAGGCGATCCCAGACCAGTTAGGATGTATAATCCCTCCAAGCAGTTCTGGGTCTACCCCGGGGTCTTCTCCCAGTTGGACCTGCCCCGAAGCATCTCCAAAAGCAGGCGCCCGGGCATCATGCAGTCTGTAAGATCCATAAGTCTGTTTGCTGGAACATTAAAGGGATAGTTTGTTTTATTTGAGACAGGGTTGTATGAGGTATTTTTCATTAGTAGGTGTAACCCACAGGGGATGCACCTTTGTTGATAAACTGGCTGCAGAACTAAAACTGAAGTCAAGCTATCAGCTACTGCAGACGGGGTCAATGCTGGCAAGAAAGTCTGACCCAAACACTGATGTTGCAAAAGCTGTTACAATTCACCATTCACCTCACTTCACCGCCTGCCTGCTGGACCACAATGGGATCTAGAGCTGATCTGCCCCCCACCTCTGGAACTCTCTCCCACCAGACATCCGTAACATCGACTCTCTTTCGATTTTCAAATCCCATCTCAAACCCATTTTTTTAAACATATTCCCTCTGATTACACATTTTCACAGCACTGTATCTCATCCTGTTAATTCTATTTATTATTTACACTGTATCATGTCATATTGATTTTATCAGACCAGTTTTTTATTGTTCTTTTAAAGGAACTCTGCCCTGTAAGGTGACCTTGAGTGCTTTTGAAGGCGCCTTTAAATACAATGTATTATTATTTTAAAGTTATATTTTTTGGCCTTTTTGCCTTTATTGAGGAAATGTGGTGAGCAGAGAGCGGGGGAACACATGCAGTAAATGGTTGACCGGCCGGGAGTTGAGCCGGTGAGCTCTGCATCGAGGACTATAGCCTCTGTACGTGGGGCGCTTAGACGGCTAGGCCACCAGCGCCACAAATGTATTATTATTATAATTAAAGCCCATCCACTATTTTTTTTTAAATCAGCACATATATGCTCTTCCTGTTGTGGTAGATAGCCTAGCTTCCATGTTTTCTCAACACATGGGCAGACCCAACCACCACCCCCAAAGGGTAATGTGCCTACTATTGACAAGTACCAGATATAACCCCACTTATAATAGAAAGTGAACTATCCCTTTAATATATCATATTCAGAACACCTTCACCTGTTACAGTTCCAGTGCTCTTAAACTGGATATCTCTCTCTTTAAAGCTGCTGTGAGGAACTTCTGGTTTGTATCGATTCTGGCGCCCCTTTGTTGACAAAGTGATACCTCTTATCTCTTGTCCTGTAAATGCAAAATGAGTGTCTTCAGATAATAACCTCATCCTGTTGTCTTTTAACATTTATATTTATCACACAATGTCATTATTTGCCATGAAAACAGCTAAAAAAAGGGTGTTTCTAGAGCGAGATGTCAGTCATCTGTTCTGACACCTACCCCCTCAGAACAGTTTCAGGCATTAAAGGTGACAAATCACGCTTTTTTCATCAATATATATTGGTCTAAGAGGTCCCCAAAACATGTCTTTAAAGTTTATGTTAAAAAAAACACTTTGAAATCAGATTTTGGTCTGACTGAAAAGCCCTCTTCTTCAGTCCTCCTCAGAACACTCTGTTTTCTCTCTGACCACGCCCCCTCAGGAAGTGGGTGTGGCCTCGGCTGTCCAGCACGTTGATCTAATGTTTACATGTTGGCTGAATATACACAGCTGCTCACAGACCCGCATTACTTCAACCCTCTGAATCTGATCCAGAATCTGATCCTCACGGAGAGGCGCCTGTAGCAGGACCTTTCTGAAGGATTGGTCACAGATTTAGTGTTTCTTGTTGTTTTATTTATCAGTATGTCGACGTGTGTCTTGGTACACAGCTACGAACATGTAGCTATGTGGCTATGCTAACTAGCGCTAGCACTTATCCATGATAAATAAAAATCATCCACTAGATCTTCAAATCTGCAGACGTGGGGAGTAAAACCGACCTCTGCCAGAAAGGCAGCAGGACCTTTCTGAAGGATTGGTCACAGATTTAGTGTTTCTTGTAGTTTTATTTGTCAGTATGTCGACGTGTGTCTTGGTACACAGCTACAGCTACGACACGTAGCTATGTAGCTATGCTAACTAGCGCTAGCACTTATCCATGATAAATAAAAATCATCCACTAGATCTTCAAATCTGCAGACGTGGGGAGTAAAACCGAACCTTGAGTTTATTAAGACAGCCTACAACTAGCATGCCTCCCTCCTAAGCTCCTTGTTAGCACACATGTGTGCAGGTAATGAAAAACAGAGGAGGGATTCAGTATTATTTATACAGTCTATGGGCTGAACAAGCTCCGAGCTCTGACTCCGTGACAGACCGGATATTGTTGTTACGTAACAAAAACACGGAAGTCTGAAACGGCTCGTTTCACACACATTTACAGAAAGGTGGAGAAATCAGAACAGGGGCAGAATGGATTTTTTTCATTCTCAGGGGGGTTTGTAGATAGGGAGACATGTTCCAGGTAGAGAACCATTCAAAGTCCATTTTGCATGATATGTCACCTTTAAAAATGACAACAGAGAAGGTATCGGTGTTGTTGTGGATGGTCTTGTTTGCTTTTGAGGGTCAGAAAGAGGCATCAGGATCAGTTTCAGTCTGTTTCTCAGCCAGTTAAAAACTCCTCATAGTGCCTTTAAATACCTTTTGTACGACCATACTGTTTGGACAAAACAAACAGCTGCATAATAAATAACAATGCACCTTACAGTAAGTCCACAGACCGAGCTGAACATTGTTTTAGTAAAAACATGGCCCTAAGTTTTCAGCTGACTCGATATTCGTGCTTTTGGAAATTATCCATTGAGTGGCACTCAGATCACAGACCAGCAGCATCATCAGACTTGTATGACTCAGTGTGTATCACGGGCCGTATGACTTCAGTTTCCGTGTCAAACTCTCTGAATCCAGAGAGCGGGAGACACTACCCAGGGGGCATTTTTTGTTCCTTGAAAAAACCTTGTAGAGTCCCTTTGACACACTATCTCTTAATCAGTCCTGACAGGTAGAATTTATGACAGAGCTATCATGTAAATCACAAACAAGCTTGTCATTATGAAGACGTACCACGATGGGTGCTTTTAAAAAGTGCTGGAAGGGCGAGTGTGCGTGTGTGCTTGCGTGTGTGTGTGTGTGTTGCATGTGATCGTGTGAACACGCACAGTATTCTGGGAAGTTTTCCAGAGATTGGGGAAATCCACCTTCCACACAACAAACATCTTTAACCACAGAAACAAATCTCTGTTAAAGAAATTTTTGTCTCATTACAGTAAATAACATTTCATGGTCCAGAAAGCCACAAGTTTCCCAGCTATTATGGCCGTGTTACACGCACGCTGTGAGTTATATGACAGTGAAATGAGCTTACACAAGAGCGCAGACTCAAATATAGTTTATCTCTTTAACAGTTGGGAGGGTTTTTGGCATCTGTGAATAGACTAATTACCTAAAAGTACTCCAAATGTTAGTCTTTTAATTCACCCAAAGCCATCTGAGACTCTTTTTTCATTTCAGATGACGGCTTTAAAGATAAAGAAGTAATTCTAGTGGTGGACTTATTCAGGAAATCAGGGCTCATACTGTTTTCAGTTTTAAGATAATAGTTTGGTCAATAGCCAATCCATGTGATGTTGTATTTTTTAAGTCACAGTTGAAGCTTATTTTATCTTTTAATATTTAACTCCCTTATCTGGGTCAGCTACCCAATTTAATAAAACCTTCATCTCACTATTTTTGAATGAGCACAAATTAAATCATACAAATTTACAGAATAGTCCTTTATTCAAACGCTCTGTCACCTTAAAAGGATTATTAAAAACAATGCCATTTTTAGCTTTACAGTCACAAACTCATTAAGAAGACATTTTTAGTCCCAACAAATAATGTAAGGGTGTTCAAGGCCCTAAATAATGCATTATCACTTTTTAATTGTGCACCACTTTGTCCCTTTTGTGGCTAAACATGTGTCTAACTATTGAAATTAAGCCATTAACTGCAGTCTAAAAAAATCTTTAAATTCTAGAAAAGAATGTCTAAAAAATGTAATTAAATATGAAAGTATTTAGAAAAGCTGTTGATTAAATTAAGGATAGATCATGAATAATATTATTCAGCTAAATGATGATTGGCTGATATCTGTCAACAGAACCAGTATCAGCCAATACCAACACACAGCTGACATACCTATGCATCCCAAGCATCATCACCTTGAGCTTTGAAACATGACCTAACTCCAAATATAGTATGGTCTGTGTGTAAACCCAATTTATATCATGTCTCGGTTAGCATTGGATGCTTCTGGACTCCTTAATGTCTATTAAATCCAATAATGGTCAACTCAAAGTACATTACCTCCCTTATTATGAAATAAAAAAACTTCTGTATCACATCACAGAAGCTTCCATCCTTCACTGTCTGCTTTAAAATACAGTAAACACCATTAACCATTCAACACTCACAGCATGCTGTTAAAGGTCCACTACTCTTCAGTGCGACTCCACCGTCTTTCTGTTTTTGTGTTAAACCACCTTGAGGTCAAATCAGTTGTCTTTTGAGAGCTTCTTTTATGGACTCATAAAGAACAAAGCACCTCACTGAGTAAACAAATCACACACTCAGCCAAGAGAAGGAAAAGGGAACATCAAAGCGGGTTTATAATCATTTAAAGGTCAGCAGCTGGGAGGGTGCAGACCGGCTTATGGCTGACTCACTGGTTAGTTAGTCGGCTGGTGTGTGGAGGATGGCTCTCTGGTCGGCTGAATTGAAGGATGAATATTAAGCAGAGAGACTCATAACAAAATAACAGACCCAAAGACCTGACACTGCAGTGAATCAGTGAACCTTTCCATTTGAACTTCCTCCAGTATCACTCTATCAGTGTGTGTTTTCTGTGTGTGTCATGCTGCAGACTAGACTGCAGACATACTGCTGTTTAACGAAGGAAAGACGCCAGCCTCAGTGGGACCCTGAAGAGAACAGAGCTCAGATATGATGGAGAGTGCTGAGAACACAGACACACACTCGCTCTGATCTTTGCTCTGCCCCTGCAGAGGGAGAACTGCCACTGGGGTCTTTGACTGTGACCCTCTCCTCGCCTATAAGGCCAAAGGTCACGAACCTTGGCGTGTGCCTTTTGAAATAGAGCAACAGGGGCCTGCTGTCGGACTGATTGGCAGGATGACGATTACCAGAAAGCTGAAAATAATTGGAGAGTGGACTTCTTTGCTTTTCACCTTACAGAACATGAAGGGAATGGATACATGTAGGGCTGAAACTCACAATTTATTTCATTTTTATCCACTGATTATTACAATGATGAGTCCATGTTATACTTATAAATCCATGTTTCCCTCAGTCCCTTTGTTGGACTTTTCAATCAAAAGCTCAAACATTTACCAAATTACATCTTTAAATGGCCTCTTATGACAAATCAACAAAATATCTTGATGATTTATGTTATTAATGACTAAGAAAAGCAGCAAATCCTCATGTTTTAACAGTAAGAAAAACCAATGGTACATATATTTTCTGAAAAAAGTTATCAAAATAATGATAATGGCTTTTCTTTTGATGGATTAATCAATCAATCAATCAATCAATCTTTATTTGTATAGCGCCAAATCACAACAAACGTTATCTCAAGACGCTTTTACAAACATAGGTCTAGACCACACTATGTCAAATTATGAACAGAGACCCAACACCAAGACAGGGTAAGACTCAGTCTGACCCCACCTTAATCCATCATGAGCATTGCACATCGCAGTATTTAGCTAGTTACAGTGGAGAGGAAAAACTTCCTTTTAACAGGCAGAAACCTCAGGCAGAACCAGACTCATGTTAGACAGCCATCATGCCTCGACCGAGTTGGGTCTGGAAAGACAGATAGAGGGGAGTAAGGGAGAGAGGTGATAGTGATGAGACGAGTCGTAGAAGCTGTTGCCGCTGGAGTCCAGCACGTCCGTATCAGCTGGAGTCCAGATCGTCCGCAGCAGGAGGACGTCTACGGCAGCTCAGAGGAATCTACGAGACAAGGGAGCTCAGGGACTCCAGAAAGGTCTATGGTTAGTAACTTTAATGGGACAGGCAGAGTTAAAGTAAGTGATGATGGGGTTGGGGGGAAGAGGGTGAGCTAGGATCCCAGTGTGTCAGTGTGCCAGTTCCCCCGGCAGTCTAGGCCTATAGCAGCATGACAAAAGCTGGTCCAAGCCTGATCCAGCTCTAACTATAAGCTTTATCAAAAAGGAAAGTTTTAAGCCAATAATCAACTCATCTTTGCAGCTCTAGATATATAATGTCTTTACTTTTGCATCTAAATTATGCTGTTGGTATTTATAAAATTGAGTCTATTTGTTGCACCACTTACAAAGCATTATAAACCATTTGTAACATTTGTATATATCTTAAATCTGTATTCTTTTATTCATCTATTTGTATTTTTACTTATTTTATCACGTTCTCGATTGTACTTCTGTCTGTGTTGCTGCAACACCTGCATTTCCCCCCTGGGATCAATAAAGTAATATCTTATCTTATCTTAAAATCCCTTTCAGCATGACTTGTGTTATACAAGTTACAATTCATGTTGTAGTTCTAAGCAGAATCCCTTTTTGAAAGCCATTATCTCATTTCATGATTAGAAATGTTGAAGTTGCATACAATGTTCTTGCTTGCTATTTAAGCAGGCAGCAACCATCACTTATTTTGGCTAAACATTTTTGATTTGACATTAATCGGCCCAGATTAATTCAGGCCAACACAAAAACAGTGAAATCCCTAAAACAAACTCATAACATATTGTACAGGCTGAGATCAAACTTGAGAAAGCTACACAGCAATGGGATGATCACAAACATTGTAAAAAGGTAGCCTAGATTTCTGCAGTGAAATGAAAGTGACTACTTTACCTTCATATGTGCAGGGAAAGTTGAACCAGGAAGTTTTGTGCAAAATCAAATACAATGTACAATTTGTGCCTTTTTTAAAAAAGTACTTTTTGTCAATAATAACTTACAGTGTCTGAAAAGGTGTATTAATATGCAACAGCATGAACAATCTCTTTTATATATTATATATAAACATATGTCAAAAGCAAATGCAACAAAAGAAATGTGCTGCAATAAAAAAAAATAACATGCTTTAAAAAGCCAAAACAGCTGCATTAAAAAGGATAGATACACAAATGATGCAAATGCTAGCACCCCTAGTGGCCTGGAGTACATCCATTGTCATACCTCAAATTTTTGCTATTTCTTTTGCTAGTGCTTTCAGTGTGTGTGTGTATGTGTGTGTTTCTGGATTTTCAGCATTCATCTAATAACAGAGTTTGCTGGTAATGCAGTTTTTGTGTCTTTATATTTCCTGTTTGCAGCATGTTTCCACTGTTGGGCCGGTTTTAGTTGCGTTCATTCATTTGCATCGTCTCTGAGTTTGCAGCACATTTCTCTTAATGATTATCTTCATGTAGCCTTTATTCCTTTATTCCTTTATTCCTCTATTCCTTTATTCAGATCCCCATTAGCTGCCACTAACGCAGCAGCTACTCTTCCTGGGGTCTTGTTAGCCACCAGACAATATTCTATGATTTAGCCAAGGATGATGCATGAGTAGAGTGTCATTTCTCTGCTGTCTTCTTGGCAATTTGAAGCTTGTGCCATCACTGTGAAGGCTGGACCACAAACCTTTGCAATATTTGTTAAGTCACGTTGCATTAGATGACTGTGTGTATGTTCAAGTAGGACACTTGAGAGTCTATATCCAACTCTCACCTCTCAGCTGTGTAGTGCATTTTAGTATCATGTTATTCAATAAAAATCAGCAAACTTATTTTTTAAATCACTCTTATGAGAGAAACTAGCGAATGAGAGCGTGAGTACATTTCTTCAGAGGTTGGCTGAGACCAAAAATGGAGCAAAAACAGGAGTGGATGTCAGACTTTAAGAAACACAGTTGTTTCCATCGGCTCCAAGAGTCCAAAAATCCTTCACCAGAGTTTGAAACACGAGAGATTTTCACCTGAATGACCTCGCTAAGATAATCTCAGAAAGTGTAACATGCCATTTTTCCTCCCACTCGTTCCCCTTCACTCTTAACTACTATCTCAGAGCCCCCCCACAAGCCTCTAAAGTCAGGCTGTCTGCTGAACTGTGGATAATTGTTGAGTGTAATACCAGGCAGGAAATGCAGTGATCAAGTCCAGATGACAAGACAAGAGCGAGGGGAGAGCTGGTGAGACAGGCAGACAAACAGGGAGAGAGACACGTGAGCTAAAGGACAGGGATCATGATGGTTATAATCTAAACGTGATAGTTACAAATCAGCTCCTAAAGGGACATCCACATTCGATTAAAGAAGCTTGTCACGTGTTGTTAATGGTAGAAAGGTGTCTGCGTTACTCTCCAGTTTACCCCTCTCCTAATTGAACAATTACACATGATTCAGCCGTACTTGAGCAGCACTTAAAACCTATTTGCTTTTAATTCCCCTTGAGGCTGTGTTCTAGTACAATGATCACATCTGCCAGTTTGACCTAGCACAGTTTGGACAAGTGAGTGACATTGTTTGCCTTTAGAGTAATAGCTGTCATTATGGGGAATTACCACTCTGCCCCAAACACCCAAACATTCAGTGAAAAAAAAGCAGCCCACAGCGCTCTGTCTCTATCTGCCCCTCTGCTGCTGGTGCCTTGTTACAATCAATTAAGCTGATTACAAGCACTATCTTCACCACTTCAAAGGAGGGCCATTACAGCGGGTCAGACTAACTGTCTCTTCACTGCGCTGCCCTGTTTTGTGTCTCCAAGAAAGAAAGAGGCCTTGCATATGTTGTGCTGGAACATCTGAGGTGCTGAAATCTGTTGATAAAAAAGCACAGCAGTCTATAAAATACTAACTTTGTGATTAAAGGATGAATGGCAGGTAATGATTGGAAGACAATTGGTGTTGTCTATATCCCCTTTCAAGTTAAAGGTCGACTCCCTGTTGGGTCAGACGGCAGGTCAAATAATAAACGGAGGGACAAAGAGAGAGAGAGAGAGAGAGAGAGGGAGCGAGACACCAAGTCTAGACGGCGTATTTAGGGACCCTCCCTGATTGCTTTGTTCTTCGGCATTTCTTCAGGTAATTACCCCAACAAACTACCAAGAGCCCTTTCACATCTGAGGGAAGTGAGACCAGAGGAACGGATGAATAAGTAAGAGATTAATAAATGAGTGTGTGTTTGTTGTGATGCATGGAGGAGTGTCAGGGCCTGAGCTTATGAGACACCCACATCTAAAAATATCTGCAGCAGTGTGATACCATGCAATAACAGAACTACTTTGACCAGTGATAGTGATGGTCTCATGCTCTTTGAGTTAATGATGTTTGTATGCTGTTGCCCCCTGTGATGGTCTTTAGAGAGAACAGGTTGCTGCTCTTTAAGATCAAAAGATAAGTCAGGGTGTGTTTGAGATAAAGTTTTATGAAGACTGTCTGGCTAAACTGGCATATGATCATTCAGAGTGTTTCCTTACTTTTAGAGCAATCACAATGTAAATTCCTCTTGAAACCAACAGGAAGTGAGTCACTTCAGAATTACAGTTGTTGCCAAATACCAGTATACTCCAAACAGATTCCCCCTCCAGTTTGTCACGACTCCATGTCTCCTAGCTGTTTCTCTGATGACATGAATCCAGCACTTAACTTTTTGGGGCTCTTAGTGTTCTATATTTATCAGACATTATAATGTATTATCATGTTTGCCTTACAACTGATGTTTTATCACAGAATTGCTCTATCATGATATTATCGCCATGGAGCGCCATGTATTAGGTGCTGTGTTATATTTTATCATTTAGTATCTTGTTGTGTCGTATCGTATTCTACTATAACCTTTATGATCGAATCGTACGTATAGTCTTTTGTCCTGTCTTATCCTATTGTATCATATCGTATCGTCTCTTATCGTATTGTATCGTATCATGTCTCACTGTATCGTAACGTCTCGTATCCGGACTTGTCTTATTGTATTGTATCGTAACATCTCGTATACTGTCTTATCGTCTCGTCTCTTATCTTCTCGTATCCTGTCTTATCTTATCGTATCGTAACATCTTGTATCCTGTCTTATTTTATCGTATCATAACATCTTGTATCCTGTCTTATCTTATCTTATCACATCGTAACATCTAGTATCCTGTCTTATCTTATCACATCGTAACATCTGGTATCCTGTCTTATCTTATCACATCGTAACATCTTGTATCCTGTCTTGTCTTATCGTATCGTAACGTCTTGTATCCGGTCTTGTCTTATTGTATTGTATCGTATCGTAACATCTCGTATCCTGTCTTATCTTATCGGATCGTAACATCTGGTATCCTGTCTTATCGTCTCGTCTCTTATCTTCTTGTATCGTAACATCTTGTATCCTGTCTTATCTTATCGTAACATCTCGAATCGTAACATCTTGTATCCTGTCTTATCTTATCGTAACATCTTGTATCCTAACATCTTGTAGAGTAATATCTCGTATCGTAACATCTTGTATCGTAACATCTTGTATCGTAACATCTTGTATCGTAACATGTCGTATCGTAAAATCTTGTATCCTGTCTTATCTTATCGTAACATCTCGTATCGTAACATCTTGTATCGTAACATCTCGTATCGTAACATCTCGTATCGTAACATCTTGTATCGTAACATCTTGTATCGTAACATCTTGTATCCTGTCTTATCTTATCCTAACATCTTGTATCGTAACATCTTGTATCGTAACATCTCGTATCGTAACATGTCGTATCGTAAAATCTTGTATCCTGTCTTATCTTATCGTAACATCTCGTATCGTAACATCTTGTATCGTAACATCTCGTATCGTAACATCTCGTATCGTAACATCTTGTATCGTAACATCTTGTATCGTAACATCTTGTATCCTGTCTTATCTTATCCTAACATCTTGTATCGTATCATCTTGTATCGTAACATCTCGTATCGTAACATCTCGTATCGTAACATCTTGTATCCTGTCTTATCTTATCCTAACATCTTGTATCGTAACATCTCGTATCGTAACATCTTGTATCGTAACATCTTGTATCGTAACATCTTGTATCCTGTCTTATCTTATCCTAACATCTTGTATCGTAACATCTTGTATCCTGTCTTATCTTATCGTAACATCTTGTATCGTAACATCTTGTATCGTAACATCTCGTATCGTAACATGTCGTATCGTAAAATCTTGTATCCTGTCTTATCTTATCGTAACATCTCGTATCGTAACATCTTGTATCGTAACATCTCGTATCGTAAGATCTCGTATCGTAACATCTTGTATCGTAACATCTTGTATCCTGTCTTATCTTATCCTAACATCTTGTATCGTAACATCTTGTATCCTGTCTTATCTTATCCTAACATCTTGTATCGAAACATCTTGTATCGTAACATCTCGTATCGTAACATCTTGTATCCTGTCTTATCTTATCGTAACATCTTGTATCGTAACATCTTGTATCGTAACATCTCGTATCGTAACATCTCGTATCGTAACATCTTGTATCCTGTCTTATCTTATCCTAACATCTTGTATCGTAACATCTTGTATCGTAACATCTCGTATCGTAACATCTTGTATCTTAACATCTTGTATCCTGTCTTATCTTATCCTAACATCTTGTATCGAAACATCTTGTATCGTAACATCTCGTATCGTAACATCTTGTATCCTGTCTTATCTTATCCTAACATCTTGTATCGTAACATCTTGTATCGTAACATCTTGTATCTTAACATCTTGTATCCTGTCTTATCTTATCCTAACATCTTGTATCGTAACATCTTGTATCGTAACATCTTGTATCGTAACATCTCGTATCGTAACATCTTGTATCGTAACATCTCGTATCGTAACATCTCTTATCGTAACATCTTGTATCGTAACATCTCGTATCGTAACATCTCTTATCGTAACATCTTGTATCGTAACATCTCTTATCGTAACATCTTGTATCGTAACATCTCTTATCGTAACATCTTGTATCGTAACATCTTGTATCGTAACATCTTGTATCGTAACATCTCGTATCGTAACATCTCGTATCGTAACATCTCGTATCGTAACATCTTGTATCCTAACATCTTGTAGAGTAATATCTCGTATCGTAACATCTTGTATCGTAACATCTTGTATCGTAACATCTTGTATCCTGTCTTATCTTATCCTAACATCTTGTATCGTAACATCTTGTATCGTAACATGTCGTATCGTAAAATCTTGTATCCTGTCTTATCTTATCGTAACATCTCGTATCGTAACATCTCGTATCGTAACATCTTGTATCGTAACATCTCGTATCGTAACATCTCGTATCGTAACATCTTGTATCGTAACATCTTGTATCCTGTCTTATCTTATCCTAACATCTTGTATCGTAACATCTTGTATCGTAACATCTCGTATCGTAACATGTCGTATCGTAAAATCTTGTATCCTGTCTTATCTTATCGTAACATCTCGTATCGTAACATCTTGTATCGTAACATCTCGTATCGTAACATCTCGTATCGTAACATCTTGTATCGTAACATCTTGTATCGTAACATCTTGTATCCTGTCTTATCTTATCCTAACATCTTGTATCGTATCATCTTGTATCGTAACATCTCGTATCGTAACATCTTGTATCGTAACATCTTGTATCCTGTCTTATCTTATCCTAACATCTTGTATCGTAACATCTTGTATCCTGTCTTATCTTATCCTAACATCTTGTATCGTAACATCTCGTATCGTAACATCTTGTATCGTAACATCTTGTATCGTAACATCTTGTATCCTGTCTTATCTTATCCTAACATCTTGTATCGTAACATCTTGTATCGTAACATCTCGTATCGTAACATCTTGTATCTTAACATCTTGTATCCTGTCTTATCTTATCCTAACATCTTGTATCGTAACATCTTGTATCCTGTCTTATCTTATCCTAACATCTTGTATCGAAACATCTTGTATCGTAACATCTCGTATCGTAACATCTTGTATCCTGTCTTATCTTATCCTAACATCTTGTATCATAACATCTTGTATCGTAACATCTCGTATCGTAACATCTTGTATCTTAACATCTTGTATCCTGTCTTATCTTATCCTAACATCTTGTATCGTAACATCTTGTATCGTAACATCTTGTATCGTAACATCTTGTATCGTAACATCTTGTATCGTAACATCTTGTATCGTAACATCTCGTATCGTAACATCTTGTATCGTAACATCTCGTATCGTAACATCTCTTATCGTAACATCTTGTATCGTAACATCTCTTATCGTAACATCTTGTATCGTAACATCTCTTATCGTAACATCTTGTATCGTAACATCTTGTATCGTAACATCTTGTATCGTAACATCTCGTATCGTAACATCTCGTATCGTAACATCTCGTATCGTAACATCTTGTATCGTAACATCCCGTATCGTAACATCTTGCATCGTAACATCTCGTATAGTAACATCTTGTATCGTAACATCTCGTATCGTAACATCTCGTATCGTAACATCTCGTATCGTAACATCTCCTATCATAACATCTGGTATCGTAACATCTTGTATCCTGTCTTATCTTATCGTAACATCTCGTATCACAACATCTCGTATCATAACATCTCGTATCATAACATCTCTTATCGTAACATCTCGTATCACAACATCTCGTATCATAACATCTCGTATCGTAACATCTTGTATCGTAACATCTTGTATCGTAACATCCCGTATCGTTACATCTTGCATCGTAACATCTCGTATCGTAACATCTCGTATCGTAACATCTTGTATCGTAACATCTCCTATCATAACATCTCGTATCGTAACATCTCGTATCGTAACATCTCCTATCATAACATCTCGTATCGTAACATCTTGTATCGTAACATCTCGTATCGTAACATCTCGTATTGTAACATCTCGTATCGTAACATCTCCTATCATAACATCTCGTATCGTAACATCTTGTATCCTGTCTTATCTTATCGTAACATCTCGTATCACAACATCTCGTATCATAACTTCTCGTATCGTAACATCTCGTATCGTAACATCTCGTATCGTAACATCTCCTATCATAACATCTCGTATCGTAACATCTTGTATCCTGTCTTATCTTATCGTAACATCTCGTATCCCATCTCGTATCGTAACATCCCGTATCGTAACATCTCGTATCGTAACATCTCGTATCGTAACATCTCCTATCATAACATCTTGTATCGTAACATCTTTGTATTTTTAATGTTCTTGCCGGTATATTATTCAATAACATTGGAGTTTTATGAACTGAAAACTGTTTTCTGTGCAGAGTTTTGGTCCTGTAGCTTCTGTTTTGTCACCCCCTGTAAATAGATCTTGACTGGGTTTTATAAAGTGAGTAAAATCTACCAGGTTAGCTAGATGCTAATTATTCCCTGTTCTCTCAGTATTTGTGTGTTTTTAACAACAACTAAGCCACTGTAGCTTGAAAGAACTTAATATGTTGGTGTTGTTTCCACAGCTTTTTGAACAGCCCTCAAGTGATGGAAAAATCTGTTGATGCAGGTTAAAGTTGACCTGTATAATTTATGCTGTCAGCTGCAGACACACTTGTTTTATTGCATTCATTTGGCACAGGAGAAATGGCCCTGACACTGATTCACTGAAAACAAATCAGAGTTGCAGGCGGTGATTTACGGGCTGATGTTCAGGCGCTGCATTCAAGTTTGATAGTTAAGTAATTCATTAAATAAATAAAACTCTAAATGTGTTGACCAAAAAATAGCTCAAACACGCTCGGTGCCAAACCCCAATTATACTTTCTCTGAGAACAATCCTAACTGTGGAGCTGTCATTACAGAGGTATTTACAAGAGCTCCACCTTATCCACTACCCACATAAAGGCATTGTGACAGGATGATTTTCATAGGCTGCCATTAAATCTGACTGGAGCTAGTCAGAGCACATCTCTAATGTGTTCCCATAGCTTAGAACCAGTAATGTACAAATTCATTCATATCCATCTATTAAGTAATTATGATATAACAGTGATTAGGTGGTTATGCAAACATGAACCCAAAGGGTGAGAAGGAGGTCAATGCAAAGCAGCCTGAAGGTGAAGGTGTCACACCTTCAAACATAAGTAAGACAACTTTGAACATTGTCGCTAATGGTTTATGTTCCTTTGAAGTGATTGGTAACTTAAAGATGCATCCACCTGCTGCTCTGTCGCCTGTTTGTCAGGACAGAATCTCTCTCCACTTTTTAATATCAGAGATTGTTCCTCAGGTAGCTCCTCAGGCTGCTCTCACACCTGTGCCTACTAACTGTTATTATTTCCTGACCTGGGACTAGATTAAGATTGACACAAACTGTTTTGCCACAATGCTAACCAGTTCAGAATGCTAACAGAAACCTAGTTTTTGCCACAGTGTCATCAGTCAGCAGTGAAACGTGCCAGAGTCCATTAGGCGGAATGATTTAATGTGACGTGTGTGATCAGGTTGTCTCTGCTGCTTTTGCTGTTTCAAATGAAGAACCATTGTTATAAGGTTTTGGCCAATCAGAGTCAAGTATTTAACACATGCGAGTTATACAACCTTTCAGCTCAAATAAAAGAGGCTCAGATGTTTTAAGCTTAGCTTTTATTAAACTTTGATTTAATGGTGTGTTTATAAGTATGTATGCTTTTAGATTCATTCTAAACTTTTATTATTATGTTTATTATTGTTTTCATCATTGCTATTTGTATTATTATTATTTTTTATCATTATTATTATTATTATTATTATTATTATTAATATAGTTATTATTAATATATGTATTATTATTTCATTCTTTTCATTATAAGAATTAGTATTATAATTATTACTTTAAGATATATTATATTTTTATTATTGTTGTCATCATGATTATTTTATTTTTTAAATTATTACTATTAATTTTGTATTATCATTATTATTATTATTATTATTATTATTATTATTATTATTATTATTATTGTTATTGTTATTGTTATTATTATTGTTATTATTATTATTATTATCATTATTATTATTTTTACTACTAGCAGTATTGTTATAATTATTATTGTTATTATTAGTAGTAGTATTACATATTATTAATATTATCAATATTATTATTATTGCAACTTTAAGTATAGCTATTATTTTCAGTATTATTGTCATCCTTATTTTTATTTTTTAAATTATTATTATCATTTTTATTATTATTATTATTATTATTATTATTATTATTATTATAATCATTATTATTAATGTTTGTATTATTATTGTTATTTATTATTTATTTTTATTTTTTATTTTATTATTATCATTATTTTTAATTATTATTATTAATCCAATTCTGATTATTGTTTTTTTCTTCTTCTGTCATTACAAACAGTTGGATCAGACCAAACACCATAAAAGGCTGGACAGTGCTTCTGTTAAAGCCTCATATTCAACATCCTCACAGTGTGAATCTGGAAATAACCTTTAATCAAATGTAGGCGCCACTGGAAGCTTTATCTTAATTGTATGGAAAACAGCCGTGCACTGCGTCACCCTGCACAGACAGAGTGATACTGATGAGCTGTGTTTGAATGATGGATCACTGACGACAAGCCATGAAAATATGACTTGTGGTTGGCTGTGTGAGTAGTTAAAAACATCATCTAAGTGTTCATGTGAATACAAGCCTTAACCTTTAAATGTTTTATGTGTTGATTGAATTTATATCCATCATGTGAGTTAAAGAAGACCAACTGAACGACACAACTGTAATCAGTGACGATCCAGGGCTTGTTCTAATTTGTGGCCCACATCCTGTTTGGGAAAAACAACAAGAACAACACCTCTGGACTCCAAACAAATTTAACATTAGATTCCAATAAAACAAATGACGGTGAGACACACCTGGAAGGAGCAGATTTCAGTTTTATTATGAAGGTCTCTGGGCCCCTTTGATTATATCCTCGCCACATTTTTCACACTTGAACTGGTGTCCTGTGTGGAAAATAATACGTGCTCTGCTTCGCATGTCAGTGAAAATACAAGTAAAGTCATTGGTTCAACACAGTGATGTTTATCTATGATCAGCTTTTGCTGCTCTGATTATAGAGAGCTCTCACCTAACCTAACATTTCCTCTGGAAGCTGTGAAGTCCTCTCTCCGGTATTAAATACATGTTGGAGCAGAAGAGTCTTCACACCTTCAAAACAATTCCAGATAAGATTTCCTTTTTGTATATCTGGAGATGAAAACTTTTAGATTGTTGCCTTCCCTTATCATAAAGTGGGGCATTAGTGTGAGGTGTTTATGAAAGAGGTAAACTGTTGGATGGTTTAGGATATAATCTGCTGTCAGATGCTTTTGATATGACTTCCCTGAGACATTTAGAGACGAATCCTCTCTGTTAACGTCACAGATGAAGGGTAGATAATTTGTGCAGAAGGCGCCAAATGTCGTGTCTGGGCTTCTTCTGCACCAAATCCACCGATACGCCTGCAAGCACGAATCGATCACCGCTTATCAAACCCATAAATCTGCAGAGTTAATTAAAGGGAGTGATGTAGCTGATAACGAGTGTCACAAATTGGTTTACTGTTTCAGTGAATCAACACGTTACATTTGGAGAGACTTATTGCTCACTTGTTTGGAAATTACAAGACGTCAGGATCTAAATTACACAGTTTGTCACATTTTATGGCGGTCCAAGGATCAGGATGCTGCCCACACATTGTTACAATAATCCTGTCGTTTAAAGTCTTCAGTTATCAGGTCCCTCTCCTTTGGAACAAGTCAGGGTCTTGGAGGCAGACACCTTCTCTACTTTAAGAGTAGGCTTCAAACTTTCCTTTTTGATAAAGCTTATAGTTAGATCTGACTCAGGCTGGGACCAGCTCTTAGTTATGCTGTTGTAGGCTTAGACTGACACACTGGGATCCTATCACTTACTTTAACTCTCCCTGTTCCATTAAAGTTACTAACCATAGACCTTTCTGGAGTCCCTGAGCTCCCTTGTCTTGTAGGTTCCTCTGGATCCTTCTCTACACTGGCTCCTTCTTCTGACGTACAAAGCTCTTCATGGTCAGACACATTTGTATCTTAAAGAGCTCATAGTGTCCTATTACCCCTCTAGAACACTACGCTCCCAACATGCAGGCCTGCTTGTGTTATCTAAAGTCCCCATAAAGTAGTATGGGAGGTAGAGCCTTCAGTTATCAGGTCCCTCTCCTTTGGAATCAGTCAGGGTCCAGGAGGCAGACAGCGTCTCTACTTTTAAGAGTAGGCTTCGAACTTTCCTTTTTTGATAAAGCTTATAATTAGAGCTGGATCAGGCTTGGACCAGCTCTTAGTTATGCTGCTGTAAGCTTAGACTGCCCGGGGAACTGACACAATGCAATCCCCTCTCTCTGTCTGTTTTTTATTATTATTATTTTAACCCTCCTTGGAGTCCCTGAGCTCCCTTGTCTCGTAGGTTCCTCTGGATCTCTGCAGCTGTGTACGTGTCAGACTCCAGCAGCTACAACTACAACTCTCTCTCTCTCTTCATCTCCCTCTATCCCTCTCTCCAACACGGTTTTAGCAGATGTGTGTCTAACATGAGTCTGGTCCTGCTGGAAGTTTCTGCCTGTTAAAGGAAGTCGGTCTCTAAAGTCTCTAAAAAATAGTATGGGAAGTAGAGCCTTCAGCTATCAGGCACCTCACCTTTGGAATCATGTACCAGTCAGGGTCCGGGAGGCAGACACCCTCTCCACTTTTAAGAGTAGGCTTCAAACTTTGCTTTATGACAAAGCTTATAGTTAGATCTGTCTGAAGGCTTGGACCAGGTCTTAGTTATGCTGCTATAGGCTTAGTCTGACACATTGAGCTTCTGTCTGTCCTTCTGTTGAATGTTGCAGACTCGGAATGTGTAAGCGGTTTTTGCCATGGTATACTTGCACTGTTTTTGCAGCACCATGGAAAGTAATGATCTTTATTTTTACCCGCTACCTTCAGAAGACACAAATGCATCTTTTGAATCATCCTGCTTGTGTAAAACCTCCGCCTGTCTCTGCTTAAACATCAGATATTTCCTACATTCCTCCTGGAAACCACTTCTTTTGATTGAAGAAAAAACAACATTTTAAATCTTGGCCAGGCGGTCTGAAGTGTCTCCCTCATTTTGGTGCCTCTCCCTCTCATTTCGCTCTGCCATCCTAAACCTCTCTCCCACAACTCTGGTCCCCACCCCTGCTTTTTCTCACACACACACTCACACACACACACACACACCAAAACACTCAGCAATATTGCTTTGTCAGCCGACGTTTAGAAGATTAACCTCGAACTTGCCAAAGGGCATCCCAGCCACCCCCTCCCTCCACCCTCCATCCTCCTCCCCCGCCTCTCTCAGTGTTTCCCTCCCTGCAGCTCGCTCTCTGTGAAGCCTTGCGCAACAAGTGGCGCCGCTGCAGAGCCCCCTGGGTATTAGAGGGTTGAGTGGCGTCCCAGAGAGCCATAATTACACCAGCACTCAGGTGATTTAAAGGTCCGGGAACATGCTGACCCACGCACGACACCAAAAGTCCCACATTACACTGACACTTATCCACAAATGTGTGTCTCTGGACGCAGAATTTGCTCTTACAATTCCGCCACGAAAACAGGTTTTACTCTGTGCAAACAGCAACAAATCATTTTGGATGTTTTAACAGAAAAGACATGAACCTTTTATAACCTCGCCGTCATTTCTTCTGAGACAATATCTTTTAACTGCATTTAGAAAATCATCAGCTGCAGCCGCTTTCAAAAGGAAGCGCAGCTCTGTGATCAGTTTTACAGCTTTATTTAATCACCGCTTTTGCCGGGTGGACATTATTAGAAATAATAATCATACACAAATGCTTGTCACTTTGACGTGACAGGCTGTAATTGAAGAGAAAGGCTTGATAATTGGGTTTGGATGCCTCTCTCCACCCCCTGCAGACATCATGGTGACAACAGGGAATGTTTCGCTTTTAACAAGGTCGGAGCTAATGCCGCTTAATGGGAAGGGGATGTTCCTCTGCCCCCTCAGCTCTCACCTCTATCTCGTGTTCTCTCTCTCTCATCTTCTCCCTGTTTCAGTTTAACAAGTTCCTGTGACCGCGGGGTCACGCCGACGCATTTGAAATTCATTGGCTTGTGTCTGCACAGGACTGAACGTTTCCCCCACGAGCATCATTAAAGTTGCATCAAATCTTTGGACTTCCTGCTTTGGTATGAGGCTAACAGCTACGCATACATCTCTGGCAAGTTTATATGCAGCGTGCAAACACAGATATGACATTTAGCTCCACACAGTGCTGCAGATCGAACAAATAGAGCCTTAAGTGAGTTATCTACTGTCTGAGGCCATAAAACAACCTGTGACATGGGAACATTTGCATGTGCTAATGTTGGTGAAAGTAATGAATCCATTAGTCTCTGTTTGAAATCCTTTGTTGTGTTTCAGCTCCAGGGACATAAATGATTCACCATTTCAGGAGTGTTGATGTGTTTAAAAGAGAAATAAAAAGAGGGAAGAGAGGGAGTGAAATCTTGAAAGACAAGCATCAGGACAAAGAGATTCGACAGGGTTCTCCTTTCACTCCGGGTTCTTTTCGTGTTAGCAAATGAGGTATTAAAGTTTCCATTCTTCCTGAGATCCTCTTTCTGACAGCGTCGGTTTAAAGAAATTGTGCCTTTTCACTTGTAATCCCTGCAATTAAGGCTGTAGGTGCGGCTCCATTACCTCAGCAGGATTAGTAATGACCCAAGAGAGAATATAATTGCTTCTTAATTTGAAGTTGTGAAGTGCGTGAAATACCTGAGGCTCAGCCTGCCGTCTCAGCAGCAGTTGGTTCAGGGATTAGCTGCTTCTTTTCCTCCTCTCTCTCTTGTTTCTAAACCAGGAGCTTCAGAGTCCTTGTGTTTTAGAAAGCTGTTAGCACTTGTTAGTTCTTCCCGACGCTGAGGTCTTTATAACAAATCTGCCACCTTAAAATCTGCCTCAAAAAGATCCGATTAGGAGTGTTCTCAAGCGGCAAATTTCTGAGTCATCTACACAGAGAGTTGAATTACTACTAGCTTAGTCTAAAGGTGAGAAAACACTCAGAGAACAGACAAATGTAAGCACTATTTATTCACCACAGGATCACTGAGTCTGCAGGTAAACAAAGGACACACAACACACACAGTATCTCAAAAATCAGACTCATCCTGTCTCAAAATGATGCAGAAATAATAAGCCAAGCACTCATTACCTCCAGGTTGGATTATTGTAATTCACTTTTATCAGGCTGCCCTAATGAGTCTCTAAAGACTCTTCAGCTGGTCCAAAACGCTGCAGCTCGAGTACTGACTAGAATAAGAAAGAGAGAGCACATCTCTCCTGTGTTAGCTTCTGTACACTGCCTCCTTCTTCTGACCTACAAAGCTCTTAATGGTTTATTACCCCTCAAGAACACTACACTCCAAACATGCAGGCCTGCTCGTATCACCTAAAGCCTTATTACATAGTATGGGAGGCAGAGCCTTCAGTTATCAGGCACCTCTCCTTTGGAATCATCTACCAGTCAGGGTCCAGGAGGCAGACAGCGTCTCTACTTTTAAGAGTAGGCTTTAAACTTTCCTTTTAAAGCTTATAGTTAGAGCTGGATCAGGCTTGGACCAGCTCTTAGTTGTGCTGCTATAGGCTTAGACTGACTTACTGGGATCCTGTCTTTCCCTCTCTCTCTCCTCTCTCTGCCTGTCTCTCACTAACTCTCCCTGTCCCATTAAAGTTACTAACCATAGACCTTCCTGGAGTCCCTGAGCTCCCTTGTCTCGTAGGTTCCTCTGGATCTATGCTGCTGTGGACGTGCCAGACTCCAGCAGCTACAACTACAACTCTGTCTCTCTCTCTTCATCTCCCTCTATCCCTCTCTGCAACACGGTCTCAGCAGATGTGTGTCTAAAATGAGCTTGAGGTTTCTGCCTGTTAAAGGAAGTATGTTTTTAAAGTCTCTAAAAAGTAGTATGGGAGGTATAGAATCTTCAGTTATCAAGTCACTCCCCTTTGGAACCAGTCAGGGTCCAGGAGGCAGACACCCTCTCTACTTCCAGTAGTAGGCTTCAAACTTTCCTTTTTGATGTAGCTTATAGTTAGGAATGGATCAGGCTTGGACCAGGTCTTAGTTATGCTGCTATAGGCTTAGGCTGACACACTGGGATCCTGTCTTTCACTCTGTCTCCGAGTGTTGCAGACTCGGAATGTGTAAGCGGCTCATGCCAAGGTATTCTTGCACTGTTTTTGCAGCACATATTGGCCCAACACCTTGTTTAGACACTCCCATGTTATGATTTATTAGACTGAAACCTTTTTATAGATAACATCACAAAAAATGTAGATTCTTTCACTCCAAGGATATAAATCTGTCATTTAACAAATACTTAAAGTGACAGTTTCCAGTAACTGTTTTTAATTTTACATAATGTCCCACAGATTAATGTTATTTATTTAATACTGGCTATAGGCTAACGTATAGACATCCTCAATAATATAATATAAGCAATCATTTATTTAAACATTAGTGTTATTGTATTGTTTCTGATGTGGAATCAATAAAGTAAACAATGACAACTGATCCATTAAACACTTCAGGACGGTCCTATTATGACGATCAGAGAGAGTGGATCTCTTTTCATGACACTGTCACACAGGCCAGCAGGTGAGACTACAACACCCTTCATTATTCAGGCCTGACATCTGTCCGGGCTGACTAACTCCATGATTACAGCTTTTGACCCGCTATAATGCTCTTTTTATGTCCTGTCTTTTGTCCGCAGGGAGACGTTTTCAAAGTGTCCATTAGTGACAATACAGCACTCGCAACTTAAACCTCACCGCTCACACTTTACTGTCCATCATTATCTGACAGGATAATCTCACAGTTTCAGTGAGTAAAGAAAAAAAAAGAGGAGGATTAAGACATTTTAACCTAGAGCCTGAATAATAATTATTAATCAATGAAGTACTTAAACTAAATCTCAACTCAACTTTATTTATATATCATCTTTAATACATTCAAGCATTCAGCCCATAGAGATTCACAGAAGAACAGAGACAGAAAACAACAGAGATGGTAAAATGATAAAAGACTTGATCATTAAAAAATATTTAAAAAAAAAAAAAAAAAAAAAATCAATACAGTAAAATGAATAAGTTAAGTAAGAGTAGAAAGCAAAATTAAAAATCAGTTAAAGTTAAAAAGATCAAATAAATGCAAGAAATAAACAGATAAATAAATAAGATAGATAAATTAATAAATAAACAAATACATAATAAAGACATTAATAAATAAACAAATTAATAAATAAATATATAAGATAATTAAATGTTAAAATAATAATCATGATAATGCAGTCCAGGCTAAAATTGAATTACTCCAAATTAAAAGCTAGATTAATAAGACAAATAAATAAATAGATGAATAAATTAATTGATGAATTAATAAATTAATAAAATTAAATAAGATAGATAGATAGATACATAAATAAAGAAACAAAGAAATAATATTAAAGAAAGAAAGAAAGAAAGAAAGATAAATTAATAAATAAACAAATACATTATAAATAAATTAATAAATAAACAAATAAACAAATTTATAAATAAGATAAATCCATGTTGTTAAAATAATAATCATGATAATGTAGTCCAGGGCTAAAAATAAATTACCCCACATTAAAAGCCAGATTAAAAGGTAAGGTTTAAGTTTACCTTTAAAACTTTTTCTCTGAATTTCTGCCGAAACTGTGTGTTAAGCAACACTCTTACCATGTACAAAGATTTTTAATTTTTTTATTTTACTGAAAACGAGTGTCTTTGTTAAGGTTTCATGCTAATGTTTAAGAAAGCCCCTGATTGTCCATCCAAGGCCGCACAACCATCAAAGAACTGGTATCGAGATCATGTGATGTTCTGCTATTCTGAGGTACAGATCTGGTTTCACCTCCCGGGCACACAAACACACCTAAAGACAAACCCCTGCACTGAAAACACAACACAACCGTTTCCCATGCCTCGTCATGTGACCTGCATTGTTAGTGTGAGAACGAGGCAGCGGCGTTCTGATCGAAGGAGCAGAAGAAGAAAGAAAAAGAGCCTGACAAGCAACAGGATGTCAATTACACCGCAGCAGTGAAATCCACACTTCATGTGGGCTTAAAGCTGTCAGCTGTCAATAGAGAGAGGAATGCCAGACGTCCACGCTGGAGTCTGTGTGTGGATGTGTGCATGCATGTATACACTTTGTTTCTGTAATTGGAAACATTCAGTCATGAACAAGTGTGCTGCTGAGACAACATCTGACAAACACAGAGATCTCCTCTGACAGCAAAGTGGAGAGGAAGATGGCATGTTCATATCTGCCTGTATTTAGAATCAGAAGCAGAAGACTGAGAGGAACAGTCAGCTGTTGGTTTGTGGACGAAGGTTTTGAAGCCTCAAGTTTAGTAGCTGCCATCTTTGCATAACGGAGAAGTGACTAAATGTAAACAAACAGGTGCAAAGCAGCTCTTAATGTTCAGGCACCTTTGTATCTTAAAGAGCTCATTGTGTCCTATTACCCCTCTACAACACCACGCTCCCAACCTGCTCAGCATACTTAAAGTCTCTGAAAGTAGTATGGGAGGTAGAGCCTTCAGTTATCAGGCCCCTCTCCTTTGGAACCAGTCAGGGTTCAGGAGGCAGACACCCTCTCTACTTTTAAGAGTAGGCTTCAAACTTTCCTTTTTGATAAAGCTTATATCTAGGAATGGATCAGACTTGGACCAGATATTAGTTAAGCTACTATAGGCTTAGACTGACACACTGGGATCCTATCACTTACTTTAACTCCCCCTGTCCCATTAAAGTTACCAACCATAGACCTTTCTTGAGTCCCTGAGCTCCCTAGTCTCGTAGGTTCCTCTGGATCCTTCTCTACACTGGCTCCTTATTCTGATCTACAAAGCTCTTAATGGTCAGACTCCTTCGTATCTTAAAGAGCTCATAGTGTCCTATTACCCCTCTAGAACACTACGCTCCCAACATGCAGGCCTGCTCATCGTACATAAAGTCTCTAAAAGTAGTATGGGAGGTAGAACCTTCAGTTAACAGGCCCCTCTCCTTTGAAATCATCTACCAGTCAGGGTCCGGGAGGCAGATACCCTCTCTACTTTTAAGAGTAGGCTTCAAACTTTCCTTTTTTGATAAAGCTTATAGTTAGAGCTGGATCAGGCTTGGACCAGGTCTTAGTTATGCTGCTATAGGCTTAGACTGCCAGGGGAACTGACACACTCAGTAATATCTCTCACCTCTCTCTGCCTGTCATTTACTTTTTCTCTCCCTGTCTCATTAAAGTTACTAACCATGGGGCACTGGTGGCCTAGCGGTCTAAGCGCCCCACATACAGAGACTACAGTCCTCGTCGCAGACGTCGCCGGTTTGATTCCTGACCGGTCGACCATATCCTGCATGTCTTCTCCCACTCTCTCCTCCCCATATTTCCTGTCTCTCTTCAGCTGTCCAGTGGAATAAAGGCAAAAAGCCCCAAAAATATAACTTAAAAAAAAAAAAAAGTTACTAACCATAGTCCTTTCTGGAGTCCCTGAGCTCCCTTGTCTCGTAGGTTCCTCTGGATCTCCTACTGTGGACGTGCAACTATCCGTCTCACCACTACCATCTCTCTCTCTCTTCATCTCCCTCTATCCCTCTCTCCAACACGGTCTCAGCAGATGTGTGTCTAACATGAGTCTGGTCCTGTTGGAGGTTTCTGCCTGTTAAAGGAAGTTTGTCCTTGCCACTGTAACTTGCTAAATTCTGCAAAGTGCTCTGCTCATGGTGGATTCAGATGAGATCAGACTGAGTCCTGTCTGGAAGATGGGACTGGATCTGATCCGGTCTGTGTGACATAGAGTACGGTCTAGACCTGCTCTGTTGATTCTCTCCGGGGGACAGATATGTGACATTAATGCTCATTTAAAAGGCTAAGCAGTTAAAACAGGGTGGATATTAACACGAGTTGATTATACTTAAGAGCAGGAGATTTATAGAACAAGGGCATGACTCTGTTCCTCTATCAGATGTCTCTTTCATCTGTGGCCTGGTAATATGTAATCAAGCACAGCAGCTTTATTGGGCTCTAAATGGAAGTCTGTTCTGATTAATGGACGACTTCCTTTTGGACGACGACACTAATTAACTAACCTCAGAGGGGTTTTCAGTGAACTCTCACTATTCAGTGCAAACACCAGCATGAAGCCAGGAATAATTCAGTATAACGAGCTGTTTCAATACTTCAACATCTAACCTTAATAATTGATTTGTTTCGGTCACCACAACTTGTTTGATCTGCATTTATCCTGAAACTGGACGCCAGAAACTTTAGAGCGAGCACACACACACACAAAAGAGCAAAATGTAATGTGTTAAGAACTCAAGCATGATGGGAAGCAGCTTTGACCCTGTGAGGGTGTGTATGCGTGTGCATGTGTGCATGTGTGCATGTGTGTGTGTGTGTTTCCACTAAATTAAGAACTTATTAGGACTTAAAAAGCCGATCCTATTTCACGCGGGGAACCTCCAGGGGGAAACGAGGATTACTCTTCAAAGCCTGTGGTTTGCCTCTTTTTATGTTCTAACACTTTATATTTTATGTCAATGTGATGGTTGGAGTGTTTGCAGAGGTCATATGTCAGAGTGAGACGCTAACACTGCATGCATTGGTCCTTAGCAGGAGCTAATTATGTGTGTTATGGATTTGATGGCTCTAACAAGGAAGAGTAAATTACTTTCGGTGAACCAGGCTGGAAAATATTTGGATGTCTTCATTTCAACCCGAAACACATTTTGAACGGTCATGCAGGAGCAGCGTTTATCTTCTCATGTTGTTGTTTACTTTGAAGTCTTGAATTGCATGACTTGACATATTTTGATGAATGAGACTTCAAAACAGTAAACATAACCAGAGCTCAAGATTAGAAGTGTCATGTTATTTTAATGACATAATTAGCAGGGGTGTGTCCAGACAAACTGGGGCACAGAGTTTTGCAGGGATAGCATGAAGTCTCTGTGTGCACACACAAATGAATATCATCTGTTTACCCTTTCTGTGCACACACACTTTTCTACTTTGACCACCAACATTAATATGTTACAGTCCTTTTTATAAATATGTTTAGAACGTTTAATTCTTTAAGGACTTAAAAATGTCCAAAATCAGAGTTTAAAGCTCCTGTGAGGAACTTTCAATTTTTGTTGACTGAGCAGTCTTTACTGATTCGGTCCTTTACATGTGTGATTTGTCATTTCTAGTCAAGATGTCTCATCCTGCTCTCTTTAAACAGTCAAATGTAGCTCTTATTAAGTAACATGCTTTTGAATGAGTGAAAAAGCAGTCCCTCCAGGATTTCGCAGGATTTTTTTGTGATTGTTGCGTCCCAAAAAGTCTGAATTTGCGACAGCTTTTTGAAAAAATTGCGGTGAAAGTTGCGATTATTTTTTTTGCTTTTGTCCCCCAATAACATCTCAGGGGCAAGTAAATATGCTAAATTACAGTTGTTTTTAGAAAACATTCTTGATGTGGCCACTGACTGTATTTTGATTCTCTTGATTCACAGAAAAATGCCATGAAAGGACCGTATTGCACATTTACGACGGTCCCTGAATGCACCTCGCAGCGACTGATGCACAGTCAGTTCACGGCACTCTGAAATGAATCTGCATCTTTGATGGCGAGGAGTTGATCAAAACTTACTGAATGTGTCTGATGTTTCACCAAACTGGATTACATCAAGCTGTAGATGCAGAGCTTTTTACGGTAACCACGGCAACAACGTCAAACATCAAATATTAAACAGACGTCCCCCGGTTGTGTCTTTGTCACTAACGCACACCAGGGGTAAAAATCATCAGTGAAGATGAGACAGATGCATGGAGGTGAGGAGAGCTGGTTCATAAAGCACACCTGCTGCAGGTAGAGACCAAGCTAACACTGAGCCCCTCAATCTATAAATAACAACGTTGTCATGGTCACTTGTCCTGCCTGCTGTCCCCTCTTTTCACCCGTTCTCTGTGCGTGTTTTGTTGTTGAAAAGTGCCGATCAAGTGAGGACTTAAGTTTATGTTCCAAGGAAGTCAAATTGATGACAAAACCGATGACGTACAGGGGCTGTGGTTAAGGTAATTGGTCAAATTTGCGGGAAAGTTGTGGTGATTGTAAAAAATTGCAGGGCCGCGAAAAAATCGCGCTGATTGGTTGAATTTGCGTTGATACCCAGAGGAAAATTTTACTGCTCAAGGCTTTCTCTTCTAAGTATCTGGAGACAAAATTGAGATTCTCACTTCAGCCTCATTCAAGTTTCAAATTGTTCTCATTAGTTTCTCCGAAAATTCACTAGGAGAAATAGTTGAGACCATGACATGAGTCTTATTTGAGACTTAAATGAGAGATCTCATTAATGGCTCATTTTCTTCTCTTTTTTTAAATATATTTTTGGCCTTTTTGCCTTTATTTGACAGGACAGCTGAAGAGAGACAGGAAATGTGGGGAGTAGTGAGCGGGGGGCAGGCATGCAGGAAATGGTCGACTGTCCGGGAATCAAACCGGCGACCCCTACGACTAGGACTGTAGCCTCTGTATGTGGGGCGCTTAGTCCGCTAGGCCACCAGACAATTGAGAGAGCTCCCTGATTTCTCCACCTGAGCTCAAAAGGAGTCACAAAACTTGAGAAATACCTGAGAATCATTTCAGGTTTTGACGAGATCTCCTTTTGAACTGAAAGGGAGACTAAGCTGTCTAACATGAGTCTGGTTCTGCCTGAGGTTTCTGCCTGTTAAAAGGAAGTTTTTCCTCACCACTGTAACTAGCTAAATACTGCGATGTGCAATGCTCATGATGGATTAAGGTGGGGTCAGACTGAGTCTTACCCTGTCTTGGTGTTGGGCCTCTGTTCATAATTTGACATAGTGTGGTCTAGACCTCCTATGTTTGTAAAAGCGTCTTGAGATAACGTTTGTTGTGATTTGGCGCTATACAAATAAAGATTGATTGATTGATGATTGAGACTTTTTGCAACTTTTTTTCTAAAGGCAAGAATGAGAAGCAGGAGACATAAGCTATAGTCTCATTTTGCTTTCAAACAGATCTCATTGTTGTCTAGGAGCCCTAAATGAAACACTTTTGAGATCTCCTCTCTAAATTTCTTTTCCTATGGGTAGTTGCGATCGCGAAATCGCAACTTCCTGGAGGGACTGAAAAAGGCTGAATCAGCAGCATGCAGCTGATCACTCGGTCTGACACCTACCCCCCTGCATTGGTTTCAGATATTAAAAATAACTATAAAGAAGTACTCAGACTTCTTGTTGATGGACTTGTCTCCTTTTTTAGATAAAAACTAGAAGTCACCATTAATTTCAGTCTGTTTCACAACCAGCTAAAAGCTCCTCGCAGGAGCTTTAATTACCAACCAAAGGAAATGTTTCAAATGTGATTGCAAAGAAAGCCTTTTGCAAAACAGCCCAACAATGTTAACACAAGTCCTGCCTGCTTCTGACAAGGCAGATAGCCAATCATAGTTTAGGATTTTGGAATTGCTATCCCCTGGAGCCGCCCCTGATTCTTAGTTATCAAAGCAGTACCGGTTATGTATGTTATGTAAAAAAAAAGTCAATTTATCAAATACTGATAGGTAATATTTGACATAAACAAGCTAATTCAAGCTTGATGATTTTAAAGCATGACATCAAAGCATCATTATACATTTAATTTCCAAATCCTTCAATCTAATCCTTGGCAGATTTCCTTGCAGCTCTAAATGTAGCATAAATAGAGAATACAACACACAAGGGCTGATAAAGACAACATTCTTCATTTCTATTTGTTGATATTTGCTTTGAAATGTCTTTGAATGCACGACTTGACAATTCCTGATGAATGGGGCTTGACTTTTAAAACATTAAACATATGAATGTTTACGTACTTATGAATATTATGTTCCAGTTCTGCTAAATGATGCTAAATTCTACACACTGTACCTTTAATCCGGCATACAGTTCTAATTTCTTCTTTTTGATTACTTGGAAATGTTTTTGATTGTATAACCTGACATTTTGATGAATGAGACTCAATTTTCAAAACTGTAAACATCCTAAAAGTGATCAGAACTCTGGATTAGAGGTGCCAAGTTAATATTCTGGTGTTTTTAGTCCTAAAGGGGACATATGTGTCATTTTTGTCCCTAAAATGAGTGCACATAACTTTATCTACATAACTGAATTTTAAAATGAAGCATTTAAAATAGGTGTTGTAATAAGAAGAGCGATTAGGTCTTTATTTTGGAGATGATTGCATGAAAGTCCCACATACGTCTTCATAGAGTTAATCTGACATCCAGTCTCAACATTTCTCAAGATACCAAACCGAGCGCCCCAGCAGAACCCCAAACCTTCTACCCCCTTTACCCCCAAAGTAAATACATCTTCACATGAACAGGCCCGGAGAGGAGATGTAGCCGGCTGGTGTGAAGCCACAGAGTCGCCACAGTTTGAAAGGCCTCTCATGATTTCAGCTCTTTTACAAGAAAGACCACAGCCATGATTAAAAAGACATTTAATAGTTCTAGTGAATGCCAGGACTAAAAGTGTTTACACACATGCTTAAATTGTGAAACAGACTTTTGTTGGCTGTAGTTAGAAAGTCATTGTACAACAAAGACGGCAGTCAAACAGATTTATGTCTCTGTATTTATTGGCCAACTTATTGGGAAATCAATTTAACAATAAAGTTCTGCATGTAAAGCTAAAAAAAAAAAAAGATGGGTGAATGGATCTATTGATGGAAGAAGTCCTGAGTGATCACGTCATATAAAGCAGTATGGTTTGTTTTCTAGTCTAGAGTTGCTCTGGTGCTAGTACGGGTACTGGGTCCCAAATGGGCCTATGATGCTCCCTAAAATCTGGTGACTGCATAGACTGTACAAATAATGGACGTAGTATCCGTGACGTCACCTATCTGTTACTGAAGCGCTGTTTTGAGGCCAATCAGCGGCGGCAGCCATATTGGAAATGTTCAATCAATCAATCAATCTTTATTTGTAGAGCACCAAATCACAACAAACGTTATCTCAAGACACTTTTACAAACATAGGAGGTCCAGACCACTCTATGTCAAATTATGAACAGAGACCCAACTTCAAGACAGGGTAAGACTCAGTCTGACCCCACCTTAATCCACCATGAGCATTGCACATCGCAGTATTTAGCTAGTTACAGTGGTGAGGAAAAACTTCCTTTTAACAGGCAGAAACCTTGAGCAGAACCAGACTCATGTTATGGTTCTTTTCCCCCGCCTCGTCTTAGCCCTACTCTACTCGACTTGACTCGACTCTACTCGGTTTGTGTTGTCTTTCCCTGGGCGCGGTACCTCGTGTCAGATACCAGTTTTTCGTACCTGCTCTACTCTGGTTCCAGGCGAGCTGAGCCGATACCAAAAGGTGACGTCGACGGACTGCCGAGCACTGATTGGTCAGAGAATGTCGTCACCGAAGAGTCATGAGCGCGACGCCCTACACAGGAATCAAACACAACATTTTTAAAAAACGACATCAGTACTGTACAATGTCTGCACACAAAGTTTCTCCATGGTCTGTTGACGAGCTCCAGGCTTTTTTGGGTCTAGTGGCCGACGAACGGAGCAAGTACACCGTTGCCTCCATGTCCTCCATTGTTTATGATTGTTGTGTTTGTGTCACGTTCAAAACAGCAGCTGTGTTATGACCACCCCGCCCACCGTGAGTCGGTGCTCGGGCTGGTGGAAAAGGTAGCCAAACCAAGTCAAGTAGAGCAGAGTAGGGCTGGAACTGTGTAGTGGAAAAGGGCCATTAGACAGCCATCTGCCTCGACCGGGTTGGGTCTGGAAAGAGGGATAGAGGAGAATAAGAGAGAGAGGGAGCGGTGCTGAACTCAACATAACTTCTGTCGAGCCAGTATGACGTAAAGAGGCGGGCTTTGAACCTCCTCGCCAACAGCTACAGTGTTCCCGCCTGTCAGTCAAGTCAGCTGTACCTCTCATTGGAAGACTCGTCATTTTAATATCTTCAAAATTGCCTCGTTAGAAAAAAACTCACCCCCTCACAGTGTGTGCCGATCGAGAAATGAGCTATCCAGACTACATCTGCTGTAAAGATCGGCTTTTTGAATTGGTGTGTATGTGGTTTCCTGTACTTCCAGAGCCAGCCTCAAGCAGATACTCTATGAACTGCAGTTTTTAGCACTTCCGCATTGGCCTCATATTTTTAGAGCGGAGGTTGCCGCTTGGGTGACTGTCATCAATTAGCTGGTTAGCATGCCAATTAGATATAATAACCAATTAGCAGGTTTCAGGGTAATTATCATGTGACAATAACATGCAATAGCGATGCAGCAAAAGCAGAAAGTGTAAAGTAAGTCCAATGAGTGTTTATATTTTTTATCACACATCCGTATAAGCCGATACTTGAAGTCCAGGTCTCGGGATCCGTACACGAAAAAATGGTATCTGAACATTTCTACTCATGTCACGTAATGCTTTATTCAGTGGCCTCCTTTATGACGATCAATCCTGTGTTGAAATGCATCTTCACCTGTCTGTCATCAAAGTGCATTTGCGTATTGAGCTAAATGCGCGGAGCAGAGGGGATCAGATTCCTCCCTGCGATTAGACAGAGATGGATTGTTGAATCAGAAAGACAGAGAGGGTCCTCTTGTTCCTCTTCACAGCTGCTGCCAACAGAAGGACAGTTTGGGCTCATTGTGTAATTTAGAGGCTCTGACACAACAAGGAAACTCTACCTGTCCCCATTATGATGGATTCACTCATAAATGTTGTGGCTCAGTTTCAAATGGGAGAACCTGTTTTGTTATTTTGCAGGCCTGTCACTTAACCTGCTCACCGTCCCCATTAAAGCTGTCTCTGGAGATATATACTGGGGATGGTTTATGTGTGTGTGTGTGGGTGTGTGTTTTCATGTGTGGTGTGCGGTGAGGTTACAGGAATGGAAATTGACTGTTTTCTACATATTTTCTATTGTATTTCCTGATGTTGTTTGTTCTCTCTTCAGATGCAAACGATTTAGTGTCTTACCTCAAATTGTGCAAAATGAACATTTCATTATTGTGGGCAGACATTTGAAAAGCTTGCTCACTCTCTGGACGTCTCTGAAGCATAAAAAACGTATTGAAACGTTCCCCGCTGTGGAGCTCTGTGTACGGTAAAAGTTGAGCGGGCTTGTGTTACAGCTGAGTTTTGGCGTTCTCATGTGATGTCCAAAAAAATATCTATTTATGTTTATGAAATGACCAGCAGCTTTCACAACACATTTACAAGCCCCTCATAATCCCATGAGAACTATCTACTGGTATTTTGTTCAATGATTAATTGATGAAAACTTCAAAAACTGAACTTGTTACAAGAGATTTATTTTTGCTTTTGCCCCAAGCCATGTGTTAAAATCTCATTTATTGGCCTTTAATAGGAATTTCAGCTTCTTCTTGGCATCCTAAACAGACGAGGTTGTTGTCATGTGACATACATGTGAAAATTAGTCATGCAATAAAAAGTAGTGAAAGAAATTCTCTTTAATATAAGGAGATTGTGTTCACTGTTCCTACTAAATCATTCTTCAGACAGTTGATATTGGGAGTTGTTTACATGAAATGATTGTTTTTGGAGGAAGAAAGGTTAAAGGTTACTGCTCAGCTCCAATCTGCAATGATGAAATGTTCAAATCAAGCCAGAAACCTTGGTGTAGTCATAGACTCAGACCTTAATTTCAGCAGCCACATTAAGACAATTACAAAGTCAGCCTACTATCACCTTAAGAATATATCAAGGATTAAAGGACTTATGTCTCAGCAGGATGCAGAAAAACTCGTCCATGCATTCATCTTTAGCAGACTAGACTACTGTAACGGGGTCTTTACAGGACTCCCTAAAAAGTCCATCAGACGACTGCAGCTCATACAGAATGCTGCTGCTCGAGTCCTAACAAGGACCAACAAAGTAGACCACATTACTCCAGTTCTTAGATCTCTACACTGGCTTCCTGTCTGTCAGAGAATAGACTTTAAAATCCTGCTGATGGTTTATAAAGCACTGAATGGTTTAGGCTGATCTGCTACTACTTTATGAACCACCTCGACCTCTGAGGTCATCAGGTACTGGTCTGCTTTCAGTCCCTAGAGTCAGAAGGAAACATGGTGAAGCAGCGTTTAGTCATTATGCACCACATATCTGGAACACACTCCCTGAAAGCTGCAGGTCTGCTCCAACTCTCACCTCTTTTAAATCAAAGACTAAGACTTTTTTATTTGCCACTGCCTTCCTATCTCAGATTATTTTAACCCACTTTAAATTAAAATTTTAATGTAATTTTTAATATATTTCTAATTTTCCTTTTCTTTTCTGTTTTATCATATTTGTCATTTTAATTGTGTTCTTTTATGCTTGTCTGAATGTCTCCAATGCTTTTAATGTTTTAATGTAAAGCACATTGAGTTGCCCTCGTGTATGAAATGTGCTATACAAATAAAGCTGCCTTGCCTTGCCTTACATTCTGGCATTAAAAAATAACTAAAGTTGGCTGTATTTAGTTTACGTTCAGTCACCTTGAAGCAAAATCCCTGCCTCATAAGGAGTGGACCTTCTCAATGTTTTCATCATTCATCATAAAGCTTATAGTTAGAGCTGGCTCAGGCTTGGACCAGCTCTTAGTCATGCTGCTATAGGCTCAGAATGCTGGGGGAACTGACACATTGGGATCCTGTCTTTGCCCTCTCTCTCCTCTCTCTGCCTGTCACTTACTTTAACTCTCCCTGGCCCATTCAGCGAGCTCCCTTGTCTCGCAGGTTCCTCTGGATCTCTGCCGTAGACGGCCCGCTGCTGTGGAAGTGCCAGACTCCAGCTGCTACAAATACTACTATCCATCTCACCACTATCATCTCTCTTCGTGTCCCTCTCTCCAACCCGGTCTCAGCAGATGTGTGTCTAACATGAGTCTGGTCCTGCTTGAGGTTTCTGCCTGTTAAAGATATTGGGCCCTTCTCCTTTGGAATCATCTACCAGTCAGGGTCCGGGATGCAGGCACCATCTTTAATTTTAAGAGTAGGCTTCAAACTTTACTTTTTGATAAAGCTTATAGTTAGAGCTGGATCAGGCTTGGACCAGCTCTTAGTTATACTGCTATAGGCTTAGACTGCTGGGGGAACTGACACACTGGGATCCTCTCTCTGCCTGTCTCTTCCTTTAACTCTTCCTGTCCCATTAAAGTTCCTAACCATAGACCTTTCTGGAGTCCCTGAGCTCCCTTGTCTCGTAGGTTCCTCTGGATCTCTGCTGTTGACGGACGTGCCAGACTCCAGCTGCTACAACTACTACTATCCGTCTCCCCACTATCATCTCTCTCTCTCTCTTCATCTCCCTCTATCCCTCTCTCTAACATGGTCTCAGCAGATGTGTGTCTAACATGAGTCTGGTCCTGCTGGAGGTTTCTGCCTGTTAAAGGAAGTCTGTCTCTAAAGTCTCTGAAAAGTAGTATGGGAGGTAGAGCCTTCAGTTATCAGGTCCCTCTCCTTTGAAACCAGTCAGGGTCCAGAAGGACACCCTCTCTACTTTTAAGAGTAGGCTTCAAACTTTCCTTTTTGATAAATCTTATAGTTAGAGCTGGATCAGGCTCGGACCAGGTCTTAGTTATGCTGCTATAGGCTTAGACACACTGAGCTTCTGTCACTCCTTCTGTCGAATGTTGCAGACTCAGAATGAGTAAGTGGTGTATGTCATGGTATACTTGCACTGTTTTTGCAACCCCTTGGAAAGTAATGATCTGTATTGTTACCCTCTACCTTCAGAAGACACAAATGCATCTTTTGAATTGTCCTGCTTGGGTAAAACTCTCGCCTGTCTCTGCTTAAACATCAGATATTTCCTGCATTCCTCCTGGAAACCACTTCTTTTGATTGAAGAAAAAACAACATTTTAAATCTATCTATCTCTCTCTCTCTCTCTCTCTCTCTCTCTCTCTCCTCTCTCTCTCTCTCTCTCTCTCTCTCTCTCTCTCTCTCTCTCTCTCTCTCTCTCTCTCTCTCTCTATCCCTCTCTCCAACTCGGTCTCAGCAGATGTGTGTCTAACATGAGTCTGGTCCTGCTGGAGGTTTCTGCCTGTTAAAGGAAGTTTGTCCTTGCCACTGTAACTTGCTAAATGCTGCAAAGTGCTCTGCTCATGGTGGATTAAGATGAGATCAGACTGAGTCCTGTCTGTAAGATGGGACTGGATCTTATCCTGTCTTGATGTTGGGTCTTTGTTAATAATAGAACATAGAGTACCTGCTCTGTTTGTAAAGAGTCTTCAGATAACGTCTGTTGTGATTTGGTGCTTTATAAATAAAGATTGATTGCTTGATCTTCTGTATAATGGAGCCTGAAAACAACACCAGAGAGATGTGTCTTTAATCCTCCCTGTTGTCATGCTCCATATAAGTTTATTACATTTTAACTGGATATCAATTCAAATTAAGTAGATATATTTTAACAAACTGCTATACTGGGATTTCTCAGTAAGTAAGATGTGTTAACTGTTTCTCTTTCCAGGCCCTCACAGTCATGTAAATACAGTCAGTGAGTGGTTTGTTGGTGGCCTGTCCTTACTGTCCCTGGCAATATGACAAAATGATACCATTTATCATCTTCAGACTTCTTCGTTGGTGCCGAACTCTGCTATCTGTCCTTACGGTCTCTCTGTGTGCACACTGAAATACAGAAATGCTCTGCACCTCTAATCCTGTAGCACTCCTGTCAATGCATCACAGAGCTGTTCAAAGCATGTTCACAAAACTTTGGTGCTCTGACGGAGAAGGAGGGCAGTTTAGTATCTGGTGCTCTAGCACCCCCTTGTGGCCACATTAGTTTATCCTATACCCACATATTTTAATATACAGTGTTAAAGGTGGTGATGGTTTACATGCTGTGTCTTTGATCAGGTGAGTTTGAACACATTTCTGGATTACTAGACTAAATATCAAACATATATCTGAGGGAGCTTTATACAACTCCCCTCTTCATGATTTAATATAACTCTCATAGAACAATTTTAATTGCTTTTTGTTTATATGTATTTATATTTTTGATATATTTTACTTTAATTAGATAACTTGAATTTAGTGATTTAATTGACTTAATTTTGTATTGTTTCTTTTCTCATTTATTATTTTAAAGTTCCTTATCTATGATTTTTTAATGAACTTCAAACATTTTATTGTCCTTTTATGCATTTAACTAATTAATCAATTAATTGATATATTCATTCATTTATTTATTCTTTTTTTAAACCTTTATAACAATGATTTATTGGCCTATTTTTTTATCACTTTTTATTTGCATTTATTCCTGTTAACATTTTGCTTTGTATTTTGTTTTTGTTTTGTTTTTTGCATTGTTAGAATTTCTATACTCCTCTCTGTCTGTTAAAGGTTCTATATAAGGTTCTTCTTAATAATAATAATAAATAAAGTTATTATTATAGAAGTCCAATAGTTAAAATAAAGGCAAAAACAAACATAACTGAGCTTTATTGAAGTAATCCAGACAAGACCAGCTGTGCCAATGAACCTTCCTTTACAGTTTGCCTCTCAGGTGTTGCTGAACAACTGTAGTCTCGTGTTTTGATAGTAACTACTATGACTATTACAACTGTAAGCTTTGCTCCCCAGAACCAATTTAATCTAGCTTCCTGTTCATAACAACACATACATAATCCTTCCAGGAACATTTAAAGAAGAGAGAACAGTTATATATCAGGTCTTTTCCAGGAACTAAACCCAGAAAGATAAGAGACCTCTTTGGCAAAATGTTCCCATTAATTGTGGTTCATTAAATATTTTATTGTATCAAATAAAATGCTTCATCCGAAAAGTATGCCGTTATGAAATCTGAGGCCTGCAGAACTGCGGATGTGCTGTTAAGGATAATGATGTTAAAGCACAAACAGTAGCTGCATTGTTCTGTTCCCACACATTATTAAATCTGCTTTCTTCAGCAGTGTGCAGACTGTGTGTCAAATCACTTTGTGGTCACCTTTTTAAGCTACAAAAGAAAATCCAATTATTCTGCAAATTATCATTTCCACAATCGCAGACACTAACGGTCATATCAAGGGGAGTTTACATGCTGCGTGCTTCCTCCGGACAAAGCAGAGTCATAAATCTTAAGAAAGGACACATCAGGACCGATAACATGTACACTCATTCAGTAAGTACGACATGACAAGGACAGAGATGATAAGTGAAACGTGCACACATGCACACAAACTTCATTATGAAATCTGAGGCAGGTAATGAGAAGAAGAAGAAGGAGGCAAGGACGAATCTAAAACAGAAAGTAAAGACTGTAATCAGAACTGATGGATACATTTCAACTTCCTGATTTCATTCAGTTCATACTTTCTAATCCAGCAGTCTCTCCTTCATTGAGGTTCTAATGTTCAGTTTCTGATTAAATACAGTCAGATATTTGCCTGGCAATCATTTAAATATTACACATAGGACCTCAGAACTCTGTTAAAGTTGTGTGTTTTGATTGTAGACTGTATAATAAATGGATGTAGTCTCCCATCTGTTCCTGAGCGCTGTTTGGAAGCCAATCATCAGCAGGTGCCATATTGGATATCTTGAACTCAACTTAACGTCTGTCGAGCTAGTGTGAGGTAAAGAGGCGTGCCTTTAGCCTCTTCGTTAACAGCTACAGGGTGCCCGTCTGTCAATCAAGCCACGCCCCCTTATTTGGGCAAAACTCGTAAATGTAATATCTTCAAAAAGAACAAGTTATAAAAAATTCACCCCCGTACAGTGTGTGCCGAGAGAGAAATGAGCTATTCAGACTAAACTCGTTTTTTGAACCAGGCTGTAAACATGTTTATTTCTGCTGTAAAGATCATCCTCTTTGAATGGGTGTGTGTGTGGCTTCCTGTGTTTTTGCAGACAGCCTCTAGTGGATGCTCCATGAACTGCAGCTTTTAGCACTTCCGCATAGGCTTCATATTTTAAAACCAGAGGTTGCCGCTTGGTTTTGATGTGCAGCCGCTCCTTCCTGTGAATTTCTTCTTCTGTGGTTGTTTCTTTATGTTTGCTTTGCCCCCTCGTCTCTCCTCTTTCATATGTTGCCCCTGTGGGAGAGGCGGGTGTCTATTGTTAAGCTTAATTTATTATCGTATTCCATCCTATTATTTTACTATGTGTTGACTATCTGTAGATATTCTGATTTAATTCACGTCATGTAAAGACTTTTAATTTGTTTATGTTTAGAGAGCTAGCTAACATGCACAGGATGTGATGCTGTGATTTTATTTGTGTTGGAGCAGGAGCAGGGTGTGCCTTACACGGAGGTCCTGTGTGTGTCCTTGTGCCAGATTAAAACGGAGGTGCATAATCCCAGTGATATAGCATGATATTTATAAACAAGATAAGATAAGATAAAATAAGATATTACTTTATTCAGTTGTTACAGCAAACCAGACATAAGTACAATCAGGAAGAAGTTTCAACAAGTAAAATAAAATAAAATAAGTAAAAATAAAAATAGATAAATGAAGATAGAATACAATTTAGATATATACAATGTTACAAACAACACAACACAACACAGAAATCAACAGGAATATAAATGAGCTGAGGCTTCAGGAGACAAACAACACACCGTAGTTTTTAGTCTATCCATCCATCCATCCATTATCTTGACGGCTTATCCCGTTAGGGGTCAGGGGGGGCTGCAGCCTATCCCAGCTGGCTTCGGGCGGAAGGCAGGGTACACCCTGGACAGGTCGCCAACCTATCACATGGCTAACACAGAGAGACAGACAACCATTCATGCACACACTCACACCAATTTAGAGTGATCAATCAACCTGAGCATGTTTTTGGATTGTGGGAGGAAGCTGGAGAACTTGGAGAGAACCAGGAACCTTCTAGCTGTGAGGCAACAGCGCTACCCACCGTGCAGCCCCATTTTTAGTCTAATCACATTAAAAATGACTGCCTCCAAAAAAAAAACCAACACGTTGGAGACTGTAGCATCAGCATTTTTAGCTAGTGTAGACGCAGAAAACAAACCCAACATAGACACCTTTTAATTTTCACACCATAAAAAAACATATTCTATATTCCAAATTAACATTTGCATGCTGATCTGATCACAGTCAGACAAACATGCTAATGTCTTCTAAAAGCTAGCTGTGTGGTTGAGTTTTGTGTGTGGGACTGTCCTTTGTGTTTATTTCCTGCATTAGCTTTCAGACGTGAATTAGCCTGGAGCTACTTTAGCATGACAGAATTCACAGAGCAGGAATATCTTTCATCGTTGTTGCAACATTTTACACTGTTTTTTACTTCTTTGACATTTAAGGCAAAAATGAATTATATCCGGTGTGTTTAAGAACATTAGACTCTGGTCAACTAGCTGACATTAAGCTAGGTGCTAGCAGCATGACACAGCATTTTTAATGTTTTGCTAATTGTGGTCTCACATTGTGCCTTCTTGTTTGTATATGTTATCTTCTAACTAGGGATGCACGATATATCGGCATTAATATCGGTATCGGCCGATGTTTGTCATTTTTTAACATATCGGCATCGGTCTGATGAGTAAAATTGGGACGATATTAACAACCGATGTTTATTTCCGTCTAGTTGCTGTTTGTGTAGTGTGCCGGGAGGGGGAGGGGGATTTGGCCATGTGGTATCTGTTTGGGCATGTGACAGTGACACTGCAACACGGAATTGTGGGGGGTGAAACTAAAACGAAGAAAAAATGTCAGCGGTGTGGTCGTTTTTTACGGTGTCGATTGAAGATACTCGAAAAGCAGTATGCAACACTTGCAAAGTCGAGGTAATGCGAGGGGGATGCCGCGTCAAGTCATTCAACACAACAAATTTAATATGTCACTTGAAAAACCGCCATCCAGAAGTTCACAAACAATGGCAGGAAGCTAACGCTGCCAACGTTAGCCAGAAGGCAAAAACAACAGCAGCAGCCGCAGTTGGGAGCCCTATACAGCAAGTACTCGACCAAACCAAGAAATTTGCCAAGGACAGCGCAAAAGCCAGGTCAATAACGAATAAGGTAATGGAAATGATTGCTCTTGACGACCAGCCATTTTCCATAGTGGAGGACAGAGGATTTCGGCGGTTGATGGAGCATATTGAACCCCGCTACAGCCTTCCAAGTCGGCGCTACTTTTCCGACGTTTCCCTCCCTGCTTTGCACGAAGTCGTGGCCACGCATATCCACAAATTGTTGGACAATGTGACTGACATTAGTTTCACTACGGATATATGGAGTTCGGACGTAAGTCAGATGAGTATGTTGAGCCTTACTGCTCAGTGGATTGATGAAAACTTTGAAATGAAGAGAGCTGTTTTGCATGCACAAGAGTTTGCAGGATCGCATACTGGGGCTGCCATCGCTAGCGCATTTGACTCCATGTTTGCTCAGTGGAAAATTAAAAAAGACAATGTGCATGTTGTGCTTCGCGACAATGCTCGGAATATGCAGAAGGCAATGGACGAGTGCGGCGTTAAAAGCCTGGGCTGCATGGCTCATACGCTGCAGCTAGCAGTGCATAACGGAGTGTTAAGCCAGAGGAGCATCTCTGACTGTGTGGCTATTGGAAGGAAAATTGTCGGACATTTTCGCCACTCTCAACTCGCCACCTCTCGACTGAGAATCATACAGCAAGAGTTAGGCATGAAACCCAAGATGCTACAACAAGATGTCACAACCAGGTGGAATAGTACTTTTTATATGATGAAAAGTTTACTGGATCAGAAGCGCGCACTTGGTGTGTATGGAGCAGATCATGAGCTGCCTGCTTGTTTCAGCGCATATCAGTGGGGCCTCGTTGAAAACATGACCACGCTTCTCACTCCATTTGAACAATTAACGAGGGAGATCAGCTCACACTTGGCTACTGCTGCGGACGTGATTCCCTCTGTTGTGGCGCTGAAACGTTTGCTGAGCAAGACGGCTGACACAGACAGTGGCGTCGGCACAGCAAAGAGCACACTACTGGAAGCTGTGAACGAGCGATTTGGAAGCGCTTTCTCCGAGCCGCTTTACTACTTGGCAACGATCCTTGACCCTAGGTACAAAGACCGTTATTTTGACACGGTCACCAAGCAAGCGGCTGTAAATATGCTCCAGAAGCAAGTGGACAAAATGACGCACAGCGACAGAACTACGGAGACACCGGACACAGAAGAACCTCAAGAGAAGAAGATAAGAACAAGCGACGAGGGTGGAAAGTCGCTGCTGGACATGTATGATGAAATTCTGGAGGAAAACTTGATCATGGAACAGCACGCAGGCCTGACGAGCCGCACAAGTGTGCAGGTATAGTATTATCAGATCCTGTCTCTTATTCAAATAATGAAGCCTGTTAGAATCCTTTGTGTAATGATTTTGTATTTTTTATTAATGTGCTGTACATTCTATAGAGTTACTAGTCAATTTAATTAAATAAAAAAAAACTAATTGTTAAGAAATACCGTATTTAGTAATGCTTCTCTGCCCTCTTGTGGTCGACCTTTAGCACTGGTCATCTGCTCAGAGCAAAGTTCAACAAAGCTCTTAAGAGGAAAATGTTGTAATGTCCAGATTGCTGGTAATTTATCAGACATGCATAGTAATACACTTGTCTACATTTCTGTAGGTGCATGGCTATTTGAGTGAGGCCCCCATCCCCAGAAATGAGAGCCCACTGAAGTATTGGAAAAGCAACTTGTCTCGCTTTCCTGCCCTGGCCAAAGCAGCATGCAAGTACCTTTCAGCTCCATGTACAAGTGTGGACAGCGAACGTCTCTTCTCTGCTGCATCACACATTGTTGATGAAAAAAGAAACAGGATCCAGTGTGAGAAAGCAGAAATGCTTCTCTTTGTCAAAAAAAACCTGCCTTTGCTGATGAAGGAGGCCTAGACTTTAACCTACAGTGTCATGTGGAAACCCTGTTTCAGTGTTTGGGACATTAATTTGAGTACATTGTGGCTGCTTTAAGTTGGTAAATGTACACAGACTACCATGTCTTTTGAGTTAGTTATGTCACAGTTCTAATATTTTGATTTAGCATTTTTATAGATAGGACTTGAAATTGACTTGCACTGATTTGCACCTGTATAGTGTTTTTTATGTTTGCTTGGTGGAAACATTGTTTCAGTGTTGGGACATTTACTTGAAAATTACAGTGCAAGTTGGAACTGAACGTCAGGACATGTTTTTGATATTTTTGATTTAGCCTTTTCACAGATTTGAGTTGAAATGCAGTGGAGCTTAAAACTTGTTTTGCAATTTAATAAATGCCTGGTTGCCATGAATACTGGTAAGTTTGTTAAGGTAACTTTTTCAGGATTTTATTTTGATTTATGATCATTTTTGTAATTTATGATCCAGACATTCTCACAGGAGTTTTGTGAGTTGAGGGGTTTAATTACACACTTGCTACAAGTTGTGAGGGTTGCTAAAAAGTAACACTGTTGGTTACTTGTGTTTTATGGTAGCCCTGTAACCTTCTTATTTAGAAGTGAAACACCTTTTGAAAATAAAGGAAGACATTCAAGAATTCTGTTTGCATGATTTTAAGTCTGTACAAAATTTTGTCATCTCAGAAACTTTATTTTTTTTTAACATATATCGATATCGGTAAATATCGGTTATCGGACATAACAGAAATATTAATATCGGATATCGGTATCGGCCAACATTTTCATATCGGTGCATCCCTACTTCTAACTCAGTATCCACTTTGTTTCAGTTTTAAAGTGACAAAGTCTTTAGTAAATATTAAGAAAAGTTGCTCCTACAAACAAAGTGTTAGCTAACTTAGCCTGCTTTGAATATTAGTTAGAACTGAAGGGGCAGCTTTTCTGAATATTTCTCATGTTAATTAAAAATAAAGAAAGACACCAAAAAATGGAGTTCAAAGAAACACTTGTAAGCACATATGGAGGAAGATTAGACAGATGTGTGTTTATGTTAAACAGTTTATCATCCTGTGAAGCCCTGGAGTCATTATTCCTTCATAAATATGAGCATCCAGCAGATGTCACTGTGCTCCCTCTGAAGATAAAGAGCTCTCTCTCTCTGAACACACACACTGACTTTATCATGACACAGAAACAACAGTTACAACAAGAAACTGATGTAACTTCTAAAGCAATCATTGTTCTCTCTTTTCCACTATATTCTTGTTTTTCTTTGAGTCTTGAACTTCCTGAAAAGAGGTGTCCTTGTCTCTGTTCTTATTGGTGTTTGTCTTGTCTTATTATGATTGAAGAATGTAGGTTCTCAGAGTATGAAGCCTGCAGGATCATGTTTGATTCTCCTGCTTGACTTCACACAGAATTTAATTTCTTTGGAGGGTAATTTCATACTATTAGATGAATCAAGGGTTTGCATCAATATTAGGATTGAGCTGCACATCTTGCACCTTTGCCTGTGAGTTATGATCTTTCATTTTATATGACAGAGTCTTTTATGATCACGTTTGCATGGAGTAGGATGCAGCTGCAGAATTCCACATTTAAGATCATGCAGTCATGCCATTAAGAGGGACGCTAAGAAAAAGTCTTTGTGCATGAGATTAGATATTAGTACTTTCTTAATGACTGTTACTAAATCAGCCTCTTTTTGGCATTTGTGCTGCTGCTGTGTTGCAGAGGTTGTCATCCATTGCAGCAGAGTGTGAGCCGGTACAGTCCAGAGTAATTCACACTCTGACCACGTACTTCAGAGTTTACTCCATCTCCTCTGGCTGCAGGACCTGTGTGTGTGTGTATGTGTGTGTGTGTGTGTGTGTGTGTGTGCATGTTCATTTACTGATAATTGCTGCAGATACAGATCAGACACCTCTTCACACACATTCACGTGCATAAGTGGGCATGCACATGTCCACCAATGTGGATTCAATATGATTAATTACAGAGCACAATACACTCTAACCCTGCTGGGATAATATCCATAACAAACACACACACACGTGTACACAAACACAAACACACACACGTCTTTATCTGTGAGAGCCCTCAGCCCGCGGAAGAAACAACAACAACAAAATGAAAGTGTAAGATGAGAGAAGAGATTGTGGTGATATAAGTGTTATTGAAGTGACGCTTAAGAACAAAACAATTATTGATTTTCATTTTTTCTTTATAGCCGTGCTTATTGCTTCTGCAAGTAATAAGTGTTGTTCAGTAGAGATATTGAATAAGTGATCAGTTGAGCAGGACCTCTGTGAGGAGATTACATCTTAACACCTTAAGTGCAATTTAAAATAGTGTTATTCTTACGGGTAAACATTCTGGATGTTTATTATGAATGAAGCTTGAGCAGAGAGCTGAATATACACACCTTTAATGATTTGGATTTTCCTTTAATAATTTTTCATTTTGCTCTGTTGTAATGAATAAGGGCTTTTAATCTCATTATAACTCATTGAGCACTTGTGATTGTTTTCAAACAGCAGTTTTATTCATTCTTGTGCTATAGCTGCTTCCTCATGCCATAAAAACATTCATATTAGCATTTAAATAGCTTCCTTTGTGTCCAGGTTAATGAACATAAACACAACTGCAGGGCTCACGGCGTTACTTTCAAGTACTGTAATATCATTAAAGTCATTTCCTGTTAAATAGCACATTTTACTGATTAAGCTACGCCGTATATGTGAAAGGTTTGCCGTACTGTGCACATCTTTAACATGCTGATTAGACCAACTCAGCTTTAAGGCAAATTGATATGTGCAGTGAAGTGTGAGTGACCAGCACGGCTCGTTTTCACGGCATACAGAGGGGCCAAATGGCCCAAGCTTGTTTATCAGGACCAAAGTTGTGATGCTCATAAGTGCATGTCAAAACTGTCAGCTGCTGTTTGGAGACGTTCCTTCATCACACTAAACATGCAGCTGATTGGCAGCTCAGTAAATGTGCAGGAGTCTGGTATATAATCCATTTTGTTTTCTTCATACTCAAAGAAATTAGATGTTGTGATATTTTTTAGCACCAAATCACAATTAATGTTATCTGAATATTCTTTCCAAACAGAGCAGGTCTAGACCGTACTCTATGTTCTATTATTAACAAAGACCCAACATCAAGACAGGATCAGATCCAGTCCCATCTTACAGACAGGACTCAGTCTGATCTCATCTTAATCCACCGTGAGCAGAGCACTTTGCAGCATTTAGCAAGTTACAGTGGCAAGGACAAACTTCATTTAACAGGCAGAAACCTCCAGCAGGACCAGACTCATGTTAGACACACATCTGCTGAGACCGTGTTGGAGAGAGGGATAGAGGGAGATGAAGAGAGAGAGAGAGAGAGAGATGATAGTGGTGAGACGGATAGTAGTAGTTGTAGCAGCTAGAGTCTGGCTCATCCACAGCAGCAGAGATCCAGAGGAACCTATGGTCTATGGTTCGTAATTTTAATGGGACAGGGAGAGTTAAAGTAAGAGACAGGCAGAGAAAGGGGATCCCCGTGTGTCAGTTCCCCATGCAGTCTAAGCCTATAGCAACATAACTAAGAGCTGGTCCAAGCCTGATCCAGCTCTAACTATAAGCTTTATCAAAAAGGAAAGTTTGAAGCCTACTCTTAAAAGTAGAGAGGGTGTCTGCCTCCTGGATCCTGACTGGTAGATGATTCCAAAGGAGAGGTGCCTGATAACTGAAGGCTCCACCTCCCATACTACTTTTAGCAATTTTAGGTCTGACAAGCAGGCCTGCATGCTGGGAGCGTAGTGTTCTAGAGGTTTTTCTATCTGTCATTGTATTCGAATTCATCCACCTTAAAGTAAAGGCGGGCTTTAAGCCCTGTGCTGCAGCCAGCCATCAGGGGGAGCTGTGAAATGAATGGCTTCACACAGTATAACCATTGTTTTGTTCATTCTCTTGTATACTCTATGATTAGTACCCATCTATGATCTCAATGCACTGCTTGTTGTTGAGTAACATATTGTCTATTTAACCTGACTGACTGTTACCACACAAAGCACCGATTATTGTAGTATTCAAGTACTAGTAGCAGCCAATCAGCAATTTTTTCCTCTGTGTAAATTGTAAACCTGCCGTTTCTTGACCTTTTTTTTCTTCTTCTTCTTTTTTTCTGAACCAGGGAGTGAAGCTCCTTCAGGATTGCCTCCCTGCGTGTTCCCTGCCAGTGATAGAGCTCCATTTTAGGAGAAAGATTGCAGCGCAGCAGGAGGCTGACCTTTGAAAAGGTAAGCTGCAACTCCAGAACCACATGAAAGCAACACAGTTGGACATATAAAATATGTATATTTGTTACATGCATATTTTTTATGCTGCCTGTATCAACTGCAATTGTTATTTTCATTGTCCAGACTAAACACTAAAAGTAAAGTCACTGCCTGATTTATTTACTAAGGATTCAATACGTTTGCATAAACATAGTTTAAGATCAGTGATGATGCTGACTCCAAATAAACCTGCAAATTATATATTTCAACCTGAGCTGCTAACCCTTTAGTTCATCAATAAACAGCTTTATAAACCTTTGCAATCAGAGGAGTGTTTGCACGTGGTTTTGCAAGTTAAGAATCCTGACTTGATGCCCTCTCGTTATTTTGCTGTCAGGCTGAGATTGATGAGATCTCAGAGTGTCACTGACTGCACACTCTTACTCCTTTGAATCATGAATTTCTACCTGTGTGTCTCTTCTTTCTCTGTCTTGTGAGTTTTGTAATGACGCACTTTTGTTCCACCTTTATATAAATTTCATGGACGTGACGTAGGGACTCAGTGAGTGACAAATTTGATTATAAATAATCCTGAGTGTCAGAGTGTGGGGCTCACTTAAAAATATATCACAGGTACTTCAAGTGGAGTTTGTTTCCCTTTGATATCATAAAACAAATAAAAGGTTGTATCTTAAGTAAAGCACTTTAAGATGTCATGTATTTCTGAAAATATCACTTGAGTGCATGAGAGCACTGCAGACAACCCTTGAAGCTCACATTGCCTTGAAAAAAATAACTGTGAATCGAAGCTTTGCACTAATAAAACCGGAGATCTGATAACTGCATTTTATTTATATAGCTCCAAATCACAACAAACCTTATCTGAAGACTCTTTCCAAACAAAGCCGTACTCTGTGTTCTATTATTAATTAACAAAGACCCAACATCAAGACCGGATCAGATCCAGTCCCATCTTACAGACAGGACTCAGTCTGATCTCATCTTAATCCACCATGAGCAGAGCACTTTGCAGCATTTAGCAAGTTACAGTGGCAAGGACAAACTTCCTTTAACAGGCAGAAACCTCCAGCAGGACCAGACTCATGTTAGACACACATCTGCTGAGACCGTGTTGGAGAGAGGGATAGAGGGAGATGAAGAGAGAGAGAGAGATGATAGTGGTGAGACGGATAGTTGCACGTCCACAGTAGGAGATCCAGAGGAACCTACGGGACAAGGGAGCTCAGGGACTCCAGGAAGGTCTAAGGTTAGGAACTTAAATAGGACAGGAAGAGTTAAAGTAAGAGACAGGCAGAGAGAGGAGAGAGAGGGAAACACAGGATCCCAGTGTGTCAGTTCCCCCAGCAGCCTAAGCCTACAGCAGCATAACTAAGATCTGGTCCAAGTCTGATCCAGCTTTAACTATAATCTTAATCATAAAGGAAAGTTTGAAGCCTACTCTTAAAAGTAGAGAGGGTGTCTGCCTCCCGGACCCTGACTCGTAGATGATTCCAAAGGAGAGGTGCCTGATAACTGAAGGCTCTACCTCCCATACTATTTGATTTGATCTAATTTAAGAATGTGCTTGGATTGACTTTAGCTCTGTCTGGGTGTGACTCCTTTCTTAATGCATCTCAGCTCCCTGAGGGTAATATTCATTTTCACCTTTAGTGCATGTTGGTGTTTTTAAATTAGAGTTTGTTGCAGGAAGGCTCATTTTCCTAAAAATGAACTCTTCTTAAGCAGATAATTTTTGTACTAGCTTATTTGCATGCTACTGACGTACCTGCATTTGCTTGGCAGCACAGTTTTGGATGCATTGCTGTCTTTAGGTGTAGCTGCTGAGCACCCCTTTTGTTGTTTTGCCAAACAGTCTTTTAGAACCACAGTTTCCTGGAAGACTCCACCCTGCTTCCACATGATTAGCGGTGTGATTAATAAAGAGGAATTGAAATCACTTGTGTGGTAATGTGCAGCTTTTAACAGAAAGTTCCTCTTCATGTTTTACTGACCCAGCATGAGGAGAAAATGGAAGCCTTTTTAATGTCACTGTCGCAGAGAGATTATCTTAGTTTAGCTTAATTACTGAAATGTCTATGGGATTAGCAGCAGCTCTGATCAAAGGAGCTTCCCCTGCTTCCCCTCTGCACAAACTTAAGAGCTCTCTGAATCCATTAATCTGTACATCCTTTTCCGTTCCTAGCCTCCGTTTGCAAACTCAATCCCTCCAGACTTTCCACCAAGGATCCGTAGATGTTCTGCACGACATCTTTGGCTCGCTGTCAGCCTTGTGTCTGCTTTTTAGTGCAACATAGCTCCACTGGATAGAAATAAAGCTGAAGAGGACATTCTGAATAAACAGAGTGGACCAGAACACATTTCTGTTCTGATGGATGTAGCTGCTTCTTACATTGAAAATAGTTGAAATGATCTCACTGAAAAGCTTCATACTGTGTGGTGATGTCAGACGTTAACATGCGATTGTAAGGACAGGCTTTAAAAAGTTGTTTGTTGACTAAAGTATCCACGGCTCAAAAAGTTTTAAAGCCACAAGTTTTCAAGTTCCAGTTCCTTTTTCTCACATCTCTTTACAGATGTTCTCTCCATTCTCTCTCTCTCTCTTTCCCATCTTTAAACGAGGGAAGCATGGGGAGGTAGAGCATACTGCATATCCCAGCAGGGTGCAGCTCTGGCCTGAAAAGGTTTCTCCTCTTGTCCTCCTTTTTTACTTCTCTATTTGTCTCCTTCCCCTCTGCCCTCCTGCTCCTCTTTCTCCTGCTCCTCCTCTCTTCCTTTATATAAATGGGGAAGTGGGGGAGGTAGAGCGTACAGCCTATCCAAGCGGGGCGCATCTCTTGCCCAAACAGGCTTATCACACGGGCCACATCTTCCCTGTCCTCTTTCCAACACCTCCTGCAGACTCCTCTTGGGTTTTTTTTCTCCTTTCTTCCCTCTTTTCAAGTGAGAATATGATGGGGGTGGGAGCTAGTTACAAGACATCTAAGCAAACTGTAGTGGAGCCTACATGAGGTGTTATGAGCCTTACTTGATGAAACTCAAATGAAAGGAGATGCCTGCTTGATAACCCCGGTGATGTACTGCTTCTTTCTGCCCATGGATCTCCATCTATCTCTAAGATTGACTTGTGGGGGACATAAAGGGGCCTTGTGGAAGGTAATGTTCCTTATTAGTAGAGCATAACTATTGAGATGATAGCCTAAAGGGATGGGTTCTTCATTGTGCACTTCCAAGCAGCAACTTCTGGCCTCAAGAAATTAAGCCAATGTGAAAGTGCTATAAAACTGCAGTTCCTCAAGTGTCCACTTGAGGCTGGGTCCGGAAGTACCAAAAACCACATACACACTCATTCAACAAAGACGATCTTTACAGCAGAAATAAACATGTTTACAGCCTGGTAATAAAATGAGTTTAGTCTGAATTTAGTCCTCCGAAGGGTGGCTGGGCTCAGCCTAAGAGAGAGGGTGAGGAACTCCGACATCCGGAGGGAGCTGGGAGTAGAGCCGCGGAGTCAGCTGAGGTGGTTCGGGCATCTGATAAGGACGCCTCCCTTTAGAGGCATTCCAGGCACGTCCAACTGGGAGAAGGCCTTGGGGTAGACCAAGAAATCGGTGGAGGGATTATATATCCCGCCTGGTCTGGGATCGCCTCAGGATTCCCCAGGAGGAGCTGGAAAGTGTTGCTGGAGAGAGGGATGTCTGGGTCAATTTGCTTGGACTGCTACCTCTGCGATCCAACCCCGGATAAGCGGAAGAAATTGGAAGGATGGATGGATAGCTCATTTCTCTATCGGCACACACTGTACGGTGTTTACATTTTTCATAATGCAGCAGTTTAGAAGATATTAATATTGCAAGCTTTGCCTAATTAGAGGCACAGCTGACTTGATTGACAGGCGGGACCACTGCAGCTGTTAGCAAAGAGGCTCAAAGCCAGCCTCTTCACCTCACACTAGCTTGACAGAAGTTAGGTTGAGTTCAGCATTTCCAATATGGCTACCGCCAACAATTGGCTTCAAGAAGCAGATGGATGACATCATGGATACTACCTCTATTTATTATACAGTCTATGAGCGCTTCTTCTTTTTCATTAGAGCAGAAGTATCCTATGATTATTTCAAATCTGCGTCTCTGTTGTTTAAAAAATAACCATAAGTGTCTCAAGTAAACTGTTGTTGTTGACCCTACCTGAATAAGTGTGGTTGGGAATGATACGTTACCCCCTGGATTTCTCTGGTTCTTAAGCAAGTTTTAGGCTTTAATTCCAAAGTAACCATGAAGATGAACATGTGGTCATGAAGCCGATTGACCCAAAGAGGCAATGTTATTTCAACATTTGCAGTCCGGGAAGTCTGGGAAGAGCAGATTTAAGATTGGTTCACTCCACTAGAGTACATATTTGGTAATCAGACGCTGGTGAGACTGACAAGACAATAAAGGGTGGGGCACGAAATCACAAAGTAGGGGAAGCACACAAAGACAGGAAGTGCAGCGATGTGAAAGAGAAGAGTGTGAGGAAACAAGACAGAAACTGACAGCTGATCCAATAAAAGTAGATTTAATACAAAACAAAAACAAAAACAACACATAACAGAATGTTTCCAGCTGCAGACCCGGTCACATTTCAGCTGTGAGGGAATCATCCATCAACAGAATATAAAGCCACGAGTCACCGAAGGGATCAGTGGTTGGTTTTTTATTGTGTCTCATCTCAACATGAAACAGCTTCCTTAATAGCCACCTTTTGCTTTCCTTGGAAGGTTCCTTCCAGCATCATCATTATCATCTTTTCTCTGATTACAAAGTGACTCATATGTCCGTTTTCCTCCTTGTTGTTACCATGGCGATAACAACACGTCGTGATTTTGTTTCATGTTCTCCAACCCATCCTTCCTTTCCCCTCCTCTCCTCTCCCCCTCTCTTACCTCTTCTTCTTCTCCGTCTATCTTTTTGGGGATTAAAAAGGCAGGGTATCAGCCCCTCTCCTCTTTTCCAAAGCCAGTCGGTTGCAGACCCAAGCAGTGCGAGGGATTATCCCTCTATTTCTATTAGTCACACACTCATAAGCCATGTATCACTCTGAAGCTTTGTGTCAGCAACTCCACACCCAGAGTGGAGAGACTTCTCATTATTGGTGGATTGAGAGGTTTTAGCTTACAGGGGGAGAGCAATATTCTGAAAGTCAAGTCGTGTTTGAAGCAAAGCAAATGCATTTCACAGATTAACACATTGTGTAATATGTCTTAACTTTTATTGCTGCCATGACTCCTTAATTGGTGTATTAGTTCAACTCAGAGACACGTGGTTACATTAAAATGATCTTTAATTATGCACAGGTTAAAACCATCGTGAGCGGGTTTAATCCAGAGACTGTGTAATAAAGGGACGTAGTATCCGTGTCGTCACTCGCCTGTTTCTGAAGCCCTGTTTAGAAGCCGATCGTCGGTGGACGCCATATTGGAAATGCTGAACTCAATCTAACTTCTAGTGTGAGGTAGAGAGGCGGGCCTTTAGCCTCTATGCTAACAGCTACAGGGTGCCTGCCTGTCAATCAAGTCAGCTGTTCCCTTATTTCGTCAAAACAAGTAGACTTTAGACTCTACTGTCTCTACTGTGGCAGAGATCGCCGGTGTTTTGGATTAAACAGCAACCCTGTTAACTGCCGACATTCAGCCGGATGCATCCCTCATAAACGTCTTTAGACAATCATTAAATATCTGATGAGGATATTGAATCCTAAAACTCCCTCTGTTTCAACAGCTGTGTTAACTCCACAAACACTGACACGTTCAGCTGAAGGTCTCCAGTTTACAGGGTCACTTTTAAAACCGGAACACCGGGAGAGACGCATTCACGGTGGGCTGAGAGAAGACTACTGTTACAAGCTGCTAAATCAAGAGAATCACAGCTTCTTCTTTTGAAAAGTACACACACATACAAACAAGATAGAACAAATAAAAACTAATGACAGAAAGAGAAATCAAGTGAATCACAGATGGAAAAAACAATGACTGTGAATGGTTTTTGGAAGAAATAAAAAAAAAAAGAAACATTTTGAAAAAAAAACTGAAAAAAAAATTTGAAATAAAACATTTTGAAAAAAAGAATTTTGACGAAAAAAATTGAAAAAAAAAAAAAATTATTTGGAAAAAAAAATTGAAAAAAAAAATGATGACAAAAAAAATGATCATAAGAAAATAAATAAAAAATAAAAAGTTTGAAAAAAAAATGTGACAAAAAAAAAATTGACAAAAAAAAATTTGACCCGGAAGCCTGTTTCAACAGCTGTGTTGACTCCACAAACACTGACACGTTCAGCTGAAGGTCTCCAGTTTACAGGGTCACTTTTAAAACCGTAACACCGGGAGAGACGCATTGACGGTGGGCTGAGAGAAGACTACTGTTACAAGCTGCTAAATCAAGAGAATCACAGCTTCTTCTTTTGAAAAGTACACACACATACAAAAAAGATAGAACAATAAAAACTAATGACAGAAAGAGAAATCAAGAGAATCACAGATGGAAGAAACAATGACTGTGAATGGTTTTTGGAAGAAATTTGAAAAAAAGAAACATTTTGAAAAGAAACAATTTGAAAAAAAACATTTGACATAAAAAAATTTGACGAAAAAAAAAATTGCCGAAAAAAAAAATTTGAAAAAAAAAATTTGAAAAAAAAAATTTGAAAAAAAAAATGTGACAAAAAAATTTGATGAAAAAAATTTGAAAAAAAAATGAAAAAAAAAATTTGAAATTGTTTTTTTGAAAAAAAAACATTTGACAAAAAAGGTCTCCAGTTTACAGGGTCACTTTTAAAACCGGAACACCAGGAGAGACGTATTCACAGTGGGCTGAGAGAAGACTACAGTTACAAGCTGCTAAATCAAGAGAATCACAGCTTCTTCTTTTGAAAAGTACACACACATACAAAACAGATAGAACAAATAAAAACTAATGAAAGAAAGAGAAATCAAGTGAATCACAGATGTGTGTGATGTTATTGTGGACGGCGGGCAGAATAAAAACACTGCGGTTAATCTACCAATCAGACACGTTCAGCATTGCAGGCCCTGCCCCCTGAAAGTCCCAGGACCTTTGAAAAGTACTACCCCCCCAAGCGGAGGCTTTTTAGGGGAGAGATTATCTACCCCTGAACTAAACTTAGACCCTGGGTCCACTGGTCGAAATGCACGTAGTTCAGGGGTAAAGTTCCTCCGATTGAAATGCCCCTAAAGACACTCACGGAACATACACTGCAAGCTCAACAAACTTTCTACAAAGGCATCAACACTCAAACAAACAAAGTCCTATCATTCAGCGAGGCCTGTTGTTCAGGGCCGCTATAACAGCAGGGATCAGGCTCTTGCCAAGGCGAGCCCTTCTACTCCTCGGTGCCCTGTGTCTGCGCCCTGAGGGGAGTTGGATGAGGTAGGTGTTTAGTGGATGTGTGATGTCCTGTTCTTTTGAGGTTGTGATGCATATGATGGCCCTGTTGTTTAAGTCTGTGAGGTTTAGTGTGGGGAAACCGATTATATTAGAGGCTGTTGTGGTTATGCGTGTGAGTTTGGCCTTGTTTTTTAACAGATAACATGTTGTAGAAGCAGGTGGAGCAGTACAGGAGGATGGATTTAATCATGCTTTGATACAGCAGCAGGAGGAGATGGAGAAGTATTTAGTAGTAGTTTTGAACCAGGCTGTAAACATGTTATTCCTGCTGAATAGATCGTCTTCTTTGAATGGGTGTGTATGTGGTTTCCAGTGTTTCTGCAGCAGGCCTCTAGTGGACACTTGTTGAACTGCAGTTTTTAACACTTCCACATGGGCCTCATATTTTGCGGTTGGAGGTTGCAGCTTGGTTCACACGTACAATACACCACTAAAGTGTTGTCCATATTGAGAGTTACAGGGCACTGTGTTTTATGACAGCTGAAGTCAAATTTAGCATTACAGCATTTAGCTTGGTTGAAGCCAGCTCTTGTGAACATTTGAAGGAGTTTTATGAACGAATCAGGACAGATACAAGCGGGCTAATAACCATGGACTCCAATTTCACTGCTACGCCGACGATACCCAGCTCTACATCTCCACAAAAACCATCACTCCTGCCGTCATCTCCACTCTCACAAACTGCCTCACTGACCTCAAACATTGGATGACTAAAAATTTCCTAAAACTCAACTGCAATAAGTCTGAAATCATTCTAATCAGCCCCAAATCCCTCCTCCCCTCCACCCGGAACTTCTCACTATGCATCGACAACCACACAGTCACACCCTCCCCAGTAGTCCGTAACCTCGGCATCATCCTCGACCCCACCTTCTCCTTCAAACCTCACTTCAGAAACATCACCAAAGTATCCTTTTTTCATCTCAGCAACATCGCACGGCTCAGATCCTCTCTCTCCTCCTCTGCTGCAGAAACCCTCATCCACGCCTTCATAACCTCCAGACTGGACTATTGCAACAGCATTCTTTACAGCCTCCCCTCCACCGACATCAAAAAACTTCAATATGTCCAAAATTCAGCTGCCCGATTACTCACCCACTCCCACTCCAGAGCCCACATCACACCCATCCTTCAGCACCTCCACTGGCTCCCCATTCAGCACCGAATCCACTTCAAGATCCTGCTCATCACCTACAAAGCCCTCAATAACCTCGCCCCCTCTTACCTGACCGACCTCCTCAAACGCCACTCCCCATCTCGCCGCCTCAGATCCTCAGATGCCAACCTCCTGTCCCCTATCACCAAGTCCAAGCACGCACCTCGGGGGACAGAGCCTTTACCATCGCTGCCCCCCACTCTCTGGAACTCTCTCCCTCCACACATCCACAACTCTGACTCTCTCCATTCTTTCAAAAACCACCTCAAGACCTACCTGTTCCAAAAAGCCTACCACACATGACCTCTCCCCCCCGCCCCACCTCTGTCCCTGTTTTGTTTGTTTTTATTTATGTGTTTTATTTTCTTTGTTAAGTTTTCATCTCATGTAAAGCGACTTTGAGTACTAAGAAAAGCGCTTTATAAATTCTATGAATTATTATTATTATTATTATACTTTCAGAGAGGTGTAGCTTTGTGAGAATGGGGAACAATTCACTTTTTATGTTTGTTAAAGTTCAGAATTTCTCCAGCGTTACCCCTTTAATTTTTAGGGAATATGTGAAAACCATCTCAGCCACATCATCCTTAAAGAAGCAGATTTTCTCTGTTTATTTGGGTGCTAAAGTCGGAAACTGAAGCCAAACATTCAGCCAACAAATTAAAGTTGTGTATGTGTTTCCAAGTTGTCAAAGCTGCAACATTTTCCTCATGTTTCTTTGAGATTCCCTGTGCTTTTAAACTTGATATCTGTCTATAAACTATAAACTAGTTCATTTTAATCTGTGTGAGTGGGAAAACACTTCACCACAACATACTAAAACACTGATTAAAGCTAGGGTTGGTAGTCTCGGTAAACCAGCATGAATTTGAATGTAGCTTTTCCTCATGACTCCGTCTAACCCCTCCCCCCCTCCTCCCTCAGAGCTCCTCCAAAACGACGCCCCCCCCGCTCACATGCACGAGCGCCGCTGATCCTCGACCATATGATGGTGACTGATTCAAAACCGGTCCTCACCAAAACATTCTCATAGTGAAAGTTAAAAACACAAACAAACATGGCTGCTGTTAGCACTCACAACTGTCATGCTAGCATTATCCAGTTGTACTGGTGACACGATATCAGGAGAAAAGTTATAACACATATATAACACTGTAACAGCTCTACTGTTTGTTAAACATGTTCAGTGTAGATGCTCTTAAGTCCTACAGTGTTGACAGTCAGTGAAGGCATCAGGAGAGGTGTAGAGTGTGTGAGCGGGAGAGAGGAGAGACAAGAGGAGAAGTTCTTCATTCATTCAAACATTGATTGTTGCTTTGTTGGTTGTCGTGATCACGGCCGACAGTGACCGGTTATTAAAACTCAACGTGTTCACGAATCGGCTCGTCATCACTACAGCGTCCGGACAGACGCTACAATAAATATATATTTTCTGTAGGACTTACTGAACGTCATTAATTATTCTGCTTGTTGGTGAGAGCTTTTTAGACTCTGATCCGGACTACAGTCCTGAGCAAAGCACCTCATCAGGTCAGAGGGGACAGGCCCGAGGACGAGCGAGAGGGGCAGTAAATAGAGTCAGGGGAAGTAGAGGCAGGAGACGGGGACTCGGAGGAGTGCACGCCGGGGAAATGTACGCGCAGGAGGAGGGCAGAACGGCTGGACGGGATTTGATTGGTTTAAAATTTGGGGAGCCAAAAAACGGTGATTGGTTGGTGTTTTCCCAGGTTTACTCCGGCTGTAGATAGCAGCTTTTTTCACTCTTTTTTAGGAACACATCATGTATTGATTACCATCAGGACATAAAGATCATTTTAACCAGTATAACAAAAAGTGTGTCAAAATCTGATTACCAACCCCAGCTTTAAGTATGAACACTTATCATAATGTTATAGTAAAATGGAAAACCAGAATCATAATTCACACAACCGTAACAGAGCTCCCTGTGTCACAAAGGTGCACTGTAGAAAAACCTGTGTGGTAGATTTTAATGCACTCCTCTTCAGGAACAGGACACTGTTGAGTCTTTGTGCATTCAGATGTGAAGGGAGCTCCAAAGGCTGATGCAGCGGATAGCTTGGTATGATGTTGTATACAGAAATTCAATGTACCATGTAAAATCCTTTGGACACTGCTGCAGCGGGGGGGGGATAAACATTTTATGGATCATTCAAAGGATTTTTACAACGGCTTCTAAACTGAACTCAGTCTTTGTCCCAGAGTTTCACTTCAGTGTTTATCTCTCTGCCTTTCTTCAGCTTCTATTCCAGGAAAGTCGTGAGCTCAGTTTTGTACATTTCCATTTCATGACAGATCTTCTCTTAGCTTCAACTTTTGAAGAGAAAAAAATGCTTTTAACCTTTTTTAAGACAGTCCTCTCAAAAAACGAGTGTTATCTTCTTTTCATGAATTATAAAAAATCAGAGAGAGTCTCTCATAAATTCGTGCCGGTGCCCTCCTGGGCCAGAAACTTCCTGTTTTTCTGTAGTGCATCTCATTTTCAGTGATGTGACCTGATTTTTCCTCCTAAATATAGTTAAATCACAGAAAACATTCAGATCTCACTCATTGAAATGAAGTTAAATCAGAAGTTTAGAAAATTTGGTGACCTATTTTCCCCTGAAGGCCTGCTACTTTGAAAGCACAGGACAGTATAGTGAGATACACTCATATAATATAGTCATATAATACAAAAATGGCAATTTAATTAATCATAATTATTTATATATTTATTATATTATAAATAAAAATGTAATATATCATATACAATAATATTGATATTAAAATAATAATTAATATTAGTATTATTTATATGCTAATAATATAATATATTGTATACATAAATATTATTTATTTATTTTTATATTTACATTATAATGAAATAACATTTTGACTTCAGTAAAGTTATGACAATAAAACAGAGATCCAGCATGCAGAAAACCAGGACCATGAAACTGCAGTGCTTTAATGGAATTCAACCATAATTTATTTTCCACATGTTAAAATCTCTTATCAGACCTGTTATCAGCAAGACACTAAAATCAATCATCTAGTGTGTAAAATCACAAAAGGAGGAAGTTAATGCATTACTCTGGAGTTCATTTTTTATAATTACAGCCGTTGAACAGACAGCATTAATGTACTGGTGATGTTTTCGGTCATTGTTTCCTCTGCTGCTGAGTTACTCCCTCACATCCCCCTCTGCCTCTTACTGTTCATATGCAACCGCAACATCACCATTGGTTCTGAAGTGGAGTTTTGAAGCCTATCAATGGCAGTCACATTGTTGGAAATGCTCACATAACGTAACTGTAGGTCAGCCGAACAAGAGGCGAAGATGTGGAGTTGAGACAGGTCCTTCACCTTAATGTCGACAGCTTTGGTGAACACCTCTCAAGTCCAGGGTTGCCAGATAGAGCTGACAGTTTCCAGCCCAAAAGCTGTCCAAAAACCGCCAGGGTGCACAAAAAAACGCCCAAAATATATATTCAATATAACATTATGTAATGCTATTTTAACTGACATAATATACAACATAAAGGCGTACTGACATCCAAAGCAAGCATAAAATAACTCTTATAATGAAAAACAGCAGCTTACAGCAATCGCTGAAAACAAATTTACGGTCCGTTACTGCCACCTCCTGGACTAAATGTTACCCTCCACATATTATTAGTCATAGTTAGTTCATCAAGTAGCTATTGCAATACTTACAATGCGCCTTCGACTCGTCTGTAGCTGGCCCAATCCATGACTTTAGGTCAGGGTCCGATTCCCATTCCTTACGGTAGCTTTTTTTGTATTTTCCCCACTTCGGCATCTTGACCTGGTTGCTGAATGACTTTCGCCGCCAAAGTATCAACACATCTAAACATTCCCGCTCCCCACTACGTCAAGCGCTGTCATCAGCGCTGCGAGATGACGTTGATGTTGCAAAAAAAGATTGTGTTTGTTTACAACACTGATGTGCGCCGCTGTTGAGTTTGCGTTATAATCATATTAGTATCTCCTCCCACCAGAATGTTGTGCTTAGTGACTAGATGTGACATTATTGAGTTTAATAAATGTTTTTGCACTTATTTTGAACATACTTAAATTTATTTAATACATTTAAAAACCCGCCCAACTCACGGAAAACCAGCCCAATTTATGTTAACCCGCCCAAGCCCATTTCAACCCGCACAATCCAATTCAAAACCGCCCAATCTGGCAACACTGCTCAAGTCAGCTGTGAATCTGATGAATCAGATTCGACTAAGCTAATCCTTAGTCGGGCTCACCCCTAATTTGTATTGCTTACTCTTCAACTGAATTGAAACCAGATACTGATATTTCACTGTGTATTACATGACTGCTCGGGTGTCCAATATCTTGTTTGAATTAGCGCACAATGTATTACAGGATGTTGCACCCAATGCATCCTTCTGGTCTTGGAAAAGAAGGACCTATTTCTGGCTTGAAGGACCCTTGATGTGCCACAGTGATGCAACCAGTCTTCAAGTGCACCCTTTAAAGAATGTAGCCCCTGACTGCACTTCTTTCCCTCTGTATAAATATATCTCTGTTTCTCTTTCCGACTTGGCATAAACACTGAAGACTAATGGAAGTCAAACTGCTCACATCTTCTGCACACTCTCTAATTCTCAGTCTGTTAAACTCACCTGTGTTTATAAGAAGACAATGCATGCAGGTCAATTTATTTTCAATTATACCATTAGCTCAAAGCTCTCATTACCGATGATTCACAGCTCAGTTCAGTGATGGCTCGCAGCGACAGAGGCTGTTATGAGCGCCGTGAATCTGATACAGCTGCTTAAACAGACAGGGTGTGTGTGCACAGGTCTCGTGCTGACACCTGAGCTCATACTTGATTCATAAAGATCTGCTGATTTAAAACTGAAGCTCTTTTGAGTACAGAGATAAAAACATGTGATCGTCGGCATAACGTATACACTGACAGGGAAATAATGTGAATCTGGATCAGCTGTAAGTGATTACCCCTTCACAATGACCACATCCTCTCTCCTCCATGAATATATATTGAAACTTAACACTTAAAGGATTTCCTTTCTGTGTGTGTGTGTTGAGGAATCCGAGAGTTGTCATTATCTCTGAGTTTCTGGGTCAGACTGTTTCTGCCCTGTTGTGATAGGCTGTGGGGAGGCATCAAACACAGTGCCAGATACAAACCTGGTGTGTGTGTGTAAGTGTGTGTGTAAGTGTGTGTGTGCACAAGCAGGGAATCTGATCGAGTGGTTGACACTGGTGGAATAGAGGTCACATCTTCATCTGAAACACTGGAACAGAAGTCTCCGCCCCCAATGCACACGATTTAAAGCCTCAGAAAGTGAAATAGTAAAATACATCCCATATGGTTGTGTGTGTGTGTGTCAGTGTGTGTGTGTGTGTGTGTGTGCATCTGGTCGGAGCTATTGGATTCTCAGAGAGTCGGTGATCTGCAGGGAATCAATGAGAGCCTTCTGCTAATGTATCAGATGGTTTAACAGCATGAAGCAGCACTGCTCTTGGTTTAACCAGCCTTAATGTCCAAAATACAGATTATAACGCCATAGGAATTAATTTTATAGTTGTGACTCTGTGTGTATGCCCTTGCTGCCCATAATGACTTAATTTACTGTGACTGCCACCAGATATATAATAGGAGAATGAATATTTTCTCCCTTTGCCATCACATTGACTAAGTTATGATTTTTAACTGGGCTCTCTTCCTTCTAGGCGAGGTTTACAGACTGAAATACGCCCTTTAAATACTAAATTGTGAACACAGTATTAAATGTTTTACTAACTTGCAACAACATATTGCTTCCATCAATTCAATATTGCAAATCAAAGGCAGAGGACATGAAGTTCCACACGAAAGGAAGGAATGTATGGATAACTCTCAAATTTGAATGTACCACTCATGACATGATGATGTAAATGCTGCTGCAACACTTCACAGGGGCAGTGTAAGCAACATGAGACCACATGTCACAAATGTGAACAAGTCTGCTGTCAGCAAGTCGTTATTTAACAAACCCAGCAAACTGTGCTATTGGAAAAATATTAAGTTAATACGAAATTGAGACCACCATCATTTATTACCTAAAACAGATTTTTTGCTCAAAACTCATCTTCAATCAATCAATCTTTATTTATAAAGCACCAAATCACAACAAACGTTATCCTCAGACTCTTTCCAAACAGAGCAGGTCTAGACCGTACTCTGTGTTCTATTATTAACAAAGACCCAACATCAAGACCGGATCAGATCCAGTCCCATCTTACAGACAGGACTCAGTCTGATCTCATCTTAATCCACCATGAGCAGAGCACTTTGCAGCATTTAGCAAGTTACAGTGGCAAGGACAAACTTCCTTTAACAGGCAGAAACCTCCAGCAGGACCAGACTCATGTTAGACACACATCTGCTGAGACCGTGTTGGAGAGAGGGATAGAGGGAGATGAAGAGAGAGAGAGAGATGATAGTGGAGAGACGGATAGTAGTAGTTGTAGCAGCTGGAGTCTGACACGTCCACAGCAGCAGAGATCCAGAGGAACCTACGAGACAAGGGAGCTCAGGGACTCCAGAAAGGTCTATGGTTAGTAACTTTAATGGGACAGGAAGATTAATGGTAAGTGTGTCAGTTCCCCTGGCAGTCTAAGCCTATAGCAGCATAACCAAGACCTGGTCCAAGCCTGATCCAGCTCTAACTATAAGCTTTATCAAAAAGGAAAGTTTGAAGCCTACTCTTAAAAGTAGAGAGGTTGTCTGCCTCCCGGACCCTGACTGGTAGATGATTCCAAAGGAGAGGTGCCTGATAACTGAAGGCTCAACCTCCCCTACTATTTGATTTTATCTCATTTAAGAACATGCTTGGATTGACTTTAGCTCTGTCTGGGTGTGACTCCTTTCTTAAAGTGACAGGCAGAGAGAGGAGAGAGAGGGAAAGTTGTATCAATGTACTATCACCGCTCCCTCTGTCTCTTATTCTCCTCTATCCCTCTTTCCAGACCCAACTCGGTCTCAGCAGATGTGTGTCTAACATGAGTCTGGTCCTGCTGGAGGTTTCTGCCTGTTAAAGGTAGTTTTTCCTCGCCACTGTAACTTGCTAACTACTGCGAGGTGCAATGCTCATGGTGGATTAAGGTGGGGCATCAAATGGAGGAGTTATTGAAATGTAATCATGATCCAAAGCAATAAACACGCCTAATATTTCATCTTTTAAGTACAACAGCTTACAAGCTCTGGTGTTGGTTTGCTTTAGTCTTTGTTGAAGTTTGATGTTGGGACACCACAATCAAAAACTTTACTTTTTTGTAGTGTGCAAAGTCAGACACAAAATCCTCCCAGTCTATTCTCCTCCTCCCCTCTCCATCAGCTCTCAGAGTAAGTTGATCAAACAACCCAACTGGTCAGTGGACAGAGTTCTCTACAACAGAAAAAATAACCATGCTGTCATTCTGCAGCTCCTCCTGGATGGGTAGTATAAAAGAGTTGCGTGTGCTTCAAACCACACTTTCAGCACCTGAGAGCGAACCACAGATGATGTATCATTTAGAGTCTAGACTGTACGGCAGCAGAGTATCTCAACCGCTTCAAAAACCTGACATTGTGCTACACACCTGAATCTAAAATGCTTCATTCCCCCTCCGCCTCCTCAGACAGCGTGGACAATGAAGAATTCTGATCACTGACCCCATCCTCTCGAGGCCGACAGAGTCACAGGGCTGAGCATGGACACCCTGGAGGCGTCTGAAGGGGGTGTGGATGATTCATTTATCTTGGATGAAGCCTCCCACCCTCTCTCTTTTTGAAGAGCTGATACAGCTATATGTACAAAGGAACGCTTCAAGTGTTCATTTCTCCAATCTGCCATCTGGCTGCACAAAGCTGTCTGCCACACACAGGATCTCTATTATCTATCTACCTCTATGTCTGTGTACCTGCCTGTCTATTCCTCCAAAGATGTTTTGTATCCTCACTGAAGTCCAAAGCAAAATACACCTCTCTATAAAGTCAACATGAAAGACGTACGTTTGGCTGTGAGCTATCTTATTGATCATTTCAGTTCAATATGTGAGTAACTGGAGCAATCTTATAACACAAACACCTACTGATGTGTTATACCACATGTTACTACTCACAGAGAAATCCATACTTCTAAGCGCAGCTGCTGAATAGACCTGTGGTGCATCCATAATGTTGTGGAGTAGAGAGCTAGTCTTGGCAGCACAGTTGACCCAAGCTAGCTAGATAGCATCAGAAAGCTTCAACATGACAGAGTGGGGATCTCCACATGGCAGTTTATTCTACAGAAATGAACAGTTGACCTGGAGGTCAAGTCTCCAGGGGGCGCTATATTCATAAATCATACATCACAAGTACAAAATCGGCACAGCTAACAACAACTCGTCACTACATGAAAGTCCTCTTTCAGTCGGAACGTATCAACAACTGCGGCTTCAGAGAGAAGCAACTTGTCTGTATAATGAGGTCAAAACAGAAAGGTGGCGCTTGCTGGTACTGCAGCAGTAGTACAACAACTACACTGACTGTTATAAGGGCAAACTCCTGAAGCCAAAAATTGCAGTTCCTCGAGTGTCCGCTTGAGGCTGGCTCCGGAAGTACCGGAAACCACAAAGCCTACACACATCTACCTCCTCCCCCTCGGTCACATCTTCCGTAAACATCATATTCACTTCCACTGCTACGCGTATGACACCCAGCTCTACCTCTCCACTAAACCTGACTCCTCACTTCCACCTTCTTCCCTCACCAATTGTCTCCTTGAAATAAAATCTTGGTTCACCTCAAACTTCCTCAAATTAAACAGCAATAAAACTGAACTTCTTCTAATTGGCACAAAATCTACACTAAACAAACTCCATAACTTCTCTATTCCCATTGTCAACTCGCCCCTCTTCACCTCCCCTCAGGTTAAGAGTCCGGGTGTCATCCTCGACATTATCCCCTCCCATATCAACCACGTCACCCGGTCCGCCTACTTCCACCTCCGCAATATTAACCGTGTCCGTCCTTCCCTCACTCCCCACTCCACCGCCATTCTTGTTCACAGCCTCGTCACCTTCCGTTTGGACTATTGTAACTCCCTTCTGTTTGGCCTCCCCCACAAACCCTCCATAAACTTCAACTGGTTCAAAGTTCAGCCGCCCGTATCATCACACGCACCGCCTCCATCCACCACATCACACCCATCCTGCAACAGCTCCACTGGCTCACAGACCGGATCAACTACAAAATACTTCTCCTCACCTTCAAATCCAAACACAACCTCGCCCCTCCATATCTCTCTGACCTCCTCCATACTGCCACACCCGTCCACACCCTCAGATCCTCCTCCTCCATCCATCTCACTATCCCCCCCTGATCGCCTTGTTACCATGGGGAGCAGAGCGAAGGCTCTGCTCCCCAGCTCTGGAGCTCTCCCCCACCTGACCTCCGTAATACTGACTCACTCCCACATTTTAAATCCAAACTCAAAACTCATCTGTTTAAACTGGATTACTCCATCTGACCACAACTCCTCTGTCCATTCACTTAAAACTTTTTAAACTGTGTTTTATTTACTGTTTGTTATTTAAACTCTGTTTGTTTTTAATGTTGTAAGGTGACCTTGAGTGCCAAGAAAGGCGCCTATAAATACAATGCATTATTATTATTATTATTATTACACAAATTCAATAAAGACGATCTTTACAGCAGAAATAAACATGTTTACAGCCTGGTTCAAAAAGCGAGTTTAGTCTGGATAGCTCATTTATCGATCGGCACACACTGTACGGGGGGTGAATTTTTTCATAACACTGTAATTTCGAAGATATTGAGATTATGAGTCTTCCAATGAGAGGCACAGCTGACTTGATTGACAGGAAGGAACACAGTAGCTGTTAGCGAGGAGGCTCAAAGCCCCGCCTCTTTACCTCACACTAGCTCGACAGCAATTATGTTGAGTTCAGCATTTCCAATATGGCACCCGCCGAAGATTGGCTTCAAATGAAGGGCTTCAGAAATGGGTGACGGCATGGATACTACATCTATTGGGGGCGGCAGTGGCTCAGTCCATAGGGACTTGGCTTGGGAACCGAAGGGTTGCCGGCTCGAGTCCCAGTATGGACGAAGTTTGGCAAGTGGACTGGTGGCTGGAGAGGTTGCCTGGGCACTGCCGAGGTGCCCTTGAGCAAGGCACTGAACCCCCAACTGCTCTGGGGTGCTCTGGTTGACAGCAGCATCCTCACTCTGACATCTCTCCCTAAGCATGTTCACTGCATGTGTGTGTATTTGTATGCATATACCAAAAAACTGTATGTGTAGCATGTCCAAAAATAGCATGAGTGAAACAATAGAATTTCCCCCCTGGGGATCAATAAAGTAGGCAGCTAGGCAAGGCAGCTTTATTTGTATAGCGCATTTCATACACGAGGGCAACTCAATGTGCTTTACATTAAAACATTAAAAGCATTGGAGACATTCAGACAGGCATAAAATAACACATAAAACAGAAAAGAAAAGGAAAATTAGAAATATATTAAAAATTACATTAAATTTTTAATTTAAAGTGGGTTAAAATAATCTAAGATAGGAAGGCAGTGGCAAATAAGAAAGTCTTAGTCTTTGATTTAAAAGAGGTGAGAGTTGGAGCAGACCTGCAGCTTTCAGGGAGTGTGTTCCAGATATGTGGTGCATAATGACTAAACGCTGCTTCACCATGTTTCGTTCTGACTCTAGGAACTGAAAGCAGACCAGTACCTGATGACCTCAGAGGTCGAGGTGGTTCATAAAGTAGTAGCAGATCAGCAATGTATTTTGGGCCTAAACCATTCAGGTCTTTATAAACCATCAGCAGGATTTTAAAGTCTATTCTCTGACAGACAGGAAGCCAGTGTAGAGATCTAAGAACTGGAGTGATGTGGTCTACTTTTTTGGTCCTTGTTAGGACTCGAGCAGCAGCATTCTGTATGAGCTGCAGCCGTCTGATGGACTTTTTAGGGAGTCCTGTAAAGACCCCGTTACAGTAGTCTAGTCTGCTAAAGATAAATGCATGGAGGAGTTTTTCTGCATCCTGCTGAGACATGAGTCCTTTAACCCTCGATATATTCTTAAGGTGATAATAGGCGGACTTTCTAATTGTCTTAATGTGGCTGCTGAAATTAAGGTCTGAGTCTATGACTACTCCAAGGTTTCTGGCTTGGTTTGAACATTTCATTGTTGCAGATTGGAGCTGAGCAGTAACCTTTAACCTTTCTTCCTCCAAAAACAATCATTTCAGTTTTTTCTTTGTTTAACTGAAGAAAGTTCTGTCTCGTCCAGTCATTGATTTGTTCAATGCATTTACTCAGTGTTTGTATGGGACTATAATCCCCTGGTGATATGGTGATGTAAATGTGTGTGTCATCTGCATAGCTATGGTATTTTATTTTGTTGTTTCTTATTATCTGACCTAAGGGGAGCATGTAGATGTTGAATAGTAGAGGCCCCAGAATGGATCCCTGAGGTACTCCACATACGATTTTCATCCGCTCAGATGTGTATTTACCTATAGACACAAAATAGTCCCGGTCATTTAAATAGGACTTAAGCCAATTTAGTACTGCACCAGAGAGTCCCACCCAGTTTTCAAGTCTGTCCAGTAGTATCTTGTGGTCAACTGTGTCAAAAGCAGCACTAAGATCAAGTGATACCAAAACTGAAATTACCTGCTGAAAGTACCTTTTCTTTCTTCTTCTATTTATTATACAGTCTATAGAGCTGATACAGGGCGTGGCCTGGGCCCCACTTACAATCGGACTGGCCAAATGCTGCCAGTCACTTTTTCTGCATTTCAATGTGGCGCATTTCAAGTGTTCTCTAAGTTTGAAAATAAACAAGTCTTATCAAACAGATTAATCGTGATGAACCACAGCCTCTACTCTGATTATTCTGGATGATTAATCAGAACTAGTTTGAATTTAACACTTAATTTAATCAGAACTGTTCACCAGATATAGAAGTTTAGTTATCTTTCTTTAAAAGAGGATTTAGGCGTGCTGGTGGCCTAGTGGTTCTAAGCGCTCCCTATACAAAGAGGCTAGTCAGCGTCGCAGAGGTTGCTGGTTTGAGTCCAGGCCACGACCATTTGCTGCATGTCTTCCCTCACACTCTTCCCACATTTGTCTCTTTTCAGCTGCCCTATCAATAAAGGTGAAAAAGCCCCCAAAAAGATATATTTTACTAAATTTAAAAAGAGGATTTAAAAGAATGAAACCCAGAAGAAACCCAGTTTACGGACTAATAGACTCTACCTTTATCATGGAAGCCAAAGACTTTTCTTTCATGTAATGATAATGCAGATGGCCTCCAATATATACTAATTTTTAAAATGCAAGTACTAAGAACAACTATCCCCATTCTGCACAGCACTTAGTGTTTGTATCTCCCAGTAAACACTCATCATGTGTTTACTTCAGTGTGTCCTTGGACTTTGTCCTTTTTTCTCTCACAATCATTAAAGTTTCAGCGGCTGATCTAATCAAGCTAATCTGATAAGAACAAAACACAAGCTAACGGTGGATTCAGTCCACATCAGAAGATAAGAAGTGAACTGCTATCAGCCTCAGATCTGGATGTTTTTCTCCGTGCTAAAACAGAAAACACGACAGCACAGAGGAAAGACAGGGTCTCCCCTCCTCTTGTAAAATTCACCCAGTGTTTGTTTGCAGTTCTGCTTGTCATCCCAGCAGCACCGAGGTGAAGATAAGCTCTGCTGTTTTAAACACCAGGCTCCAGTAGAGTGGCAATTACTGAGCGAGAAGAGACAGAGAGAGTGACAGACCAGGGGAAAAAATGAAGAGCGAGAGGAAAGCGAGGGAAGATCAACAAGTGAAGGGAAGAAGGTGGGAGTCCTGTAAGGTGTTTGTTTTGTGGCTGCAGTTTGAAATAGCAGGAACAGGAACAGAAGGTTCAAAGCTGCTGTCCACGTTCAATAGCAGTCTTTGTTTTGCAGCTTGTAATTATCACACCCACGTTTCTTACAGAGGAAATAGCAGAAATGTGTCTCTGAGGAGACTCCAGCTGAACATTGTAGAAAGAACTACTTGTTTTTCTGGAAATACACAAGCAGTATAAAAACTGCTGATAATAATTGATGTCAAATAGGATTTTCCCGCCATAACTTTGTCCATCTAAGTGCCTTTGTTTCCACAGTTGTTTGTCTGGCATCGTCTAAACTCATGAATATAAATGCAAGTTTAAATCCATGTTTCACTACAGACACTGGAATCTAACAGCTGATAGATTCATGTTTCCTTACAGCCTGTGGTCCCAGTGTGTAATATGAGAAAATCGTCACTGTCTCAGCTGTTGTCTCTTTTTCCCACACAGTAGTGATACTGTGAATTTATATTTGATCTTACAATGAGATTAAATGTGCTGTGGAGCTCAACCCTCATCATCACAGCATAATGATGTAATTTGAACTATGGCCTGTCATTTTTATGTATCCTGTTAATGCAGGGGTGTCAAACATGCGGCCCGTGGGCCAAAACCGGCCCGCCAAAGGTTCAAATCCGGCCCGCGGAACCACTTTGCAAAGTGAAGAAATTACAGAGAACACATTAACTGGAATTTTTCAATGAAAGTAACTACTATTTCAGATTTGTCCTCTGGGGGGGTCACATAAAATCATAGGAGTAAACCAAAACCTGAACAATGCTTTTTCTCTTAAAGTGAGAAGATAGATGACTTGCTATTTGCAAAATTCAGTTGAGATCAGGCGGCAACCTCTGGTCTATAAAATATGAGTCCAATGTGGAAGTGCTAAAAACTGCAGTTCATTGAGGATCCGCTTGAGGCTGGCTTTAGAAATAAACATGTTTACAGCCTGGTACAAAAGACCAGTGTAGTCTGGATAGCTCATTTCTCTATCGGCTCACACAGTAGGGGTTGAGTTTTTTTCTAATGCAGCAATTTGGAAGATATTGAGATTATGAGTCTTCCAATGAGAGGCACAGCTGACTTGACTGACAGGCGGGAACACTGTAGTTGTTGGCTAGTCAGCCAGCCTCTTTACATCACAATAGCTCGACAGCAGTCGAGCAGCATATTTTATACAGTCTATGGTGCTGACTGAGTGAACCAGAAGCTGAAAAGCATTTTTTTTTTTCAGGACTTTTTTACTCAAAGTGATAAAATAAATGACTTGCTGTTTGCATAATCCGATAATAAGATGATCCACTAACTACTAACACTAGCACTACACCGCTGCCTACAACACTCAATCAATCAATCAATCTTTATTTGTATAGCGCCAAATCACAACAAACGTTATCTCAAGACGCTTTTACAAACATAGGAGGTCTAGACCACTCTATGTCAAATTATGAACAGAGACCCAACTTCAAGACAGGGTAAGACTCAGTCTGACCCCACCTTAATCCATCATGAGCATTGCACATCGCAGTATTTAGCAAGTTACAGTGGTGAGGAAAAACTTCCTTTTAACAGGCAGAAACCTCAGGCAGAACCAGACTCATGTTAGACAGCCATCATGCCTCGACCGAGTTGGGTCTGGAAAGACAGATAGAGGGGCGTAAGAGAGAGAGGTGATAGTGATGAGACGAGTCGTAGAAGCTGTTGCCGCTGGAGTCCAGCACGTCCGTATCAGCTGGAGTCCAGATCGTCCACAGCAGGAGGACGTCTACGGCAGCTCAGAGGAATCTACGAGACAATGGAGCTCAGGGACTCCAGAAAGGTCTATGGTTAGTAACTTTAATGGGACAGGCAGAGTTAAAGTAAGTGATGAAGGGGTTGGGGGGAAGAAGGTGAGCTAGGATCCCAGTGTGTCAGTGTGCCAGTTCCCCCGGCAGTCTAGGCCTATAGCAGCATGACAAAAGCTGGTCCAAGCCTGATCAAGCTCTAACTATAAGCTTTATCAAAAAGGAAAGTTTTAAGTCTACTCTTAAAAGTGGAGAGGGTGTCTGCCTCCCGGACCCTGACTGGTAGATGATTCCAAAGGAGAGGGGCCTGATAACTGAAGGCTCTACCTCCCATACTACTTATAGAGATTTTAGGTACAACTAGCAAGCCTGCATGTTGGGAGTGTAGAGTTCTAGAGGGGTAATAGGGCACTATGAGCTCTTTAAGATACGAGGGTGTCTGATTTTTAAGGGCTTTGTAGGTTAAAAGAAGGATTCTAAATTCTATTCTACATTTTATTGGGAGCCAGTGTAGAGAAGCTAACACTGGAGAAATGTGCTCCCTCTTCCTAGTTCTAGTCAATACTCGAGCTGCGGCGTTTTGAACTAGCTGAAGAATCTTTAGAGACTTATTGGGGCAGCCTGATAAGAGGGAGTCACAGTAACACTGTCCAGCAAGCAAACTGTTCATGCTGGAACTGAGGAGTCCAAAATAGTCAACTTTACCTTCTTCATTATTAGAATCTATCTGTTCTTTTGCAGTAAACATTAAATTCGGTGTCAGGTGAATGGATAACTTGTGTGTTTGGTGTGTTCGCAGCAGGTGTCAGTGCTTAAAGAGCAAAAGCCCACTGTGAGACTCATCATGTCAAAAAAGACCATACAAACATATTATGTTATGATTTTGCTGGTCCGACCCACTTCAGATCAATTTGGGCTTTGTGTGGCCCCTGAACTGAAATGAGTTTGACACCCCTGTGTTAATGTATAAGCTACATTGAAATGCAGGTTTATTAGGTAAACTTACCTAAAATAAGAGCAGGAAGTGTTAGCTCCTAAATGTTCAATGTTCAAAGTTTTCATCACCACTTTACATATTAATGCACCTTTTCATTATTCATTGTTTATGCTTATTGTAGCCTTGCTGAAGCTTAATTGTGTTGTTGTTTTGAATCATAAGGTAACATAAAGCGCTGTATACAAAGGTGTTAGTCTACTTTTATTAAAAGGAATGCACACTAATTTACATCCACTATGCAAATTCACAGCTTTTGAAATGAGCATCTAAATACTTTTTAAAGACTGTGCGTCTCATTGGAGGACTCATAATCTCAATATCTTCCAAATTGCTGCATTAGAAAAAAACTCAACCCCTACAGTGTGTGCCGATAGAGAAATGAGCTATCCAGACTACACTGGTCTTTTGTACCAGGCTGTAAACATGTTTATTTCTACAGCCAGCCTCAAGCGGATCCTCAATGAACTGCAGTTTTTAGCACTTCCACATTGGACTCATATTTTATAGACCAGAGGTTGCCGCCTGATCTCAACTGAATTTTGCAAATAGCAAGTAATCTATCTTCTCACTTTAAGAAAAAAAGCATTGTTCAGGTTTTGGTTTACTCCTATGATTTTATGTGACCCCCCCAGAGGACAAATCTGAAATAGTAGTTACTTTCATTGAAAAATTCCAGTTAATGTGTTCTCTGTAATTTCTTCACTTTGCAAAGTGGTTCCGCGGGCCGGATTTGAACCTTTGGCGGGCCGGTTTTGGCCCGCGGGCCGCATGTTTGACACCCCTGATCTAAAGCGTAGCTACACATTTTTGGATATGTTTTTACAACAAAAGGATAAAAGATGCAATTTTCGATCATTCTCAGTTTTTATTGATTTTTGGAAGGCATCTTACGACCCCCAAATCAGTGTCTCACGACTTCCCAAGGGGTCCCGGCCAAGCGGCAAACTCCGGTCTCAAATGATGAAGCCAATGCGGAAGTGATATAAACTGCAATACATCGAAAATCCGCTTGAGGCTGGCTGCAGAAACACCGGAAACCACATAGATATGAATGGGAAAAAGACGATTTTTGCAGCATTAATAAACATGTTTACAGCCTGGTTCAAAAAACGTCTTGGCCCTACAACGCTAATCTCTCTAATGGCACACACTGTACGGGGGGTGAATTTTTTTCTAACATGCCGGTTCAGAAGATATTAAGATTATGAGTTTTGCCCAAATAAGGACATGACTGACGTGACTCCCGGTCGGGAACACACAGCCATTGGCTAAGAGACTCACACTACGTCACACTCTGCCTGGTTGAGTTCCGCATTACCAATATGGCTGCTGCCGTCGATTTGCTTCAAAACAGCTCTCAGGAACAGATGGGTGACGTCACGGATACTACGTCCATATTTTATACAGTCTATGGACTGTACGGATACGGCCCTGGTGGTGAGGCTTTCAGCAGTGTGACTGCCCCCTGGTGGCTGGCTGCAGTATAGGTCAAAAAAATCCGTCTCCCCCATTCATTTGAATGGGGGAGCAGTCAAACTTTAAAAAATAAATACACGTCGTACGAATGTTTCTCACATCCGTATGCTGTGGTTATATGTAGTTAGTATTTGACTGTTTTGTGTCCAAGGCCTCTTTTTTCTGAAAAGTTTCTTTTTCGTTAGTTATAAGAGTTTAAAAAACGGGGTTTTACTTCCTGTTTCCTTTGATTCACAACCGCCGTAGAGGGAAACTTCAAAGGGCACACACATAGACTGTAAAAAATATGGACGTAGTATCCGTGACGTCACCCATCTGTTCCTGAGAGCTGTTTTGAAGCAAATCGACGGCGGCAGCCATATTGGTAATGCGGAACTCAACTAGGCAGAGTGTGACGTAGTGTGAGTCTCTTAGCCAATGGCTGTGTGTTCCCGACCGGGAGTCACGTCAGTCATGTCCTTATTTGGGCAAAACTCATAATCTTAATATCTTCTTAACCGTCACGTTAGAAAAAAATTCACCCCCCGTACAGTGTGTGCCATTAGAGAGATTAGTGTTGTAGGGCCAAGCCGTTTTTTGAACCAGGCTGTAAACATGTTTATTAATGCTGCAAAGATCGTCTTTTTCCCATTCATATCTATGTGGTTTCCGGTGTTTCTGCAGCCAGCCCCAAGCGGATTTTCGATGTATTGCAGTTTATATCACTTCCGCATTGGCTTCATCGTTTGAGACCGGAGTTTGCCGCTTGGGCACACAGCATCTTGTGACGTTACGCTGTAGGGCGGAGCTTATTACAAAGGCTTCACAGGCTCTGGCTGCACAATGGCGGCGCCCAGGAGGGGGATTTTTTGGCTTCAGAACTGTACAACGGGAAGAGGCGGAGCAACGCTGTCCATTTTTATTTACAGTCTATGGTCCCGGCCCCCAGTTTGGGAACCACTGGTTAAGCCTGCCGCATTACGGTCTATGGTGTCAACAAGCAGAAGCTAAATGTGCCTGAACTCTTTTCTGTGGATTCATTTGACATGACGTGTGATCTTATATATATGTATGTAAGAATGTTTAACTATTGTATTCTTTCAGTCTAAATGTCATGTTTAGAGTAACTTGTTTCCTATGTCGGGCGAGATCGTGTCAGGGTAGTAGTCAAGGTCTCTCCCCCTGCTCCTGTCTTTATCTATGTGTTATGGCCGACTTACTGTCTCCAGAACTAGAGCACAGGTCTTCTTCCCACTTGTTGTGTTCCTATTTTCCAAACATGGTTATCTAACTTTAGTGTCGTCTTCGGGGGGGAATAAATACCATGCCAAGGGTTTTGTCTGTCAGAACTGACTTGGCATTGCACTGCACTCTCCTGCCTGTGTACTGTTATGTTATTTCTCCTTGGCCAAGTTCTACATAAACTATTTCAACGTAAGCCGTCAGAGTCTCCTGAGTCTTCTGTGTCCAGTGTCCAGTTTGTTGCTGAATTCCATCACAATAAGTTTGTCTCTGGTGTTGCTCATGTTAGTGAAAGTTAATAACTGTAGTCAAGGGGTTTTGACCAATCAGAATCAAGCATCTTACACAGCTGGAAGATCAGTAAGACAGTCGGGTAAAAACTAATGTTTGATGCGCAAATGAAAAATGTACTCCACAGTAGATAATGTAGATTTAAGAGTAAAATAATGCAAGTAAGTATCTTTGGTTTAAATACATTCTAAATGAATGAGTCAGTATTTGTTGATAGTCTTGATGGTATTTGTGTTCTGATATATTCATGTTCATTAAATCACACGAGTCAACCTGAGGTAACAGAAACAGAATCATTAAACAGGGCTGTTTATATGCAGACCTGTTTTATTACACCACTCATAGCTATGTGTACCGATTAAACAGATTGTACAACATGTACTGTATGTATAAAAAACAACTGCCAGCAGCAAGACCGCGAGGCTGTGTTGTTAATAAGAGAGGGAGTGCTTGTTCTGTAGCTCACAGCCAGAGTGAAGCCGGTGCATAATTTGTGCGGGTAGCAGCTGAGTCAGGGGCACTGCATGGTTCACGGGTTATAATTGGCTTCAAATAGCCTTATGCACAAATTGCTTCTACTGTAGGCAGCCATGGAAAACACAAACTCACCAACACACACGCAAACACACACTCACGCAAACCAAGTCTGTTGACCTGTTGTGACTCTTTTAAAAAAAAAAAACAGAATAAGCAAAAGTGATGGGGGATAAACCTGCAGCATCCCGCCGTCCTCCTCCCTGAGTGACTCAGCCCTTCACGATAAAACGGGTACTTGTGTGGAGATTTGTGTCTTAAAAGGTGTTCATGTTTATGTTTGCAGGCAGCGTTGATCTGAGGGCACTCATTGAAAATCTTGGCAAGTCCTCCACAGTTAATGTAGCTTCCAGCACTGACACAAGGATGACTCACGCAGCAGGATTTAATTTAGAAAGGACTGTTAAAGAGGTTTATGAACATCCTGAGTGAAAAGCTGTCTAATTTAATTGATTGAATGTATTACGTGGACAATGCTCTCCATCACAACCGCACCGAGTGAACGTCTTCAAGCATTCTCTCCCTCTCTCTGGATGTGGCTCAGTTTTCTACGTGGTTTAATTAACTTGACTGATCTGTTTTTAATTTGCAGCAGAGAGGATGATTCTGCTTATTTTTATCACAATAACACAAACTCATGTTGTGGCTGAGCATTGCTTTCATAACACACAGTTGTGACTCGGCTTCTCCTGCAGAATCTCTGTTACTACGTAGATGATGGCATGTTAGTGCTGTAGTTAGTTAAACTTTAATGTCACATCACATCATCGAATGTGTGGCTCAGGTTTCTCAGAGAGGACAGATTTCACAAAAGGTGCATTTCGGCCAAGAGTTCCAGGTCTTTCAGCCCCCAGAACTACTTTACCCTGAACTAAAAGGTTCCTGTGCCCCCATTGTTGTAAATTAAATACAAGTAAATGCACTACACAACCAGACTAGGGATGCACCAATCTGATCCTGGTATCGGATATCAGATAGATCGGACTCAAAAAGCTGGATCGGATATCGGTGACAAGGGGCCGATATATATTACCGATCCATATGGCAGATCTATTCATCTCAGTTCTATGCTTTTCTGTGTACACTGTACTTCTGTGGGAAACACTATGTTGACATATTTTTTATTTTCTCATTTGAAGCTGTTTCTTTTATACATAAATATATTTAATACCTCTTATCCACTGCTGAGGTTTACAATTGAATTGTAATATCTGTTGGTTATGAAGATTAACTCACCAAACTGCTGGTACATATTTACAACCTCTTGAATAATGATACTATCAGTTAAATTTTTTTATTTCATTTTAGTTTACAATGTCAGAAAAACCTGAAATTGCCGAAACATGATTCTAAATCCTCACATTAAGGAATAGAGATTGTTAAATCAATACAGGGATCGGATCGGCTAGTATCGGTCTTGGCAGATACCAAAGCCCAGGTATCAATATCGGTATCAGGACCTAAAAAGTGGGATCAGTGCATCCCTACACCAGACCAGTAGAGGGCAGTAAAACAAAGAGGAATGCCATTCATCACAGATGACACCATAGAAGCAGACGGACAGGCAGGTATCATTATGAGCAACACAGCAGTTAGCCTGTTAGCATGAAGAGACTCAGCTGGCGCTGTTTTAGATGGTGCTATATTTCATCACAGATGGATTCACTGAATCAATACGTGAGAGGAGATAAGCGCGAGTAGCAAAGACGTTTCAACACGGCTTTAAAATCCTTTTGAACTCAAAAAGCCGTGGCAGAGATCGGCCGGTGTTTTGGTTTAAACAGCGACCCTGTTAACTGGAGACTCTCAGCCGGATGCATCCCTCATAAACGTCTTTAGACGATCATTAAATATCTGATGAGGATATTTTGAAATCTTAACTCCCTCTGTGTTTCAACAGCTGTGTAAACTCCACAAACACTGACACGTTCAGCTGAAGGTCTCCAGTTTACAGGGTCACTTTTAAAACCGGAACACCGGGAGGAGAGACGCATTCACGGTGGGCTGAGAGAAGACTACTGTTACAAGCTGCTAAATCAAGAGAATCACAGCTTCTTCTTTTGAAAAGTACACACACATACAAAAAAGATAGAACAAATAAAAACTAATGAAAGAAAGAGAAATCAAGAGAATCACAGATAGAAAAAACAATGACTGTGAATGGTTTTTGGAAAAATTGGAAACAAAAAAATTGAAAAAATATTTTTGAAAACAAAATTTTAATTTGAAAATAAAATTTTAATTTGAGACAAAAACAATTGGAAAAAAAAAATTTGAAAAAGAAAATTGAAAGAAATTTTTTTTACAAAATGTTTTTTTTTTTTTTTTTGCAAAAAAAAATTTTGACAAGAAAAAAATTAAAAAAAAAAAAATTTGACAAAAAAATTTTTTTTGCAAAAAAAAATTGACAAAAAAGTAGACCCGGAGCCTGTCGAAAAAATACATTTCCTCAAATTTGAAATTGTGTTCCAAAAGCAGAAAAAACTTGATAAAAAGTGAAAATTTTGCGCCTGCAGTTAAAAAAATGGAAAAATCAAAGAATGAATCAACACGTGAGAGGAGATAAGCGCGAGTAGCAAAGACGTTTCAACACGGCTTTAAAATCCTTTTGAACTCAAAAAGCCGTGGCAGAGATCGGCCGGTGTTTTGATTTAAACAGCGACCCTGTTAACTGGAGACTCTCAGCCGGATGCATCCCTCATAAACGTCTTTAGACCATCATTAAATATCTGATGAGGATATTTTGAAATCTTAACTCCCTCTGTGTTTCAACAGCTGTGTAAACTCCACAAACACTGACACGTTCAGCTGAAGGTCTCCAGTTTACAGGGTCACTTTTAAAACCGTAACACTGGGAGGAGAGACGCATTCACGGTGGGCTGAGAGAAGACTACTGTTACAAGCTGCTAAATCAAGAGAATCACAGCTTCTTCTTTTGAAAAGTACACACACATACAAAAAAGATAGAACAAATAAAAACTAATGACAGAAAGAGAAATCAAGTGAATCACAGATGGAAAAAACAATGACTGTGTATAGTTTTTGGAAAAATTGAAAACAAAAAAATTGAAAAAATATTTTTGAAAACAAAATTTTAATTTGAAAATAAAATTTTAATTTGAGACAAAAACAATTGGAAAAAAAAATTGAAAAAGAAAATTGAAAGAAAAAATTTTTACAAATTTTTTTTTATTTTATTTTTTTTTTGAAAAAAAAATTTTTAACAAGAAAAAAATTGAAAAAAAAAAAAAATTGACAAAAAAAAATTTTTTACAAAAAAAAATTGACAAAAAAGTTGACCCGGAGCCTGTCGAAAAAATACATTTCCTCAAATTTGAAATTGTGTTCCAAAAGCAGAAAAAACTTGAAAAAAAGTGAAAATTTTGCGCCTGCGGTTAAAAACATGTTAAAAGCAATGAATGAATCAACACGTGAGAGGAGATAAGAGCGAGTAGCAAAGACGTTTCAACACGGCTTTAAAATCCTTTTGAACTCAAAAAGCCGTGGCAGAGATCGGCCGGTGTTTTGGTTTAAACAGCAACCCTGTTAACTGGAGACTCTCAGCCGGATGCATCCCTCATAAACGTCTTTAGACGATCATTAAATATCTGATGAGGATATTTTGAAATCTTAACTCCCTCTGTGTTTCAACAGCTGTGTAAACTCCACAAACACTGACACGTTCAGCTGAAGGTCTCCAGTTTACAGGGTCACTTTTAAAACCGGAACACCGGGGGGAGAGACGCATTCACGGTGGGCTGAGAGAAGACTACTGTTACAAGCTGCTAAATCAAGAGAATCACAGCTTCTTCTTTTGAAAAGTACACACACATACAAAACAGATAGAACAAATAAAAACTAATGACAGAAAGAGAAATCAAGTGAATCACAGATGGAAAAAACAATGACTGTGTATAGTTTTTGGAAAAATTGGAAACAAAAAAATTGAAAAAATATTTTTGAAAACAAAATTTTAATTTGAAAACAAAATTTTGATTTGAAAACAAAAACAATTGAAAAAAAAAATGTTGAAAAAAAAAATTGAAAGAAATTTTTTTTACAAAAAAAACTATTTAAATTAATAAAAAAAAAAATTTGACAAGAAAAAAATTGACAAAAAAAATTGTTACAATTTTTTTTTGACAAAACTACATAGAACAAATAAAAACTAATGAAAGAAAGAGAAATCAAGTGAATCACAGATGTGTGTGATGTCTGTGACCTTTGAAAAGTACTACGCCCCTAGCAGGGGCTTTTTAGGGGGGAGATTATCTACCCCTGAACTAAATTTAGACCCTGGGTCCACCGGGTCGAAACGCACGTAGTTCAGGGGTGAAGTCCCTCTGGTGGAAAAACGCCCTAAGTTAAACTCTAATGTCACATCGCCTCATCGAATGTGTCTCTCAGGTTTCTCAGAGAGATTTCACAAAGAACAGAGAACCCCGGATAAAAGACTTCACAAAAGCAAACTGCAAAGCGCTCCTGAGGATGTGATGGCCACAGACAATAATTATGATTTCTTATTATCAGAGCTCTCCCTGTTCCTTGTTCCTGTGTGTGTGTGTGTGTGTGTGTGTGTGCATGTGTGTAAGAGATCTTATTATCAGACCCAGTCTAGAGGCCAGAAGGTTTTCATCAGTTCACCCTAATTATGCCATTTAAATCTGCAGCTTTCGATAATTATGCTACATTCATCTAATGAAACAGAGCCGCTGATTCCTTCGTTTAATGACCTTGGATGTCTTCATGAGATTAGAGGTAACACCGTGAACCATAGGCCATTAGAAAGCAGTTATACAGAATATTGAACTTCCTGTATCTCCACAGATCTGATTAGCACAAACAGCAGAGCTTTGTAGGTGCAGTAAATGAGCATGCACGCATTAGTATATTTTACTGAACAATGTTCAGTGGCTAAACAAACATAAACATGAGAGCGACGTTGAATAAACTCACATATGGGAACAGCAGTGTTTGCAGATGAATGTTGGCGTTTGTCCACTAAACCTCGTCACCTTCACTTGTCGGCACAAGAATTACTAGTTCAACAAGTTGTTAGTATTTTTATTATTGTAGGCCTGAAATAATGGTAATACATTGTGTCTTAGCTGCAGCGCAACATTCCGCCACTAGCTCCCATAATGCTGTGATGCTCTGTCATTCAGATGTAAATAAACACAGAGTAGCGTAGTGCGGTGCGGTTTTGTTAACCTCCATGCACCAAAGGCAGGTGGTGCTAGCTCTGCTAATGGTAGCCACACTCTGCAAAACAATTTGACATTACTTATCTGCAATCTCATGTGTAGCTGCATGTGTTAAATAAATAACACTCAGTTTTTACAGTTTTATAATGTAATTTTTTCACTTTTAGTCCAGTCAGGTAGTTGTAATTAAAATGTCTGTATAATTGACAAGGAAATTAGTCACTTTGGAACCCTGATTAGTTTTGAATAAATGTTAACATCAGTAAGTTAATGTTTCATACTCACAGCAATATGTTAGCTTACTGAAAGTAAGCCAATAAATGTCCACTGTTGACTGTATAAAAAGATAGAACACATATCCTCTCCCTTTAAGTTAAGCCAAAACATTTAGGACAGATGGGACATGAGTAAAGCCAAAATTATAAATACACAATACGTGGGTTTTTTTTTCAAAGTTGTATCTTTTGGGCTTTTTTTGCTTTTATTTGTTAGGACAGCTGAAGAGAGACATGAAATATGGGGAGTAGTGAGCGGGGAAAGACATGCAGGAAATGGTCGATCGGTCGGAAATTGAACCGGCGACCCCCGCGACGAGGACTGTAGCCTCTGTATGTGGGGCGCTTAGACCGCTAGGCCACCAGCGCCCCTCACAATACATGTTTTAATCAAGACGTTTTTGTTCTTTTTCAGGCAATAACACTTGCAGGATATTTTTGATGTATATTTTTAGATTTTAGATTTCTAATTCCTGACTTTTGACAGTTTTAATTTTTTATCTTTTATTGGTTTTATTCATCCAACATTGTTTTATTTCCATTTGTCTTACTCACATTTCTCTTTTATTGTCTTTTAGTTTCTTTCTTATTTGTAAAGCTCTGTTTTGAAAAGAGCTTTACAAATAAATAAATAAATAAATAAGATACATTTTTCTCAAACAGCATATTTCGTGACAGTTAGATTTTATCATTGGGGATTTATGTCCAAATGTTGTTTCTCAGAGGTTCTCACTTTTGATTTGCTTTTGGATTCAGGGTGTGGTTTCATGATGGAAAGCTCTGTTGACAAATGCAGTTCCTTCAGAGTCCTCTACTGTATTAGCAGAGGGGAGGAGGATTGGTGAGTGTTAGAATGACCCTTTAGTGGGCTGGATGATACAGCAGGCATGACGAACAAAATCCCAGGCGGTGGTTCAGGTGTACCACAAACGGGTTTATTACAGAAACAGCCACAGCGACATCAGACACCAACCAACAACGACACAGACAGATTATAACTGGCACCTTTTATAGTGTGGCACTAATTGGCCTCCTGGACCAAACCATCTGGAGGTGTTCACAAATTATTTATTCTGCTCTCCATTAACTTAGACACCTTCCCCTGTTCCTGACTTTATGTCACCAATATTAACCACATTTTATAATTCCCACATTTCCTAAAATACATCTAAAACATGCCATTTAATTGATTCCCCTGCACCGCTAAATTCAGACTCCCCCCTGACCAATTTGTGCTCTGGTCCCACCCCGGAACCTTTATCTGGGTGTCCGTTCCTCTGGGAATCTTTTAACTGGAACACCCTGGAGCGGACACAGAACAGCAACCCCAGGTAAGTCAAACAAACAATTTCGACATATTTGCACTACTGCCCTGGCACTAGTGATGGTGAGATGAAGCCTCATGAGGCTTCGAACCACTTGAGCCAATTGGTTCGAGAAAGGGTTCATTATTCGAAGCTTCATGTGCACACGAAACCACCTACTGGCCAGGTTTATCATTACATGCAGCTGGATCTTAACCACATAATGTGTGATGCATTGAATTTTTGTTTCTGTTATGGGAATGACTATGAATTACAAAAAATGTATGACCAAATAATTTCTGTATATAAATTATCATACATGTGCATGATAAAATATTTTTGAATGTATTCTGTGTGTACATTTTCCCAAAATGTTATTATCATATGATATGGCAGGTTGTGTAATTATATTTTTCTGTCACTTTAGGAAAATGGAATTGGCTTAAGCAGACAGAGGACAGTGAAAGTGATTGTGGAACTAGGAAGAGGGCACTGAATATGCTTGTGTTATTAGGAGTTAGGAGTTATTAAATCAAAATGTTGTCACACCGGGGAAATCCTCCTCTTTCTTTCTTTTTTAAGTTATATTTTTTGGGCTTTGACTAATTTTATTTATAGAGGAGAGGACAGTGTAGAAACTGGGAGAGAGTGGGGGAAAAATGCGATTAAAAAGCTGCAGGCTGGGCTAGAAACCGGGCCAATTATATCATAGGCGTGCAACTTAACCATTAGGCCAAGACCGCACCAGAGTCGCAACAGGTCCGCACCTAACTCCCCTCTTTCTAGCTGGCTCCGTCTTACCTGTCCTCCTCTCACTCCTAAATCTTCAAACCATCTCTCTCTCTCTCTCTCTCTAAAGTCGCACACGCACATATTCATAAACACTGCACACATGGTTACTTATTGCTGACGTTAAACATCGTCTCGCGGAACCTTTTAACTCTCCTCTCTTCTTCAGGTGGAGCAGCGCCCCCACGCCGGCAACCCCCGGACAACCACACCTCAACCACGCACTATGGTTTGCCTAACTCCAGCTTAATTCCTTAATCAATAAATAACAACAAAAACAACAAATGTGCAAATACGCAATGTGCAAATGTACTGTGCAAAGATCGCTAATAAAGTGCAAAGTGCCATCAATACTGTGTGTTGTTTATTAAAGTGCAGTGAGCCCAAACCCTTGTGCAATATTTACAACACAACAGCCGTCCGTCATGAGTAACGAAGGGCTCTTTGTTACAGTGAGGAAAACATCACTAACACTTACATAAGAGTCATCCATCCATTATCTTGACCGCTTATCCCATTAGGGGTCACGGGGGGCTGGAGCCTATCCCAGCTGGCTTCGGGCGGAAGGCAGGGTACAACCTGGACAGGTCGCCAACCTATCACAGGGCTAACACAGAGAGACAGACAACCATTCATGCACACACTCACACCTACGGGCAATTTAGAGTGATCAATCAACCTGAGCATGTTTTTGGATTGTGGGAGGAAGCCAGAGAACCTGGAGAGAACCCACGCATGCACGGGGAGAACATGCAAACTCCACACAGAAAGGCACCCGCCCGGCCGGGGATTCGAACCAGGAACCTTCTAGCTGTGAGGCAACAGTGTTACCCACTGCACCACCGTGCAGCCCCATAAGAGTCATTGAACCTCCCATAACCATGGTTGTCTGCTTTAAATAAACACAGAAAGCTGCTCTGCTGTGGACGTTACTGACCTTTGACATGTTAGTTAAATGTGGGTGTAGGTTTGTTTGTGGAAGGGGCGTAATGTCAGTATTTTGGCCTCTACAGTGGGAGTAGATGAAGATGTGATGTCCATATTTGCAGTTTATATATTTGTATTATCTTGTCAGAAAGCTTGTGAATTAGCACTAAGTACAAAATACAAATAAGGCTGATTGAAACATGTGTAGTTTTAGAGGAGCTTGGCTTTACACCACATGAAGCTACTGAGCAAAGTTTTTGACTTCATGATGCTTACATAAAGTTCCCAAAGTGATCCAAATCTCTCTTCCAAATCTCCACCGAATCTGTGCCAATGCACCCAACAGTTGTTGTGATACGTCCCTCGAAACCACAAATGTAATCAACATATACTTTGGACAACTCAGTGACAGTGACAGCTTTACGGCCATCTGCCTCACATTTATGGGCAAGGCTTCAAACGCTTCTGTGATCAATGCCTCTCTGATGAAATGCTGTCAGGCTCAATTCTGGAAAGTTCTCTACGTGCCTGTAATACTCCAAACTATATTACAGGCTTGAAGGCAGACTCCTCAAGTCTCCATAGGCTCTGTGTTTGGTGGGAACAGTTGGGAAGGTTTTTGGTGACAGAATTTGTAGCCAGCTGTATCTGCATGGGACGCTAGTGTCCTGTTCATTATACACATTTAAAATGAGTTAGCTCAAATCAAACATTAGAAGAGACAGGTTCCTTTTATGGCTTTGTGGACTACATTACTGTTTTATTAAGGAGTTCATTCAAATTTAGATATTCTAATCTTATCTTATATTTTATCCCCATGTAATTCAATGCATTTTTATACAGTTTTAAAGGTGACATATCATGCAAAATGGACTTTTTAATGGTTCTCCACCTGAAATATGTGTCCCTGGCATGTCTACAAACCCCCTGAGAATGAAAAGAATCCATTCTGCCCCTGTTCTGATTTCTCCACCTTTCTGTAAATGTGTGTGAAACGAGCCGTTTCAGACTTCCGTGTTTTTGTTACGTAACAACAATATCCGGTCTGTCACGGAGTCAGAGCTCGGAGCTTGTTCAGCCCATAGACTGTATAAAATAATACTGAATCCCCTCCTCTGTTTTTCATTACCTGCACACATGTGTGCTAACAAGGAGCTTAGGAGGGAGGCATGCTAGTTGTAGGCTGTCTTAATAAACACAAAGGTCGGTTTTACCCACGTCTGCAGATTTGAAGATCTAGAGGATGATTTTTATTTATCATGGATAAGTGCTAGCGCTAGTTAGCATAGCCACATAGCTACATGTCGTAGCTGTAGCTGTGTACCAAGACACACGTCGACATACTGACAAATAAAACAACAAGAAACAATAAATCTGTGACCAATCCTGCAGAGGTCGGTTTTACTCCCCACGTCTGCAGATTTGAAGATCTAGTGGATGATTTTTATTTGTCATGGATAAGTGCTAGCGCTAATATGCATAGCCACATAGCTACATGTTCATAGCTGTGTACCAAGACACACGTCGACATACTGATAAATAAAACAACAAGAAACACTAAATCTGTGACCAATCCTTCAGAAAGGTCCTGCTGCAGGCGCCTCTCAGTCAGGATCAGATTCTGGATCAGATTCAGAGGGTTGAAGTAACGTGATCTCTGAGCAGCCGTGTATATTCAGCCAACATGTAAACATTAGATCAACGTGCTGGAGAGCCGAGGCACATCCACTTCCTGAGGGGGCGTGGTCAGAGAGAAAACAGAGTGTTCTGAGGAGGACTGAAGAAGAGGGCTTTTCAGGCAGACCAAAATCTGATTTCAAAGTGTTTTTTTGAGCATAAACTTTAAAGACATGTTTTGGGGACCTCTTAGACCAATATATGTTGATGAAAAAAGCGTGATATGTCACCTTTAAAGCCAAATGTCAATCATGTGGTCTGACACCTACCCCTTCTGAGAGGTTTAAGGCATTACAAATGACAACAGAGAAGGTATCAGTGTTGTTGTTTATGGTTTTGTTTGCTTTTGAAGGTCATAAAGAGGCATCAGTGTTGGTTTCAGTCTGTTTCTCAGCTGGTGAAAAACTCCTCATAGTGCCTTTAAAAATAAAATTAAATCATTCCAATAAGTTAATCAAATAAAATCAGATAAATACCAGAAAAATTCAATAAAATCATTACGTTAAAATCAATAAAATAAAATAAATACCAGAAAATAAGATTAATTCAATAAAAAATATGACATTATGATAAAATCAATAAAATAAAATCTGGTAAATACTAGAAAAATAAGTGAAATACTTTTTTTAATTAAAAAAAATATATATAAATACAAATACAATCAAATAAATTGCAAATGCAAATAAAAATAAAAATAGAATAAGATAAAAATAAAAATGATGTTAAATCATTGTAGTAATGCAGTCCAGGGCTAAAAAGAAATAACTCCAAATTAAAAGCCAGATTAAAAAGGTAAGTCTTTAGAATACTTTAAAAAACAGGTATAAACAGGGTATTTGTGTTCACTTCAACAAGTTACTTTCCATAATTACTGTTTCCATGAAATCACTCTCTAACACCTCATACTGCATGATGTCTTTTTCTGTTCACTTATTTCTGTGAGAACACTTTGAGAGAGTTTCTAAATCCAGAACTAAAAAAAGAAGAGATGCATCATGGGAGTTCTCTTGATGTTCGGTAGGAGGAGAGCGTTTTGATCAGTAACAGAAGTCCAGTAAGAGCTCTGAAAGAAAAGTTGTAAAACCAACAACTAAAGAGTTTCTAAAAGTATATAAAACTGTCTTCATGTATCCTCCACACTTGTGAAAGTTGTGACACCTGCCTGCTGGAAGCCGAAAAGCTCAGCGACATGCCAGCTGTAGGCAGTAAGACGCTCACGCTGACGACTGCAGCTCATGTAAGCAGCTAAACACATTATTTAATCCAGTCCTTAAACTTCTGCTTGTGTATGTAAAGACACCAGCTCCCAAAGTGTTTAAGTGTGAGGTATTACTCTCACCAGAGCCCTGATTCTGCATGCAGGAGGCATTACCAGCCTGCTGCAGAGGAAAGGTTGCTGAGCTGAGGTGAAACAACCACAGCGTGAGTAAGAGCACCGGTAGAACCTGCCCTTAAAGGATGTGATGCTCAGTTATTTGAAAACATATAAATATTGAATGCACCAATGTGTACTGTACTTTAAACCAGAGTTAGTCCTGCAGATTTTGAGAGTCCACCTCTCCAAACTTTCTCTGAATCTGAAAAAGAAACGAGCTGATCAGTGATTCAGCGCACTAGAGAGGCTCAGTGGGTTCATCCATGACATGTAATCAATAATATAACTACCAATGTGCCCCCCAGAAGTAGGCTACATATTTCTGTGCGTTCTTGCATGCAAATTTCCACAGAGACAGATGCATGTGTTTAACTGAATAACAGCGCAGTGCTCTGTGTGATTGGCACTAAAAGCTTGAATACCTTATTCTAGCCTGAGGGGAGAATTCACAGATTTGGGGAGAGATCGCTCGAGGTTCTAACTTCTGATATGTCAGACATTTCAGTGGATTTCTGCAGGGCTTGTTCCACTGCATTAACATTTTTCTTACACATCTCAACCAGTCGATAAAAAGTGTCTTCATCCTTGATTAAGAAAGACTAATATTAATGTTAAATATGTTTCAGGCTGGCAAATAATGTCGATATTTATTCCAGAATATTGAATCAAAAGAGCATGTAAGTCTGTACATGCAAATCTGTTATATTGAGGCTTTTGGGCATGAAATACATCTCACATATGTTCAAGGCTCATTTCTTGTTTTCATATTTTTGCTGTCAGGAAGAAGTCTTGTATTTCCCTAATTCATTATTTAAATTTGTTTGCAATAATCTGTGATATTGATCTCCCTTTTATGTGTTCAATTAGTAAATCTCTTTAAAGACAGTAGTTTGAATTATATCCTGGAGTTCACAGTACTTACACTACCATTCAAAAGTTTGGACAAACCTTCTCATTTTTATTTATTTTAATTATGTTCAACATTGTAGATTAATACTGAAGACATCAAAACTATGAAATAATCTGGTTTTGCCCTAATCTGGATTACAACAGTAGTCAAGTAGAGCTATCCATTGTGTGCTAACCCTACCTCTGAACAACACAACTGATGGTTGGTCATTCTACAAATGAACTCTTGACAAGGCTCATGTTCTTTAGAAACCATTCCAGGAGACCACTTCATGAAGCAGACTGAGAGAATACCAAGAGTGTGCAAAGCTGTCATGAAGGAAAAAGGGGGCTACTTTACAGAATCTAAAATATTAAACATATTCTGCTTTGTTTAAGACTTTTTTTAAAAATAGATAATTCCATATATGTTCTTTCATAGTTTTGATGTCTTCAGTATTAATCTACAGTGTTTACAATAATTAGAATAAATACAAACCCTTGAATGAGAAGGTGTTTCCAAACTTTTGACTGGAAGTTTACATCATGTTAATATTTTACCTTAAAGGGGACATATCACGCTTTTTTCATCAACATATATTGGTCTAAGAGGTCCCCAAAACATGTCTTTAAAGTTTATGCTCAAAAAAAACACTTTGAAATCAGATTTTGGTCTGCCTGAAAAGCCCTCTTCTTCAGTCCTCCTCAGAACACTCTGTTTTCTCTCTGACCACGCCCCCTCAGGAAGTGGGTGTGCCCTCGGCTCTCCAGAACGTTGAGCTAATGTTTACATGTTGGCTGAATATACACGGCTGCTCACAGATCCCGTTACTTCAACCCTCTGAATCTGATCCAGAATCTGATCCTGACGGAGAGGCGCCTGCAGCAGGACCTTTCTGAACCATTGGTCACAGATTTAGTGTTTCTTGTTGTTTTATTTATCAGTATGTAGACATGTGTCTTGGTACACAGCTACCAACATGAAGCTATGTGGCTATGCTAACTAGCGCTAGCACTTATCCATGACAAATAAAAATCATTCACTAGATCTTCAAATCTGCAGATGTGGGGAGTAAAACCGACCTTTGTGTTTATTAAGACAGCCTACAACTAGCATGCCTACCTCCTAAGCTCCTTGTTAGCACACATGTGTGCAGGGAATGAAAAATGGAGGAGGGATTCAGTATTATTTTATACAGTCTATGGGCTGAACAAGCTCCGAGCTCTGACTCCGTGACAGACCGGATATTGTTAGCTAGTTAGCATAGCCACATAGCCACATGTTCGTAGCTGTGTACCAAGACACACGTCTACATACTGATAAATAAAACAACAAGAAACACTAAATCTGTGACCAATGGTTCAAAAAGGTCCTGCTGCAGGCGCCTCTCCGTCAGGATCAGATTCTGGATCAGATTCAGAGGGTTGAAGTAACGCGGGTCTGTGAGCAGCCGTGTATATTCAGCCAACATGTAAACATTAGATCAACGTGCTGGAGAGCCGAGGCACATCCACTTCCTGAGGGGGCGTGGTCAGAGAGAAAACAGAGTGTTCTGAGGAGGACTGAAGAACAGGGCTTTTCAGGCAGACCAAAATCTGATTTCAAAGTGTTTTTTTGAGCATAAACTTTAAAGACATGTTTTGGGGACCTCTTAGACCAATATATGTTGATGAAAAAAGCGTGATATTTCACCTTTAAAATTCACTGATGTTAGGGTTATTATTAAGGTGTTCCTTTAAGAGTCTTTTAAAACTGGCTTTACTTGGGGCTTCAATTATAGTAACTGGTAAATTATTCCACAGTGTGATGGCTCTTGTTTACCTACGATCTCAAGCAGTTAGAGGAGTCTCTCGCTGATTTCAGGAAGATGATACAAAAAAGAAAACAGGATGGCAGCAGACTGTGCCTCAAGCTACACTCTTCTGTACTGCTGACACAGATGACTAACACGAATTGGGTGGAAAGTCTTAAACCAGTAGCATGGTTCCTAAATACACATTCTGCTCTTTGCAGGAAGTGAGTGATGAAATGATTTTCTCTTTGTGTCCAGACTTCCTCGTGCTTCCCAGTCGGTGTCTGGGGGCGACTCCTACTCGAGTTTCCTGACACTGTCGTAGATGAGTCACACACACCAAACACCAGAGAAAAGAAGCCTCAGTGCGAACGGCTTTTCAACGTATTCATCCGTCCCTCCTGTAGTCCAGCATCTCCGTTACCTGCTCTTCTTAATTTCTCACATCACCTCTCTGTGTGAGCTTCACCTCTTTCTCCTGAGAGTCTGTTTCCCCTCTTTCTCTTTGTGAGTTTATGAGCTGTTCAGGCTGCATTTGCATCAGCTTCTGTATACAGCTTTTAGTACGTCCGTCTCAAACCGGCTTTCATATGATAATTCACAAGCCATTATTCATTACTATTGTTAAAGGTGTTTTGATGTATGGGGGAATGGAACACAGAGTGAAGATGTTATGTGAATAATAGAAGCTCAAACTCAAACTTCAGTTTGTGGCAAGAACTGGAATAATAGAGACATATAGAGACTGAATCAGCATGTTACTGAACCATACAGGGCTGATACTACAACCTCAAACACTTCCATGTTATTTTACAAATATATCACTACATTTTTATTTTACATTGAGAAATTAAGTAGCATTTATACGGTGAACTATTTACATTTTTCAACAAAGTGAAATGTATGATGTTCAAAGCGGCAGGGATGAGGATCAGCACCTCCAAGTCTGAGGCCATGGTTCTCAGCCGGTGAAGGGTGGATTGCCCAATCCAGATCGGAGGGGAGTCATTGCTGTGAAGGGGTTTTCTCTCGGGGTCTTGTTCATGAGTGAGACAGATGGATCAGGGCGGCGTCGGCAGTGATGCGGACGCTGTACCGGTCTGTTGGGGTGAAGAGAGAGCTGAGCCAGAAGGCAAAGCTCTCAATTTACCGGTCAATCTACGTTCCAACCCTCAGCTATGGTCACAAGCTGTGGGTAGTGACCGGAAGAACAACATCATGAATACAAGCGGCCAAAAATGAGCTTTCTCCGCAGGGTGTCTGGGCTCAGCCTTAGAGAGAGGGTCAGGAGCTCAGACATCCAGGAGAGGCTCAAAGTAGAGCCACTGCTCCTCCTCATTGAGAGGAGCCAGATGAGATGGTTCAGGTATCTTGTCAGGATTCCCTGACGCCTCCCTGGGGAGGTGTTTTGTGCATGTCCGACACCGGGGCAGACCTGGGACACGCTGGCGAGATTATATCTCAGCTGGCCTGGGAACGCCTCTGTATCCTCCTGGAGGAGCTGGTAGAAGTGGCCGGGAAGAGGAGTGCCTGGTCTTCCCTGCTGAGACTGCTGCCCCCACGACCAGCACTCGGAGAAGCAGCAGAAGATGGATGGATGGATGATGTTCCAAAATCTTTCCACAGTATCTTGTAGTTGTGACCAAAACATGTTGAATGTCCTTCTGAGGTTCTCATGAGGTTTACTGGGCGCTTGGTCTTCCTAGCCTCTGATTGGTTGGTTCTGTGACATGTGATTGAGGGACAAGGAAGTGTTGATGTTTTTGCAGATCGAGTATCGAGTATCTGTCTCCATGCTGCTGTTTCTCATTAATAGAGTGACCAAACCACCTCACATCGAACCCTTGCTTTTCCCCGGCAATACTGCAATATACTATATAATCAGTAACAAGACAGAAGCAGGCGTAGAAACCAGTGAAACATTAGGAAAGGTACTCAGATGTGTCTCATGGTCTGTTCTTTCCTTTACCAACCGTACACCCCAATCCTTCACTCTCAGCCGGATTCCTTTGATATTTCATCCTCACATCCAGTTTGGTTGTTCAAGGGAGATTAGGTTTATCTGCAGAGCAATTACCATTTCTAAAAAGAGCCCGCGGTCGTCTCCAAACATAAGGATGATGTGAGAGAGAATTCTTCCGATAACACGTTTCCCTCTCTGAATGGGACTCCAGCTGAGCGGTAAACAGATTATGGGGATTTTCGAAAGCTCTCCTTCGCTCCTCGATGCACATACACAAACTGACGTAGTGATCATACCCTAATGTATTGTCTGGAAATGTGCCCAAGTGTGTCAGTCACGTCGTTGTATCCGGTAAGTGAGAGTTTCTGAAAAGTTGTGCAGAGTGTTGTGGTGCAAAGTGCTGCAGCTAGAAGGAGAGTTTTTGGTGTCCTAGTTTGGATCTTTGAGTTTTGGTTTAAAGGTCAAAGGTTAGGAAAGACTATAACTGAAGACCTTCAGCTGAACAAAATATCCTCAACAGATATTTAATGATCATCTTTGTGAGGGATGCATCCGGCAGAAAGTCGCCAATTAAAAGGGTCGCTCTTTGAACTGAAACACCGGTTGATCTCTGCCATGGCTTTTAAAATGGGCAGTTTTAAAGCTGTGTTGAAACGGCTTTGCTTCTTGCTCTTTCCTCCTTTCAAGTGTTGATTCTCTGAATCCATCTGCAATGCAATAAAGCACGATCAAGAACAGCACAATACTTATCTCCTTCATGCTAACAAGCTAACTGTTGTGTCACGTGGGATGATGGCAGCCTTTCTGTCTCCTTCTATTGTGTCATCTTTGTTGAATGGCCTTCATCTTCGTCTTACTGCCATCTACTGGACTGGTGGTGTAGTGCAGTTACTTTTTTCTTTCTTCATGCATCACTGGCTTGATTTGCAAAATCTCCACTGGACTTCAGGCCCTTGGTGGCAACACAGACAACAATGGGCAACGGGAACCTTTTAGTTCCTGGTTGAAGAGCACCTTGAAACACCAACAGTTGTAACTTTAAGGGGCACTGCTTCTGACGTCTATCCATCCATCTATCCATTTTCTTCCACTTATCCAAGATTGGGTCCTCAAGCTCATCCTGGGGAATACCGAGGCATTCCCAGGCCAGTTGGGATCATAGACTGTATAAATAATGGACGTAGTATCCATGATGTCACCCATCTGTTCCTGAGCGCTGTTTTGAAGCTCACCATTGGTAATGCTGAACTCAACCAAGAGGAGGTTGCTGCTTGGTTGGGATATGTAGTCCCTCTACCTAGTTCTGGGTTTACCTCGAGGTCTCCAGGCAGACAAGCCGGGTATGCCTCTAGAGGGAGGCGTCCAGGAGGCATCCTCATCAGATGCCCGTCCATCTATAATGATAATAATTGATACAGCTTATATAGCGCTTTTCTGGGTACTCAAAGACGCTTTACATAGTGTGAAAAATAAAATAAGAAAAATAAAACAAAACAAAGACAGAGGTGGGGCGGGATTAGAGGTTATGTGTTGGCAAAGGCTCTGTCCCCCAAGGTGTGGTGCTTGGTCTTGGTGATGGGGGACAGATGATTGGCGTCTGATGATCTATGTAGCCCTGAAACCAAGACGTCAGCTCACCTCTGTCTTCAGCGCTCAGCATTTTAAGGCGAATGTACTCCTCTTCGTATTGCAGAATATCAAACTCTAAAGTAGACTCCCTGTCTTCTCTTGCCGTATAGCAAGGTCAAGAAGTCTGGATGTGCGGCTGTGGTCTGGTTCGAACTTCTACTGCAGATGCTTTCTTCCTGCCTCTCAGATTGAATTCACTTCAGCGGGACTTTGAGGTTCATCTCATTTGTATTCCTCCATCGTGGCCGCCTGTGGTTTAGAATTTTGCATTTCAAGGACCTGTCTAGACTTTCTTCCCAGAACACTCTTAGGGGAGTGTTAAAGTGTTAAAATAATGCCGGCGTAAACGCACTGAATGACTGATAAAGAGGGATTCAAATGACAGCTGTTTAGTAGAAAATACCTTTTTGACTGATGCTGGAGGTTTTATCTTCCTTTAAAGAAAACAGCTGACAAACCTGGAGGCGGGTCATTTACGGGCTCTTTGAATTGGTGTTTAAAGCTGGGGTTGGTAATCAGATTTAGATACACTTTTTGTCATACTGGTTAAAATGATCTTTATGTCCTGATGGTGTTCCTAAAAAAGAGTGAAAAAAAACTGCTATCTACAGCCGGAGTAAACCTGGGAAAACACTAACCAATCACCGTTTTTTGGGTGCCAAAATTTTAAACCATTCAAATCCCGTCCTGCCGTTCTGCCCGCCTCCTGCGCGTACATTTCCCCGGCGTGCACTCCTCTGAGTCCCCGTCCCCAGCCCCTGCTTCCCCTGACTCTATTTACTGCCCCTCTCGCTCCACCTCAGTCCTGTCCCCTCTGACCTGATGAGGTGCTTTGCTCAGGACTGTAGTCCGGATCAGAGTCTAATAAGCTCTCACCAACAAGTAGAATAATTAATGACGTTCAGTAAGTCCTACAGAAAATGTACATGTATTGTAGCATCCGTCCGGACGCTGTAGGGATGACGAGCCGATTCTTGAACACGTTGAGTTTTAATAACCGGTCACTGTCGGCCGTGATCACGCCAACCAACAAAACAACAATCAATGTTTGAATGAATGAAGAACTTCTCCTCTTGTCTCTCCTCTCTCCAGCTCGCACACTCTACACCTCTCCTGATGCCTTCACTGACCGTCAACACTGTAGGAATTAAGAGCATCTACACTGAACAGGTTTAACAAACAGTAGAGTTCTTACAGTATTATATATGTGTTATAACTTTTCTCCTGATATCGTGTCATCGGTACAACTGGATAATGCTAGCATGACAGTTGTGAGTGCTAACAGCAGCCATGTTTGTTTGTGTTTTTAACTTTCACTATGAGAATGTTTTGGTGAGGACCGGTTTTGAATCAGTCACCATCATATGGTCGAGAATCAGCGGCGCTCGTGCATGTGAGCAGGGGGCGGCGTCGTTTCGAAGGAGCTCTGAGGGAGGAGGGGAGGGGTTAGACGGAGTCATGAAGAAAAGCTACATTCAAATTTCATGCTGGTTTTCCGAGATTACCAACCCTAGCTTTAAGTCACTCTTAAAGAAAGCCTTGAATAAATAACAAAAACAATGGGGCTAATTCAGCACTAATGAAAATCTGAGCCTAATCCAGTATAAGCTAATGACAAGAATGTCTGTGAATTTAACCCCAGCTGCTCAGATAGATGTTTAAAATGTAACTCCCACAGCGACTCCTTCATACATGCCTTATGGTGTTGTGCCAAAATTAGGCCAACTTGGGATAATATTGAAAAATGGATATCTAAAATATGTGATTATAAAATTTAGTTTTCACTAGTGATTTGTTTTTTTTGTCAAATTCTGTTTTCATCATCAGTTTTTAAAGAAAATTATTCTGCAAAATTGGAAAAATAAGAAAGCACCGTCGCTTCAAATGTGGAAAACACTCATGAAATATTATCAGAGTATTGAAAGGACAATATTGGAGGACAGCAACAAAGAAAAATAATTTGACAGTATGTGGAGGAAGACTTATGAGGCTCTAAAGACTGAGAGAAACCACAAAATCACCCAATTACCATAATCTCTAAGGAACCCCAAATTAAATAAAATAGATTTTCTTTGATTGTTTTTTTTTTTTTTTTTTTGTTTCAGGTTTTTCTTTTTTAATTATAGCAATAGCAATTTTATTTATAAAGCACATTTCATTACAAGTAAGTTCAATGTGCTTTACATGGAGAATTAAAAACATAAAAACATTTAGAAAAACAACAGATACACCCAACACACATCAGACACAGCAATCAAACAAACAGCTAGTACTGCTGCACATGCATGAAGTCACAACAGTCTTTATATCATTCATACGCTTGAGAAAATAAACATGTTTTCAGTCTTTTTTTAAAAGTGGAGACAGTTTTGATTAACCTGAGATCAGCTGGCAGTTTGTTCCAAAAAGATGGACCACAGTAAGTAAAGGTCCCTTCACCAGACCTAGATTTGACTCTGGGTACATTTAAAAGACTTCCACCTGCTGACCTAAGGATCCTGGTCGGGTTATACACTGTGAGCAAGTCAGAGATGTACTGGGGAGCTGAACCATTGAGTGCTTTACGGACTAATAATAGGATTTTGAAATGGATTCTGTATTGAACGGGGAGCCAGTGAAGTGTTTTAGGAACCGGGGTGATATGATCATACTTTCTTGTATGTGTCAGGATTCTAGCTGCTGTGTTCTGGATGAGTTGGAGCCGTCCTATGGAGTGTTTGGACAGACCTGTGTGCAGTGAGTTGCAATAATCTAACCGGGTTGATATGAATGAGTGGACTCATTTCTCTGCATCAGTTTGGGATATGAATGATCGGAGTTTGGAGATGTTTTTTAAAGGTGACATATCATGCAAAATCAACTTTTTAATGGTTCTCTACCTGAAATATGTTTCCCTAGCATGACTAAAAAAAAACCAAAAATGAAAAGAATCCATTCTGCCCCTGTTCTGATTTCTCCACCTTTCTGTAAATGTGTGCTGAAACCAGCCGCTTCAGACTTCCGTGTTTTTGTTACGTCACAACAATATCCGGTCTGTAACAGGAAGTCAGAGCTCGGAGCTTGTTCAGCCCATGGACTGTATAAAATACAACTCAACCCCTCCTCCGTTTTTCATTACCTGCACACGTGAGCTAACAAGGAGCTTAGGAGGGAGGCATGCTAGTTGTAGGCTGTCTTAATAAACACAGAGGTCGGTTTTACTCCCTACGTCTGCAGATTTGAAGATCTAGTGGATGATTTTTATTTATCATGGATAAGTGCTAGCGGTAGTTAGCATAGCCACATAGCTACATGTTCGTAGCTGTGTACGAAGACACACGTCGACATACTGATAAATAAAACAACAAGAAACACTAAATCTGTGACCAATCCTTCAGAAAGGTCCTGCTGCAGGCGCCTCGCCGTCAGGATCAGATTCTGGATCAGATTCAGAGGGTTGAAGTAATGTGGGTCTGTGAGCAGCCGTGTATATTCAGCCAATATGTAAACATTAGATCAACGTGCTGGACAGCCGAGGCCACATCCACTTCCTGAGGGGGCGTGGTCAGAGAGAAAACAGACCGTTCTGAGCAGGGCTGAGAGGGTTCTTCAGGCAGACCAAAATCTGATTTAAGTGTTTTTTTTGAGCATAAACTTTAAAGACATGTTTTGGGGACCTCTTAGACCAATATATGTTGATGAAAAAAGCGTGATATGTCACCTTTAAATGGTAAAATGATGTTCTTGTTATATGGTAATGTGGTAATCAAAGTGAAGGTCAAAATCTAAAATTACACCAAGATTTCTGACTTGCTCACAGTGTTTTAATGAAATTGAACTTGGATGGAATTGGATCTTTTCCCTCTGAGTTAAGATGACTTGTAAGATTATTTCAAACACAGAATGCACTGATGTATTAAGACCATTGCACACTCAATAAAATAAAATTATACATATATATATATATATATATATATATATATATATATATATAAAAACAATGTGGCTGTTAAATGTAATTACTTTAAATGACTCATGCAAACTTCTTTTAATTGAAAATATAAATACTGCTGTTGCATATTAATAACATGGAATCTCTCTCAGGTGAATTCACATAAAAGAAGTTTAAAGGCAGTAAAATGTTTTTGAAATATGAGGCGTATTGTTCTTTAATGTCTAATACATGCAGAGCACGATCATATCACAGAATACAAAGGTGTTAGAGGAGCTGGTGCAACATACAGCGAACACGAGTCGTTCCACTCTGAGGAATTATTGCTTTTGTCTGCAGCACATGGGCGCAACAATAACAACAACAAGCATTGTTTATTCTGTCTCTTTAACTGTGTCTGACTCTTTATTCCTACATCACTTCTTCTGTGATGTCAAATTAAAGCCCTGTCAGTTTAATTGTAGTGTAAGGCCGGTGTTTTAACTACAGATGCATGAAAGGAGGGAAGAGTTCAAAAGAAAGGATCAGCAGAAAATAAAAACAATGTGAGGAATAAATGTATGTGCTGTGATTTCTGGTGAGTCCCTCCCTGTGTGTCAAACATGTCAGCGGATGACTGTTTTGTTGAGCAGTTTCTCCTCTGATGCACCCGTCCAGTCCAGAATCTGCCAGCGATGTCAGCCTCGGGGGTGTCAGGCAGACACCGGAGTCCTTTGTGTGCGTGTGTCTTTGTATGTGTTGAATCAGGACATGCCCTGAGTACCCGAGACTTTTAGATGCGAGTGAAGGCCGCGAGGGGAGGAAACACTGTACTTAAAAAACACATAAATATACAAGAAGGAGAGATTATGTAAAGCCTTAAATATGCCACACTCCTTTGAAGGAGAAGTGTAAATCACTCAATTACAGCATGCGCCTCATTGATTTGTGTGTCTGGAGACGTAGTCAAGCATATCCTTCACTTTCTTGACATTTTCAGAGAAATGAGGGGAGATTAACTCTTGTGTAAAGAGGCGATATGAAGGATTAGCTTCTAAAAATGTCCTGACCTCTCTGAGAGTGTATGTCTTCAGTTTCCTGACATTTAAAGGTACAGGACTCAGAATTTGTGGAAGAGTTGACACGGTGAGCTCCAGAGATTTTTTTTGGATTTCTAATTTTGTTATGAAATCAGGGTAATCGACCTCGTATTAACTGAAGCAGTGAAGCAACGTAGTTCCTTATGAAGATGTCTGAAAATAATTTGAAGGAGTAATTCAAAAAGATTGATCTGTCTGCTTCCTCGAGCATCAAGAGTTTCAGCTGAGTGTTTAAAGCTCCTGTGAATCTGGTTATAGAAGAAGCTGAAGTTAATACTGCAGCCTCTTTATGACCTAAGAGAGCAAACCAAACCATCAGGTATCAATCAATCAATCTTTATTTATACAGTGCCAAATCACAACAAATGACAGGATCAGATCCAGTCCCATCTTACAGACAGGACTCATCTGATCTCATCTTAATCCACCATGAGCAGAGCACTTTGCAGCATTTAGCAAGTTACAGTGGCAAGGACAAACTTCCTTTAACAGGTAGAAACCTCCAGCAGGACCAGACTCATGTTAGACACACATCTGCTGAGACCGAGTTGGAGAGAGGGATAGAGGGAGATGAAGAGAGAGAGAGATGATAGTGGGGAGACGGATAGAAGTTGTTGTAGCAGCAGAGATCCAGAGGAACCTACGAGACAAGGGAGCTCAGGGACTCCAGAAAGGTCTATGGTTAGTAACTTTAATGGGACAGGAAGAGTTAAAGTGAGAGACAGGTAGAGAGAGGAGAGAGAGGGAAAGACAGGATCCCAGTGTGTCAGTCTAAGCCTATAGCAGCATAACTAAGAGCTGGTCCAAGCCTGATCCAGCTCTAACTATAAGCTTCATAAAAAAGGAAAGTTTGAAGCCTACTCTTAAAAGTAGAGAGGGTGTCTGCCTCCTGGACTCTGACTGGTAGATGATTCCAAAGGAGAGGTGCCTGATAACTGGAGACTCTACCTCCCATACTACTTTTAGAGACTTTAGGTACGATGAGCAGGCCTGCATGTTGGGAGCGTACATTGGCAAGGACAAACTTCCTTTAACAGGCAGAAACCTCCAGCAGGACCAGACTCATGTTAGACACACATCTTTTGAGACTGTGTTGGAGAGAGGGATAGAGGGAGGTGAAGAGAGAGAGAGATGATAGTGGTGAGACGGATAGTAGTAGTTGTAGCAGCTGGAGTCTGGCACGTCCACAGCCGCAGAGATCCAGAGGAACCTACGGGACAAGGGAGCTCAGGGACTCCAGAAAGGTCGATGGTTAGTAACTTTAATGGGACAGGAAGAGTTAAAGTAAGAGACAGGCAGAGGGAGAAGAGATAATAGTTTTAATAAGAGAGTTTTAATAACCGGTCACTGTCGGCCGTGATCACGCCAACCAACAAAACAACAATCAATGTTTGAATGAATGAAGAACTTCTCTTGTCTCTCCTCTCTCCCACTCGCACACTCTACACCTCTCCTGATGCCTTCACTGACCGTCAACACTGTAGGAATTCAGAGCATCTACACTGAACATGTTTAACAAACAGTAGAGCTGTTATAGTATTATATATGTGTTATAACTTTTCTCCTGATATCGTGTCATCGGTACAACTGGATAATGCTAGAATGACAGTTGTGAGTACTAACAGCAGCCATGTTTGTTTGTGTTTTTAACTTTCACTATGATAATGTTTTGGTGAGGACCGGTTTTGAATCAGTCACCATCATATGGTCGAGAATCAGCGGCGCTCGTGCATGTGAGCGGGGGGGCGTCGTTTCGGAGGAGCTCCGAGGGAGGAGGGGAGGGGTTAGACAGAGTCCTGAGGAAAAACTACATTCAAATTCATGCTGGTTTACCGAGACTAGCTTTAAGAGTTAAATTAAAAATGATTGATTTAACCACTAGAGATATAAGGTGCACAACTTTGTCCACAGGGGTACCCAAAATCAGTTTATCAGTCCATCAATCTATCAGTTTTCCCTTGAATGCACACATCAAGTCTGCCACATCAGCCTTTTTGACAGTGAGTCAGTCAACAGTGCTCCATGTGTGGTTTCTGTGTGGGTGCATACAGCACACATGGAGGCAGCCAGACAGACATGATCCTGTTTTGTGTGTGCAGATCAGAACATGTCTGCCTCCTCTGCATGTTACTGAAGCTGTCAGAGAGAGAACTTGATACTCTGGATCAAAGCTTGCATACAGTGAGGATGTGATCTGATGGATGCCCTCGCTCATGACCTCCTGCTTCATCTAGAAATCTCACCTCAGACATAAATCTGAATGCATGTTTGATGATTTAACGTCAGCTGCTACGCCATATGTGCCGCATCACGTAGACTTTACTGCCAATCCACATCAGTCACATGTTCCTCGTTCCTCAGGTCACCATATGGAACATGACACACGTCCTGGGTATCCCTTTGACTAATCACTCACTCCGGTGAATCCCAGTCTTTTCCTCTTCGGTGACTCTTTAGTGCTTCTGTATTTCCGCTGACTACATTCAGGTTTACTTGACAGATTAAGCAAATGGAGCAAAAAGGGCAGAGGAAGTTCCTCAAGGCAGATGTGCTTAAATGCCACAAATTATTTAATACATTAAGCTTCAATGGAACGAAAGCATTGCCAGGAATGTCAGCTGTGTTTTGAAGTGTAATTCAGACACTAGTGCAGTATTCAGATGCTGTTTTACATTGTGCAGTTTTAATCTGTAGTCAAAGAGACAATTTTCACAAAGAGAAAAACAGTCTGCTGTTTAAAGTAGATAATTTAAGTTCAGTTAAACTCATCCTCGGTTCGTATTGTTTTGTCACATATGATTTCATCTCATTAACGCCTGCGGGGCTTTAATGAAGCACCTTCTTTGTTTTTGTTACACCATCATCACATCCTGATTTATCTTTCCTATACGTTGATGAGAAATCAAACAGACTTAATGATTGTTTACTTAATATATGAGCTTAGATACATGAGCTTTATGAACAGGAACGGTCTCTAAAGGACAACACTATCACTGATGTTTCCAATACAGAAAGTATTCATCTGCAAATATCCTCTTTTTATTTATAAAGAGCTAATAAACTTTAAATGATCAGCAGTTGTTAAACAGTTGCAAATACCAGGTTGAATTCATGATTTTTAAATAGACAGTTAAATGAAGCACTAAGCCAGGGGTGTCAATCACACAGCCTGCGGAAGCCCCAAGTAAAGCCGGTTTTAAAAGACTCTTCAACGAACACCTTAATAATAACCCTAAGATCAGTGAATTTTAAAGGTGACATATCACACTTTTTTCATCAACATATATTGGTCTAAGAGGTCCCCAAAACATGTCTTTAAAGTTTATGCTCAAAAAAACACTTTGAAATCAGATTTTGGTCTGCCTGAAAAACCCTCTTCTTGATTCCTCATCAGAACACTCTGTTTTCTCTCTGACCACGCCCCCTCCGGAAGTGGATGTGCCTCGGCTGTCCAGCACGTTGATCTAATGTTTACATGTTGGCTGAATATACACGGCTGCTCAGAGATCACGTTACTTCAACCCTCTGAATCTGATCCTGACGGAGAGGCGCCTGTAGCAGGACCTTTCTGAACCATTGGTCACAGATTTAGTGTTTCTTGTTGTTTTATTTGTCAGTATGTCGACGTGTGTCTTGGTACACAGCTACAGCTACAGCTACAGCTATGAACATATAGCTATGTGGCTATGCTAATTAGCGCTAGCACTTATCCATGATAAATAAAAATCATCCACTAGATCTTCAAATCTGCAGACGTTTGGAGTAAAACCGACCTTTGTGTTTATTAAGACAGCCTACAACTAGCATGCCTCCCTCCTAAGCTCCTTGTTAGCACACATTTGTGCAGGTAATGAAAAACAGAGGAGGGATTCAGTATTATTTTATACAGTCTATGGGCTGAACAAGCTCCGAGCTCTGACTCCGTGACAGACCGGATATTGTTGTTACGTAACAAAAACACGGAAGTCTGAAACGGCTCGTTTCACACACATTTACAGAAAGGTGTAGAAATCAAAACAGGGGCAGAATGGATTTTTTTCATTCTCGGGGGGTTTGTAGACATGCCAGGGAAACATATTTCAGGTAGAGAACCATTAAAAAGTCAATTTTGCATGATATGTCACCTTTAAAGAATATCTTGTGTGAACAAGATAATAACTTGTTCCCACAAGATATGTTCTAACTAAAAGATGTCTTATGCATAAAGATGATACCTTGTTCTCTCAAGTTAATTACTTGTTTCCTTAAAAAGTTATCTTGTCAGAACAAGATAACTTGCTAACATGATAACTTCCACAAGGTATGTTGCAACTAGAAAAATATCTTGTGCTTACAAGATAATATATTGTTCTCTTAACATAATTACTTGATCCCACTAAAAAAAATCTATTGTGTGAACAAGATAATTTGCTTTAACTAAATAATAAATTGTTCCCTCAAGGTATGTTTCAACTGGAAAAGTATCTTTTGTGCACAAAATAATACCTCTCTTAAAATAATTGCTTGTTCCCATTTGAAGAATAACTTGTGTGAACAAGATACCTTACTTTAACAAGATAATAACCTGTTCCTACAACATATATTTTAACTAGAAAATTATTATGTCTTAAAAAACAGTTTTATGTTCCCACTTGAATAATATATTTTGTGTAAACAAGATAACTTGCTTCACCAAGATTAGAAATTGTTCCCATGGGATTTGCTCCATTCAGAAAAATATTATATGAGGCAGATAATAACTTGATCTTTTAGGATAATGACCTCTTCCAACTAAAAAAATATCTTGTTTGATGGAGATAACTTACTCTAAGATGATATCATGTTCCCATAAAAGGCATTTTTGGACTGGAAAATGATCATATGCGCACAAGATGATACCTTGTTCATTCAATATAATTTGTTGTTCCCAACAAAAAAAAATGTGTGAACAAGATAACTTGCTTTAATAAGATAATGACATGTTCCAAACAGAAAATGATCTTGTGTGCACAAGATCATACCTTGTTCTCTAAGATAATTACATGTCCCAACAAAAGCATTGTTCACTAAACATAATTCCTTGTTCCCATTAAAGCTGGGGTTGGTAATCAGATTTAGATACACTTTTTGTCATACTGCTTAAAATGATCTTTATGTCCTGATGGTAATCAATACATGATGTGTTCCTAAAAAAGAGTGAAAAAAAACTGCTATCTACAGCCGGAGTAAACCTGGGAAAACACCAACCAATCACCGTTTTTTGGCTCCCCAAATTTTAAACCAATCAAATCCCGTCCAGCCGTTCTGCCCTCCTCCTGCACGTACATTTCCCCGGCGTGCACTCCTCCGAGTCCTGCCTCTACTTCCCCTGACTCTACTGACTGCCCCTCTCGCTCGTCCTCGGGCCTGTCCCCTCTGACCTGATGAGGTGCTTTGCTCAGGACTGTAGTCCGGATCAGAGTCTAAACAGCTCTCACCAACAAGCAGAATAATTAATGACGTTCAGTAAGTCCTACAGAAAATATAGATTTATTGTAGCGTCCGTCCAGACGCTGTAGTGATGACGAGCCGATTCGTGAACACGTTGAGTTTTAATAACCGGTCACTGTCGGCCGTGATCACGCCAACCAACAAAACAACAATCAATGTTTGAATGAAGAACTTCTCCTCTTGTCTCTCCTCTCTCCAGCTCACACACTCTACACCTCTCCTGATGCCTTCACTGACTGTCAACACTGTAGGAATTAAGAACATCTACACTGAACACGTTTAACAAACAGTAGAGCTGTTACAGTATTATATATGTGTTATAACTTTTCTCCTGATCTCGTGTCACCAGTACAACTGGATAATGCTAGCATGATAGTTGTGAGTGCTAACAGCAGCCATGTTTGTTTGTGTTTTTAACTTTCACTATGAGAATGTTTTGGTGAGGACCGGTTTTGAATCAGTCACCATCATATGGTCGAGAATCAGCGGCGCTCGTGCATGTGAGCGGGGGGGGCGTCGTTTTGGAGGAGCTCTGAGGGAGGAGGGGAGGGGTTAGACGGAGTCATGAGGAAAAGCTACATTCAAATTCATGCTGGTTTACCGAGACTACCAACCCTAGCTTTAAGACATTTTTCTTGTGTGAACAAGATAACTTGCTTTTACAAGATTATACACTGTTCCTGTGAGATATGTTCCAACTAGAAAATGATCGTGTTTGTGCCGGATAATAACTTGATCTTTTAGGATAAATACTTCTTCCTCCTGAAAATTATATCTTGTTTAAACAACATTATAACATTTTTCAACTAATTATTATCTTGTGTGCACAAAATGATAACTTGTTCTGACTATAAAATGATATTTTTTCTATCTCTATTTTAATTTTCAGTATATTTAACCCACTCTGTTCTTGTATTTGTCCCTGAGTCAGGTCTTGGCTGTAAAAAATAAAGTTGATATTCACAACTTTTGAACTTAGAATAAAAATTAAAGCCTTGTGAAAGAGTTGTTTAATCTCCCCTCAGGCTCTTTTCACTCTGACTTGCCCTTTATGTTCTCTATTTGATCAGGTTACTCTTTGTATGGAGAGGTATTCCTGTCAATGACTGCATACCACCAAGCTCATTGTCGTCTCTCTCTTTGTTGTTGCTTAGCTCCCTCATCCATCCTTCCTCCTCTTTTTTCATGGACCAGGTTGCCTAGGCATCACCCTTGGAATTGTATTAAAGGTATCCAACTCCCAGCAAGATTACAGACTCCTTTTGGATCATCCTGAGGCCAGAAGAGATATATATTTCCTCTAGTATGTTCAGGGTCTACCCCTGAGGTGTCCTCGCAGTCAAACATGATGGAAAACCACCAAAAGAGAGCACCCAGGAGGTATCCTGTATCTTTACTGTGTTCTTAGATAAATCTAAAAAGAACACGATGGAGGAGAATCAAACTGGTTCTACTTAACAAAGTTTTATATCTTTGGGAAGACTTCCTCACTGATAAAAAGAGTTGTTTAAAGACTTTCTTTGTCCCTAAGTGAGTTGTGTTGTGTCTGATAAATTGGCTCAATTGATGTCACTTGAGTTGGAATAGGTTTGATTAGAGACTGTTTTAAAAATGATGTTTGAAGTTGGAAAGACATTAGTAGCTCTACAGCTATTAGCATAACACGCCCTGTGAACTGTGGTTGAGTTGTGTTGTGGGATATTTAGGCACCAGGGGTTCAGTCATCCTGGGAAAATGGAGCAAATAGTTGATTTAACAGAACGAGTTGTCTGTTTAACATCTTGTTTCTGAGTTTGTGTGCTCATTTTGGATTAAACTTCCCACACACCCAGAGAACAAATCTCAGACAATTTGGCACTCTATAAAGGAAAAAAGTCATTCAATCTGCAGAGTGTGCACTGATTGAAAATGCTTCAAATATTCTTCAGTTTGGATTTGGAGAGAGGGATAGAGGGAGATGAAGAGAGAGAGAGATGATAGTGGTGAGATGGATAGTAGTAGTTGTAGCAGCTGGAGTCTGGCACGTCCACAGCAGCAGAGGTCTATGGTTAGTAACTTTCATGGGACAGGGAGAGTTAAAGTAAGCGACATGCAGAGATAGGGAGAAAGGGGTTAGATAGGATCCCAGTGTGTCAGTCTAAGCCTATAGCAGCATAACTAAGAGCTGGTCCAAGCCTGAGCCAGCTCTAACTATAAGCTTTATCAAAAAGGAAAGTTTCAATCAATCAATCTGTATTTGTATAGCGCCAAATCACAACAAACATTATCTCAAGACGCTTTTACATACATAGCAGGTCTAGACCACTCTATGTCAAATTATGAACCCAACATCAAGACCTTAATCCACCATGAGCATTGTTCCTCGCAGTATGTAGCTAGTTACAGCAGCGAGGACATACTTCCTTTAACAGGCAGAAACCTCGAGCAGAACCAGACTCATGTTAGACACACATCTGCTGAGACCGAGTTGGGTCTGGGAAGAGGGAAGTTTGAAGCCAACTCTTAACAGTAGAGAGGGTGTCTGCCTTCCAGACCCTGACTGGTAGATGATTCCAAAGGAGAGGTGACTGATGACTGAAGCTCAACCCCCCACACTACTTTTAGAGACTTATATGACGAGCAGGCATGCATGTTGGGGGCGTAGTGTTCTACAGGGGTAACAGGGAACTATGAGTTCTTTAAGATACAAGGGTGCCTGACCATTAAGAGCTTTGTAGGTCAGAAGATCCTGATCCCTGAATCTGGCGGCCATCATTTGAGGAGGATGTATCCAATGTCTGGTTACCGTTCCTTGACCTTGTTTATGGTCTAACCAGCAAAATTAGACTAATTCATGATTGCTGATGGGCTCTGGGATTGCATTATCGCTCTCCTCGTGGATGGTTTTCCCTTGAATAGCCCAGGCCTTCTGAAAGTTGAGGTGATCCTCTAGCTGCAAATGTCCCCACAGATTCCACATTTTAAGGGGAATCTGTGAGTAGAGATTATCACCCACCGTGAATGGTCCTGCACTGTGAGAGTGATGAGTATTGCCTCTGCCATCTCAGCTTACCTGCTTACAGGCAGCAGACTCTCAAGAGCCTGACATATTGCTGCGGATAAGTTCAGTATTAGAGTCGTGTTAAGGGTGCACTCGAAGGAGCAGCTATTTGCTCGACTATTTGAAGTCGCCTAACAATCTTCCTCCAGAACTGCAAACCTCATCTCACAGCCTGCATACATATATTAAAATAACATGTCCGGGGAGGCAAATGTCCTCCCTAACAGTCTGCTGATATTCTCTACACAGCAGCTTTGCATGCCTCATCATAGAGGGTTTGGGTCGCCCTCTTCTTTCAGTGGCTAAAAGTAGAGCGCCCTTGCACCCTATAATTACCTCTCTTCCTCTGTGGTAACTCTTTTTCTCTGACTCATCTGCCCTCACCCAAATTCCTTCTGGCAACTTCTCCACACTAAATTTGTCTTTGTTGTTTTCTGCCATGTTGGGAGAAAGAAGCTACAAACCTTCTTTTTAAATGCAGAGAGGTAGAGAGAGAAACTTTTCAAACAGCTAAGTTAGTGTTGAAGATGAGCAGCATGCAGATCAGCGAGTGAGAGATAACACACCCTGCTTTCTCTGTGATTAGGTTTCATAGCCAGGTGACGGCATGATGAAACTGATATTCAGGTGAATGAAGGGGACCAATTACAGAATAATTAGAGGGAAGTGAAGGGAAAAGAGAAGAATAGAGGGCGGAGGATAGGTGAGGAAAGTTGTGACCCGAGCATGAGTCAGGATTTAATCCAAGATGTGTCATTGTTAATATCTCAAGAAAACTGGGGTGTTGTAGTGATGGGAATTCCGGCTCTTTTTAGAGAGCCGGTTCTTTTGGCTCGGCTCACTCTTTTGGCTCCCAAGTGGCTCCTCAGATTTTTTCTTGTTTGAATGACTGTATTCCCTAAAATAATGTAAAATTATATATAAAATGAATTACTAATGTAAAAAAAAATACATTATATGAAATGTTTACAATTTAAAAGGCTTTATTTATATTCTCAACATGGAGCAGAGTTCTACAGAAATTAAATTATAAAGTACAAAAACAAGACCCATCATAATCAGACAAAAAGGTCCAATCTCTGATTGTCTGTACATTATTTATAAATTTTTAAACCCCTTCATTAACAGCAGGTTCCCTTCACTGTCTTTATTCTTCACTTATTGCACTGATGGATAAACAGTTCTAATGTCCATGACCTGGATGACTGAGAACCTTCAAAGACACTTCTAATGTGCCTTTGCAGGTTTTTTGTGGACCCTGATTGATGACACTTTCACCTTGCAGTCTTCCCTCTGCCGTTGAACAGTCTATGCCTTTTAAATGTGTCTAAAGTTTTCTGTGTTTTCTGCAGTCACTCGTTTTCTCACCTTTCCAGTGTGTTCTCTCTGTCGTGCACGTTCTCCCTCTCGTCTCCCTCCTGTTGCTGCTCACTGTGCTGTCTGTGTCTCTGACCCCTCCCCTCCCTGTTCTGTTCAATGTAGACACGTGATTGGTCAAGACGCCACCATGTCTTGACCAATCACGTGAGACTTTCAAAGAAATAGACAAGGAAAAAAAACTAAAGCCATTTCCCCCTTTCAGGACCCGGCTCCCGTCGTTCACTTCAAAGAGCGGACTCTTAGAGCCAGATACATGTCGTAGCTGTAGCTGTATACCAAGACACACTGACAAATAAAACAACAAGAAACACAGAATCTGTGACCAATCCTTCAGAAAAGGTCCCGCTGCCTTTCTGGCAGAGGTCGGTTTTACTCCCCACGTCTGCAGATTTGAAGATCTAGTGGATGATTTTTATTTGTCATGGAAAAGTGCTAGCGCTAGTTAGCATAGCCACATAGCTACATGTTTATAGCTGTAGCTGTAGCTGTGTACCAAGACACACGTCGACATACTGACAAATAAAACAACAAGAAACACTAAATCTGTGACCAATCCTTCAGAAAGGTCCTGCTGCAGGCGCCTCTCCGTCAGGATCAGATTCTGGATCAGATTCAGAGGGTTGAAGTAACGCGGGTCTGTGAGCAGCGGTGTATATTCAGCCAACATGTAAACGTTCAACGTTCCGGAGAGCTGAGGCACATCCACTTCCTGAGGGGGCTAGGTCAGAGAGAAAACAGAGTGTTCTGATGAGGACTGAAGAAGAGGGCTTTTCAGGCAGACCAGAATCTGATTTCAAAGTGTTTTTTTTAGCATAAACTTTAAAGACATGTTTTGGGGACCTCTTAGACCAATATATATATTGATGAAAAAAGCGTGATATGTCACCTTTAAATGATGCAGAACCTTTGAATAAAGGTGTTGATACCACGTCTGGTTCTCATAATAATATGCAAACATTGATCTCTGGTTTCATTTGTTTCTGCTCTTGAACGAAGGACCCAGCTCACAGTAATCACTGTTTTTAACTGAAGGCATAAAAAGGATAAAAAATGCTGAACGGTGACCATCTGAGACTGAATGCATCATTCGGGTGATCACAGCTGCTCCGTACCCAACATCAGAACAAAATGCCTCAGTGATATAACAGAAGTATATTTAGCAGTATCCTCCTCGTGTTGGCAGGCCGAGCCTCTCTGGAAGAAACTGAATTACACAAGTCATAAAATTAACACACTTGTAGCCAGCGAGTGCACATGAAACACATCCAAGCTGGTATTTAACATCATCTCTTGGTAATCCGTGCTCTCACAGCGCACAGTTTGCTGTCTGCAGCACACAGTGTCTTGGCACCCGTTTCTAAATATGACTGACATCTGACCGGGGATTATCCCATTGCCCCACTTTCACTGGGACTGGTGATGAGCAGAGAGCACTGCGTCACTAACATGCTACATACACTACACAGAGATGGGCTTCTGCTCATGTGTGTGCGTGTGAATGTTCACACATATTCGTTCCAGTCTGTGTGAGCATATGTTAATCTGCTTCCAAGCATGCCACTGCTTTCAGTGACTGAGTGTGTGTCTGGAGATTAAAGGTAGTTAGAATAACAAAGTAGGCATGACAAATTAATTGGAAACCCCTGACCTAATGAGTTTTCTTTCCTGAAATATGAATAATAACCCAAGGCGGGCACACTGAGAAGAAATATTTCTGTTTGGAGAAATAAAAAACACTGCAGACAGACGTATTATTATGCTTAGCAGCCACTCCCTGAGAGAGAGGCATGACTTACATCCATTGACCCAGACATTTTTTCTAAATAATTGAACTGTGCTCACTATTTAAATTTTAAATGCACCAAACTCAGCAGGAGCACCCCGGCAGCAGTAAAGGTCTGTGGACCGAACTGACATTCTCCGAAATGCATGAGTGGGAGAAACTAGGCCGGAAAGAAAGCACCAAAACACACACTCCCAGGGACCCACACACTTTAATGCATTAACATTTCAACATTCATATGCTGATTTATTTCCACACAGTACTCTGACATTTCAGCAGAGAGCTTTGGAATACAGTAGATCCACTGTAGTCATCATTGGGGTCACTATGTAAGCTTGTTGGTGTTGTTTGTAGTCGTACTCACACACACACACACACACACACACACACACACACACACACACACACACACACACACACGCACGCAGAGACCTGATTTACATTTAGAAAGACGATGAGTATTGTAATGAATTGAAGGAAGAATCATTTTAGGCCTAACTAAATATTTCCTTTGACCGTTTATTGTACTTTAAAAAAGCATCGTCCTGAACTACTTAAATAGATGGTGAGCACCAAAGCAGTGGCCTCTCCAGCTACCATTTCCCAAAACTCATCCTATAAATTTGGTTCCCTAAGCCAAGCTCTGATTGAGCTTCAATTGGCCGCCCAAATAACACTTCGTCCCACTTTATTGACACCTTTGAGACTCTGTGTTCTGAAGTTTTGACCATGTTGACCATGTTGACCATGTTTTTATCATGTCTTTATTGAGAGGGTTAGGGTTAGTTGAAACTGAGACGGCAGAGAGCGGACTGTTGGTCAGGGCTGCCCTCTTTAAGGACTATAACCTCTGTACATGGGGCACATGTCAGAGTGAAGGGCAGCCAACCCACTGGCTCTCCCCTGCAGTTGAAGGTTTGATCCCTTGGTCAAGGGCTCCTCAGAAGTAGCAACTGTCCAGCTACCAGTTTCCATAAAAAGGCTTAAACCTGGGTTCCCAAGCAACTGAGATACTGCCACCCAAATAACACTTCTTCCCACTTTAGATTCAGTGTTGTGAAGTTTTGACCCCAACGTGATTTGAACACGCAACCTTCTGATCTAAAGTCAGGCGCGCTACCATTGCACCACGAGGCCGAATTCCATACTAGGATTGGAAGCTTGCTTCCCAAACCGAAACCTGCCTGAGCTATTGGTGGCCAAATAATACATCGTCCCACTTTGTTGACTCTCTGAAATTAACTAGCAACTATATCCATCCTTGAAATTTAGTTCCACGGCCAAGCCTCGTCTGAACTACTGCCGTGCAAATAACACCTCCTCCCACTTTGTCACACCTCAGAAACTCTGTGTTATAAAGATTTGACCCCGACGTGATTTGAACACGCAACCTTCTGATCTGGAGTCAGACGCGCTACCGTTGCGCCACGAGGTCTTGTATTCAATTACATCTTGTCTTTCAAAATCTATTTCCACCCTTAGAGCTTATAAATATGGTTTTTTTTTCATGCCTTTATTGAGAGGATTGGATAATAGAGAGATGGGAATGAAGGTCAGGGCCGCCCATGTTGAGGACTATAATGGGGCCGATGTCAGAGTGGCACTCCCGAGCAGTTGGGAGTTTTGTGCCTTGTCAAGAGGTTCCCAAGGAAAATAACTAGCAACTCTCCAGCTCCTCGTTTCAATACCAGGACTTGAACCTTAGTTCCCAAGCCAAGTCCCAATGGAGCTACTTTGTTTACACATTAGAAACTCTGTTTTAAAGATTTGACCCCGACGTGATTTGAACACGCAACCTTCTGATCTGGAGTCAGACGCACTACCGTTGCGCCACAAGGTCTTGTTTTATTATAAATATGGGTTTTTTTCATGACTTTATTGAGAGGATTGGACAACAGAGAGATGGGAATGAGGGTCAGGGCTGCCCACGTTGAGGACTATAATGGGGCCGATGTCAGAGTGAGGAGCTGCCAGACTGGCACTCCCGAGCAATTGGGGGTTTGGTGCCTTGGTCAAGAGGTTTCTAAGGAAAAGAACTAGCAACTCTCCAGCTCCTAGTTTCAATTCCATGACTTGAACCTTAGTTCCCAAGCCAAGTCCCAAATGGAGCTACTTTGTTTACACCTTAGAGACTCTGTGTTTTAAAGTTTTGACCCTGACGTGATTTGAACACGCAACCTTCTGATCTGGAGTCAGACACGCTACCATTGCGCCACGAGGCCGAATTCCATACTAGGGCTGTTTCCGAAACGGCCTGCTACATACTACTTACTAATGTAGTAGGCAGTAGGTATTGCCTACTACATACTGTGTTTGAATTTAGTATGTAGTCTGACTGTTCTGTTCGATCTGTCATGCAGCATGCTGAGCCAGACTTCGCTGGATTTCCGGTTTCGGAAAGCGGAAGTAAACAACGGCGAAGCCGATAAATAAAATGCTTATTTAGCATCCATTTATGATTTAAAAAGTTAGGAAGTGGTTTATATGTAATTTGATAACTTTCACAGCACCCAAAAACAGATTTCATCCCGTCAAAAAATGAGGAAAAAGAAAAAGCAGAACGAGCGCTGTGCATTATGGGAAACAGTATGCGAGGCAGACTGGTCCGATGCATGCTGAGATATTTTCCCGAATCAGGAGACATCCGGGGAGTTTTGGCATACTGCAGATTTTGCTCTTGTTCACATACTACTTACTACATACTGAATTTTGGACATATCAGTACGTACTGCTAGTGTAGTAGGCGATTTCGGAAACAGCCTAGGACTCGAAGCTTGCTTCGCAAACCAAAACCTGCCTGAGCTATTGGTGGCCAAATAATACGTCGTCCCACTTTGCTGACTCTCTGAAATTAACTAGCAACTATATCCATCCTTGAAGTTTAGTTCCACGGCCAAGCCTCGTTTGAACTACTGCCGTGCAAATAACACCTCCTCCCACTTTGTCACCCCTCAGAAACTCTGTGTTATAAAGATTTGACCCCGACGTGATTTGAACACGCAACCTTCTGATCTGGAGTCAGACGCGCTACCGTTGCGCCACGAGGTCTTGTATTCAATTACATCTTGTCTTTCAAAATCTATTTGCACCCTTACAGCTTATAAATATGGGTTTTTTTCATCACTTTATTGAGAGGATTGGACAACAGAGAGATGGGAATGAAGGTCAGGGCCGCCCATGTTGAGGACTATAATGGGGCCGATGTCAGAGTGGCACTCCCGAGCAGTTGGGAGTTTTGTGCCTTGTCAAGAGGTTCCCAAGGAAAAGAACTAGCAACTCTCCAGCTCCTCGTTTCAATACTAGGACTTGAACCTTAGTTCCCAAGCCAAGTCCCAATGGAGCTACTTTGTTTACACATTAGAGACTCTGTGTTTTAAAGATTTGACCCCGACGTGATTTGAACACGCAACCTTCTGATCTGGAGTCAGACGCGCTACCGTTGCGCCACAAGGTCTTGTTTTAATATAAATATGGGTTTTTCTCATGACTTTATTAAGAGGATTGGACAACAGAGAGATGGGAATGAGGGTCAGGGCTGCCCACGTTGAGGACTATAATGGGGCCGATGTCAGAGTGAGGAGCTGCCAGACTGGCACTCCCGAGCAATTGGGGGTTTGCTGCCTTGGTCAAGAGATTTCTAAGGACAAGAACTAGCAACTCTCCAGCTCCTAGTTTCAATTCCATGACTTGAACCTTAGTTCCCAAGCCAAGTCCCAAATGGAGCTACTTTGTTTACACCTTAGAGACTCTGTGCTTTAAAGTTTTGACCCCGACGTGATTTGAACACGCAACCTTCTGATCTGGAGTCAGACGCGCTACCGTTGCGCCACGAGGCCTTGTTGTACTGGAATAAATCTTGTCTTTCAAAATCTATTTCCACCCCTTCTGGATGGGGTTCTACTTTGTGTTTTTTGTCCAGATAATTTTAGGGTTTTTTTCATGCTTTTATTGAGAGAATAGGAAACTGAGAAGGGAGAGAGATTGGAATGAGGGTCTGGGCCACTCTCAATAAGGACCATAACCTCTGTACATGGGGCGCCTGCTATTGGACTTGCACTCCCGAGCAGTCGGGGATTTAGTGACTTGGTCAGGAAATGAACTAGCAACTTTCCAGTCCCATTTTGCAGATTTGCAACCTGTGCTTTAAAGTTTTGACCCCGACGTGATTTGAACACGCAACCTTCTGATCTGGAGTCAGACGCGCTACCATTGCGCCACGAGGTCTTGTATAATCGTAATTATGGGCTTTTTTCATGCTTTTGTTGAGAGGACAGGACAACAGGGAGAATAGGAAACTGAGAAGGGAGAGAGTGGAATGAGGGTCAGGGCTTCCCTCTGCCCTCTTTGAGGACTAAAACCCCTGTACATGGGGTGCATGTCAGAGTGAAGGGCTGCCAACAGACTGGTGCTCCCGAGCCTGGTGCCTTAGTCAGGAGTACATCAGCAGGTGCAAGTACAAGAACTAGCAACCCTCCAGCTATCACCTACCATGCCCGGACTTGAAACTTGGTTCCTAAGCAAAGTCCCAATTGAGTTACAGGCAACAAAATACTTCATCCCACTTTGTTGACGCCTCAGAAACTGTGTTATAAAGTTTTGACCCCGACGTGATTTGAACACGCAACCTTCTGATCTGGAGTCAGATGCGCTACCGTTGTGCCACGAGGTCTTGTTGCATTAAATTACTTTCAGAATTTATTTCGTTTCTCTGTTCTGGGCTCTTCTTTCTCTAGATATTGGCTACAACCACTGTACATGGGGCGCAAGTTAAAGGAAGGGCCCTGCAATCAGACTTGCACTTGGGATTTAGTGTCTTGGTCTGGAAATGAACTAGCAACTCCTCAGCTACCAATATCCAGTCCCACTTTGTAGATTTGTAGTCACCATAGGGCCTCTGTGTATTAAAGTTTTGACCCCGACGTGATTTGAACACGTAACCTTCTGATCTGGAGTCAGACGCGCTACCGTTGCGCCACGAGGTCATTTCTTACCATTTAACATCTTGTGTTTCATGATCTATTTCTACCCCTTCAGGATGGGGATTTACTTTATGTTCTTTTTTTCCAGATAATTTTAGGTTTTTTTCTTGCTTTTATTGAGAGGATAGAACAACAGAGAGAATAGGAAACTGAGAAGGGAGAGAGGGAAATGAGAGTCAGAGCCACTCTCTATAAGGACTATAACATCTGTACATGGGGCGCATGTTAAAGGAAGCGCCTGCCATCGGACTTGCACTCCCAAGCAGTCAGGGATTTAGTGTCTTGGTCTGAAAATGAACGAGCGACTTCTCAGCTACCAATATCCAATCCCACTTTGTAGATTTGTTGACACCTCTGAGACTCTGTGTTGTAAAGTTTTGACCTCGACGTGATTTGAACACGCAACCTTCTGATCTGGAGTCAGACGCGCTACCGTTGCGCCACGAGGTCTTTTTGTATGAATTTACAGCTTGTCTTTCGTGTTCTATTTCCTTTCTCTGATCTGGGCTCTTCTTTCTCTAGATATTGGCATTGGATTTTTTCATGCCTTTATTGAGAGGATTGGACAACAGAGAGAGGAGGAAACTGAGAAGGCAGAGAGTGGAATGAGGGTCAGAGCCGCCCACGTTGAGGACTAAAATGGGGCAGATGTCAGAGTGAGGGGCTGCCAGACTGGCACTCCCGAGCAGTCAGGGGTTTGGTGCCTTGGTCAAGAGATTTCTCAGCAGTGGCTAAGAAATGAACTAGCAACTCTCAAGCTTTGAGTTTCCATACCAGGACATGAATCATGGCTCCCAAGTGAAGTATCAATTGAGCTACTCTGTTTAAACCTTAGAGACTCTGTTTATATAAGTTTTGACCTCGACGTGATTTGAACACGCAACCTTCTGATCTGGAGTCAGACGCGCTACCGTTGCGCCACGAGGCCCTGTTGTACTGAAATAAATCTTGTCTTCCAAAATCTATTTCCACCCCTGTCAGGATGGGGTTCTAATTTGTGTTTTTTGTCCAGATAATTTTAGGTTTTTTTTCATGCTTTTATTGAGAGAATAGGAAACTGAGAAGGGAGAGAGATTGGAATAAGGGTCTGGGCCACTCTCAATAAGGACCATAACCTCTGTTCATGGGGTGCATGTTAAAGGAGGGGCCTGCTATTGGACTTGCACTCCCGAGCAGTCGGGGATTTAGTGACTTGGTCAGGAAATGAACTAGCAACGTTCCAGTCCCATTTTGCAGATTTGCAACCTGTGCTTTAAAGTTTTGACCCCGACGTGATTTGAACACGCAACCTTCTGATCTGGAGTCAGACGCGCTACCGTCTCTTCCCATCAGGGTCTTACTTTATGTTCTTTTTGTTCCAGATAAAAAAAAGGGATGCCTTTATTGAGAGGATAAGACAGCAGAGAAAGTGGAAAATGAGAAGGGTTGCCCACATTGAGACCTCTTTCCAGATCCGGAATTTAATCTTGGTCCTGTAGCCAAGTCTAGACTGAGCTTCTCCCACCCAAACAATACTTGGTCCAACTTTGTTGAGACCTCCATGCTTTAAAGTTTTGACCCCGACGTGATTTGAACACGCAACCTTCTGATCTGGAGTCAGACGCGCTACCGTTGCGCCACGAGGTCTTAATGTGATATATTACATCTTGTCTTTCAAAATCTATTTCCACCACTTCAGCTTTGGTTTTATTTCATGCCTTTTTTGAGGATAGGACAGCAGAGAGAATAGGACACTGAGAAGGGAGAGAGGGGACTGAGAGGAAGGGCCGCCCACTTTAAGGACTATAGCCTCTGTACATGGGGCGTATCTCAGAGTGAGGGGCTGCCATCGGACTGAAACTCCCGAGTAGTATTGGGTTTGGTACCTTCGTCAAGGGCTCCTCAGCAATGTTCAGGAAATGAACTAGCAACTTTCCAGCTCCTAGTTTCCCTATCTGACTTGAAATTTTGTTCCATAGGCAAGTCTAGATTGAGCTACTGCCACCCAAATATCATTTCGTCCCACTTTGTTGACTCTGTTTTATTAAGGTTTGACCTCGACGTGATTTGAACACGCAACCTTCTGATCTGGAGTCAGACGCGCTACCATTGCGCCACGAGGTCCTATATTACCATGTTGTTACATCTCGTCTTTCAGAGTCTATTTCCTCCCCTTCAGGGCGGACAAGACCCCCCTCTTCCCATCAGGGTCTTACTTTATGTTCTTTTTGTTCCAGATAATAAAAAAAAGGGATGCCTTTATTGAGAGGATAAGACAGCAGAGAGAGAGAGGAAACTCAGAAGGTACATCGTGGAATGAGGTTCAGGGTCGCCCACATTGAGACTTGCACTACCGAGCAGTTGGGGGTTTGGTGTCCTGGTCAAGGGCTCCTCAGCAATGGCCAGGACATGAACCAGCAACTCTCTAGCTACCAGTTTCCATATCCAGACATAGCCAAGTCCCGACCGAGCGACTCCTACCCAAATGATACTTCTTCCCACTTTGTTGACATCACCATGTTATAAAGTTTTGACCTCGACGTGCTTCTGATCTGGAGTCAGACGGGCTACCATTGCGCCACAAGGTCTTGTACTGCTATGTAGTTGCACCTTGTCCTTTATGTCTGTGTCTTGTCCAACCCTGTTGGGATTCTATTTTTCATTACCACCTTCTAACCATTCATTATGCCTCAGTCAAGAGCACTTCAGCAGTGGCCAAGAAATGAACTAGCAACTCTCCAGCTACCAGGGTCTATACCCGGATTTGAATCTTTGTTCCCTAGCCAAGTCCTGACTGCTTGGCTACTAAAGCCCAATTAACACTTCCTCAAAGTTTGTTGTAGCCTTTGAATTCTGTGTTGTAAAGATTTGACCCCGACGTGATTTGAACACGCAACCTTCTGATCTGGAGTCAGACGCGCTACCGTTGCGCCACGAGGTCTTGTGGTGTTAGGTAGTTACTAAATCTTGTTATTAAATATATTTTCAACCCCTCAGGGTGGACAATACCCCCCTCTTCCCATCAGGGTCTTACTTTATGTTCTTTTTTTTCTAGATCATTTTTAAAAAATGCACATGCTTGCATTGAGAGGATAGGCCAGCAGAGAAAGTGGAAACTGAGAAGGGTTGCCCACATTGAGACCTGTGTCCAGATTCGGAATTTAATCTTGGTCCCGTAGCCAAGTCTAGACTGAGCTTCTCCCACCCAAATAATACTTGGTCCCACTTTATTGACACCTCCATTTTTAAAGTTTTGACCCCGACGTGATTTGAACACGCAACCTTCTGATCTGGAGTCAGACGCGCTACCGTTGCGCCACGAGGTCTTGATGTGATATATTACATCTTGTCCTTCAAAATTTATTTCCACCCCTTCAGCTTTGGTTTTATTTCATGCCTTTTTTGAGGATAGGACAGCAGAGAGAATAGGACACTGAGAAGGGAGAGAGGGGACTGAGAGGCAGGGCCGCCCACTTTAAGGACTATAGCCTCTGTACATGGGGCGTATCTCAGAGTGAGGGGCTGCCATCGGACTGAAACTCCCGAGTAGTAATGGGTTTGATTCCCTCGTCAAGGGCTCCTCAGCAATGTTCAGGAAATGAACTAGCAACTTTCCAGCTCCTAGTTTCCCTATCTGACTTGAAATTTGGTTCCATAGCCAAGTCCCGACTGAGCTACTGCCACCCAAATGATACTTCTTCCCACTTTGTTGACATCACCATGTTATAAAGTTTTGACCTCGACGTGATTTGAACACGCAACCTTCTGATCTGGAGTCAGACGCGCTACCGTTGCGCCACGAGGCCTTACATTTCCATATAGTTGCATCTTATGTTTCCTGTCTGTGTCTTGTCTAACCCTGTTGGGATTCTATTTTTCATTACCACCTGCTAACCATACATTATGCCTCTGTCAAGAGCACCTCAGCAGTGGCCAAGAAATGAACTAGCAACTCACCAACTAACAGTGTCTATACCCAGATTTGGTTCCCAAGCCAAGTCCTGACTGCTTAGGTACTAAAGCTCAAGTAACACTTCGTCCAAGTTTGTTGAAGCCTTCGAATTTTGTGCTGTAAAGATTTGACCCCGACGTGATTTGAACACGCAACCTTCTGATCTGGAGTCAGACGCGCTACCGTTGCGCCACGAGGTCTTGTGGTATTAGCTAGTTTCATCTTGTTTTTAAACATATTTCCTCCCCTTCAGGGTGGACAAGACCCCCCCTCTTTTTTTCCAGAAAATAAAAAAAATGGATGCCTTTATTGAGAGGATAGGACAGCAGAGAGAGAGTGGAAACTCAGAAGGTACAGCGTGAAATGAGGTTCAGGGCCACCCACATTGAGACTTACACTACCGAGCAGTTAGGGGTTTGGTGTCCTGGTCAAGGGCTCCTCAGCAATGGTCAGGAAATGAACCAGCAACTCTCCAGCTACCAGTTTCAATAACCAGACTTGAATCTTGGTTCCGTAGCCAAGTCTAGACCCTAGACCCTAGTCGAAACCCACCCAAATAATACCTGGTCCCACTTTGTTGACACCTCCATGTTATAAAGTTTTGACCCCGACGTGATTTGAACACGCAACCTTCTGATCTGGAGTCAGACGCGCTACCATTGCGCCACGAGGTCCTGTAACCTTCCCTCTTTATATCTCGTCTTTCACATCTATTTCCTTCCTCTGGTCTAGGAAACTCTTTCTCTAGATCTTGGCGTTGTATCCTCAGGACTTTACTTTGTTTTATTTGATGAAATGTAGCTAGCTTGCTAACTGTTTGCAAGGTTAACTCAGTCCAAAGAGGACAACGACTATAGACGGCTTATTCATGTGATGTATTTATCACCAGCTGCAGAGTATAAGGGCCATGATACAAGATTTTGAGGCTAACGTTTTAATATCAGAAGAATAAAGTCATAAGTTTACAAGGATAAAGTTGTATATTTATGAGGAAAGAGTCTTCAGGCTATGGTTAGCCTTTATATTATTTTGAAGGGGAAGTGAGGAGAGCAGTCAGCTGCACTAAACTCATTGTAGAGCAGGCAGCTGGCTGCTCTCTGGAACGTGGAGCATCTCGTGAAGGTATTCTTAGGTATTGATTTAAAAAATGTATGAATATTCAAGCTTTTAACACATCAGCACTGAGTTGTGATTTTATTGTGAAGAGGTGCAGACAAAGAGTCAGCCTGAGCATGCTTCTGCCAATGCTGGTTATCCTCAGTTGTTGAGCAAAACTTCACAAGAACATCCACGTCCCTGATTGTAGTGCAGGCGGCTGGCTGACCTTCTCATAGACTCCTACATGTTTTTACACATAGAGGAACCGTCTGTAACTACCATTGTGCAGAAAATAATACCTGCAGTCGTGCAGTTTTCTTTGAAAACCTGATCACGGCCTCCTTACCATTTACCTGACTCATTTCCCCCTTCATGTTATTCCACCTCTGTCCCCCCTCCTCTACTTTGCTCTCCTTGTCTCCCTCTGTTTTCCTCCTCCACACCTCGGAGGGACAACTGCTGAGAGGCAGCCTTTCTCTCACAGCAGGCGAGGTGGCTGAGGGTAGAGATGTAGGTGTGGAGCACAAATTACGCAGATGGCCATATGTGTGTGCATGTTTGAGCGCATGTGAGTGTTTCATATGTGTTAGTGTGTTTGTGTGTGGGTGTACAAAAGAGAGGCAGACTGAAAAACAGGGAGGAAGAGGAGAGACACATGGCAACACTGGGACTGTGGCATTTAAAATGAGTCATTTTATTTTGCTTTGGTTAGAATTGTTTTATTTTTTATTTTAATGTAGCACATTATAAAACAAATGCTTCACAGACACATTTGAACCATTTTAATATCTAGGTGAGTACATGCAAACAAAGCAGGTGTACGTAATTAAAACAACCCTGTAGTGATAATCAGAACTGAACAGACTCAAAGCAGGGTCTTAAACCTCGTTGTTAAATCAACAGATGTTCACCAGTCTGGGAGCACCAGTGGAAATGACTCTTCATGAAACTTTAACTGAGTTTGAAGATATGAAAGGAAGTAGACTCTAAAGATTCTTCAGCTAGTTCAAAACGCCGCAGCTCGAATATTGACTAGAACTAGGAAGAGGGAGCACATTTCTCCAGTGCTAGCTTCTCTACACTGGCTCCCAATAAAATGTAGAATAGAATTTAAAATCCTTCTTTTAACCTACAAAGCCCTTAAAAATCAGGCACCCTTGTATCTTAAAGAGCTCATAGTGCCCTATTACCCCTCTAGAACTCTACGCTCCCAACATGCAGGCTTGCTAGTTGTACCTAAAATCTCTAAAAGTAGTATGGGAGGTAGAACCTTCAGTTATCAGGCCCCTCTCCTTTGGAATCATCTACCAGTCAGGGTCCGGGAGGCAGACACCCTCTCCACTTTTAAGAGTAGGCTTCAAACTTTCCTTTTTGATAAAGCTTATAGTTAGAGCTGGATCAGGCTTGGACCAGCTTTTGTCATGCTGCTATAGGCCTAGACTGCCGGGGGAACTGACACACTGACACACTGGGATCCTAGCTCACCCCCTTCCCCCCAACCCCCTCATCACTCACTTTAACTCTTCCTGTCCCATTGAAGTTACTAACCATAGACCTTTCTGGAGTCCCTGAGCTCCATTGTCTCGTGGATTCCTCTGAGCTGCCGTAGACGTCCTCCTGCTGCGGACGATCTGGACTCCAGCTGATCCGGACATGCTGGACTCCAGCGGCAACAGCTTCTACGACTCGTCTCATCACTATCACCTCTCTCTCTTACTCCCCTCTATCTGTCTTTCCAGACCCAACTCAGTCGAGGCATGATGGCTGTCTAACATGAGTCTGGTTCTGCTGGAGGTTTCTGCCTGTTAAAAGGAAGTTTTTCCTCACCACTGTAACTAGCTAAATACTGCGATGTGCAATGCTCATGGTGGATTAAGGTGGGGTCAGACTGAGTCGTACCCTGTCTTGAAGTTGGGTCTCTGTTCATAATTTAACATAGAGTGGTCTAGACCTCCTATGTTTGTAAAAGAGTCTTGAGATAACGTTTGTTGTGATTTGGCGCTATACAAATAAAGATTGATTGATTGATTGATTGAGACTCCTGATTTATTGGTTGTGTACAATAAGCAGGGACCGGTTCATGGAGTGCTTTAAAGGTGATAGCACTCTTGTCGCTGCAAGGGACTCGACTTTTGGTGTAGTAAGCTTTCTGTTTTCCTTGTACTGCTCATTTTTCATCCAATAGGATTAAAGGTAGGCAGCACCATTTTTATTCACTTGGGATGTACAATATATGTCATTCTGATAAATCATCTTCTGATATTAGGAATATCTTATCATTAATTATTCCAATAACTCACTTCTGACTGATAAAAACAGCCTTTAATAATTGTTTGCATTGGCGTATAACAAGCCTTTGCACTGATGTAGGAGGTGGCGGTATGTGAACCACAATTAGGCACAGAGGAAGCTGTCTTACTGATCTTACAGCTTCCTAAGATGCTTGATTCTGATTGGTCAAAACTCCTTGACAATGGTTATTAACTTTAACTAACATGAGCAACACCAGAGGCAAACTGATCACACGTCATGTCACGTCATGCTTCTGCTTGTTGACACCATAGACCGTAAGGTGAGGTCAAACCGTTAGCTTCATATTGGTAGACAATGTGGCTAACATGTTAATTTCGGTTAGCATGCCAATTCGAAAGGCTACGGACCCTGAAGGAGTCTTGCCTCACCTTTTGCTTAGGGGTCTTGTCTCACCCTGTCACCCGGTACTTCCACCAGATCCTTGTCCAGTCCGTCTCCAATCCGTCAACACCCACCGGTTGCATTTTCAGACCACAGCCTGGAGCAGGACTTCCAGACAGCTGGAGTCATGTGACCGAGGTTTTTCCGCTGTAATCACTGAATCAAGGATTCTTCTCCTCCTCCTCTCCTCATCCATGTTGTCTTTCTGGTCCTCTGAAAACCTCTGACCTGTTGACTCCAGGCCTGGCTCCGCTCATCATGACTTTGGTTTGTTGTTGTAGTTAAGTGAAATACGATCTGGTGATAACACAGAGTGTTTTATTCTGAAAATTAACCGGATGTTTTCATTTTGTTTTGGTGAAACCTGACTTCCTGTCCCGCTCCATCTGCTCTGTTGAGATTGAAAATATAAGTGTTGCGCATTTGATCCAGAGGGCTCTGACCTGCTGGAGCAGAGACGCAGCTGGAACTCAACGGAGCGGATCCAGTGGAAGTTAACACATTTACTAGAATAGAAACCTATCAGATCTGGTGCTGTGACGGATCAGAGATGGATCCGGTGGAATTTGGCTTACCTGCTAACCATAGATTATCCCTTACTCATTACTGGCTTTAAAAATCCATATTGTGCATCTAGCTAAAGTTTACAGTGAAGCTATAGTAACATCAAGCTTAAAAGACTTGATTAAATACACGTTATCTGCCTAGCAATTACAGGGGATGTGATATTTTCCCCAAAAGAATGTCATAAAAATGAAAAGTAACCTCCTGTACGGTGTACATGGATAGAGAAATGGACTAATCAGACCAGAATGAGTCTTGATGGTATTTCCTGGGCTTTTGGAGGCAACCTCAAGTGAGCACTCAAGGAACTTCAGCATTTCTCAACATCAGAGGTTTCTGCTGAGGCCTAACTTTGGTGCATAAAACAGACGCAGAGATATTCAGTATGCAGGAATAAGAAAACAGAGAAACTGTGAACAGACAGGCAGCTGTTGTCGTTCTGAAGTGGATACAAACATCATCTCGTCAGTGGTATTTTCTCCCTGCGCTAGAGGACAACAGGATGAACATATATAGCTTCTCATTTCCCCTTTGTCAAGCTTGATTTCCCTCAGTGCCCGTCAACACAGAACCCCGTCTCCTCTCTCTCTCCTCTACTTCTTATACTCTGTCCCTAATCTTCCCGTTACATCCCTCTCCACTTTGAGAAAACACCAATGACCTGTCTGCAACAATCAGTCCTCATTCACATCAATATCTAATACCCGGCCCTGGCAGGAATTTAGCATGAATTATAGCACTGGAAGCTATTTGCCGTCATAATTAGAGTGCCAGAGAGAGGATTAAGCCACAGTTCATCCCGTATCTGATTGCCAATTGTCCCTCGGAAGTAATCAGGGCCATAAGGTCTTTTAAAATGAATGGTGTAATAAGCTTGGTGGAGATTGCGCGCTGCAGCAGAGAGAGAAATGGAGCTGAAATTAAACAGGTCCGTTAATATCAGTGAGATGCAAAGATCATACAAAGTGCACCTGAAGACGTGGAGGTGTGAAAATGGAGGGAAGTTTTTCATCACTTTCTGCATCTTAACTTTAAGCGTGTCTTTAGCCGCCTCATTGTTTAACTCAAAGGCGTACTTTAGTGTTTTTGTTTCTGACCTTTGTCGGTGTTTGAAGGAAATAGACGACCACTTACCTTCTCCTGCTCATGTGACACCACCAGCTGCTTCTCTGCACCTGACCCCTCTATTCACAACATGTCAGCGTTGTGTTCGCGTTGTGTAAGCACTGCATAAGCAACCATCTGTCCAATTCTGATTATGAGTCAGTTCTCTTGTATATTCTCATGGGAGTTAGAAGAAAAAAAACAGCAAACATCAGGAAAATGTCTTTTATGATCAGCTGTCAGCGTTTAAGTATCCATTATAAGAGAGCAACTGAGCTGTAATGAGTTTTTGAACAGCACAGAATCCATTTAGTGCTTAAGAGCAGATCTGTTGGCAGCACAACACTTCTGCAGGCTCCACTAAAGGTTTATACGTCCATGAAGAGCTGACTTTGATGAAGTTTGATTTGAGTGGCAGGTTTTCAAAAGCTAGAGTGAACAATCATTTATTATTTCAACACACAGTAATGTAAGCTGATACTCTATTGTACTGTAGTTTCAAATAGCTGATGCTTCAAAAGTGACCAAATGCTAGCATGTTATGTTACATTTATATTGATTTTAATATAGCTTTTTATTATTTTATTTATTTACTTAATTTTTTTTACAATTTTTAATTATTTTTCTACTCATTAATTATATGTTTATGTATCTTCAACTTTTATCCTTACCCATTTTAATTCATTTATTAATGCATTGAAGCTATTTATATTCTTATTATTACTTTTGATGCTTTAACTTATTTTCAATCACCTTTATGAGCCTTTTTTATTTATTTATTTTAAGTATTTATATTCTAATTAGTATTTGATTATTTAACTTATTTATAATTACATATATTCTATTTTTATTAGCCTTTTTTATTTATTGATTTATTTTAACTCTTTATTTAAACTATTTATAGTCTTTTAGTTATTTTGATGCTTTAGCTTATTTTTAACCACATTAATTTTATTTTTAATAGCCTTTTTTATTCATTCGATTTATTTATAAAGGGACCATGTACAATATTTAACATAAATGTCACCATCTGATGCATTGTACCAGAGTTAGCTTAAAGCTAATTTACATCTGCAGTCCCTTGACAGGTCACCATTAAAACATCACATTGTAAAAACACTCGCTTGCACACACACACGCACACGCACGCACACACACACACACACACACACACACAAACAATCAAACAAACTAACAAACAGTATGTATATCAGTTAAAAGTATCAAATCAGTGGTTGCAGTGTTGAGTGTCCTTTAGCAGACTTTTCAGATTGGTTTTGAAGCTGCTGAGAGATTCACTGTTCTTAATGTCCTCCGGTAAGATGTTCCACTGAGTTGTGGCTTTCACAGAAAAAGCTGACTGCCCAAAGGCAGTACGGCGAAAGGGTACATTGCAATTTCTGAACGAAGAGATTCTTGTTGATGTAACGGAGTCCACTGACCGAAAGTTGATAAAACTACTTATATTATACAACTATTTATATTCGTATTATTTTGATGCTTTAAAGGGGACATATCACGCTTTTTTCATCAACATATATTGGTCTAAGAGGTCCCCAAAACATGTCTTTAAAGTTTATGCTCATAAAAACACTTTGAAATCAGATTTTGGTCTGCCTGAAAAACCCTCTTCTTCATTCCTCCTCAGAACACTCTGTTTTCCCTCTGACCACGCCCCCTCAGGAAGTGGATGTGCCTCGGCTCTCCAGCACGTTGATCTAATGTTTACATGTTGGCTGAATATACACGGCTGCTCAGAGATCACGTTACTTCAACCCTCTGAATCTGATCCAGAATCTGATCCTGACGGAGAGGTGCCTGCAGCAGGACCTTTCTGAACCATTGGTCACAGATTTAGTGTTTCTTGTTGTTTTATTTGTCAGTATGTCGACGTGTGTCTTGGTACACAGCTACCAACATGTAGCTATGTGGCTATGCTAACTAGCGCTAGCACTTATCCATGATAAATAAAAATCATCCACTAGATCTTCAAATCTGCAGACGTGTGGAGTAAAACCGACCTCTGCCAGAAAGGCAGCAGGACCTTTCTGAAGGATTGGTCACAGATTTAGTGTTTCTTGTTGTTTTATTTGTCAGTATGTAGACGTGTGTCTTGGTACACAGCTACAGCTAGGACATGTAGCTATGTAGCTATGCTAACTAGCGCTAGCACTTATCCATGATAAATAAAAATCATCCACTAGATCTTCAAATCTGCAGACGTGGGGAGTAAAACTGACCTTTGTGTTTATTAAGACAGCCTACAACTAGCATGCCTCCCTCCTAAGCTCCTTGTTAGCACACATGTGTGCAGGGAATGAAAAACGGAGGAGGGGTTGAGTTGTATTTTATACAGTCTATGGGCTGAACAAGCTCCGAGCTCTGACTCCGTGACAGACCGGATATTGTTGTTACGTAACAAAAACACGGAAGTCTGAAATGGCTGGTTTCACACACATTTACAGAAAGGTGGAGAAATCAGAACAGGGGCAGAATGGATTCTTTTCATTCTCGGGGGGTTTGTAGACAGGGACACATATTTCAGGTAAAGAACCATTAAAAAGTCCATTTTGCATGATATGTCACCTTTAACTATTTTCAATTACATATATTTTTAATTACATTTTTTTTTATTAACCTTTTTTTATTTTTTTAACTATTTATTTTCTTATTGTTAATTCGATTATTTAACCTATTTTTAACTACATATATTTTATTGTTGTCTCTACTTTAATGAAATCTCTACTTCAAAATCCATTAATCTTTTAATATGTAGAATGTTTTGTTGTTATATTACCTCTCCTTCTCGCTGTAGAGCACGTTGTCTTGCGTTTGATTTGTATGAGTGGTGCTCTATAAATAAAGCTTCATTGATTGGAATTGAGATGGTGAACACAGAGGAAATCATTCATGCTACACATCAAAATGTCAGCATGCTGTGCAGGAAGCTCAGAAAAGTGGACATTAATTAATTATTATTATTGAACAGTTGAGTTGAATACTTGCTTGTGTGTAGTGATTAATCCTTAGCAACAAAAATAACACCAGAGGCGACGAGATCACACGTCACATTGAATCAATTCAGTGCATTTCGCCTTCTGCCTGTTGACACTGTGACAAAAACGTTAGGTTTCGTTAGCATTCTAAATTAGTAAACATTGTGGCAGGAACACTAGTTCTTGTCTCAGGCTGGTCTTGAGTGACAGTTAGCAGGCATGGATTAGAGGAGATACTGGGCCCAGACCATCTCTGATAGGGAAAAGGAGAGCAAGATCATGTCCTGCAATCCAGGACAACTTAAACTTAGACCATTGTTGCTGTTATCACTACCAAGTGGGAGCGATAATAGCAACAATATTAAAAGGTTTGTCATTTGACATCTTATATTTTCAGTTGACCATGAACTGAAATGTTCAGTTTAATTGGAGTTTGTCCTGCAGTGAGTCTAAGGAGAATCAGCTGCTAAAGTGTTACCAAAACAAGGAATCAAACTGTTTCTCGAGCTGTGTAGACGAGTAAATCATTTTTAAATCAACATAATGTCGACTTGTTTATGTCTTTAGTTGGAAGCCAGATAACTCTGCTATATAAGCCAATTTCCTGGACATATTTTTCTGCTGAGTTTATTTGAAATATGTTTATATTGTCACAATAATATACATTTTATCTTTTGTTCTTGTTCTTTCTCCTTCTCTTGCGTCAGTTTTGAAAAACACAGCCGAAGCTGACGGACTCATTAAAGTAAAGCCTTTAATTAGGAGAGCCAGCTATTCTTGTCACTCACTAATTCACAGTGCTGCACACTAAAAAGAAAACAGAGGAATTTCCTGCCAATCACTCCAAAGATGGATTCTGTTCCCAGTACAGTCATTACAAACAGGTATTTTCTGCTGTCAATCACAGGTGCCCTTCATTACAGCGGACAAATCTGCTCTCTGCAGCTCAGGAAACTTCTGTACACGGACAGCAGGGAACATATCAAATGTAGAGGTTCTGAATAATATAAGCAGCCGTCACTGTCATTCACGCAGCTCTGCCTGGAGGCCACATTAGGCGCTGTGTGAGAGCTTAACCCTGTGAAGCCTGAAACATCAGATAAGTGTCAGAAAATTCTAATTCTTTGAAAATGGAGTGTTTATTGGACTTTCTGACAAATAATATATCTAAAAAAATTAAATAGCAATTTTCATATACAAGTTTGAATTTGTATCATATTTGATACATCAGGCATTTTTGCACAACGTTTCTTCTTTTTTAAACAAACTAAAACAGATTAAAACACAATTTTTAGCCAATCAAACTTTGAGTTTCCTTCAAATTTTTCCTCAATTAGAATTTTTTTTTTCTTCCATATTGCACGACAATTCCATACATATTTTGTATCTACTACACAGCAAAAACAACTGATTTATTGTATATTTCTTCTCTGAATTGTTCAATTTTTAGTGGAAATCAATGAGTAAAAGACAATTATTTACTAGGGAGCCATTGTAACAATCAACCAGTCATCAATCATCATGATAAAGCAGGTTGCATAAATAAAAATACAATATACGTTACAAATATCTCAATTTCTACTCTAAACAAACCGAGTTATGTCATGTAAACATGTTCTTAAATTATAAAAAGACTGTATGTTGCTTTTTAATCTCCCCTCCCTCCATGACATTTACTCTTCCCGCCTCACTCGAAACTCGAATAGCAGGTACCACCCCCCACCCCCCAGGTACCACCCCCCCACCCCCCACCTGTCTCACAGCCTCTTCAGCCTGTTGCCATCAGGAAGGAGATTATGCAGTCTCCGGGCCAGAACCAGCAGACTGAGGGACAGTTTTATCCACCAGGCAGTCAGGATGCTGAACTCTCTCCCTGTTTTGCCCCCTCTTCACAGACTTAACCCAGTCACTGACCCCCCCCCCCCCCCCCCCCCCCCCCAAAATCAACGCTTAGGGTCTGAGAGAAACGCAATATCAAATCCTCAGTATGTCTAGTGCATACTGCAGTTTATTTGACAATAAAGAAGACTTTGAACTTTTTGAAACTTTCATAATGTATGAAATTTAATAAAATGATGATTGATGATTGTTATGAAATATTAATTAGTTTTACATTGCATCAATCCAGTAACTATTTCTTGAAGTTTCAGGAACAATTTGAATGTTTTTTTCATCCAAACTTTTTCTAAAATGTCAAAAATATCCCTGAAAAACCTCGAGGTGGTCTCTGATCCACAGCTGCCGTGTTGGATGTCTCAAGTGACGTCCTTCTGGTGCATGAATTACTCACACCTGGTAGATTATCCATGCACTGCATGTCTCTGATTGTATATATCAGTTTTTTGGGGAAAAAATATATCACACTGATGATGTAGAGGTCTCAAAGACTGATGGCGTTGTAGAGACACAGCAGTAAGAGGGACTGACAGACACACTCAGCACAGGTCACAGCTTGTTTTATTTTGAATTCAAACCAAGAGAAGAGAGGAGCAAGGATGCACACTGATAAATTACATCAAGTATCGCTACATATCAACTAACAACATCACAACATCTCATAAAAGCGCTCTTGACAACAGATCCAACATTGCAAATTGAAGAATAACAAAAAAAAAATTGGCTGCATCTGAAGCCCATCAATAAACATATTAAAACACAGCGGAAAACAAACTGTTTTGGCAAGACATCGTCTTATGCAGAGTATTTCCTTTCCAATCTGCAGTGTTGCTTTCAATGGAGCTACGGGACTGGCAGCTGAAGCGAAAAATGAAAGTAAACAGCATGTCTGTTAAAAAACAAGAAACAGAAAAAACCTCAGAGTAAAAGCTACTACAATGCATACAGACACACAAAACTAGCTTGATCGCACGGTTGTATGTACAGCTCGGGTCACTGGGGGGGGGGTCTAGGGTTTAAAATGTAAAGCACAGCACATTGAAATGTCATCGTATGAGAGCTATCAAACAGCCATGATGGGAAAAAATCATTCAATCAACACAGGATGTGGACACTGGCGTCAAAGCCTCTAAATTAATTATTCAGGGTCAGAGATGTGTAGCTGCAATACCGGGTCATGTATTTGTGTTTGCGTGTGTGTGTGTGTGTGGGATTTGACTGAAGTGCCTGAGGTTGAAGAAGAAGAAGAAAGCAAAGGAGCTGTGAATGGATGAACAGTAACTACAGTATACACACCTAAAAAACTCCAAGCTCACAAGAATGAATCTCAGCACTGACTGGTGTCTATGTACAGATGATCAGACGCCTGATTATCACGTAAAAATGGTCGATACGCCACAGTTAAAAAATAAATGTATCATGACAGTCGTTAAATAATAAGTTAGAAAGTAGTAGAGAGAGAGTAGACATGGTAACAGGACAGCAGACTGTGTGATGTGTGTGTGTGTGTGTGTGTGTGTATCAGCTGACGATGATCACATGACAGCAAAGGTTGAACAGGAGCGTCCCCTTGCTGAGAGGATGAGCACTAAATGAGCGGTCGATGTGCTTTGTGTGGTTTCATGTCTGCATGCATGTTCTCACTTCATGTGTTTGTTATATATGAACTCATTTGTGTCTCTTTTGTCTATTTTTCTACTTTTTTTGAACCTACATTATTCGTGTGTGTCTGCGTTTTTTGAAACTCGCCTGTGTCTTTGTCTATGTATTTCTATGTCTGCAAGTGTTGGTTTGTGTTTTAACCACTCAGCTAACTCAGTGGCCCTCGCCGCTCGGGGGTTTGGGGTCATGCGGCTGCTGCTGCTGCCCCGCCGCTCCTCCCGGCAGCCAGGGGGAGACAGAGTGCGAGGTGGTCTGCTTGGCCATGCTGTAGTGGCTGATCACTGTGTAGAAACGGCCCCGCGAGTTGGCGTCCTGGGCGGCGTAGTAGGCCTCCAGAGAGGCGGGGATACAACGCTTGTGCTGTGAGGGAGACAGAAAACAAAACAATCAATGATCTATTCAGTCAGGCTTTTTACTTGAATGTCTTATATTAATTTTAATGTTCTTTCATTTTTTTTTTCTACTACTTGTTTTTAATTATTTATTTATTATATTCAAGCACCTTCATTTATCTTCAACTTTTATCCTTACCCTTTTTTATTTATGTATTCTAACAATTGATATCCCTTTTGTTATTTTGATGCTTTAACTTATTGTTGTTGGTCTGCATTAGTTTCTTCTTTCAATAGCAGTAAAGCTTCTCTACACTGGCTCCCAATAAAATGTAGACTAGAATTTAAAATCCTTCTTTTAACCTACAAAGCCCTTAAAAATCAGACACCCTCGTATCTTAAAGAGCTTGTAATGCCCTATTACCCCTCTAGAACTCTACGCTCCCAACATGCAGGCTTGCTAGTTGTACCTAAAGTCTCTAAAAGTAGTATGGGAGGTAGAACCTTCAGTTATCAGGCCCCTCTCCTTTGGAATCATCTACCAGTCTGCCAATCACCTCTCTCTCTTACTCCCCTCTATCTGTCTTTCCAGACCCGACTCGGTCTCAGCAGATGTGTGTCTAACATGAGTCTGGTCCTGCTGGAGGTTTCTGCCTGTTAAAGGAAGTTTTTCCTCCCCGCTGTAACTAGCTAAATACTGTGATATGCAATGATCATGGTGGATTAAGGTGGGGTCAGACTGAGTCGTACCCTGTCTTGGTGTTGGGTCTCTGTTCATAATTTAACATAGAGTGGTCTAGACCTTTATGTTTGTAAAAGCGTCTTGAGATAACGTTTGTTGTGATTTGGCGCTATACAAATAAAGATTGATTGATTGATAAAGCACCTTGAATTACATTTGACGTCTATGAAAGGTGCTCTTTGAATAAAGCTTGATTGATTGATTGATTCAGTATTAAAGGTTTTTCTTCGTGCATCAAAACTGTGAAGATGAGACATGATAAAAATCATCTGGACCAATTCAATAAACCTCAATGATTAGCAAAAAAAATCAAGCTGTTATTTTTTACAACCAAAACTACATTTGTGATTTAAAATGTAATTACTTTCCACACTTTCAATATCAAATCTCATATTAATCATGTATAATACAACAATCAATGCTATCAAGGTCCTCTCAGTGTTTGCATAAGTCCGCTGGGGACAAACCAAATCTGCCAAAAACTCTCTCTCCAACAGAAAATTCACCAGTTTGACTTTTCTCATTTATTTTTCTGTTCTGGGCTTTTATTCTTTAATTCAGAGAGGATAGGACACTGGATAGAGCATGAAACAGGGAGAGTGAGGAGTGACATGCAGGACATCCTCAACCTGGGCCTCCAGCTTGAGGACTACAGTGTCAGTACATGGGACTTACAACTTAGAATCAGAATCAGAAAGAACTTTAATCACAATGTATCTCAAGAATACAAAGAATTTGACTCCGGTATTTTTGCATACTCCCTGTACAAACATAAATAGACAGACACTAAAAATCAACTACTAATAAATGATATATAAAATATATATACTGTATATAAGTATTAAAGGCACAGGTGCAATAAAAGAAACAATAGACAAACATGATAACGTGCAATAGTGCAAGGATGAAGGTGGCTTAACCACCAAACCTGCGCTGCGTTGTTGTGTTTTTTCTGACTTAAGCCTGGTTTAAACTTCTGTGTTGACCTAACGCAGTGGCTGACGCTGACACGAGCACTACATACATCTGCATCAATGTGTCTGTGACGCTCAGCAATACTCTGTTGTATAACTTGAAGACAGAGCCACCTCTCAGTGACGATCCTACACAGAAATAGAAACCAGGCTATGTTGGATTATTATGTTTGGACTCCAGGAAGAGTTGCCACCTTAGTAATGGCTACTAAGGATCTAAACAAGTGGCAACCTCCGGTCTCAAACTATGAAGCCCATGCAGAAGTGTTATAAACTGCAATACATCAAGAATCCGCTTGAGGCTGGCTGCAGAAACACCGGAAACCACATAGATATGAATGGGAAAAAGACGATCTTTGCAGCATTAATAAACATGTTTACAGCCTGGTTCAAAAAACGTCTTGGCCCTATGAAGCTAATCTCTCTATCAGCACACACTGTAGGGGGGTGAACTTTTTTCTAATGTGACGGTTCAGAAGATATTAAGATTACCAGTTTTTTCCCAAATAAGGACATGACTGACTTGACTCCCGGTCGGGAACACATAGCTGTTGGCTAAAGGCTGATTTATACTTCTGCGTTGAATCAACGGCGTACCCTACGCCGGGGGTCCGCGTAGCTCCCGTACCTACGCCGAGGCCTACGCACGTAGCTGACGTGCACCTTCTCCAAAATGTAACTCCCCGTAGAGCCGACGCGGACCTCAAGCCCTGTGATTGGTCCGCTCGGCGGCTTTGTCTTTCCCGCATTTACAACACTTCCGGGATCCCGGACATCGGCCGCACATCAGCCGTGTATTTCATCTCCTCCTCTCTATTCTTCATGTAATCATGTCTGTATGATAAACAGCAACATGTATCAGCTGTAGATTAACATAACATGATCTGAATCGATGTGGAAAAGTAAACAGAGATCGTAGCGGGACCGGAAGCAGGCGGCCGGCTATCAGAGAGACCGCACTGCCCTCAGGCGTTTCGGCGGAGAATTGCTGCGCGACACGGACACACCGACGCACAAGTATGTGGGGCTCATGTCCGCGTCAGCCCCTGCTGCGTAGGGGAGACGCAGAAGTATAAATCAGCCTTAAGAGACTCACACTACGTCACACTCTGCCTGGTTGAGTTCCGCATTTTCAATATGGCTGCCGCCGTCGATTGGCTTCAAAACAGCTCTCAGGAACAGATGGGTGACGTCACGGATACTACGTCCATATTTTATACAGTCTATGGATCTAAATAAATAAAACAAACATATTTAAACTGCTGTGAGTTCAGGCACCAGTGCACATAAAGTTGAGCTGCCCTTATCTTAGTTAAGGTATTTTTAATGATGCCACTCAGATTAGAAATATGACTTCTAAATCTGTGTAATAAAAACAGAGTGTGTCCCATTATCCATTTAGACACATGTACTCATGTTCTAGCATGTAGGGCCCACTAACTGCTCCCCCTCTCCACTATGAAGGGCACACAGATGGTGTTTAATGATGTTTCCTTTGCACACTGCGCAGCTGAAGAGGTTACTTCACCATGTCTGATCCACCACAGAGGTAACTGTCTGCTTCAACGTGGACTTGATGAACTGGGGGTAGAGAGTCTCTTTGCTGTGGAGAAATAACTACTGTTTATACTTTTAAAACTACCTGAAAATCAAAGAGAGGATGAATGATCTGCTGCAGAGATGCTACCAAAATATTTGACAGTCTGTGAAAGCTGTTCACAGCCAGGGTCGACAAAAAGCTTTCAGCAGTCCTGATAAAACTAACACTCCTGCTCCCCTGTTCCCTTCTTGTGTTACAAAGAGAATGTAGAAAAAGCTATTTACATTATGCTAATAGAGCAGCTCAGTAGCAGCATATAGAGCTGAAGGGTCTCACAGGCCGCATTACAGAGCATATTTTAAGCCTGTTCTGCATTACAATATGCTTTAGTGTATATATTAACAACCTTATGTGGATTGGAGTGTGTGTGTGTGTGACTGAGCGCTCACATGCCTCGATTGACACTTCCGCAGTAGGTGAACAAGCGTGTGACACTTCTAATAATACCTCTGCAGACTGCAGTCAGAGCCCCTGCAGAGGCTGTGGTCCTGAAACTAGATTTATTCCACCTCAAAGACAGATTTGTCCTGAGACACAGACTGCCAAGGTGACCTCTTAAACTCCTGTGAAACTTAAAAAGTGCAGTGCGGTGAAAATCTTTAAGTACCAGGGAGGAGAGCAGAGAGCTGTCTGCATCCGAAGACTGCTGAACTCTGGAGACTCACTGAACATACGAGGACAGCACACTGCTGGAGGAGGACGGGTGAACGAGTTATTAAAGCCATATGGGTCAGAAATTACTGATCGTAATGTGGGGTAATTATTGTGGAAACGGAGGTAAGCCTAATTTTCATATAATAGTCGACACGGCTAATCACACATGACGAAGGACGAAGGTCTTTCTGTGGCTTCTGTGAAGGAACAATGGCGTAAAATTACAGACGATTACACTGAAATGACTGACATTGATAATCGATGTCTAATAACCCTTGTTATCTTTGTTCTATGTCTAATATAAGTAAAAGTAGGGCAGCATTATTTCACATTTCCTCCTATAGGAGACTCTCACTTCTTGGGGTGCAACGGATCAAAAAACTCACGGTTCGGATCGTATCACGGTTTTGAGTCACGGATCGGATCATTTTTCGGATCAGCAAAAAAAAAAAAAGAAAAAAAAAATAGAAGACAAATATAACTTTGTCCCTCCATTTATTTTGTAAAACACTTTGCCCATTAAATAAAAACAACATTCAACTCAAAATGTACTGCTTGTGAAAAGCACCCTATCTGTGGGCCCAGTCCTGCCTCATTCACTGCATCTCATGTCATGGCAAGTGAAGGAGCAGAGGAACTTCTAAAGTTTCACTCTATTCTTCTTTCAATTGCTGATTTTCACCGTCCACTTTTCTTTGAGCTGCAAACTTGGAACACACCGTTTGATTCTAGGGTCCTACAGCTGGCAAAGTGCCAATATGCGAACTGCTCCATAAACGGAAGTGAAAGTTAAATATTGCACTGGCAGCATTGGACTCTAAGTGACCCAGTAACAGCCTGTCTGCGTATCGTTGACATGCAGACAAGTCCCAGTAAACACGCGGTGACCCGACTAAAACACAGAGTGAAGGAATAACAGTTCGGGGCCACAAATAGACGGCCGGATGCGGTCCGCGGGCCGCGTATTGACGGCCTCTGGTCTAGTGGGTGCGCAATTTCATAACGTGGCTCAATCACATTCAGCATTCACTGTATTTCACAGGGAAACCAAAATGCTCCCACACATGTGACAGAACAGATGCAGGAGGGTTTTCAAGTTCCTCTGCTCCTTCACTTGCCATGACTACCGCTGTGCTTGACGAGTGAGAGTGGATTGAACATGCGGTCATCACGTGAACACGCGCAACTTTTTTCATCAACCGATCCGCGGACCACGTCCGTGCCGAACCGTGGAGAGGCATCCGAACGGATCACGCATCAACGGTGATCCGTTGCACCACTACTCACTTCTAACCAGTCGGCCTTGGAAATGAATTATTTAATCCTGCACAGTGTTTCACAGTGAGCGTCAATCAAAGCCACGTATGGGACCATACGCAACCTCCCGAAAGAAAGTTGAGCATTTTTTAATTTCTCTTTCTTCCTCCTTTGATTTTACATCAGTGTTGTTGACCAATGACAGCATTGAGTGCTCTATGCAAGCAAAGTCTAGAGCGTAAACAAATAAAGCGGCAAAATGAATGAATAACGATGAAGGTGGTGCTCTGAGATAGAGGAAAAATTGTCACACTCTGGCAATGACATTTCTGCGTTTCTTTGTCATCAAGGGTCCAAAACCACAGACTGAAAAATATCAGACGCACTTCAGCAACCGTATGAGTAACTGCTGTTAGACAAAAGTCTTCATCCAATGTCATCACATCTGTTGTGATCACTGGTCGGGTACACAGACTGTATAATAAACGGCAGTCTCCATGATGTCACCCATCTGTTTCTGAAGCCCTATTTTCTGTCGTGCTACTGTGAGGTAAAGAGGCGGGATTCTGGTTTTTTTAAGTTATATTTTTCGGGCGTTTTTGCCTTTATTGATAGGACAGCTGTAGATAGACAGGGAGTGTGGGGAGTATAGCGGGGGAAGATATACAGCAAATGGTCATGGCTGGGAATCGAACCGGCGACCTCTATGACGAGGACTATAGCCTCTGTATGTGGGGCGCCTAGACCGTTATTTCTGCTGTAAAGGTCGTCTTCTTTGAATGGGTGTGTATGTGGTTACTGGTGTTTCTGCAGCCAGCCTCTAGAGGAAACTCGAGGAACTGCAGTTTTTAACACTTCTGCATGGGCTTCATATTTTAAGACTTGAGGTTGCCTGACTCAACCTAACTTCATCCAAGCTAGTGTGAGGTAAAGAAGCGTGCCTTTAGCCTTTTCGCTAACAGCTACAGGGTGCCCACCTGTCAATCAAGCCATGCCCTTATTTGGGCAAAACTTGTAAGTTTAATATCTTCAAGAATAACAAGTTATAAAAAATGTCACCCCCTGCACAGTGTGTGCCGAGAGAGAAATGAGCTATTCAGACCGAAACAGTTTTTTTGTACCAGGCTGTAAACATGTTTATATCTGCTGCAAAGATCGTCTTCTTTGAATGGGTGTGTATGTGGTTTCCTGTGTTTCTGTAGCCAGCCTCTAGTAGACACTCAAGGAACTGCAGGTTTTAGCACTTTTGCATTGGCTTCATATTTTGAGACCAGAGGCTGCCTGACTCAACCTAACTTCTGTTGAGCTAGTGTGAGGTAAAGAGGCGGACCTTTAGCTTCTTTGCTAACAGCTACAGTGTTATCGCCTGTCAATCAAGCCATGCCCTTATTTGGGTAAAACTCGTAATCTTAATACCTTCAAAAATACTGAGTTATAAGACAATTCACCCCCCGTACAGTGTGCGCTGAAAGAGAAATTAGCTATTCAGACCTTAACTGTTTTTTGAACCAGGCTGTAAACATGTTTATTTCTGCTGTAAAGATCGTCTCTTTGAATGGATGTGTATGTGGTTTCCTGTGTTTCTGCTCCAAGCCTCTAGTGGACACTCGAGGAACTGCAGTTTTTAGCACTTCCACATCCACTTCATATTTTAAGAGAAGAGGTTGCCGCTTGGTCTGTTACCAATTTGTAGTCTCTCATCACTGTCGATCAAGACTAGGCACAAATTTGTGGATCTGTTTTCGCCTAATAATCCGACACAGTGACCAAGAAGATCATGTAGTCTGAGCCTAAATGTTAATTTAGAAAGGAGCGAAAGTAGAAAGAGAGGAAGGTCGTGAAGTGCAGAAAAGTTTTAGGACATTGCTTAGGCATGGAGGAAACAAACTCTAGAGGTACAAGATGACTTGATTGATCAGTTCCTTTAACTTAACTCTTGATAAGAAAGTTACTATTCTTTATTATGTCTGAAGATGACACTACAGCCAGCTCAGGTCTGTTTACCTTAGTGTAATTTAACTCTGCATAGGGAATCAGCAAGCCTAGCTATGATAAAATGACAAAGAAATGCCTAAACCCTGTTACAGCTGTGACTATTTCTCTCTGAGATAATTATCATTCGTAGGCTGTAGTTTAAGAGAGTTCTGTGCTGGATGAATACTTGGCTCTGAGCAGCTGCCAGCCACCAGCAGAGACTCCAAAAAGCCTTTAACCTCTTGTTTCTATTCACCGTGATAAAAGAGGGTATGCTAATAAGCTTCTGGCTGTGACCTCATGTCTACTGGACAAAGTGATCCGTAAAAGCAAGTAAGCCTTTTTCTCAGACTGTGAAACTTTGGCTTCAATTTTGGGAGGTGAAGAGGTGCCAAAGTGCTTCATTACCTTAATTAATTGTATGCAATCATTCAAACAAATCTGCTCTGATGCAAGCATTGGTTTTATTGTCTTTCTCCCAGTAAGCAGACACAAACAGATGATCAGTGCGCTGCAGGACTAAGAACATGTTTGTGTTGCATTTGGGAATGGTGCAAAAATGAATGAGCTTTTTGATGGAAAAGTAAAGCACTAAAAATGACAGAGATTGTACACCTACGACAGGAACAGAGCTTTGGAGGAGTTAACTCAGCTTCCCTGTGGCTGAAACTCTTACTTTTGACAAGTACCTCAAACAAACCCACTCAAAAAAGAGAACTATCCCTTTAAAAGGATCATGGTTACATTGATTTACAAGCCTCTCATGTGTCTAACCTTATAGATGAATCCATCTGGGCAGGCGTGGTCGTAGGTGAAGGCTTTATAAACCACCAGGAACACGATGCAGGCGAGGAAGGCCAGGGCCAGGATGATCAGAATCGTCACCTGGAAGGAGAACAAACACCGGTCAGTGTGTGTGTCAGTGTCTTTGTGTGTGTGTGATATTGCAGTTTATATACAGTGTGTAATAGGGGGTTAGGGTTAGGGTTAGACAGCAAAAAGATAGAGTATGTAAACTCTGCGTGTGTTAGTGTGTGTGTGTGTGTCCTGATAATAAATGATGCAGTAAGATGCTGCAGGCTGAGGTCAACAGCTCCTCAAGGCAAGGTGTTCCTGTTGAGCTGCATGATGAACGACTCGGGTTGTGACACTGTGTGGGGATAATTATGAGGTATCAAGTCGTGCAGGTAGGAAGCCAATGGAGCAAATTTCTATCTCTGCACAGCGGCCTCTGTGACTTCAGGTTTGAGCATTATGGCCGTCCCTGTCTTGGTGTTTTGGTTATAGTAAGACAAGAGACAAGATTCTGAAAAGGTTAGATTCAGGGATTTGAAGAAGCTGAGGTGACACATAAGAGACAGCTAGCAACCCCCACCTCTCACTTGAAAGTCCACCCACCTTATGGGTGACTTTATATAAATATATGACACATTTGAGTTCACCTCCAGTAGACTTGAGTTCAACTAGCCTGTGAACATGATATTATTGCTGGTCAAATGAGGAACTGCAGTTTTTGGCCCTTCAGTAGAGGCCTTTTTTATTCAGGAGGCTGCTGCATAGAAATGTAAGTTTTTCTTCATGATGTATCACGTGTATATTCTGTATCAAGAACTTTGCCCTCAAGGATTAAAAGCTGCACTTCATACACAATGGCATGTTGTGTTTCTCTGCCTCGTAGTACCCTAATTGTTTTGCTCCAAAGTCCCTGTACAAAAAAAGGCACCAAATTAATTATAAATAAGAGGCCTCAGTGAACTTCTTAATAAGGTTCTTAATCTGAGGCAGTGTAAGACGTACTATAAGCTCCCGCCTCATAATAACAAACGTCCTGCAGAAGTGAAAGATCACCGCTCACTAACACTTCTCCTGACCTGTGTCTGCTGCCTACACAGAAAATCTTCTACTAACCCTCAGAGATAACAGCTCCTGTTATACTGATGTGAGCTTAATATATACAAGACTTCATTATGAGCAGAGGGAACAAACTACGACCAGGGCAAAAAAAATGATTAATGTACCAATACTGAGAGGGCGGATATAACTTTTTAAAATTTATCTGGCAGAAGATCATGACCAAAGTAAGCTTCAGTTTTAGTCATCCACATAAAATGCACAAAAGCAATCTTGTTTGATTTATCTTATAATTAGATTTTTTTACATCAAGTAATTTATTTAGTCATTGTAATTTTGCTTAAAGCTGGGGTTGGCAGTCTCGGAAAACTAGCATGAATTTGAATGTAGCATTTTCTCATGACTCCGTCTAACCCCTCCCCTCCTCCCTCAGAGCTCCTCCAAAACGACGACCCCCCCCCGCTCACATGCACGAGCGCCGCTGACTTGCGACCATATGATGGTGACTGATTCAAAACCGGTCCTCACCAAAACATTCTCATAGTGAAAGTTAAAAACACAAACAAACATGGCTGCTGTTAGCACTCACAACTGTCATGCTAGCATTATCCAGTTGTCCTGGTGACACGATATCAGGAGAAAAGTTATAACACATATATAATACTGTAACAGCTCTACTGTTTGTTAAACATGTTCAGTGTAGATGTTCTTAATTCCTACAGTGTTGACAGTCAGTGAAGGCATCAGGAGAGGTGTAGAGTGTGTGAGCGGGAGAGAGGAGAGACAAGAGGAGAAGTTCTTCATTCATTCAAACATTGATTGTTGTTTTGTTGGTTGGCGTGATCACGGCCGACAGTGACCGGTTATTAAAGATCAACGTGTTCACGAATCGGCTCGTCATCACTACAGCGTCCGGACGGACGCTACAATACATCTACATTTCTGTAGGACTTACTAAATGTCATTAATTCTTCTGCTTGTCAGAGCCCCCGTGGTGAGAGCTTTTTAGACTCTGATCCGGACTACAGTCCTGAGCAAAGCACCTCATCAGGTCAGAGGGGACAGGCCCGAGGTCGAGTGAGAGGGGCAGTAAATAGAGTCAGGGGAAGCAGCGGCAGGAGACGGGGACTCAGAGTGCACGCCGGGGAAATGTATGCGCAGGAGGCGGGCAGAACAGCAGGACGGGATTTGAATGGTTTAAAATTTTGGCACCCAAAAAAGGCTGATTGGTTGGTGTTTTCCCAGGTTTACTCCGGCTGTAGATAGCAGCTTTTTTTTTAGCTCTTTTTTAAGAACACATTATGTAATGATTACCATCAGGACATAAAGATCATTTTAACCAGTATGACAAAAAGTGTATCTAAATCTGATTACCAACCCCAGCTTTAAGGGAAATGTAGGATAATGTTTGATATGACAGGTGTAACTATTAATATATTTTATTGTTTATTTGATGGTTTGATAGGTTTCCAATGGGTGATATGATGTACATATACAGTATATAGGCAGGCATCAATGTTTTTATAATGAGACACTAGAGCACAAGGACGCCACTGATTGATTCATAAGAGACCTTTTTGTTTAATAAACACCAAAGAAATATTGTATTTTTCACCTGGACATTTAGTATTTGTTTAATCCTGTTTATGATTGATTGATTGAAAACAAAAAGGAGACAGGGCGTTTGCAGTGAGGGGTCCAAAAATATGGAATTAACAACCCCAAGGAGATCAGGCCTAAAACTCACTCTTATGGAAGAGCCTTTCCTGATTTTACTTCAACTTTATTCTAATTTTTTCTATTTTACTTTAACCATTTAAAACAGAGATATTTTAAAATACTTGTATTCCTTTAGAGTTCTTTAAAATTCATTTATATCTTTTAAATGTGTTTAATTTCTTGATCTTACCTTGTGTGATTTATGGTCTGCTTGTTTTATTTTGCTACCCATCTAAAAGACTTTGTTACCTGGTTTTTGAAAAGTTCTCTATACATAGAATTATATTATTATTTTTTTTTTTTTTAATATTATTATTTTATTTATTTCTGTATTAATTAATTAATTTTTAATTGACAAAGGTCAAACTGCCTCTAAAGTTGTATTGTATTATCATTTAACCTGTTTAGATATCTAGATTTAAAAATAACACAGGGGGCATTGAAATGTTAGTTCTTCAAATTTATTTTACCTTACATGTAAGTGATTGAAAAGCATCAATTTGGTGATTGTTTTATCAGTGATCTGTAAAGGCACACTGACAGCATCATGCGGGTTAAACTCTAATGATTTTCATTAGTTGTGTGTCTTATTTTTAGAGCAGCCTCACAAATCTATCATCATTCCTGGCACCAAACCTGAGCTAATTGTCGACACACTTCACTTGGCGAGGGAAATTAATTAACCCTTCATCTCCTTTCTGAATGTTTCCAGCTGACGGCTGAGGAAGAGTCTTTCTTTGGTGTTCGCCAGCAACAGAGTCATGGATTTCATTTATAAAATTGATTCAGGTTTCATATTTTCTTTTAAAAGCTGGAACAAAGGATGTTTTAAGTATTTGATTTGACTGAATCAAAATGCATAATGTGTGAATAATACATAAAAGCAGCCACATGCAGAGTGAATGTAAGAGGTTGGAAATAACACATTTTTCTTGAGTACTGGTGCAAATAAGAACGCTCGTGTGTAGTTTGAGGTGTGAAATATTCAATCCCCTGGCAGGCTAGACAATGTAGTAGTAAAGCAGATTTACATATAAAAGGATTTGTTTCCTGCTACCTTCAACTTGACACACTGATTGGCTGCTTCTGAGTGAGCGTTTAATTGGAATTATGGAAATCAAGTGTAACGGATAGCTGTGTAAAAAAATGGTAAGTCATAAAGGCCTCTGTAAGGATATGTGTAGTCCTTGCATGTGGCTGTTTCCCACACAAACAGATAATACTAAGTTAACATTAAAAAGTCAGATTCATCCCACTGAGTAAGTTGAATAAAACAAAAAGTCTTGCATGAGTCTTCCTCATTTCCTGGCTCCATTAGACCAGCCGTAAAACCATTTCCGAGTCACTGCTCTCTGTATGGTCTGTAACCGCGAGATGTCACAGCAATTACACATGGTTGTGATCATTAGTCTCCATCAGCATTGTGGGGGTGGACAGGGACACGCAAGCTAAGTGACTGTTTACTTGGTGTCAACCCGAGGACACGACTGTCAGCCTTGGTTGGCGCTGACACCCTTTGTAAATTACATCTCCCACATTACATGCTGCCATCCATTAAAAGGAAGCGTTTAAAGTCACGGCGACCCGCCTTTTTGTGCAGAAAGAGGCGCAGAATGAGTGATTTAGTCCCACCCTGACCCTCTTCTTTTTGAATAGTGATGCACATGAAACAGCTTATTAAGAAGACGGATTACTGTAAGGCTCCTCACATTTCGTGGAGCGAGCGATGAGTGTTTAATGCATGTGAAGACCCAACTTTGCTCCGACACTCTGGAACATGAAACGAAGACTTAAGTCGCTCATGACGAGAGGAGATTTGCTCTTTTTTTTTTACAAATAAATCTGCATTTTTCAATAATTTGTAGTATGTTGTTGCATTCCTGATAATAGAAGGGTTCAAACTATAGCTCTGCAATCAGACTCAGTTACAGGCATGTATGATAACTATGCTATGTGACATTAAATTCAGGTACCTACATATCTTAAAGAGCTCATAGTGCCCTGTTACCCCTCCAGAACACTACGCTTCCAACATGTAGGTCTGCTCATCGTACCTAAAGTCTCTAAAAGTAGTATGGAAGGTAGAGCCTTCATTTATCAGACCCCTCTTCTTTGGATTCATCTACCAGTCAGGGTCCAGGAGGCAGACACCCTCTCTACTTTTAAGAGTAGGCTTCAAACTTTCCTTTTTGATAAAGCTTAATTTGTATAGCCCTAAATCACAACAAACGTTATCTCAAGACGCTTTTACAAACATAGGAGGTCTAGACCACTCTATGTCAAATTATGAACAGAGACCCAACGCCAAGACAGGATAAGACTCAGTTTTACTCCACCTTTATCCACCATGAGCATTGCACCTCAGAGTATTTAGCTAGTTACAGTGGTGAGGAAAAACTTCCTTTTAACAGGCAGAAATTTCAAGCAGAACCAGACTCATGTTAGACACACATCTGCTGAGACCGAGTTGGGTCTGGAAAGAGGGATAGAGGAGAAGGGGAGACAGAGGGAGTGTTGATAGTGATGAACTATGCTATGTGACATTAAAGTCAGGTTCCTTCGTATCTTAAAGCGCTCATAGTGCCCTATTACCCCTCTAGAACACAACGATTTAAGCATGCAGGCCTGCTCATCGTACCTAAAGTCTCTAAAAGTAGTATGGGAAGTAGAGCTTTCAGTTATCAGGCCCCTCTCCTTTGGAATCATCTACCAGTCAGGGTCCAGGAGGCAGACACCCTCTCTACGTTTAAGAGTAGGCTTCAAACTTTCCTTTTTGATAAAGCTTATAGTTAGAACTGGATCAGGCTTGGACCAGCTCTTAGTCATGCTGCTATGGGGCGTCTGTGGATCAGTGGGTAGAGTCGATCCCAGCTCTGGCAGTCAAATGCTGAAGTGTCCTTGAGCAAGACACTGAACCCCGAATTGCTTCCTCTGTTGTTCACAGGTGTGTGAATGTGAACGAATGAGAATAACACTGATGGTGCCTTACTATAGCAGCCTCTACCCTCAGTGAGTGAATGGGTGAATGTGACGAGTAGTGTAAAAGCACTTTGAGTGGTCAGAAAGACTAGAAAAGCGCTATATAAGTAGAAGTCTATTTACAGGCTTAGACTGACACACTGGGATCCAATCTGTCCCCTCTCTCTGCCTGTCACTTCCTTTAACTCTTCCTGTCCCATTAAAGTTACTAACCATAGACCTTTCTGGAGTCCCTGAGCTCCCTTGTCTCGTAGGTTCCTCTGGATCTCTGCCGTAGACGGTGTGCTGCTCTGGAGTACTATCCGTCTCATTACTATCATCCATCTCTCTCTCTCTCTCTTCATCTCCCTCTATCCCTCTCTCCAACACGGTCTCAGCAGATGTGTGTCTAACACGAGTCTGGTCCTGCTCGAGGTTTCTGCCTGTTAAAGGAAGTTTGTCCTTGCCACTGGACATAGAGTGTGAGAATCTGTCACAAGCTTAGCTAGCCTACTTCTAATGTTAGCTTAGCGTGTTTCAAGGTGCTGCTTGTTTTGAAGTCAGGGTTACTTCAGTGTACTGAGTAAGGCCATAAAAGGATTATGGGAAACATTTCAGGCCTATTAATGGTTATCTTAAGTATATTACAGTTGAAATAAAGTTAATATGCATCTTTTTAAATCTCACTAATATCAAAAAGGAATAAGGTATCGATGAGTCCTCAAGTCCAGGTACAGGAGCCATCCAAGACATGGCATCATTCAGTTTTGCTGCACAAATGCCAAATTATTATGCATGATTGAGACAGTGCATATTCATTTTAACTGTATTAAGGTCAAATGAAGCAGTAACGTAAACAATATCAGATCTGAAACCGCCATTCAGAGGATTATTTATTGGTATCAGAAATAAATCATCGAACCTCTCTTTAATGATGCTTAAAACGAGGTCAGGACACAGATCAGTGGTATTAACCCCAGCAAGGATTTTAAAGCTTATGCTAACGTTGATGACACTTTCATTGTAGATACAACACAGTGGATACAGTCAAAGCAGCAGCTCAGGCCCTTTGTTATAGAAACCATTGCTGGGAAATCCCTGTTGATGCAGCTATAGCCATGTGGTATATAAATCCATTAAAAATCTATCCGACCTTTCTCCATTATTCATAATCTGCTTGATCTCCTCCGTAAACCTTGGGAGGTCATCAGAGAAAGTACTGCAGCTCCCTCCATGCATGAAGCAGATGTATACTTATATCCGCCACAACCGGCCGGATGCATTTTCCTTCTTTGCTCTAATATGCATGATATCAGGTGAATCTGTGCCAAGGGTGCAGGCACATTATGCTCAAGCATATAAACAGAATAGAAATTGAATATATTAGAAGAAAACACATTTATTTTCCATCATTTTACACCAACATTACAGCAGCAAAGCCATTATCCTGTCAGCCACAGTCAAGCATTTGTTTCTGTTGGATGCAGGTGGAAGTAAATCATTGCCCTTCACAAGTCTTTGCTCCATTAAATAAGACTTGATGAACTCTGTGTGCTTCCATCTTTAAAGGTGACATATCATGCAAAATTGACTTTTTAATGGTTCTCTACCTGAAATATTTTTCCCTGGCATGTCTACAAACCCCCCGAGAATGAAAAAAATCTATTCTGCCCCTGTTCTGATTTCTCCACTTGTCTGTAAATGTGTGTGAAACGAGCCGTTTCAGACTTCCGTGTTTTTGTTACGTAACAACAATATCCGGTCTGTCACGGAGTCAGAGCTCGGAGCTTGTTCAGCTCATAGCCTGTATAAAATAATACTGAATCCCCTCCTCCGTTTTTCGTTACCTGCACAAATGTGTGCTAACAAGGAGCTTAGGAGGGAGGCATGCTAGTTGTAGGCTGTCTTAATAAACACAAAGGTCGGTTTTACTCCCCACGTCTGCAGATTTGAAGATCTAGTGGATGATTTTTATTTATCATGGATAAGTGCTAGCGCTAGTTAGCATAGCCACATAGCTACATGTTCGTAGCTGTGTACCAAGACACACGTCGACATACTGACAAATAAAAACAACAAGAAACACTAAATCTGTGACCAATCCTTCAGAAAGGTCCTGCTGCAGGCGCCTCTCCATCAGGATCAGATTCTGGATCAGATTCGGAGGGTTGAAGTAACGCGGGTCTATGAGCAGCCGTGTATATTCAGCCAACATGTAAACATTAGATCAACGTGCTGGACAGCCGAGGCACATCCACTTCCTGAGGGGGCGTGGTCAGAGGGAAAACAGAGTGTTCTGAGGAGGACTGAAGAAGAGGGCTTTTCAGGCAGACCAAAATCTGATTTCAAAGTGTTTTTTTGAGCATAAACTTTAAAGACATGTTTTGGGGACCTCTTAGACCAATATATATTGATGAGAAAAGCGTGATATGTCCCCTTTAAGAGACAGAAACAACATATTTTTAGTCACATGAGAAAAAGACAAAAATGGACTACAATCAAAGCAGCACTAGACAGTGTTTTGATCCAAGACATCCCTCACACGGTCTGCCTTCATGAAACTGGATCTGATGGATAAAATCTGTGATCTGTCCAGCATCACAGTTGAAGGTAGATCCAACCTGACATCGCCGGACACATCAGCCAGTTCATATTCATTGTCTCTGGCAGGTGAGTCTGCAGCCGCTGTCATCCAACGATCTGAGAGATACGGGGTCAATCATAGTCCTGTATTCAGAAATGGGGCGGGTTCTAAAAGATGACAACACAGGAGATCCACTTCAGCTTTTGTGTAAACAACCAAGATGGCAGCTTCCAACCAGGTCGGAATCAGCTCTTGTGGCCATTTTCAACAAACTGAAGAATGCATTTTCATTAAAACAAGAATGAACAACTGGCCTTACAGCACTTAGTGGTAAGAAAGATGTGTTTGATGCACTGCTGAAAGGATTCGGTAACAATTCAATTTACATACTAGATCCACTGGTCTGCCGCCCTGTGCTCCTTCACAAGCTGCATTGCTCTGATTGGTTGTAGGTCGTGGTTGAGAGGCCATTGTTAATGCCCCCTGGAAAAAAGGAACTGAGTATATACTGGGTATATCTGTACTTAAGATAATCTTATTTAATAATGATTTTTTTAAATACTTGATTCTGATTGGTCGATACACAGTAACAACAGTCGTTAAATTCCAATGGCAAAAGTAACACCATGAACAACCTGATCATCATCAGATAGCAATGTTAAAAGTTGTGATTTTTGCCTTATTCAGGTTCAGGCCCAAGAAGGAGAGCTGAATAAGGACAGACACGTCAATATAAATAGTCCTATAGAAGTCCAGTTGACCTTTTCTAATGTTACCTTTATTTGAAATGTGAATTCTAACAAATAAGCTGGCTATCCGTGACGTCATCCATCTGTTTCTGAAGCGCTGTTTTGAGGCCAATCGTCGGCGGCAGCCATATTGCTGCTGTGGAGCCAGTGTGACGTAAAGAGGCGGAGTTTGAGCCTCCTAGCCAATAGTTACAGTGTTCCTGCAGGCAGCTGTGCCTCTCATTGGAAGACTAGTAATCTCAATATCTTTGAAATTGCTGCGTTAGAAACATTTCACCCCCTCACAGTGAGAGGACATCGAGAAATTAGCTATCCAGACTACACTCGTCTTTTGTACCAGGCTGTAAACATGTTTACTTCTGCTGTGAAGATCGTCTTTTTCCCATTCATGTGTATGTGACTTCTGGTACTTCTGGAGCCAGCCTCAAGCAGATCCTCGATGAACTGCAGTTTTAAGCACTTCCACATTTGACTCATAGACCGGAGGTTGCCGCTTGGTCATTACCCCTCAACTTTGCACAGGGTTGCTGTTCACCCTGATTCTAATTTACATAACAACCTGCTAACTATACATTATCCTTTACTAAATGCATATTAAGAGCTGACCTTTAATCTGTTTAAATTGATAAAGTGTCATCTAAAACCTTGTTTAATCAAAATGTGGTCAGAAACCATAAAAATGTTCAGTTTTATGAAAGACAAACTTCAGTAAATGAATGTAAACCCTTTAATCTAGCTGTAATGGGATTGTAATCTCCGATAGGCTCTCATGAATTTAAACAAAGTTTGGAACTGAAATCTGAATAATTTACTTGATTCCTTGAGATGAAGAAGTACAAGAAAGCATTGAGGGTTTCTTAAAGCTACCATTTAACTTTAGTTGAGTAATATCAGTGGATGAATGTAAATGTGCTGCAGGCCCTGCCCTTTGTTTTCTTGCATCTCAGACTCCTCTCAGTGAAGCAGCAGCTGCAGACTGTTGTACTGCGGAGGCAGACAGACAATCAAACCAGATTATAAAAAAATCCAGAAGGATTGTTCCTCTTTTCCTTTCTTCTTCATCCCTGACTGCAGATTAAACATCACAAGTCTACCTATAATTTACATTTACCCACAACACCATCTGCTTGTTTCCTCCAACACCCACCGTCTGGGTGCTAAAAATATTGATTTACATGTCTGAGAATATCCTCAGAAATATACTTCCCTTTAATTATTTATGACTGCACACTGCAACACGAGTTCAAAGCCTGTTTCCTGAATGGATTTGCTTCCTCACATCCCATTCCACCACTCTTTGACATACGATTTCTCTCCTTTTTTAACACCACGCCATGTTAGAATGCAACACACCACCCACGCTTTCACTGCTGGAACTTGACACACCATATGGGGGAGCAGACACCTCCTCCTATTCAGTCCAGGAAGAAGAGGAGAATATGTAAGTGTGCATAAAGGAGAGGAGGGCATGTGTGTGTGTGACAGGAGAGGAGAAAAATGATGCTGATAAAAACAGATAACACGAGGTGACAGAGGGGGCAACGTGAGAAATAAAGGAGGAGACGGCAGAAAGAGAGCGAGTGTTGGAGATAAAGGGGGGCAGAGGGAGGATCTCTTTCCTTCTTTTTGGAAGCAGGTGGTTCAGATGGAACGACAGACAGGGAGGAGGACAACAAACACAGTAGGATATCTGCTGCTGCATCAATCACTACATGCCTGAAAAAGCACATATTGTTTATGTATCTTTATATTGCCCTTCTGACACCTTCACAGTACAGAAGCTCGGTCCTTCAGATTTTCATTGATTACTCTCCACTCTGCTGTAAAGCCAGCTGCTGCCATGATAAGCTACATGCATTAAAAAGAGCTATTAATATCAAATGAGAAAAGGTCTAATATAACATACACTTTATCTTGGCTGTAATAATCCGCGGTGCCTTCAGGGGAGTTTGTTGATTAATGAAATTAATGAACTTGGTGACAGGGAAAGGGAGTGCAGTGAACGCCGGCTCTACTAAAAGAGAAAGCTTGAAGGTCAGTGGTCAGATCGCAGTAAAGGCTCAAAGAGTATACGTCCACTAGACTTAACATCCTACAGTGAAGTGCAGGAACAAGTGGGTGATGCTTACTTCAAGAATAATTCCAGGGTAGCTTCACTCGGTTCTAATTTTCAAATGTTAAGCCACCTTTTCTACACATCATATACTTTACTCTGAAGCACGTCTAGCTGCAGATATCTGGATGTATTCCCGTCGTATCATGTTTCCATCATGTGTTCTTTTCATCTATTTTGATGCACTGGATATTTCAGCGGGGTTGTATGAGTTTTAAATCCTGAGTAATTGTCGGGGCCACAACAGATGCTGCTCAGCTCGGCTCCTTTAATGAGGAACTGCAGGGAGAATCAGCACGCAAGCTAGGCTACCTCTGCAGACGGTGTCATTTCTGCCACGTGACTTAGCAAATTTATAAAGATTCCGACCCGAGCACTCACTTCAGTTTAGCTGTACGCTCTACTTGGATTTTTTCAGCACTTTACTCTGCTGCCAGAAACGGTGGCCTAGCTTGCGTGTTGATTCTCCCTGCAGTTTCTCATTCAAGGAGCCGAGCTGAGCAGCATCTATTGTGGCCCTGACAATTACTTGTGATTTAAAACTCATACAACCCCACTTCAAAAAAACTGAAATATCCCTTTAAGTCTGATCATGACATTGTCCTGCTGCCTGTTTTGGCCGGGACACTTTTAAACCGTACCTGTATAAACCCTTCATTACATATCAAGAGCATTTAAAGCTAGTCACGGAAAACTAGCATGAATTTGAATGTAGCATTCACATGCACGCCCCTGCTCACATGCATGTAGACCCTAACAGCAGGATGTTAGGCTCACCTGTTAGGCTGTTTAAAGGACGGAGGACATCGTGCTTATGCATTACCGTTTACCGTTTGGGGCGGCAGTAGCTCAGTCCATAGGGACCTGACTTGGGAACCCAAGGGACGCCGGTTCTAGTCCCAGTATGGACGACATTTGGCAAGTGGACTGGTGGCTGGAGAGGTGCTGGTTCACTTGCCTGGGCACAGCCGAGGTGCCCTTGAGCAAGGCACCGAACCCCCAACTGCTTGGGGTGTGCTGGTTGATGGCAGCATCCTCACTCTGACATCTCTCCCTAAGTGCATGTCCACTGCATGTGTGTGCATGATTGTATGTATATACAAAAAAACTGTGCGTGTAGCATGACCGAAAAACAACACGAGTGAAAAAATTGAATTTCCCCCCTGGGGATTAATAAATTACGTTCTTCTTAAGACGTAATGTGCGAAGACAATGGATATTTAGGGATCAAACGAATCCTTTGGAAAAGTCTGACGATGTTGAAATATACAGCAAATTTAGATTTAGGAGAGGCAACATAATTCTTAGGTAACCTACCAGGAACACTGTGAAGTGAATCCTTCCCAAACAACTCTGTTAACAAGTCCTCATCCTTCAATGGGGGGGACAGGTGGTCCTACACCTGGACCACGTTGGGGGCCTTGCTTGTTGCACAAAGCCGCTTTCATGTTGCTGATTTTATTTTGTAGGTCTTCTACTGAGCGCGCTCAGAAACACCACACGCATTGACCCGGTTCAAGATCTGAAACCAGACTTTCCCTTTCTCCTTGTTTGTTCTCTTTGAGGATTGACTTGCTGATAACAGCTGTTTGTTCAATCTAGATTATTCTAATAAAATGTCCATTTCTTCTTGATCTTCTCTCAGTCACACCGGCACCGCTCACCATGTTTATTGTTGGTTATGCTTAGTAGGCATGTGCAATTCAAATTTGTTGGATAGGGGTTTTCCAGGAGGTTACCTGGATATATGAGGTTTTCATTTTGTTTTGGTGCCTGACTTCCTGTCCCGCTCCATCTGCTCTGTTGAGATTGATGCACTGTACTCCGGCATCCGGCAAGAATAGAAGTCTTGTGTATCTGATCTGGAGGACTCTGACCTGCTGGATCAGAGATGCAGCTGGTACACAACGGAGCGGATCCAGTGGAAGTTAACACATAGACTAGAATAGAAACCGATCAGATCCGGTGCTGGATCTGGCAGAATTTGGCCGTTAGCTTTCTTATCCTATCAAAAGTCCTACAGAGTGTCTGCTGGCAGCTGGCATCTTAAAAAACGAGTACCTCATTACCACCAGCAGCCTGTACTGTTGGAAAAAAAGAGACTGACAGATTGATGGATTGAGTGACAGATGTTACTCATGACATTAACTACAGCTCTGTGTCGTTCAGTAAGCTCAGACTGTGTGACAAAAACCAGGATCCATGAATCACTGCAGCTAAAGTTCAGGCTACATTAACACCTGTGCTTTCTGTTCCATAACAAAACATGTCCTGGAAAAACCTGTACATCAAGTAAACATGGTAAACAGTCTGTGTTCTCCTCTCGCAGGTGGAGATTTGCAGCCTTCCTCTGTTAGCTGATTGTAAATTGCAGATCTTTAGAGTTCAGGCTGTGCAACAAAACAAGTAATCCACCATCACAGCTCTGGCACCCTGATTATAGTCATTCCACGCTATTCTTCCACACTGTAAGGAGTAAACAGCAGATAATGAAAATAAACGCTGCACAATCTTTTCAATGACGTCGGCCATAAAGCTGTCTAATTTAAAAAGAAGTACGCCTCCTGTCTCCCTGCTGGAGCCTATTATAACTTCGACACATGTTAATCTATCCGGGAGCTGAGATGGAAATGTGTCATGTTCAGGTGTCTAATGGAGACACTAAGCCCTCACCTGCTCTTCATATTTATAAGAGTTTAAGTCATGGATCAGCCGTCTACATAAAAATGTAAATGAAATATTCTCTTATCCTCTTAAGGCACTTTTGTGGTGATGAAATTAATGAGGTGGGTGACGGGATGCCTGTAAGGATAACAGAGAGCTGAAGGTCGCAGGTTTGATCCCTTTGAGTCCTTGAGTAAAACACAGAGCCCACTCTCCACGTAACAGACATTTAGATGAGCAGGTTGCAAGACAAGTGTGGTGAAGTTTCTCAGCGCTGGAGGACACGTTCAGTTCTTTTTAGAAAGTGTGACAGAAGAGAACGATAAAGGAGTCTGTTAGGAGGAAAAGTCCTGCAATTTAAAAACTCAGCTTAACTGAAAGTGCTGATTTACTCCATGATGGATTTCTTAACTATCCAGGCGTGATAGCTTTGTAGTTATGTCGTTCAAATAAAAGTTTCAGCCCTGCTCAGAACAGGCTGATTTCTGTGTCTGTGCCTTTAAATAAGAATGAGCTCTCTGACCACGCCCCCTCAGGAAGTGGATGTGGCCTCAGCTCCCCAGCACGTTGATCTAATGTTTACATGTTGGCTGAATATACACGGCTGCTCACAGACCCGCGTTACTTCAACCCTCTGAATCTGATCCAGAATCTGATCCTGATGGAGAGGCGCCTGCAGCAGGACCTTTCTGAACCATTGGTCACAGATTTAGTGTTTCTTGTTGTTTTATTTGTCAGTATGTCAACGTGTGTCTTGGTACACAGCTACCAACATGTAGCTATGTGGCTATGCTAACTAGCGCTAGCACTTATCCATGATAAATAAAAATCATCCACTAGATCTTCAAATCTGCAGACGTGGGGAGTAAAACCGACCTTTGTGTTTATTAAGACAGCCTACAACTAGCATGCCTCCCTCCTAAGCTCCTTGTTAGCACACGTGTGTGCAGGGAATGAAAAACAGAGGAGGGGTTGAGTTGTATTTTATACAGTCTATGCGCTGAACAAGCTCCGAGCTCTGACTTCCTGTTACAGACCGGATGGCGTTGTGACGTATGAAAAACACTGAAAACTGAAACGGCTGGTTTCAGCACACATTTACAGAAAGGTGGAGAAATCAGAACAGGGGCAGGATGGATTCTTTTCATTTTCAGGGGGTTTGTAGACATGCCAGGGACACATATTTCAGGTAGAAAGGAAGATGAAGTGCCTGGGCGATGGACAGCCGATTGATAATAATGATAATAATAATAAATTTTATTTATAAAAGCGCTTTAAAAGATTCTCCAAGCGCTTTACAGGAAAATAAAATTATACAATAGAGAAGCAAAGGAAAACAGTGCAAAAAAAGCAAAGAAAAGCAAGGCAGCAAAATAAAACAAAACAAGAAAAAAAATCAATCAATTCTAGGTTAAAAGCCTTTGTAAATAGGTGTGTTTTGAGTCCGGATTTGAATTTGGTAAGTGAGGGAGAGAGTCTGAGGTGTTGGGGGAGAGAGTTCCAGAGGGTGGGGGCAGCGACAGAGAAGGCCCTGTCCCCCCAGGTTCGGTGCTTGGGTTTGGTGAGAGGGGTGAGGAGGTTGGCGTTGGTGGAGCGGAGGTTGCGGGAGGGATTATATGGCTGCAGAAGGTCGGTGAGGTAGGAGGGAGCTAGATTGTGGAGGGCTTTGTAGGTGATGAGTAGGATCTTGTACTGTATTCTTGAGGGGATGGGAAGCCAATGGAGGTTCTGGAGGACTGGGGTGATGTGGTCTCTGGAGCGGGAGTGAGTGATACCGGAAGTGCTGCAAATGCAGGAAGTACAATGCCTTTGAGCGGACCAATCACAGGACTTGCAGATCTTGGGTAGATACATTTTGGAGGAGGTGCACGTCAGGCTTCGCGGGTAAACTTCTACTAAGAGTAAAGCAGATCTATGGCAGCGTGGATTTAACACAGACGTATAAACCAGGCTTTAGAAACATGGCGGTGCCACATAGTGAATACACAAGCGAGCTCAAGCTCCAGTGTTGAAAATTGTGCAAAAAACTGCAGTTCATTAAGTGTACTCTTGAGGCTGGCTGTAGAGCCAAAGAATCCCCATTAGGTCTCATGTTAAACTGCCCATTTATAGCAACTGTAGCTGTTTGTCAAGAGGATAAAAGCCAACCTCAGATCCACCTCTGTGTATTATCCTAGGTGAATCCAAAGTTAGGTTGAGTAAACATTTCCAATATGGTGACCGCCATCTTTGGGCTTCAAAACCTCTGCCCAGAAACCAAAGGGTCAAGAGGATCCACTCCTTCTGTAGACTTAAAGACTTTGTATTCTTATCCTCGACCCTCTCTTGTATTTTCCTCTGTTGTCACTAACATTACTAATAGACCTCTGCTTTGTACAATAATTGAACAACCTGAAAGAGACGATAAAGCTTAGAAAGGAACCGCTCACAGCTGATCCTCATCTGAAACAGGATAAGGGATATTTAGTACACGGTTGCTTGGAGCTGAAATAGTCAGGCACCACTGTTTCGGTCTTTATTGCCTTACATTTCATCAGCCTGTTATGCTTTGTTGATGTCTAGTAATGTAGCTTTAGTGTGAAAAGTAAAGCACACAGTAAAAGGATGTTAGCATGAACTGAAGCAGTGATTTTCAACCACTGTGCCGTGGCACACTAGTGTGCCGTGACAGATCGTCAGGTGTGCCGTGGGACATTATCAAATTTCACTTAGTTATTCCAAAAAAGTATTATTCATATCCTGCAAATAATTTGCCATGTAGTGCGTCTGTGCCTGCAGTGTAGTGACTGGCGGAGTAATTCAGTCCTCGTCCATGTACTGACCTGCGCTCCCCACGCACTGGGTGGCAATGAAGCACACCTTGTTAATTTAAGACAATAGAATTAATGATGCGTGCGAGAGGTGTATGTGACAAGATGTAGACGTACAAAAGCAATGGATAAATATTCAAAAAGGAAAAATGAAACTCCAAACTGGGCCCTGGACAAAATTCTAACCTGGATGAAGAGAGTAATACGGGTGGTTAAAAAGGCAACTTTTATGAGAAAAACTACAACGGTGACTGCGAGAGCTCTCAAAGCTAGCTACTTAGTAGCTGAACTCTTAGTCAAATCAAGAAAGCCACACACTGTGGCAGGGACAATAATACTACCTGCAAAAGCCATTGTAAATAAGATGCTTTGCCCTGACACAGTTAAAGAAGTAGCCAAAGTCCCTCTCTCAGATAAATAGATTCATATATTGAGAGACTAAATGTGTCATTTTGTAACACTTTTGGTTGGTGGTGTGACTCAGGATTTTTTTAATGTATGAAATGTGCCTTGGCTCAAAAAAGGTTGAAAAACACTGAACTGAAGAACCTGAAAGTAATGACTAAATGCACTCCAAACAAAAGCTCTGTATTATTTTAAAATGTAAGGGGAAATGTCAAAGTGAGAGACTTTTTCAAAGAGCCATTTCTCACTTTTCTTCCTTCATGACCCTTTTTCCATTGATGTATGTTTGTCCTGTCGGCTGTGTCTTTGCCTCAAAGCCTCTCAAAGCAAAGTCCTCTCTTGTTTTCAATGGAACAAAGAGAAGTCTCAGAGCAGGGGTCTGCAGGGAGCCGGCTCCCTCTCAGAGCACAGTATCCAAACAGGGGAGAGGGATGTCAAGGAGATGGTGTGCGGGGATTTGAGCTCTCTGGGACCGGCTATCCGGTCGAGACAGCTACAGTAGTGTGGCAACAAAGTACAAACACTCTGCTGTCGAGATGCATCGCGTCACAAAACGGGAACACAAAATGTTAAAATGCTAACCCTGACAAAAGAGGAGATTTTGCTCTGAGCTCAGGTGAGCTGAGGTCTGCACACGAGGGCAGATCTCAGCTCTGAGCTTTGCAGGAGGCTTTAAGAGGTTTAAAAAAAGCTACACGGTCATTTCCAACAGTATGAGAATATGTGACCTTATGGGTACTTGAATACTGCACACGGTGTTTCGCTGTGAGAGGATGTTATAAAACTACCATCTTATCTGAAGGTCACTTTGCTGCAGCAGAGAAAAACAGATAATCCAGAAAAGCCACACAAAGATGAGCTTCTTAAGAGCAGCATCAGTGTTCAACAAACACATTCAAACATACTTCACAGAAAACATGTTAATGCGCACATAGAGGCAAAGTAAGGGCCGATATTTCCACTGCCTGGAGTTTGTATGCAGGGGTGGATCCAGAGGGGCGGCTAGGGGTGGCACTGCCCCCATTTAAAATGAGATTGGCCATTACTGGTGCCCCCCCAAAATCCTAAACTGTGATTGGCTGCTTGTTTCGTAAGAAGCAAGATAAACAGCAAGTAGCTGAAGTAGCATGTCAGTGTAGGCCATCTCCTTCGGTGGGTGCTTTCAACTGAACATTATTGCATAAAGGCTGATTTATACTTCTGCGTCCCCCCTACGCAGCAGGGGCTGGCGCAGACATGAGCAATTCTCAGCCGAAACACTAGAGGGCAGTGTGGTCTCTCTGATAGCCGGTCGCCTGCTTCCGGCCCCACTACAATCTCTGTTTACTTTTCCACAGAGATTCAGAGCGTGTTCTGTTAATCTACAGCTGATACATGTTGCTGTTTATCATACAGACATACAGGAAATACAATGACGACGAGCCGACCAATCACAGGGCTTGCAGTCCGTGTCGATTCGACGCATGGTTACATTTTGGAGGAGGTGCACGTCAGCTACGTGCATAGGCCTCTCGGTAGGTAAAGGACCTATGTAGACCTCTAGTGTAGGCAATGCCGTCGATTCGACGCAGAAGTATTAATCAGCCTTAAGTCTTTACCATAGACTGTATAATAAATGGATGTTGTCTCCATGACCTCACCCCCGACTGTTTCTGAAGACCGGTTCTGAAGCCGGTTGCCACATTGGAAACGCTGAACCTAACTTCTGTCGAGCTAGTGTGAGGTAAAGAGGCGGGCTTTGAGCCTCCTAGCCAACAGCTACAGTGTCCTCACCTGTCAATCAGGTCAGTCATGCATTGTTTGGGCAAAACTCGTAAGTTTAACATCTTCAAAAATAACATGTTTTAATAAATTCTCTCCCGTACGGTAGAGAAATGAGATACTCAGACCTAAACTGTTTTTTGAACCAGGCTGTAAACATGTTTATTTCTGCTGTAAAGATCGTCTTCTTTGAATGGGTGTGTGTGTGGTTTATGGTGTTTCTGCAGCCAGCCTCTAGTGGACGCTCGAGGAACTGCGGATTTTAACACTTCTGCATGGGCTTCATATTTTAAGACTGGAGGTTGCGAGTTGGACCATCCCAGATGAAAAAATGTGTCTAATGACGAAATATTTGATGCACATATCTGTAAAATGCAGTGTGCAAAACTTAACATATTCATAAACATCTACATATAAGAGGCTTTTCTTCGATAATGCATACACACTTTTTGTTAACATGCACACAAACATCCAGGCTAGTACAGGCTGTGTGAAAGCAACTATACAAAACCCACCAGCAGTAAAAGTAAATTCTGTCTGGTGTGAAAAAATAATGATCTCCTCTCTGTGCCTGTGCTCATCAAGAGGGGGAGAAACTTAAAAACACTCCAACGTCCTCTACAGCCTCCTCCATACGAGCGCGATACGAGCTGCTCCCTTTTCTTTTTAACAAGACCACGTTGGAACAAGGTGCGAGAACAAATTAAAGGTTATGCCTGCTACAAATTGCTTGTTCGAGCTTAAAATAAAGCTACACAATTAGGGTCAAGATTAGGGTGGAATCAGCTGTGCAGTTTGTAATCATCACCATCCATATTAGTCCGTTTGACTCTCAGAAATCTGATGTAATCACAAAAATAATCAGAGCCAAGCGTTCGCTGTGAGACGGAGATATAAATCTTGCTCTCTCTAAAATAAAAAACAAAGATTCTGTAATGACTTGGCCTGTTTTCAAAATAACAACACAGATTCTGTGATGGGAAGCTTTGGATTTAACAGCTTTCATATCATGCATGAGGCTTCAAGCTGCAATAAGAGCAGGACTAATGTTTCTAAGAAATGCTTGGGGGTTACATGAGGCTGTAAAAGGAGGTACGGGTTGGACCGGCTGTTTTCCGTGCATGTGTAGATATTGTTATTGTGTCTTTTCTATTCTACTTCCTCTGTTTTGCAGTCAGATTTGTCACAAAAGGACATCAAAAGTCTTTCTCTCACAAGCACACAGTTAAGTACAGAGCGAGGCAGTGCATGTGCAGCAGGAGATAGATGCTAATTATGCTAATGTATCGCAATTAAGCATGGTCTCTATGGAGACACAACTTCAAAGCTTTAGTTGGAGCACGCTGTCATATTGGTTCGAGACGTTGCTAAGAGGAGAGCGCGCTCGCACAGACAAAGAGCAGAGGAGCTTTGAATGGCTTCAACAGGGAGGTTCAGGAAATACACAAAGAGAGGAATTAAACTCTGCAACCTCCCACACCTTTCGGTTCTTCATGTGCTCTGATCGTGATATGAATTCTGAAGGCACCAATAATAATATGAACACACACACACACACACACACACACACACACACACACACACACACACACATTATGAGTCAGTAATTCGTCTCAGAGGAGAAACTAAACATCTGGTTTACATTTGCTAATCAGCTCTAACTCTGCGAGATGAAGATGTTGCAAGAGAGAGGAATATTATTAACGATGGGACCAGCCCCTCACCCACACAAACACACACACACACACACACACACACACACACACACACACACACACACACACACACACACACCTCTAAACAGTTGTTTACACCAAAAGACAAGGTTCATTACTCTAATGTTTCCCCAGCTCTCTGTCTCCAGGGTACTTTTTATGTTCCTGCGTATGTTCACCATGTAGACAGCTGTGTGCGTCTGTGTGTGTGTGTGTGTGTGTGTGTGTGTGTGTGTGTGTGTGTGTGTGTGTGTGTGTGTGTGTGTGTGCGTGTGTGTGTGTGTGTGTATGTACATGCATGTATTTGTGAGAAAATGATCTAGGCAGGTACTCTATCATTCTTAATGGGTGAAAGTTTTCAACTCGTGACAGACGACGATAAATTCTTTCAATTTTCTTCTTTTTTTCTTCCTTGTTTTTTCTCAGCAACATCCAGTCATACATTTTATTTTTGCATGAATAATTTTAAACTCTTAGCTAATTATGTTTGTTGTTATTTAATTTACTCTTTTGGATCTTATTTCAATATTTATATAGTTATGAGTGGTTGATTTAACTATTTTGTGTCGCCTCTTTAAGGACCAGCATATTACATTAAGAGGGAATTAAAAGCAGAATCTACAAAATAGTATCCACAATATTAATTCATGTAAATGAGCCTGTACATGTTTCATCTGTTTATATTTAATTAGAGCAAAGAGCAAACCCTCTTCCAGAGAGTCCCCCATGTTGCACTATCATGTTCACTGAAGCCCAGAATGGAGAAACCACATCGTGGTTTGGGAACAAGCCATTAAAGGTTCTCTGCAATCTGACTGTTGACTTCTAACCATAGACCTTTCAGGAGTCCCTGAGCTCCCTTGTCTTGTGCCAGACTCCAGCTTTTACAACTACTACTATCCATCTCTCCACTATCATCTCTCTCTCTTCATCTCCCTCTATCCCTCTCTCCAACACGGTCTCAGCAGATGTGTGTCTAACATGAGTCTGGTCCTGCTGGAGGTTTCTGCCTGTAATCTGGTCCAGCTCTTAGTTATGCTGCTATCGGTTTAGACTGCCAAGGGAACTGACACACCGGGATCCTATCTTTCTATCTCTCTCCTCTCCCTGTCTGTCTCTTACTTTAACTCTCCCTGTCTCATTAAAGTTACTAACCATAGACCTTTCTGGAGTCCCTGAGCTCCCTTGTCTCGTAGGTTCCTCTGGATCTCTGCTGCTGTGGACGTGCCAGACTCCAGCTGCTACAACTACTACTATCCGCTTCACCACTATCATCTCTCTCTCTCTTCATCTCCCTCTATCCCTCTCTCCAACACGGTAGGTCTCAGCAGATGTGTGTCTAACATGAGTCTGGTGCTGCTGGAGGTTTCTGCCTGTAATCTGGTCCAGCTCTTAGGTATCCTGCTATCGGCTTAGATTGCCAGAGGACCTGATACACTGGGATCCTGTCTCTCCCTCTTTACCCTTTCTCTGACTGTCACTTACTTTGACTTTCCCTGTCCCATTAAAGTCCCTAACCATAGACCTTTCTGGAGTCCCTGAGCTCCATGAGTCTGGTCCTGCTGGAGGTTTCTGCCTGTTAAAGGAAGTTTGTCCTTGCCACTGTAACTTGCTAAATGCTGCAAAGTGCTCTGCTCATGGTGGATTAAGATGAGATCAGACTGAGTCCTGTCTGTAAGATGGGACTGGATCTGATCCTGTCTTGATGTTGGGTCTTTGTTAATAATAGAACACAGAGGACGGTCTAGACCTGCTCTGTTTGGAAAGAGTCTTCAGATAATATTTGTTGTGATTTGACGCTTTATAAATAAAGATTGATTGATTGATTGAGGAGACTTTATATGTGGTGACCAGGAGAGGAATATGATCCAGTGAGGAGAGGAGGAGAAGAGCTTTAGGAGGAGAACTGATGATGTGGAGAGACTGTCTGCTGCTTTAATCACCACTTCCTTTTTATCATTTTACAGCTGGTTTAAAGTAAAGAGGGTCTGAACACTTGAAGTGAAGAATATGTGGATTATTGTCCTTCGATGGGGAAACAATGAACATGAAACACAGTTTAATAGAGCAGAGAGACGATAAAAGATGCTTGGATAGCGATGATACCTGCTCTGAGAGCACAGCAGGAGCAGCATCTACGGCAGAGAGGAGGATCGATGACAAGGACAGATGTTAAAGGCAGAGGAAACAGGGAAAAAAGGGAGAAGTGGAGGGTCAGGCTAGTCATCCGCAGTCTGTCTGACTCTAATTGCTCCCATGGCTCAGCTTGTCAGAACAACAGCAGCACAGTGAAGGACTCTGGCTGAGGACGGGGAGCACGGTGACCGCTCACTTTCTCTCTTCACTTTCTCATTTTCAACATGAAAAACATCAAAGCTGGGATTTTTCTCAGGCTCATGTCCCCGCTCCGCCGGCTGAAGGAGCAGAGAGTGAGCGGACATGAACTGAGCATGCTCTGTCTGACGGTGGACATCAAGCTGGAGTACTGTAGTTTGCTTTTGAGTCTTATCTGCCTTTAATTCATTTTCTTACAGGACTTTAGTTTTAAAGATTGTTATCCTAAACAAAATGGCAGGGACTTAAATGCCAAAATGTATGAATGTATTTTTAGATCCACCAACTTTTAGGGTAATGTTTCAACATCAAAAATATACCGTACTGTGTATTAGGCTGAAATGTTACATGCACTTATACTGTCCTCCTCAATCAGTTTTCAGAAGGCCAAACTTCTCATATTGAATGCTTCCTTCAAAGTTGTCTTTAAATTTTTCAAATAACAGTGAGCTTACTTAAGAATTTAATATTCTCCAAAAACTACCAAAGGAAATTTTCTGAAATATCCAGATGAAATTTCCATTAAAACTTTGGTACATTTTCTAAAATTTTCAATGAAATTTTATAAAACATATATTTTATTTCAATGACAACTTTTCGAAAAACCATGTGGAATTTTCAGTGGAATATTTGTAAATCTTTCAGGAATTTTTGTCAATTTAATTGGAAATTTTCCGTAATCTTCAATGATTTTTTTCTTTCTTTCTTTTTTTTTAAAATTGTCTATATTTTTCTTAAATTCCATGTTATTATTTCACTATATTATATGAAATTCATGTCAAGACAAATTTAAGAAAATGCGTTGAATTGGATTGGTTCAAGCACAGATGGCTTCAGTGTTGTTTTCTTAAAAGGAAAGAAAATGTAGTTATAGATTTACATATATATATATATATATATATATATATATATATATATATAATTGCAATTTTGTTAAGATTTAAATAATAATCATAATCATAATAGTACTTAAAGCTGGGGTTGGTAATCAGATGTAGAAACATTTTTTGTTATACTGGTTAAAATGATCTTTATGTCCTGATGGTAATCAATACATGATGTGTTCCTAAAAAAGAGTGAAAAAAAGCTGCTATCTACAGCCGGAGTAAACCTGGGAAAACACCAACCAATCACCATTTTTTGGGTCCCAAAATTTTAAACCAATCAAATCCTGTCCTGCCTTTCTTCCCGCCTCCTGCGCGTACATTTCCCCAGCCTGCAGTCCTCGTCCCCGTCCCCTGCCTCTGCTTCCCCTGACTCTACTGACTGCCCCTCTTTCTCGACCCCGGGCCTGTCCCCTCTGACCTGATGAGGTGCTTTGCTCAGGACTGTAGTCCGGATCAGAGTCTAAAAAGCTCTCACCACGGGGCTCTGACAAGCAAAATAATGAATGACATTTACTAAGTCCTACAGAAAATGTAGATGTACTGTAGCGTCCGTCCGGACGCTGTAGGGATGACGAGCCGATTCGTGAACACGTTGATCTTTAATAACCGGTCACTGTCGGCCGTGATCACGCCAACCAACAAAACAACAATCAATGTTTGAATGAATGAAGAACTTCTCCTCTTGTCTCTCCTCTCTCCCACTCGCACACTCTACACCTCTCCTGATGCCTTCACTGACCGTCAACACTGTAGGAATTAAGAACATCTACACTGAACAGGTTTAACAAACAGTAGAGTTGTTACAGTATTATATATGTGTTATAACTTTTCTCCTGATATCGTGTCACCAGTACAACTGGATAATGCTAGAATGATAGTTGTGAGTGCTAACAGCAGCCATGTTTGTTTGTGTTTTTAACTTTCACTATGAGAATGTTTTGGTGAGGACCGGTTTTGAATCAGTCACCATCATATGGTCATGAATCAGCGGCGCTCGTTCATGTGAGCACGGGGGGGGGGGGGCGTCGTTTTGGAGGAGCTCTGAGGGAGGAGGGGAGGGGTTAGACGGAGTCATGAGGAAATGCTATATTCAAATTCATACTAGTTTTCGGAGACTACCGACCCCAGCTTTAAATAGTGCTTTTCTAAGTACTCAAAGATGCTTTACATGTAGCAAAAATGTAAAATAAAATAAAGAACAGAGGTGGGGAGGGAGTAGAGGTCACGTGTTGTAGGCTTTTTTGGTTTCGAGTTGCGTTTTAAATGAGTGAAGAGTCAGAGTTGTCAATGTTTTGATGATGTCATGGACACTGCTGGAGCAGCCTGCTCCTCCTAGCCCCACCCCCTCTGCTCTCTCATAATCACACACACCTGCAACCTGTTGGTAATCACTCCCTGGTATATAAGCCAGCCAGTACCTTTGCTGGTTGCCAGATTGTTATGTGTGCTCCTGCCTGTTTGTGTTTTGGCCTGCTGTGTGTTCTTTTGTATCCTTGGAAATTCGACCACTGCCTGTTGGCCTGTTGTTTTGGATTTGCCTGACGTGAATAAATCCACTTTCTTCCTTAAATCTGCTCTTGGGTCCTTCCTGGACTGTGACAGATGATGCAGGAAACTGTACTGAATTTCACTGTTTTGTAAAAGCATCCATCCGTACGTCACTCTTTCCTCCTTGGTATATTTTTCTCTACATCGTCAGGTCTGTTACACTAAATTATGATTTAGTCTCTTTGGACAAGTTTCATCACTGACACAACCTTTAGAGGCGACAGGTGATGAAACATGATCCACATCTTTCAATATCTACTCGTAATGTCTGACTGATTATAGCTGACCTTTTCTATATTCAGATTCTAACCTTGTTATATTGTCTAATGCTCGTCTATACTCTGGGTTTTAAAAGAGTGTAAAGCACTCATCACAGTGAGGCAACACTCTGCATTAATCTTAAAAACTCCTCGTGTTAATAAGGTATTTAAGCATTACCCCAAAAAGCCAGATCTTGCAATGTTGAGAAATCTTTGAATATTGCTCAATCAGCAGCAGACTCTAATTGGTTTGTCCTCAGGCAGTGGCCCAATTTCTTCAAATCTCAGTGAAACACGCTCGTAAGTTTAAGAAATATCCTACCGGCTATAAAAAGCAACACGAGGAGATAATGAAGCTCTCACACAGATCTGACCTGAAGAAATGAGACTGGAATCGACCCCGGCGCTCAGTAACAGGTGAAATAAGATGAAGCAGGTGAACCGACTTCTTTCTGGAGATGTTGTGGATTTAAAGACAAATTCTTAAAGGGGACATATCACGCTTTTTTCATCAATATATATTAGTCTAAGAGGTCCCCAAAACATGTCTTTAAAGTTTATGCTCAAAAAAACACTTTGAAATCAGATTTTGGTCTGCCTGAAAAGCCCTCTTATTCATTCCTCATCAGAACAGTCTGTTTTCCCTCTGACCACGCCCCCTCAGGAAGTGGATGTGCCTCGGCTCTCCAGCACGTTGATCTAATGTTTACATGTTGGCTGAATATACACGGCTGCTCAGAGATCGCGTTACTTCAACCCTCTGAATCTGATCCTGACGGAGAGGCGCCTGTAGCAGGACTTTTCTGAACGATTGGTCACAGATTTAGTGTTTCTTGTTGTTTTATTTATCAGTATGTAGACGTGTGTCTTGGTACACAGCTACGAACATGTAGCTATGTGGCTATGCTAACTAGCGCTAGCACTTATCCATGATAAATAAAAATCATCCACTAGATCTTCAAATCTGCAGACGTGGGGAGTAAAACCGACCTCTGCCAGAAAGGCAGCAGGACCTTTTATGAAGGATTGGTCACAGATTCTGTGTTTCTTGTTGTTTTATTTGTCAGTATGTCGACGTGTGTCTTGGTACACAGCTACAGCTACAGCTACAGCTACAGCTACAGCTACAGCTACAGCTACAGCTACAGCTACAGCTACAGCTACAGCTACAGCTACAGCTACGAACATATAGCTATGTGGCTACGCTAATTAGCGCTAGCACTTATCCATGACAAATAAAAATCATCCACTAGATCTTCAAATCTGCAGACGTGGGGAGTAAAACCGACCTTTGTGTTTATTAAGACAGCCTACAACTAGCATGCCTCCCTCCTAAGCTCCTTGTTAGCACACATTTGTGCAGGTAATGAAAAACGGAGGAGGGATTCAGTATTATTTTATACAGTCTATGGGCTGAACAAGCTCCGAGCTCTGACTCCGTGACAGACCGGATATTGTTGTTACGTAACAAAAACACGGAAGTCTGAAACGGCTCGTTTCACACACATTTACAGAAAGGTGGAGAAATCAGAACAGGGGCAGAATGGATTTTTTTCATTCTCGGGGGGTTTGTAGACAGGGACACATATTTCAAGTAAAGAACCATTAAAAAGTCAATTTTGCATGATATGTCACCTTTAAAAAGGGAACATCAGGCTGTTTGAAGACATGTGCCCAGAGATTTAATGCTGTCACACGGCATCGATCAGGCCAAGAAATCCTTTTCAGTCTTGGAAAATCCCCGACTGCTGACTCCTTCATTCCAACAAAAGAGTTTTTGATAAAGCTGCCACTTCATGGTTGTATAAAAACAACGATCCGTCAGTCTCTGATGGATTCGGGTTTTCTCTTTCTGGAATCACAAACTGGATTTCCCCTCTTCTTTTGAGACGTGCAGTCGGAGTTTCTTTTGTTACTCATACATTGTGCATACGTATAAAGCTGCTGATATTTATAGACAGACAATGATTGAAGTGTGCCGTCCTTTGAGTCCTGGCTTGATGTAAGATCTGAAACAAGAAGTGGAGCAGAACGGAGCCATCTGGTCTCATAAATCACCCCAACTATCACTCACTCAGCGGCTCTGCCTGTCACTTTAGTTCTCTGTGTTTCTGACGATTGGGAGTTGTCGCCGTGTCCCTCCTGTCACAGCGTGTGTCTGTGTGTGTCTGCGCTAACACAGGAGACCTCTTTGCAGTGACAAATGACTCAGACCGGAGTCGGCTTTGAGACTGACCTAACCGGGGCTGTGTTTGTGGTTCAGCGGAGCATGAGGGCACTCATACAGGACTGGCTAGTTTTGATTTACAAAGTCGTGCAAGCCTGTTAACAGCTCCTCTCTGTTTCCCTCTGATAACTGATTATCTCTCTCTTATGAAGCCTTTACTTTCAGTGGATGCTGAAGTGAACATCACAGCCCAAGCTGGTTCATCATTCCACAACAAAAGTGGAGTGTTTGTACTCCAAGTTTGTGCTCACTCGGAGGCTTCAGGATCTATGGGTCACATCTGGCTCATTCATTTTATCAGAGGCCAGTTTTGTACAATACGACGTCTGTGAGTATCTGCCAAAAGAAGCTGGCAGGCTCATGACAGGAACTGTGAGTGTTTGTGTTCGAAGTGATGTGAAATGCTTCCCAGAAGTGAGTATGATGAAAGTGTGTGTGAGCAGGCCGCCACCAGTTCTTGGCTTTGTTTGAGACGACGTGCAGAAAAATAGAGGAAGAGGGTGAAAGGAGACGAAGAAGACGTGAGCTGCACAGAGAGGAGAGAAAAGACGTGAAGGGTGTAAGAGAAGTCAAATGATAACGGAAGGGTGAGAAACCCCTGAAAAGTTTAATAAGGTCTCACCTTTGTGACCAATTACTCTGGAGCTGCCTTCGGGTGAAAGCACAGCTGCCGAGGAACAGATAATGACACGGCAAGACGATGACTACATTAAATCAGGACTTGTTTGGAATGAGTTGAAAAAAGAAGAGAGCGAGAGTGAAACCAGACAGCCCTCAGGCGTCGACGCCGCAGGTCATCTGTTCTTAGATGAAGTCACTTAATGCAGCTCCTAAAGTGTGTCACTGGAGGAGCTGCAGGGACAATAAAGTCAGGTGTTTACTTTTTATAGTCTCCTCTCTGGATGAAGATTCACACATCCACTCGTTTGTCTGGGCGTGATATGTGACCTCAGAACAAGCCTACGACATAATCTCTCTTGTATTTTGTCTTGCACTTCCTGTATGTACTCAATAGTTTTGCATTAAATGTATGGAGTTAAGAGGGAGATATTCAGAGACCCTCCAAGGAAAGGAGTCATCATTTTTCTTCTACACATGCATTTTCTTCTGCACATTTACTGCTGCATATTTCAGATTGTGCAAAACTGAAGAATAAATCATAAACGGGCGTTCACACCAAGCAGGAATACAACTATTTGCACAAGTAAATTACATGTAAAGTCAATGTAAAGATGAAAGTAGACGCAAGTTCTGGTTGGTGGTGTGAATGACACAAATTGGGTGTCGCAAATGAATTCACTAGAGTTAAAAAAAATCTGACTTCCAGTACATCATTTGTTGCAGGATAGCCAATCAGCGTGCAGATCATCCGGAGGTTCCTTCATCTGGAATATTTCGGACACATTGATCGTATCTCTGAGCAGCTTCCCTGAACTCTGTGACTCTACCTGTTTTTATGGGATCAGGACTAAACAGGAGCTCACTGTGAGGACTTGCAGTTCAGGTCTTAAAGCCTGCCTTCGCCATTGTAACAGATGAGACATGGCTCAAACTGGAAAATTAAAAAACACATTCCTCAAACATTGTGTCTGTTATGTTTGCAGCTGGTTCACATGATGCTAATTTATGTGTGAGTGATCATTTTGTAGAGAAGCTAACTTTTTGGATCCTAAAAGATGATTGATTGACAGCTCTGTTGAGAAATGTGGACTCCTGCAGCGATCTGTACTGGATTAGCCAATTAGAGGAGAGGGAGAGGAAACATTATAAACACTAACACAAGAATCACTGAACTTTCCATGGCTGTGAGTGTCCGCTTCAAATCAACACAAGAATCTGTTCTTTTGTGGACTGTACCAACCTTGGGGACATTTTCATCCAGAAGTTAAAGGGGACATATCACGCTTTTTTCGCGTTACTTCAACCCTCTGAATCTGATCCTGACGGAGAGGCGCCTGTAGCAGGACCTTTCTGAACGATTGGTCACAGATTTAGTGTTCCTTGTTGTTTTATTTATCAGTATGTAGACATGTGTCTTGGTACACAGCTACGAACATGTATCTATGTGGCTATGCTAACTAGCGCTAGCACTTATCCATGATAAATAAAAATCATCCACTAGATCTTCAAATCTGCAGACGTGGGGAGTAAAACCGACCTCTGCCAGAAAGGCAGCAGGACCTTTTCTGAAGGATTGGTCACAGATTTAGTGTTTCTTGTTGTTTTATTTGTCAGTATGTAGACGTGTGTCATGGTACACAGCTACAGCTACAGCTATGAACATGTAGCTATGTGGCTATGCCAATTAGCGCTAGCACTTATCCATGATAAATAAAAATCATCCACTAGATCTTCAAATCTGCAGACGTGGGGAGTAAAACCGACCTTTGTGTTTATTAAGACAGCCTACAACTAGCATGCCTCCCTCCTAAGCTCCTTGTTAGCACACATTTGTGCAGGGAATGAAAAACGGAGGAGGGGATTCAGTATTATTTTATACAGTCTATGGGCTGAACAAGCTCCGGGCTCTGACTCCGTGACAGACCGGATATTGTTGTTACGTAACAAAAACACTGAAGTCTGAAACGGCTCGTTTCACACACATTTACAGAAAGGTGTAGAAATCAGAACAGGGGCAGAATGGATTCTTTTCATTCTCGGGGGGTTTGTAGACATGCCAGGGAAACATATTTCAGGTAAAGAACCATTAAAAAGTCAATTTTGCATGATATGTCACCTTTAAATCCAAGGTGATATTTTGGCCTCACTTCTTAGATGTGAGGAGGTGGAGGCACGCCATCCATACTTGTATAACGTCATATATGTGTCCTGTGTGTTCATATGTGTCCGGTGTGCATATATGTGGGATGATGTGCACCATTGTTGTGAGGCTGGGTGGATGTTATTGTTTATTTGTGTTTTATATATGTATTCTTGTACAGACAGTGACAACAAATCTCCCTATTAAGGACAAATAAAGATCTATCTATCTATCTATCTATCTATCTATCTATCTATCTATCTATCTATCTATCTATCTATCTATCTATCTATCTATCTATCTATCTATCAACAGGCAAGACATTTCACTTGTTTCACTTCAGTCATAGTGATGCTCTGTTATGAGGAATGGTTAGCTTGCTGATATCACTATTACACTGTGGCAAATTAAAGCCTCACAGCTGCCGAATTTTAATGAAGTTTAAAAATGTAAGACCGTTTTAGAATCAGAATGGAGTCATAATCAGCCGCTTTTACACCTTTTCCCCCATTTTTTCTCTTCTCTTCTCTTTCAATCACTGGAGACTTAATATAGCCTGTAATTACCACTGAAGCACTACAATAGGAGTCATTTTTGTTCAGTGCAGCAGAAAACACCTCTCCTGGATGCACCGTGATGTAGAATTCAAAAGAAAATCTTGAATCTTTTACAAACACTTTATTTCAGAGACTGAGTCTGTGAAAAACGAACACACTGCAGGTCTTTAAATAAAGATTGGTGGAGACTTTTACGAAAAAGGCAGAGCAGGAGTTCAGGAGAACACATTGTAATTCCTGTTTTCATAACACCTGCTGTAGTGTGAGTGCAGCAGCAGAGTTTAGCTGCTCCCACATCACTGAGAGAAAAGCAATCCACCCTCTTCATGCCCTGCCTGTGATGTTCTCCCGCCTTCTGCAGCACCCAGAGTTCACCGAATAATACAGGCGCTGACGGTAAATCAATTGTTCTAATATTGCTCACTTTAATGTCTGTGTGTGTTTGAGTGTGATTCTGCATCCGTGTAGGAGTTTAACTGAGCGCAGACGACGACTACGAATGCTCCCTACAATCAGCGTGTTATTAGTCACCCATAGAAAACATGAAAAAAACAACACGTGGAGGAGAAGGCTGCGTGAGGGTCCCCGCTGCAGGAGTAATTATCTCCGACCTGACAGAAAGTGAAGGCCTTCTGTGGAGGTGGCAGGGTGCAGCAGAGCTTTTGTGTGCAGGAGAAATGGAGGTAATAATGGGATAATTGTTCTGGATGGCGGCCGCCTCTCCCGTTGCTACCTGCACAGGCTGCCTTACTTTGACTTGGCAGGCACAGCGCAGTCATGTGGTCGGTGTCAGGCTTGTAGGAGTGTGTGTGTGTGTGTGTGTGTGTGTGTGTGTGTGTGTGTGGGTGTAGAGGCAGCCAAGTACTCCATGTTTTCTGGATAGCGATGGAGCCAGAAAGTGAGCAGGACAACACAAATTAAAACTCCCTTTCATCAATCTCTACACCTGCAGCTCTCGATCCGTGCCCCGAGGCGCCTGACCAATCCTGTCCGTCGCTCTGCGGGTCTTCATTTTCTTCAAGTCTCTTTCTTCTAATAGGAAAGTCTGCAGCAGAGCGAGGCAGCAAAAATGGAAGAGAGAGAAAGAAAGAAAGAAAGAGATCTTCTGCTGCAAAGGTCGTGAGCTGAATTCAGATTGAAGACGCTGCAAATACCACGAAACAACACCTTTCCTCCATCCTCAGATTCTGTCTTCTTGTTAAGACTCAGACTTAAGCTCTTAGGCTAACTTCATTTTCCTTTATTTTTGACAGAAAGTAAACCTAGAAACACTTATTGTATGGTTGATCTCACTTTGCAAAATGTTCGATAAGGAAAAGGAAAAAGTCCTGCAATGGTTAAGTCTTCAAAGCAGCAAAATATTGAAATTAAATGTATTTATTGGGATAAACTCCCATCATCTCATTTTTGAGGGGGTCCCAAAATACGTTAGAGGTGACATATCACGCTTTTTTCATCAACATATATTGGTCTAAGAGGTCCCCAAAACATGTCTTTAAAGTTTATGCTCAAAAAAACACTTTGAAATCAGATTTTGGTCTGCCTGAAAAGCCCTCTTCTTCAGTCCTCCTCAGAACACTCTGTTTTCTCTCTGACCACGCCCCCTCAGGAAGTGGGTGTGCCTCGGCTGTCCAGCACGTTGATCTAATGTTTACATGTTGGCTGAATATACACGGCTGCTCACAGACCCGCGTTACTTCAACCCTCTGAATCTGATCCAGAATCTGATCCTGACGGAGAGGCGCCTACAGCAGGACCTTTCTGAAGGATTGGTCACAGATTTAGTGTTTCTTGTTGTTTTATTTGTCAGTATGTAGACGTGTGTCTTGGTACACAGCTACAGTTACGACATGTAGCTATGTAGCTATGCTAACTAGCGCTAGCACTTATCCATGATAAATAAAAATCATCCACTAGATCTTCAAATCTGCAGACGTGGGGAGTAAAACCGACCTCTGTGTTTATTAAGACAGCCTACAACTAGATTAACGCACACATGTCTATACTGGTTCACATTACTTCAGTCAAGTATGGCACTGCGACAGTAAACATTGACGGTAGCTACAACCCTGGATTGTGACGGGTGACTGCGCTACAGCTCAGACTCGACACACGACCAGAATTTAAGGCCTACAATTAAAAATGAATAATAACTTGTCTGACTGATTAGTAATTCTGCTGCAGGAACGTTTAATCAATGAGTCAACCAAACACGCACATCCCTAGTCTCAGAGATGACGATGTTCAGACTCGTCATCTATTTGATTGGATCATCTATCTTCACATTGATGAAGCTGATATTACAAAAGCTTGCTTTCAATGTGAAGTTAAAGCCTCATCCTGTAGTTTAACTGTCTGTATCTATTCGTCTTTATTTTTGCAGCAGAAGTTTGCCCAACATTGATTTATATCAACAAACTAAACTCCGTCTCCACGGGACGTCTCCAGGTTTGAATCACCAGACGTGCAGTTAAAGTCAGCAGCTTGTAGTCTGTTAGCTGGTTAATGAGGGAGGGAAATAAGGCTCTGTGGTTCTATCATGGAACAAAACTACCAGAGGGAGCACGTTGTATCCAAGGTCTGCTGGGAGTAATCAGAGAGAAGGAGAAAAAGAGAGGGAGGGAGGGAGGGAGGAGGGTAAAAGGCAGGCGCAGAGGGACAGAGGAGGAGGGAGGCGATGACACATGAACCTGCTCTGAAGGGAGGAACCTTTGAGAAAGAGAGAGGGTGGAGGAGGGATGATGGAGGCGAGGAGATGTATTGCAAATGTGTGTTGTGCTTCAACCAAATTATAACTGTCTCTTTATATTCTGGGTTTAAAATAAAGATTTCTCCTCTGCCCTGTTTTTACTTCACTCTCCCTGCAGAGCGATCCTTCCGGGTCCACTGTAACTAAACGCCAGTCTTCTATACAAACAAGCTGCACTGCATTTCAAAGTCGAGCAGTGTACATCAGAAAAGGAAAAATCAATGCAGTAGGCAAAAACACGCAGGGAAGGAAAAGACGCATCGGCAGGGAAGGAGAGAGAATTAGAGGAAAGCAGGAAGCAGGGAGCAAGGCGGTGAGGGAGGGCAGATTAGAGAGCATTTTACACTCTGAGCTCTTCATCCATCAACACAATCTGCAAAGCTTAGAAGAGAAAAGAGATGTGCAAGCTTTTCAACCCAAAATGTTTGCTCTGTACTGCACTGCACAGCACGCTCAGTATGTTTGTGTGTGTCTGCATGTGTCTCTTCTCTGTGTGTGTGTGTGTGTGTGTGTGTGTGTGTGTGGGGACATGCCTGCAGAATCAGCTCTGTCAGTCAAGCAAAGCAAGCGGTTCAGCTGAGCTCCCCGAAACCAACCGACACCGCACAAAATCACACAGACTGAAACGCATTTCTGCCTAACAGGAGCTGACGTGGTGGGCAAGCCTGAGATGACAGCAAAGTCTGCGGCAACGTTTCTGTTGAGCAACAGTCTCCCCCGACAAGTTTGTGAGGGCATTTCTGTGCCGCTGCATTTGTGTCACCTTGACCGGAAGAGTCACAGCAACACAAATCTCCAAAAATATCCTCAAATAGCATCCTAGTAAAAAAAAAACACACATCACCAAAATATACTCAACAACTGAGGATTCATTCAGACGTGTGTGATGCCATCTATCAAGGCCTAGCTTTCATTCAACATTTAAAAAAACAGCATCAAACACTTCTGTCCTCTTTCTCCTCAGTTCTGATTTCAGACAAAGACTCTCCATGCTACAGTTTGATAGTTCAGGTGATAAATTCATCATATTAGCTGTTAAAAAGACGTCCTGTTGCTTTAAGACTGTGGAGAGTCAATCAATCTTTATTTGTATAGCGCCAAATCACAACAAACGTTATCTCAAGACGCTTTTACAAACATAGGAGGTCTAGACCACTCTATGTCAAATTATGAACAGAGACCCAACACCAAGACAGGATAAGACTCAGTCTGACCCCACCTTAATCCACCATGAGCATTGCACATCGCAGTGTTTAGCTAGTTACAGTGGCGAGGACAAACTTCCTTTAACAGGCAGAAACCTCAAGCAGAACCAGACTCATGTTAGACAGCCATCATGCCTCGACCGAGTTGGGTCTTGAAAGAGGGATAGAGGGGAGTAAGAGTGATTAGCCAATCAGTGGCCAGCAGAGGGAGCTGCCCGGACACAGTTCTCATCCAGTATACCACCAGATCTGTACCCCGTCCATCTCCGGTCCGCTGCTCGGTCTCAGCAGATGTGTGTCTAACATGAGTCTGGTCCTGCTCGAGGTTTCTGCCTGTTAAAGGAAGTTTCTCCTTGCCGCTGTATCTTACCCGGGACTTCCACCAGATCCGTGTCCGATCAGTTGCGGTCCGGCTCCAGAGCAGGACCGCCGAACAGCTGGAGTCATGTGACCGAGGGTTTCCCACAGTAATCCCTGAATCAAGGATTCTCCTCCTCCTCCTCTCCTCATCCATGTTGTCTTTCTGGTCCTCTGAAAACCTCTGACCTGTTGACTCAAGGCCTGGCTCCGCTCATCATGATGGTTTGTTGTTGTAGTTAGGTGAAATACGATCTGGTGATAACACAGAGTGTTTTATTCTGAAAATTAACCGGATGTTTTCATTTTGTTTTGGTGAAACCTGACTTTCTGTCCCGCTCCATCTGCTCTGTGGAGATTGATGCGTCGTGCTCCGGCATCCGACAAGAATAGAAGTCTTGCGTATCTGATCCGGAGGGCTCCGACCTGCCGGATCAGAGACGGAGTCCTGAACGCAACGGAGCGGATCCAGTGGAAGTTAACACATTGACTAGAATAGAAAGCAGAGATCGGATCGGAGACAGAACCGTACATGGATCTTGTGGCAATGAGAGGTTTGTTTTCATTGTCATCTTAAAGATACAATAGGAAAGTTTGACTTGTGTACTGTTAAAGTTGTTTCCAGAAGCCACACACACATAAACCCTTCTGTATAAAGAAGACTGTCATGTCTGGAAGTGGATTCAAGCACTGAAAGTAACCACCCCTCACTAGACGTAATTCAAATCTGGTTATCTATTTTACATAATACCAAAAAGATTGCACTGATTTATTCCCCAATATCTGTGTCATCCACCTACATGTAAGATGACAATCACAGTCATGCTGTTCAAATTGGACGTCTCCTCAATTTAGCATTACTAATACACCTTGCTCCTGATTCAGAGCAGAAGCCTTCGAGAGGACATGACTCTGACATCACTGTGGCAACAGTTGTTGTGCTTCTCCTCGGTGTGGTTGTGTTGAATAGACACTCAGAGAATGATGGTCACACAGATGAACTGGAGTGCCTTGTAGTACAATAGATGACATTCAGTTTTCAAGGCAAGCTCTAGTGACATTAACAGAGCAGGAAAAACAATCAAGAGTTTCACAAAAGCAACGTTTTGATTGGTCGATATTAACACTGACTACTTCTGACTGTTAGGTTGTGTAAGAGGCGAAGAAGCCTGTTGAAGTTATACATTTTTAATGAACGTGCTCATTGAAGGGATTCATGACTTGAGAACAGCTCAGTTTGGATTTCTTTAGGACTTCAGAGGAGACTGGAGAGCTTTTAGAATTTCCAGAAAACGCACCAAATAATCAAATACTACTTTTTGACAGAGTAAAGTCTGAGTCAGATTTCATCCATCACGGACTGCTCTCTCTGCTTGACCTGAATGATTGTGTAATATATGTCTCAGAGGAGACTGCAGGCTGTGTTAAATACTCGATTCTGATTGGTCAAAACCATAGACTGTATAATAAATGGTCGTAGTATCTGTGACGTCACCCATCTGTTCCTGAAGCCCTGTTTTGAGGCCAATCTTTGGCGGGTGACATATTGGAAATGTTTAACTCAACCTAAAGTCTATAGAGATAGCGTGAGGTAAAGATGGTCTTTAGCCTTTTTGCTAACAGCTACAGTGTTACCGCCTGTCAATCAAGTCAGCCATGACCTTACTTGGGTAAAACTCGTTAGTTACAAATCTTCAAAAATTGAATTATAAAAAAAGTCCTAAACTGTTTTTTGAACCAGGCTGTAAACATGTTTATTTCTGCTGTAAAGATTGTCTCTTTGAATGGGTGTGTATGTGGTTTCCTTGTTTCTGCAGCCAGCCTCTAGTGGACGCTCGAGGAACTGCAGTTTTTGCCACTTTTGCATGGTTTTCATATTTCAAGAATGGAGGTTGCCGCTTGGTCAAAATCCAATGACAATAATTTATTATCTACAGCAAAAAGACAGGAACAACCAGAACCAGGATTCTGTTATATTTTACCTCTGCCTGTTGACACTGTGGCAAAACCATTTCTCAACTTAAAGCTGCTGTGAGGAACTTTTGATTTATATCAATTTTGGCGCCCCATTGTGGACAAAGTGATACCTCTTATCTCTTGTTCTGTACATGCAAACATAGTGTTTTCAACAAAAACCTCACCCTGCTGTCTTTTAGCAGCCAGATTTATCACTCAATGTGATTTTTTGCCATGAAAACAGCCGAAAAATTATGTTTTCAAAGCCAAATGTCAATAATGTGGTCTGACACCTACCCCCTCTGAGTGGTTTAAGGCATTAAAAATGCCAACAGAGAAGGTATCAGTGTTGTTGCTTATGGTTTTGTTTGCTTTTAAAAGGTCATAAAGAGGCATCAGTGTTGGTTTCAGTCTGTTTCTTAGCTGGTGAAAAACTCCTCATAGTGCCTTTAACTTCATTTATATAGCACCTTACATACATACAAGCATGCAGCCCAGAGAGCTTCACAAAAGAACAGAGAGACAGAAATCAACAGAAATGGGTAAATAATAATAATAATACATTTTATTTATAAAAGCGCTTTAAAAGATTCTCCAAGCGCTTTACAGGAAAATGAAATTATACAAAAAAAAAGAAAAGAAAAGCAAGGCAGCAAAAATAAAACAAAACAAGAAAAAAAATCAATCAATTCTAGTTTAAAAGCCTTTGTAAAAAGGTGTGTTTTGAGTCCGGATTTGAATTTGGTGAGTGAGGGAGAGAGTCTGAGGTGTTGGGGTAGAGAGTTACAGAGGGTGGGGGCAGCAACAGAGAAGGCCCTGTCCCCCCAGGTTCGGTGCTTGGGTTTGGTGAGAGGGGTGAGGAGGTTGGCGTTGGTGGAGCGGAGGTTGCGGGAGGGATTGTATGGCTGCAGAAGGTCGGTGAGGTAGGAGGGAGCTAGATTGTGGAGGGCTTTGTAGGTGATGAGTAGGATCTTGTACTGTATTCTTGAGGGGATGGGAAGCCAATGGAGGTTCTGGAGGACTGGGGCGATGTGGTCTCTGGAGCGGGAGTGAGTGAGGAGGCGTGCAGCTGAGTTTTGTATGTATTGTAATTTGTTGAGGAGGGTGTTGTAAAATAATAAAAGCCACAATAAAAGAACGTCCACCCGTTCCCCTCCCATGATCTCTAACACAGACTCAGAGATTCAGTGATAAGAACAGTAGTCTCTCTACATGGAGGATTCCTAATAAGATTTTCGGCCAACGCTGCCATTTCCAAGAAACCAAACTCATCGCATCGCTTGTCTACAGTTTTCTATTTACCCATATTCTTGGCATCGTGCTCCAACACAGCTTCACTACATCAGTGTTAATATAGTGTGTGTGTGTGTGTGTGTGTGTCCGTGGGTGTGTGCGAGTAAACACAAGCTCTCACACACAGACAGAATTCACAGTCCTGATATCTTATTCTGCTTCAGGACCTTTCAGACCGGTGTTACACATCTTATTTACACACACACACCTACACACACACACACACACACACACACACCTCTCTCTCTCTCTCTCATTCAGGGTTGACACGGTGTGAGGTTTTCTTTGCTGCCATGACAACATGAGTTCTCTTTGGTTGTCAGCAGGATGGAGCAGACACAGCAGGGTGATGGGGATGATTTGGGGACTCAAACATGCGACTAAAGTCACCTGCAGTCAAAGAAGTACTTCAGTAAAACTGACTGTATATAAAGATGGACGCCGTCTCTCCACCTCCTTGCTGCTGTTGTGCAAAAGTGAAGCCAAAACCTCTCTTGTCTTAGTTTGAAATGGACACCCCCACCATCTCTCCTCTCCTCTCCTCTCCTCTCCTCTCCTCTCCTCTCCTCTCTTCTCCTCTCTTCTCCTTTCCTCTCTTCTCTTCTCTTCTCTTCTCTTCACCTCTCCTCTCCTCTCCTTTCCTTGCCTCTCCTCTCCTCGCCTCGCCTCTCTTGCCTCTCCTCTCCTCTCCTCTCTTCTCTTCTCTTCTACTCTCCTCTCCTTTCCTTGCCTCTCCTCGCCTCGACTCTCCTCTCCTTGCCTCTCCTCTCCTCTCTTCTCTTCTCTTTTCCTCTCCTCTCTTCTCCTCTCTTCTCCTTTCCTCTCTTCTCTTCTCTTCTCTTCACCTCTCCTCTCCTCTCCTCTCCTTTCCTCGCCTCTCCTTGCCTCTCCTCTCCTCTCCTCTCTTCTCTTCTCTTCTCCTCTCCTTTCCTTGCCTCTCCTCTCCTCTCCTCGCCTCGCCTCGCCTCTCCTCTCCTCTCCTTTCCTCGCCTCTCCTTGCCTCTCCTCTCCTCTCCTCTCCTCTCTTCTCTTCTCTTCTCCTCTCCTCTCCATTCCTTGCCTCTCCTCTCCTCGCCTTGCCTCTCCTCTCCTTGCCTCTCCTCTCCTCTCCTCTCCTCTCCTCTCCTCTCCTCTCTTCTCTTCTCTTCTCTTCTCTTCTCTTTTCCTCTCCTCTCTTCTCCTCTCTTCTCCTTTCCTCTCTTTTCTTCTCTTCTCTTCTCTTCACCTCTCCTCTCCTCTCCTTTCCTTGCCTCTCCTCGCCTTGCCTCGCCTCGCTTCGCCTCTCCTCTCCTCTCCTCTCCTCTCCTCTCCTCTCCTCTCCTCTCCTCTCCTCTCCTCTCCTCTCCTTTCCTTGCCTCGCCTCTCCTTGCCTCTCCTCTCCTCTCCTCTCCTCTCTTCTCTTCTCTTCTCTTCTCCTCTCCTCTCCTTTCCTTGCCTCTCCTCGCCTCGCCTCGACTCTCCTCTCCTTGCCTCTCCTCTCCTCTCTTCTCTGCTCTTCTCTTCTCCTCTCCCCTCCTCTCCTTTCCTTGCCTCTCCTCTCTTCTCCTCTCCTCGCCTCGCCTCGCCTCTCCCCTCCTTTCCTTGCCTCGCCTCGCCTCTCCTCTCCTCTCCTAATCTACTTTACACATCACTACAGGAACTTTAACAATCATGGCGTGAAACCCATTTTAGCATCAAAAATTTAACATCTCAGAAAAGGGCACAATAAGATCTCACTATAACCACAGAGCTCATGTTTAAGAGCAAAACCCTGCTGTCACTTAAAGCAAAGTATTTGTTTTTCCAAGTGACAAAAATGAGAGATTATTAAACAAGAAAAGCTGATGGTAAACCTATATGACATAACTTGTTGTCTCATGTTAGAGAACAATGCTGTTATGTTGAAGTTATTTTGTTGTTTCGACAAGACCTGGCTTCAATCACAACAAATGTAATGTGAAGACTCTTTCCAAACAGAGCAGGTCTAGACCGTACTCTATGTTCTATTATTAATAAAGACCCAACATCAAGACAGGATAAGATCCAGTCCCATCTTACAGACAGGACTCAGTCTGATCTCATCTTAATCCACCATGAGCAGAGCACTTTGCAGCATTTAGCAAGTTACAGTGGCATGGACAAACTTCCTTCAACAGGCAGAAACCTCCAGCAGGACCAGACTCATGTTAGACACACATCTGCTGAGACCGTGTTGGAGAGAGGGATAGAGGGAGATGAAGAGAGAGAGAGAGAGAGAGAGAGAGAGAGAGAGAGAGAGAGACCAGAGAGACCAGAGAGACCAGAGAGACCAGAGAGACCAGAGAGGACCAGACTCATGTTAGCCCACATCTGCTGAGACCGTGTTGGAGAGAGGGATAGAGGGAGATGAAGAAAGAGAGAGATGGTAGTGGTGAGACGGATAGTAGTAGTTGTAGATGCTGGAGTCTGGCACGTCCACAGCAGCAGGACAGAGGAATCCACGAGACAAGGGAGCTCAGGGACTCCAGAAAGGTCTATGGTTAGTAACTTTAATGGGACAGGAAGAGTTAAAGTAAGAGACAGGTAGAGAGAGGAGAGAGAGGGAGAGACAGGATCCCAGTGTGTCAGTTCCCCTGGCAGTTTAAGCCTATAGCAGCATAACTAAGAGCTGGTTCAAGCCTGAGCCAACTCTAACTATAAACTTTATCAAAAAGGAACAGGCAGAAACCTCGAGCAGGACCAGACTCATGCTAGACACACATCATAGAGTTGAGGTTTGAAAGAGAGTTACATAAATGTGATTTTCTTTGCTGCCTTTTTTTCTAGAATCTTTGATTTGTCCCTAATGAGTAATAATTTATTCCCTGTGGGGACAAATATTTCAAAATGTGATGCTCTCCTGCAGATCTGCTTCAAAAGTCTGAATTTGTGTTCAAGAGATTGAGAGAAACAGACAGATCATGATGTTTCTGCTTGCATGAAATATCCAAATCATTACAAAACCTTCATTTTGTTTCACCTTAGCCCTGAGGGAACGTTTACCTCCTCTACTGAGCAAGCTGAGTCTAAAGAGCAGCTTCACCTGGTCACACTGATTTAATTTAGTAAGCGGAGAGAGAAATGTCAGATGAGTAAATATCCTGTTTCTAATTAGAGCCATCATAAATTCAATCACAACTCCCACACACATCAAGTACAGTATGATTAATCCAACTGTCCTCATCTAATACTGAATCCAGGAAATGAGCCAATGAGCAAGACCAGATGTAAGAACAGGGATTCATGAATTCAAGTAACAGCAAGATGTATCCCGGTTCTGGGTCTGTTTTCATTCAGTACAAGTTTACAAGTTCTTACCTTCAGTCTCTCAGACACGCCGTCAGTGAAGCTGATGGTGAACTCCTCCACCTTGGGCACCTTCAGCCTCTTTTTCTCTGTCTGGTACTCCGTGCGAGTCTTCACCACGACCTGGGGAGGAGAAAACAGGTTTAAAGCGGTTCAATCTTCAGGGAGCTGAAAAGGATGGATGGATGTTAAAGTGTTAGAAGGAGAGCAGCTTCCACCTCCACTGAGGGTTTCTTTCTCACTATAATAAAACATTATTCTTGGCGTATAAAGGTAGGCTTCTTTAGTGCATTATTGTTCTTTATTTACAGGAAGTCCTCTGTGCATCCTTTGAAATGGGTTTACTGCTTCCTCTGAAGCCTTGATGCACAGCCAGAGAGAAGCTGCGCCTTAAAGGAGCAACAGAAGAGACGCTGCAGATGCATCAGGAGGTCAGACATCCTCTGAAAATAAATGTTGTGATAAAGCAAGACTGTCATGAGACTGTAAATTTAAAAAGAAAGGCTGAGATGAGTTCAGAGCATGATTCTCAAAGGTGTCAGTATGGATAGAGGGAGAGATGAAAGTGATACATAAATCTGGACGAACGTAAATAAACCCTCCTCCAGAAAAACAGAAAACAAACATTCATGCCAGGCATCTGTTAAAGCTTTACAGTTTGTTCAAACTGTCTGGTGTTCACAACCAAAGACCCTCAATGTGAAGGGGAAACAGTGAGCTCTGTGCCGGCAGCTAAATGTAAAAAAAGAGCGAGGGCAGTGCAGCTCTGCCCCAGTACTGTCAGTCCAACACTCCTCAAGCTAACAGGTTCAGAGGGCTCAGAGGGACGCAGAGGAGACACACAGGATCTCCACAACTCTCACATTTGTCTGCTTTTCAACTTTGTTCTGTTTGTTGTGGAAGGTAGAGGTTGGAAAAGTGTGTTCAATTAGAGAGTACTGCTCACATAAGCCAGGCGTCAACCTCCGGTCCTTTCATTAGAGGATGATTCTGTTACATAACAAAACATGTCACATTTTGACACAGCCAAAAAAACCCAAACACAGAAATCAAAGTCCTCTCACAGCAAGAGGAATAATGACAAACAAGGCGCTGAGGTTTTCCTGTGTCAACTTTTTGAACATGGATATTTACAACAGACAAATTGGCTAATGAATGACCTCTCTGATTGGCTCCTCACTCTCATCACTCACAGGTTCACAGTATCGGCTGACATTTTCCAACTTGATGTCGGCCAGTTACCGCTGCCGATACTGATGTATGCCACAATTCTTTCCCACCAGAATTTAAGGACCATGAGGTCTCTTGTTTTATTTAAAAAAAAACACATAATCATGCCTACTCTGATGGACGACAGGCAGATGTGTGTCTAATATGAGTCTTGTTCTGCTTAAGGTTTCTGCCTGTTCCTTTTTGATAAAGTTTATAGTTAAAGCTGGCTATGTATGCTGCTATAGGCTTAGACTGCCAGGGGGCCTGACACACTAGGATCCTATGTCTCCCTCTTTCTCCTCTATCTGCCTATCACTTACTTTAACCCTTCCTGTCCCATTGAAGTTACTAACCATAGTCCCTGAGCTCCCTTGTCTCGTAGGTTCCTCTGGATCTCTGCTGCTGTGGACGTGCCAGACTCCAGCTGCTACAACTACTACTATCCATCTCACCACTATCATCTATCTCTCTCTCTCTTCACCTCCCTCTATCCCTCTTTCCAACACGGTCTCAGCAGATGTGTGTCTAACATGAGTCTGGTCCTGCTGGAGGTTTCTGCCTGTTAAAGGAAGTTTGTCCTTGCCACTGTAACTTGCTAAATGCTGCAAAGTGCTCTGCTCATGGTGGATTAAGGTGAGATCAGACTGAGTCCTGTCTGTAAGATGGGACTGGATCTTATCCTGTCTTGATGTTGGGTCTTTGTTGATAATAGAACATAGAGTACGGTCTAGACCTGCTCTGTTTGGAAAGAGTCTGAGGATTTGTTGGGATTTGAATCTACTTACCATATCTACTATATCTGGGTTCACATAATCTGTACTTTAAAGTCTTAAACTCCAAACATCTTCACTAACTTGTTTCCTCAACTTCAGCATCGCCTCCTCTTTCATTGTGGGCTTAACCGAACAGAAGAGCTGCTGTTACATGCTTCCACTCTTATCCCTCTCTGCACCGAACAGAGCCAGAGCCCCTGCTGGTCTGGGCGCTCTCTCTGTGAATTAATTCCCTCTAAAGGACGGGGGCGGGCGCACAGAAAGGTGTACAAATGGCGATGCAGAGGAGAGGTGGAGTAAGAGAACGAGAACAATGCCTCCGTGTCCTTGTGGCTAATTGTGCTGCTTCTGAGCGGCTCTCCGTCACTTTGAGACAAAGCCAGAAACTGCTGTGCACACAAAGCGGCCTCACTATCTGAATAACGAAGCTGTCAGCCGGCTCCACAAAGCTCTTATCTAAGAGTTGAAGGCCGCAGTAGGTGCACCGGCTACAGTGGATTTGATTGGACCCCTGAGGATGATGAGCCTCGTGGCGTTCAGCGCAGAAACACCGGGCGTCAGGCCTGTCTGAGTCGTAACTAATGTCTCAATTTTGCATCAACTCACTCATTCTCTGACTCATTTCACAATAAGAGCCTTTAGGTTTCAACACGGCAGCGCTTTATGTTGCTTCATTACTCTTTCCCAGCCTGTACCTTTCACTCTTTTATTTCATATTACCAAACGAAGTGGCCATAAATCAACGCCGCCTCATTTACACAGGCCTTTAGCTACCGGCTGCTCATAGAAATCTACAGAATTAAGTGCCAACATCTCTGATTAGAGAGGGCCAAATACTCTCAGGGAAGCCATTCATACATTCACAGTTTAATCCAGTGTAGAAAAACTCGATACAAAAAAAAAAAACACCTTACACAGCGCTAACAAGATGAAATATGATCAGAATTAAAACCTGCACTGTTATTACTACGCCAAGGCAGACCCTCATTTTCCTTCATGATTTCTCCTGGGACTCACTGAGTGTTCTGAAGGAGTCACGTTCTGTTTCTTCTCTAGAACCACGAGCTGCTCAGCTCCAGGGACTGCAGTCTCAGTTACCTGACTTTGAGGGTCCTTCTTCTTAATAATGGATTTACATTCCCTCTGAGGATGAAGCTGAGGTGCTGAGTGAAAGCTTCATTATTTCAGCCACTGAGAGGTAAACATTTAGAGTCGTTGACAAGATCCAACAAGAATCTAAATCTAAACTAAATGATGTTTCCTCTGAGTTAACCAGCAGCTCAGTGTTTTGTTAACTCTTGATAGATCTTGATCACCTGCTTTGGCTGCAATTTAATGAACTCAGAACAGGTTCAGGTGCATACACAGCATCATTTTAATAATAACATCTGCAGGATAGAGATGTTTATAACAGCTCCTAAAGCTCCTGTGAGGAAACTTTGGTTTGTGTTGATTGTAATACCTTTTATGGACCAAGTGGTGCCTCTTCTGTTTTTGCTGATTCTGTAAGTTGTGTTTTTGTTCTTCTGTTTTTCACAAGAAAATCGAATCCTGCTGTCTTAATAATCAAAGATTTGGCATATTACGATTGTGAATTTTTGATGAAAAATGTAACAAATAGGCTGTTTCTGCAGCGTGCAGTTTATCACTTCCCCCCGCTGCAGTGGTTTCAGACATTAACAATAACAGTAAAGAAAGAATCAATCTTCTTCCTGATGTTTTCACTTTTGCAGGTCATTAAGTGGCATCACTATTAATTTATGTTTTTTTTAAACAGCTTAAAACTCCTTGAACTTTAAGCTTTGTTTTCCATTTTTGCATCCCGTATAGTGACTTGGGAGGAATTCCATTTAGACCACTTAGATCAGGAGAGCAAAAAATGCAATGTAAACAAATATACAGCTTGTAAGTGGCCATCAGTGCTCAGTCACTTTAATGCATTATTCATGTTCCGGGGTGAAACCCAGTGCCCTGGAAGTAGTATAAATATATGACGGAGTCTCTTCTGCATGCCAAGCAGGTGTCGTTGGGCAGATTGGCACGCCGCAGTCAACTTCAGATGGTAGCGTGATGTTTGGCACAAGTCTCCAGGCACATGAGGAAAGTTTGCACCCTTGGTAACCGAGCAAGGTACATGTGTTTGTTTGTTTGTTTACATATTAAATGAAAGCTGTACATTTAAACGTTTGTGGAAGCAGGGGTGTGGTTTCTCAGAAAGGGATGTTGCAATATTAAAGTTACACATGAGTATGTTGGTGTATTTGCAAATATTTTTATATATAAGTATGATTTAAAATTGTATTATCAATGTGTTTTTATAGAAAGAAAACAACCCACAAATATGAATTATTTGAATTGATGTGGAGATGACTTTAAACCTCATTTTGTGGCTTGTTTGCCTTTTAGTTTCACAGTGCTTAATGAGAATAAAGAGGTAGAACTAGTCAGAACTCAGGACTGTGATTATCGACGCCAATGGCTGCTACATATCTGTCCGTATAAACATACAGATAGATTGCATCAATCATTGTTGATCACCACAAGACAAAAATGTCCATTCTGTTTGATAAAAAAGAAACTGATTTGGGTAGCATGTCTTCAGTTTCACATAACATTTGAGTGGTGTAGTATTTTGTAGCCATTGAGTCAGCTGTAGGAACTAACAAGACAAGAGCCCAGCTGTTTTTTGTTAAACTAAATTAGTACTCCCATATTTCCTAACATTTCTTTTTCTACCTTTATTTAAGCTCCACTGGAAGTTAAAGTAAGTTTATTACTGGTTACTGATTCTTACACAACATATTTCTGTGTGCATTCAAAAGTTTTACCAGAAGTAGTAACAACGTTGGTGTTTTGGTGAACCCATGTTCTGTAACATGAGTCCAACAGCTTCACATTATGGCTACAGACTTACTGTGTTTCCAACTCCTCCACTCACTGTGACCTTTTAATGCAACAATAAGACTGACAGAGACTTCTGCATCAGTGGGAGGTAAATTATTCCAGCATGAAGAGGCACCGCCTCTGGTGCAACTTTCCTGTGAGGGTCTATTTACAGATATTCAATTAGACATGTTTATTTTATGCAAACATCCTTGAGTCATTGTGACCTTTCAGATATCTGCATGACTGACATGGAGTCACTTTCAGATCTGTTATAGAGCTCCACTGTTCATTTCTGTGTGAGGACATGCTGCCTGGCTTTAAGAGCCAACAGGCTGCAGCACTTTTTAAAGAGCTTCCTCAGTTTACATTGTTATGTTTAAGTGATATACACACAGGAGTTATAAATGAAGAAGTGAAAAAGTAAATTTTAGATTTGATGCTTTTGGCTCCTCAGACTCGGCCAGCTACTCTCCATCTTTTTGTATCCAATCACAGTATTTCTGTAGACTTGATATTCCCCGTGGAAAAGCTGTCAAACCTTTCATTTCTCCCTGCTTTCCTCAGTATGTTATTCCTCAGACCTGTTATCACTCTGATTGTGGTTTCATATTTCACCCCCCAAAAGACCGGGCTGCAGCAGGAGAGTTGGTTTTTGGTGGAAGTCTCAGTGTGAAAGGCAGCTGCAGACATATTTGACATGTTTGACTACAGTGATGAATAAAACAGTGAATAAAATCCACATAAAGAGCAGGGGGGACACCTCAATGTGGCAGCTCTACTGGTTCAACCTGAGCTGTGAGTTTGGGTTTGATGGATTTTATTGAACAACTCTGCAGACTCAAAACCAAAATGAAAAGGTATTCTTTTTGGAAAGGATAAAAAACAGGTTTGCAAGGAACATCTCTTCTACAAAGAAAAATAATTAGAAAATGTTGGTATTTTTCTTATCAAATAGATAAGAAGCAGAATAAAAAGTATTTTAAAGTTGTTTTTTTAGTCATCTTACAAGGAGATGTAAATCATGATAGTACTTTTATCTCTGTATTTGGTCTCCACCAGCAAATAAATCTAGCACATTTCTTGTCTTTCCAGCAAGTAGTTCTCCTCAAGCTTATATCTGTCATTCATTTGGTGTTGGGTTTAGAAGTTCACATTACAGTCATTTAGATCCTTTTTTAAAAAGCAGCATGTTAGCTCAGAAAATTACACAAAAACAAAGAGCTAAAAGGAGCTAAAAAGGTCAGTAAAGCTAAAAGCAGAGATTGGGTTAGGCTGATTTCATTTAACAGCTCTGCAGACACAAATCCAAAATGAAAATGTTCTTTTTGGAAATGATAAAATACAGTTTTTCAAAGAACATCTCTTCTACAAAAAAATTCAATCAGAAAATGTTGGTATTTTTCTTATCAAATAGATAAGAAGCAGAATAAAAAGTATTTTAAAGTTATGTTTTTAGCCATCTTACAAGGAGAAGTAAATCATGATAGTACTTTTATCTCTGTATTTGGTCTCCACCAGCAAATAAATCTAGCACATTTCTTGTCTTTCTAGCAAGTAGTTCTCCTCAAGCTTATATCTGTCATTCATTTGGTGTTGGGTTTAGAATTCACATTACAGTCATTCGGATCCTTTTTTTAAAAAGCAGCATGTTAGCTCAGAAAATTACAAAAAAACAAAGAGCTAAAAGGAGCTAAAAAGGTCAGTAAAGCTTAAACTAGAGATTGGGTTTGGTTGATTTCATTGACCAACTCTGCAGACACAACACCAAAATGAAAATGTTCTTTTTGGAAATGATAAAATACAGTTTTTCAAAGAACATCTCTTCTACAAAAAAATTAAATTAGAAAATGTTGGTATTTTTCTTACCAAGTAGATAAGAAGCAGCATAAAAAGTATCTGAAATTGTGTTTTTAGACTTCTTAGAATGAGAATTATGATTATGATTAAATTCTGATAGTCCTTTTATCTCTGCGTTTGGTCTCCACCAGCAGAAATTGCACATTTCTGTCTTTTTAGCAAGTAGTTCTCCTCAAGCTGTCTACCAGTCACCTGGGTTGCATTTTATAGTTTTATAGTCATTTAGATCCTTTTTGCTTAAAGCTGCAAATTCGATTTTTTTTCACCAAGTACAGGTTTTTGAGAAACACCTCTTTGAAAAAAAAACTAAATTGGCACATTGGTATTTTTCTCTGCAAGCAGATAAGAAACAGTGTAAAAAGTATTTTAAAGTTGTGTTTTTAGCCATCTTACAAGGAGAAGTTAATCATGACAGTCCTTTTATCTCTGTGTTTGGTCTCAACCAGGAAAAAATTGCACATCTCAGGCTTTTTAGCAAGTAGTTCTCCTCAAGCTTCTGTCTGCCAGTCATCTGGTGTTGCCTTTTATTGTCATTTAGATCATTTTTGTTAAAAGCAGAATCATGTTAGCTCTGAAAATTACACAGAAACAAAAACAAAGAGCTAAAAGGTGCTAAAAAGGCCAGCAGAGATAGACTACAACGCCATATACTTTCGTCAGTATCAGCAACACTCTCCACATCCAAGTGTGGATTTAATACACCTTTAATGTGAAGCTATGGACTATCGCTCTCTAACAAAGGAGTATTTTCATATGACTACACACTAACAGCATTCACCGCGCTCTCTCTTGAAAACAGTCGGTCTTTCTGGACGAACACTGCTGTTTCTTTGTCCGGGTAAGTGCAGAGAAGTTATTAGCATTCCTTCCACATCACGGGTGTAAATCAATATCTATCTACACGGACAGAATAAAAAACCAGCTGGGTTTAAAGTCCTGAGGAGAAGGACCGGTTCAGACATCAGGCAGATCTGCAGTGCTGATAGATTACATGGTGTATGATATCAAATACAAACAAGAAAGAGGGGCAATGATGCAAGTTGGGATTGTGATTTAATAAATGGTGTTATGAGTCTTCTTGGTTTATTATCAAGCAACATGCAAAGATTATTGATAGCTGTCTAATTTGTATTTCTCAGCTTAAAACACACAAATGTTGAGTAAATACATTTGGAATTTGTAAATGATGTACGAGTGATTATCTGAATATGAACCAAGTACTCAAGTGTCTGCATTTGTACAGAGCTACCCTGCGTGTGATATGATAATCCAGCAGCATGTGAAACCCCTGAGACCTCTGAGACTCTGTTATTGTGCTCTGTTGTGGTCTCATTTGGCTTTGACGACTTTAAGCTGTCTCTTCGTCTCTACTTGCCCGGGCCTCTCCTACATTCATTCATCACACTTTTCTCTGCGCTGTCTCAGGTATTAAAACAAATTGGTCATTTTGCACGGCATAGAGACTTTAACTTTGCACGGCACTTCAATCAGTTCAACATTACCAGAACTGAAAAACAGCCAATGTGTGTTTCCTGCTGTCTTTGTCAGATCGTCATACCTTCCTAGTGGCCTTGTGTTTTATGGTTCTAGGGCTGGGCGATATGGAAAATTATGTTATCACAATAAAATATTTCATATCAGTCGATATGGATAATTATCACGATAAATATCAAATCATTATTTCATTTAAATTTAAATGCAGATTTTTGCTCCTGAGTGAAAGTTGAAGACAGTTTGTTAGTTTGTATCTGGATTTAGTTTCTGATAAACTTCTTGAATCCATCATTTCTGACGGTGCTAACAGGAAGCAGGTCTTTTGTGTTAAAGGTGACATATCACGCTTTTTTCATCAATATATATTGGTCTAAGAGGTCCCCAAAACATGTCTTTAAAGTTTATGCTCAAAAAAACACTTTGAAATCAGATTTTGGTCTGCCTGGAAAGTCCTTTTCTTCAGTCCTCCTCAGAACACTCTGTTTTCCCTCTGACCACGCCCCCTCAGGAAGTGGATGTGCCTCGGCTCTCCAGCACGTTGATCTAATGTTTACATGTTGGCTGAATATACACGGCTGCTCAGAGATCGCGTTACTTCAACCCTCTGAATCTGATCCTGACGGAGAGGCGCCTGTAGCAGGACCTTTCTGAAGGATTGGTCACAGATTTAGTGTTTCTTGTTGTTTTATTTATCAGTATGTAGACGTGTGTCTTGGTACACAGCTACGAACATGTAGCTATGTGGCTATGCTAACTAGCGCTAGCACTTATCCATGATAAATAAAAATCATCCACTAGATCTTCAAATCTGCAGACGTGGGGAGTAAAACCGACCTCTGCCAGAAAGGCAGCGGGACCTTTTCTGAAGGATTGGTCACAGATTTAGTGTTTCTTGTTGTTTTATTTGTCAGTATGTCGACGTGTGTCTTGGTACACAGCTACAGCTACAGCTACAGCTACAGCTATGAACGTGTAGCTATGTGGCTATGCTAATTAGCGCTAGCACTTATCCATGACAAATAAAAATCATCCACTAGATCTTCAAATCTGCAGACGTGGGGAGTAAAACCGACCTTTGTGTTTATTAAGACAGCCTACAACTAGCATGCCTCCCTCCTAAGCTCCTTGTTAGCACACATGTGCAGGTAATGAAAAACGGAGGAGGGGTTCAGTATTATTTTATACAGTCTATGGGCTGAACAAGCTCCGAGCTCTGACTCCGTGACAGACCGCATATTGTTGTTACTATCAAAAACACTGAAGTCTGAAACGGCTGGTTTCAGCACACATTTACAGAAAGGTGTAGAAATCAGAACAGGGACAGAATGGATTTTTTTCATTCTCGGGGGGTTTGTAGACATGGACACATATTTCAGGTAAAGAACCATTAAAAAGTCAATTTTGCATGATATGTCACCTTTAAATTAGATTTTTGTGAAGTTTTAGTTTGTAGATTCTTGTTTTTCTCAGATTGAGGTTATTTCCATAATTTAAATTCACATTTACAACAAATATATGTCAAATTGTATTCTGTGTATCAGTTTATAGAGTATTGTTTTGAGTTGTACTCTCTCCTTTAAGATTACAAAGTGTTAGAGGCAGAGTAATACTGTTTCCCACAGTGCAGTGAATGCATCACGCTTGTTTGGTGCTCCGATGTGTTACGGTCACGGTGGACATTAAACGTGTTCACAGCAGAAGTTGTCTCTGTGCTCTTCCTTTACCCACATCCTGAAAGTAAATAATTTTTTTAATTATATTTTTTGGGCCTTTTTGCCTTTATTTGATAGGACAGCTGAAGAGAGACAGGAAATGTTGGGAGTAGAGAGCGGGGGAAGACATGCAGGAAATGGTCAATCGGCCGGGAATCGACCCGGCGACCCCTGCAACGAGGACTGTGGCCTCTGTATGTGGGGCGCTTAGACCACTAGGCCACCAGCACCCCCTGAAAGTAAATTTAATGAAGTGTTTTAAGTTAATAGTTAAAGCTGAGTCAGCACAGTGTCAGACTAACCACTCGCTGTCCCTCGGTTCAGCTGTGTTAACGTTCAGCCAAGCAACCCTCTCACCCTGCGACATGATTGGCTGTTCAATGTCTTCTTCTTCTTCTGTCAAATGTTCGGTGGCAACGAGCGCGTAAGGCTCATTAGCGCCCCCTCCATTTTAAGTGGCCAGGGGGTGTAATTACATGTTTATTTATATCAATCTTTCATCAAAAATGTTTTAAATTTATATCAAGAAAAATCAAATCGCAATAATTATCATTATCGAATTATCGCCCAGCCCTATTTGGTTCCTCTTCTTTGTTCTGGTTGTTTGGTCATTTCCTATTGTGACGATTCATTTCCATTGAATATTGAAATTCTACGATTAATCCGGATTTAATAAAGAATCAAAAACCATCACAGTGACCTGTAACTCCTTTGAGAAAACTCGACATCTTGGATCTAGCTGCTCTCTCAGTGTGTATTCTGTCCTCGTCATTAATAATAAACTCTTCAAATAAAACTCTAGTAAATGGAGCTTTCTTCAGAAGTCGCCGCCGCTCTTACGACCTCAGTGCAAAGCCAACGGGTTACATTTTCAACAGGGTCATGTATAATTTACACTCATTTGCCAAATTAAACATGCATGATGTTTCATCTTGTTACAAGGCATCACATTGTCATAACACATACAGAACCTTTCATCAGGACGCTAACAGGGAGCCGTCTCTAATTCAGAGGGAGAAGAAGAAGAACACACAGCTATTAAGATTCAATGAGACTTAAAAGCTGCTCCGAAGAAAACACGAACAAGAAGAGGACGAGTGTGTTTAAGGAGACATGTTGGACAGGGAATGTCACAGCCTTTGAAGCCGGCCTTTGTACCCCAGCTTTGATCTCAGAGAGACGACAAACACAGAGAAATGATCTATCAGTCTAACGATCTCTCTGTTTCTCCGCTCTCCTCTGCTTGTTGTTGTTTTTTTCAAACTATAGCAGCAATCTAATCAAGATATTGGTGATCCGACGGTGGCTGTGACGCGTCCCTGCCCAGATGGAATCAAATCTAATACCTTCCTAATGCCTCTGCCTCTGCAGCCCACAGCAGCATTGTTATTTGATTGTGTGTGTCTGTGTGAACCACTGCCCCTGAAGATATTCCTGGGTAACCCTGTAGTCGGGGAGGTCACACAGTGATTGGGCAGCATCCGGGTGGAAACAGCCAGGGTTGTATCTATAAAGCTGCTGATCTAGGGTGCAAGCCGGGTCATGTGACCCAATAAACCTCCATTTAGCTTTAAAGGACAGAGAGCAGAAACTGGTCTCAGATCAGATCCTCAAAGCTGATTAACAAAGAACTCTTTCCGTGTCGGGCTGGTGGCAAAAACAACAACTCCAAAGATTATAGAGATTATCATCTCCAAGAGAATACTGGTGCAAAATGTTTTAAGATGTAGAGACCGGGGGCGCCAGTTTGGCTTATAAAACGCGATCCCCATTTACAGAGATGAAAGTCCTCAAAGCAGGTGGTCTGAGTTTGATTCCAACCTGGGGCCCTCTTTACTTTCCCCTCTCTCTCTCTCCTGAGTTTCTTCTCTTTCAAGGCCAAGAAATAAACTCAGAATTAGAAAAAGGTGTATTGATTGAACTCTGCACAAAAGTTTGGCTTCCTGCGATGCCGTCTTTGTCCTTACAGCTGCCATGATTGATCTTGAAGATAAACAAACATAAAAAAAAAGACATTGTGATAAAATTAAAAGGTTCCGTTCTAATAACAAACCTCCGGGGGATTAATCACCAGGATACGCAGCTCCTCAGGCTTTTAGCAAATTCAGCTAATTTAATTTCTGTCTGGTCTGAAATTTTAATGTTTACGACCATCACAACAATGTTTCCAGACGGCTCTTTAAAAGAAGAAAGCAATGTGCTCAGCAACTCATTTCAACCAGACTGAGGGAGCATCCAGCTGGAACACAAAGTGGATCACTCTGCAGCTAAAGAGACGGATACTTCCCTTTGGAGGTGGAGACCAAAACAGAGCTAAGAAACTGAAAACATTTAGAGGGAGCAGCTAGACATATTGAGACTTTTAAATATATAGTCTGGCTTTTATGTCGATTTTTTAAAATAAATTCATTTAATTAAACTTTTTTTTTTCTTTTTAAAGTTATATTTTTGGGCTTTTTGCCTTTATTCCATAGGACAGCTGAAGAGAGACAGGAAACATGGGGAGTAGAGAGCGGGGGAAGACATGCAGGATTTGGTTGACCGACCGGGAATCGAACAGGCGACCCCTGCGACGATGACTGTAGCCTCTGTATGTGGGGCACTTAGACCACTAGACCACCAGCGCCTCTTAATTTAACATTTTAATGTCACTTTAGATTTGTTTTAATATTCCACTGTTTATTTTTAACGCTTCAAATTGAATCACTCATTTTTATTGCAATTTTTATTGCTTTTGTATATCTTGAACTTTTATCTTTGTCTTTTTTATTGTCTTAACTGTTTATCATTTATTTACTTAAGTATTAACTACTTCCCTTTGTTGTTTATTTATACACATTTTTTTTTTTTGTAATTTTTTTTGCATTAGTCTCTATTTTGAAATCCTTTTCTGAGCCAGATATTTCCCTTTGGAGGTGGAGACCAAAAGCAGAGCTAAAAAACTGAAAACATTTGAAGAGAGGAGCCAGGAATATTGAGACTTTTAAAAGTAAATTAAAGCTGCTGTGAGGAACTTTTGTTTTGTATCGATTCTGGCGCCCCCTTGTGGACAAAGCGATACCTTTTATCTCTTGTCCTATACATGCAAAAGTAGTGTTTTCAACAAAAACCTCATCCTGTTGTCTTCAACAGTTAACTTTATCAGGCAATGTGATTATTTTCCATGAAAACAGTCAAATAAAGGCTGTTTCTGAAGCAAGATGTCCATCATCTGGTCTGACACCTACCCCCTCAGGGTGGTTTCAGGCATTAAAAATGACAACAGAGAAGGTATCAGTGTTGCTGCTGATGGACTTGTTTGCTATTGAAGGTCATAAAGAGGCATCAGTATCATTTTCAGTCTGTTTCTCAGCCAGTTCAAAACTCCTCACAGGGCCATTAAATAAACATCTCTTTAGTCTGGCTTTCATGTAGATTCTTTTTAAATAAATTCATATAATTTAACATTTTAATGTCACTTTATATTACTTTAATATTCTATTGTTTATTTATTTTGAACGCTCTAATTTGTATTATTTAATTACTCATAGTGCTTTAATTTATCTTAGTATTTTATCTTTGCCGTTTTTATTGTCTTTACTGTTTCCCTTTGTTTATTTTTATACATTTTACTGCAATTTTTGTGCTTTAGTCTCTACTTTAAAATCCATTTCTGAGCCAGATATTTCCCTTTGGAGGTGGAGACCAAAAGCAGAGCTAAAACACTAAACATTTGAAGAGAGGAGCTAGGAATATTGAACATTTTAAAAGTAAATTAGAGACACATCTACTTAATCTGGCTTTCATGTAGATTTTTAAAAAAATAAATACATATAATTTAACATTTTAACATCACTTCATAATTATTTTAATATTCTATTGTTTATTTATTTCTAACGCTTCAATTTGTATTATTTAATTACTCATTTGCTTTCATTCATCTTAGTATTTTATCTTTGCTGTTTTTATTTCACTTAACTGTTTCCCTTTGTTGTTCATTTTTATACATTTTACTGCAGTTTTTGTGCTTTAGTCTCTATTTTAAAATCCATTTCTGAGCCAGATATTTCCCTTTGGAGGTGGAGACCAAAACAGAGCTAAAAACCTGAAAACATTTAGAGAGAGGAGCCAGGAATATTGAGATTTTTAAAAGTAAATTAAAGACACATCTATTTAGTCTAGCTTTTATGTAGATTGTTAAAAAATAAATGCATATAATCTAACATTTCAATGTCACTATATATTTTTTAATATTCTATTGTTTATTTATTTTTAACGCTTTAATTTGAATTATTTAATTACTCATTTGCTTTACTCATAGTGCTTTCATTTATCTTAGTATTTTATCTTTCCCTTTGTTGTTTATTTTGATACATTTTATTGCAATTTTTGTGCTTTGGTCTCTTCTTTAAAATCCATTTCTGAGCCAGATATTTCCTTTTGGAGGTGGAGACCAAAAACAGAGCTAAAAAACTAAAAAACTGCTTTTGTATATCTTGAACTTTTATCTTTGTCTTTTTTATTGTCTTAACTGTTTATCATTTATTTACTTAATTATTAACTATTTCTCTTTGTTGTTTATTTATACACATTTTTTTTTTGTAATTTTTTTTGCATTAGTCTCTATTTTGAAATCCTTTTCTGAGCCAGATATTTCCTTTTGGAGGTGGAGACCAAAAACAGAGCTAAAAAACTAAAAACATTTAGAGAGAGGAGCCAGGAATATAAAGACTTTTAAAAGTAAATTAGAGACACATCTACTTCATCTGGCCTCTGTGTAGGTTTTTAAAAAGTAAATACATATAATTTAACATTTTAATGTCACTTTATTTATTTTTTATATTCTATTTTTTAGTATTTCTTAACACTTAAATTTCTATCCTTATATTAATAATTTGTATTGCTATTTTTATTTATTTATCTATCTTTCACTTTTATCTATACCTTTTTTATTGCCTAGTCATTTATTTACTTTTTTCCCTTTATTGTTTATTTATATATATTTTATTGCAATTTTTTGTGCATTAGTCTTTACTTCTAAATCCAATTCTGTTTTATCTTCAGTGGCTGTAAAGCTCTTTGAATTGCATTTGATTTGTATGAAGGAGTTCTATAAATAAAGCTTGATTGATTGATTTAAATGAGACTAATGAAACAAGAATTAGTCGTTAAAGAGATGCCCACACGTTGGATTGTAAAAGAACACAACAGTGTGATCTCTATATCTGAATGATCACACTCCTCTGTCCACGTCCAGTGTGCAGAAATCCTACTACATCAACTGAAGTATGATAGCCATCATTAACATCTCCCCTGCTCTGACATCTAATTACAGATTTCATTATTATTTCTCTTAGCCTCTGCTGTGTTCATGCATCGCCTGCCAGAGAGACGAATTCTCACCCTCACAGCTGGAGACACGTTTAAAGATTTAGCAGCAAATTGACCTTTACAACTCCCACTCTGTCCCGTGTAAAAACAAATGGACTCATCCATATCTGCATGGTGATATAAAAAAAAAAGAGCCATTTTCCTCTAATACCTCCAAGAATGGACGACTTGCAGAGACTGAAGGGACAATATTTTAGCCCTGGGAGTAAATGTGCAGCATACAAAATCTAAATCAGCTGTCAGGCAGTGTATCCAAAAGCAACAAGGAACAGCAAGTCTCCCGAGGCATGTAAAAATTCACTGATAGTCAACAAAACAGCCAGCCGAGAAGTCTGACCTCTTTCCTTTAAATGTCAACGATGATAACTCTGAGTGTATCGCAGGAATCATTCCTTATCCAGGTTATTCTCTCCCTGTCTCCATACCTGCTCAGGCAATCAGGCTAAATCACCCCACAGCAACCACACAGTGCACTGCCATGGTGATGTGTGTGTGTCTGTGTCTTTGGGTGTATGTGTGTGTGTGTGTGTGTGTGTGTGTGTGTGTGTGTGTGTGTGTGTGTGTGTGTGTGTGTCTAACCTCACTCAGCGGCAGCTTTGAGTGCAGTAAACGTAGCCATGTTCTCCAGTCTAGTGGGAGTGATTTAATCAGTGTAAAATGACTGACAGCTCTATGAATGTCATGTTATGAACTGATGGCTGCTGACAGCACTGACCTGTCAATCACACACACACACACACACACACACACACACACACACACACACACACACACACACACACACACACAAACACACACACACAGGCACAGCATCCCTATTGTGCACACACTCTATCACAACACACGCAAGCTCCCTGGTGAATAGTGCAACCCTTCATGTGTGTTCTGCTGTGTGTGTGTGTGTGTGTGTGTGTGTGTGTGTGTGTGTGTGTGTGTGTGTGTGTGTGTGTGTGTGTGTGTGTGCTCTGAATGACAAGCCTCCCCTGTTAACAGGTATATGAAATTGAAAGACATTGTGCCTCTCTCAGCAGAGTACACACCGAGGCATCAGGCTGTACTGTAGTGTGTGTGTGTGTGTGTGTGTGTGTGTGTGTGTGTGTGTGTGTGTGTGTGTGTGTGTGTGTGTGTGTGTGTGTGTGTCTATCAGCTCAAACAGAAAATGCTGCTTTTCAGAGGCTATTTTTGGTGTTTCCTATAATCCCTTAACAATAAAACCACTTGAGGAGATGGATCTGAAAATTGGATACCCATCTTATGAATCATGTGACATCACCTCTTGTTAAATAGAGCACACAGCCTGGTTTTATAAGGGCAGAGAACATGTAACACGGGTCCATAACTCTTTGTCTCTGACATACATAAAGATATTTAAAGGCCCCACAAATCACCATCTTTACATGCTTCTTTTTGTTTTTCATGTTTTTTTGGGGAGCGTTCAAGATATTCACGAAGAGAATGATTGTTTGTTGTGTTTGGTTATTTGGTTAGCAGAAGGTTGAGACTTGCTTTCAAAAAATCTGACAATTTTATTCCAATTCACAACTTTGATTTAATGTTACCTCTAAAATGTGAAGACATAGCTAAAGAGCAGAAGTCAAAAACAAATTTCAGATCCTGATTGGGCAACTGGGCTTATTATTTATTTATTTAAATTATGTATTTATTTATTATTATTATTATTATTATTATTATTATGATTACATAATTATTTAATTTTTTGTTTAGTTCTGTTTTTGTCAATTTCTTTCTTATTGTATTGTCATTATTTCTGTGTCTTTACTTGAGTGTCTGTAATAAATACTTTAGATAAATAATAAAGAAAGAAATCAGCTGTTCTGAGCCTAATCCTTCAGCACTATTAATTATTATACTTAATTAATTATGTAGCAAAAGACTAGTTACAGCATTCAAAAGGTGTCTTATTTACTAGGCTTGCCTGTCTTTGTATCTGGGATCCATTAGTTAAAACAGTGGATCAATCAATCAATCTTTATTTATAAAGCGCCAAATCACAACTATGTAATCCTCAGACTCTTTCCAAACAGAGCAGGTCTAGACCGTACTCTCTGTTCTATTATTAACAAAGACCCAACATCAAGACCGGATCAGATCCAGTCCCATCTTACAGACAGGACTCAGTCTGATCTCATCTTAATCCACCATGAGCAGAGCACTTTGCAGCATTTAGCAAGTTACAGTGGCAAGGACAAACTTCCTTTAACAGGCAGAAACCTCCAGCAGGACCAGACTCATGGAGCTCAGGGACTCCAGAAAGGTCTATGGTTAGGGACTTTAATGGGACAGGAAGAGTTAAAGTAAGAGACAGACAGGGAGAGGAGAGAGATAGAAAGATAGGATCCCGGTGTGTCAGTTCCCTTGGCAGTCTAAACCGATAGCAGCATACCTAAGAGCTGGACCAGATTACAGGCAGAAACCTCCAGCAGGACCAGACTCATGTTAGACACACATCTGCTGAGACCTGAGATCTGTATTCCAAATTGTAGCTCCGTAGAGTGGGGAGCAAAGCCTGGCCTAGCATACGGGAGAACAGCTTGTATGTCTTAGTTAAAGTTAATAAAAGCTCCCTTCCTGCAGACGTGGAGCTCTCTCCTAACATCTGCTTGTTTAATCCATCTTCCTGAAAATGACAGTTTCCGGTTTCAGCGCTGAACAAAGTGCTGGACTGGGTCTTGGCTGGAGGCAGCGACTTCCTGCAGTCTTGTCAAGATATATTGTGTTAATGAGTGAGCTTTCCAGGCAGTGCTTGGTGGATTAAGCGACTGTTAGAGAGACTCAATAATTCATTCTCCATCCTTTCTTTGCCCTTGGCTACCCAGCAGCATGTTGTTACCTGATTCTACTGAACTGACATGAAAGCAGCTCAGCGAGAGATTAGATCCTCACTTTTATATGTACTGAACTGAGAGGAGCAGAAAATCTTTATGTCCAAGATGTTTGCAGTGATTACTTCAAGGGCTAATCGTTTACACTTCCACAGTGGCTTCATTGAAGACCTGTTGTGTACAACTGTGTCCCCATTCATGACAAAGAGCGCTTCAGTTCATGACAGTTCTCAAGTTTTCCTTTCAACTTCCCTGTCTCAGGCAGCAGATGGCTGTTCACCAATGAGTCTGGTTCTGTTCAGGGTTACTGCATATTAAAGACAGGTTTTTAAAAGTAGGCACTTCAAAGTGCTCACTCATTATTGGTTGAATTAGGTGAATTATATATTGCAAAGAGTAGACTTGCTCTATTTGTTAAGTGTCATGACATAACTTTTGTCGTTAACTGGCGCTATATATTCAAGAATCATTTGACTGATTTAATTCAAGAGATATCCACTGTTCAGTAATTATTATAATTTACTACCAGGCTGTGTTGAATACTTGATTCTGATTGGTCAAAACCCCATAATATGTTAAATTAGTTCTCAACAGCAAAAGTGATGGCAGAGAAAACCTGATCACACAAGTCCATCCATCATCTTGACCGCTTATCCCATTCAGGGCACAGGGGGGAGGAGCCTATCCCAGCTGACAACAGGCAGAAGACAGGTCGCCAACCTATCAACCTATCTTCACGGGCAATTCAGAGTGACCAATTAACCTGGTGTGCATGTTTTTGGACTGTGGGAGGAAGCCGGAGTACCCGGAGAGAAGCCACACATGCACAGGGAGAACATGCAAACTCCACACAGAAACAAGACGGTCCAGCTGCAGACCTCCACTCTCAGCCAACTCTCTTGCAGGCTCCACTCTGAGATCCCCTCCTCCGTCAGAAGGAAGTGAGGTCAGGATTAAGCCGGCTGAGAGTGGTGCTAATTGTCTAATGCTACGATATCTAAACATTCAAGACGTTGTTTTACGTTAGGCAGGCATATTTATCGTGTGACTTCCATCCGACGATAAAGGAGGAGGAGCTGAAGGTGGAGGAGCCTATCAGACAGCTGAGACCGCAAAGGAGGATTAGGTTTACGCCACTTCCATCCTATGATGGAGGGGAGCATCCGGTTCAGGGTGGAGGAGCCGTTAAGCCGGCTGAGAGTGGAGGTCTGCAGCTGGACCCCTCTCCACAGAAAGGCACCTGCCTGACCGGGGAGTCGAACCAAGAACCCTCTTGCTGTCAGGCAACGGTGCTACAAGTCATATTGATTAAATCAGGTTGTCCAGATCTTGTCATCTCATGATATTGCATGAAATGAGTTCTGAGAAATCTCACCTCTGCCTGTTGACACTGTGGGGAAATCAGTTCCCGCCTAAGGCTGGTCTATGATTCAGTTAGCTTCCTTAATTAGCAAACACTGCAGCATAAAGCTGGTTTCTTGGTCTAAGCGCCCCTAAGGCTACAGTCCTCGTCACAGAAGTCGCTGCTTCGTTTCCTGGCCTTGACCTTCTGCTGCATGTCTTCCCTCGCTCTCTCCTCCCCACAATGCCTCTCTCTAAAAAATCTACATAAATGCCAGACTCAATAGATGTGTCTTTAATATACTTTTAAAAGTCTGAATATTCTTGGCTCCTCTCTAAATGTTGTGAGCAGGAGATTTCAGAGTAAAAAAAAAGTCCATATTTTAGCTCTGTTTTTGGTCTCCACCTCCAAAGGGAAATATCAGTCACTTTAGCTGCAGAGTGATCCACTTTGTTTTTCAAGCTGGTGCTTTACAGCAATTGAAGAAACATAAAAATCAAATCTTCAGCTCTCCTATCAATAATTGCAACAAGAAAAAAAATGCCACAAAAAAACTTTAAGATAAAATCTAGTTTCTGTTTCTTGTCTTGTTAGTTGTAAATTAATGACTGAGCTTCCTCAGGCTGAGATGTGAGAGCAGCCTGAGGAGCTTCTGGGTCCCGAACATCTCTGAGAGGGCAAAGCAGAGCAAGATCCTGTCCTGCAATCCAGGCAGCAGCTGCAGAGCTGGTGAGTGAGATCATCTCTGAGGTGTCAATCATAAAGTCATTCAGTGGAATGTTAAAAGTTGTAGCATTGAAAGGTGCATCAAGAAGAAGAAGAGCCGGATGAGGACAGAAATGTTAACATAAATATTCCTGCAGAGCCCCGACGGCGTCGCGCTCACCCTGCATGGATTCTGATTTGCAGAACCACTTATCCACTTTACATTATCCCTTACACCGCCCGTGGGCATGAAGGGCTTTACAGTTTAACACTGCCTTCAAAAAGTTAACTAAAGTCTGATTGCGAGCCTGGAGAGAAGTTTGTTCTGCGGTTGTTGCTCCCAGAGGAAATCCCTGTTATTGGACATTAATATTAAGCAGCTGTAAAACTGTGCTGCACTGATCGTCCTATTAGACTCCAGTCATAAGCTCGATCACAGAGAGGGTGTTACATAATCCTTTTATTCCTCAAACTGTGAAAGCTAACCTCATGGAGCAGTTATTTGATTGCAGATTCATCAGAGGTTAGAAATATAGCTTCATGTGAACTGTCACTGTGACGCCGGATTAAAGCAAACACGGTCACATAATGGACTCATCACAGGCCGGCCTTCAAAAGGAGCATCACAGAGCTTACCTATTGTCTAACAGCATTCATTTTCATAATGTGCAATCAGTGCAGCTCTTAGACTAAACCTACATGGAGACACCAATCATTGCTCTGCCTCCATGGTAACTGGATTAACAAGCGGCGGTGCAGTTACTATGGGATGTCGAGATGATAAATGACAGTCTGTCTGGCACCAAATCTGTCTCCTAATCTCAGCTGGAAAACAAAGGACACGGCCGGGTGACAGCTGAGATGAATGAATGTGTGAATGAGCGAGAGTGTGTGTGTGGGTGTGTGTAATTTTATAGAGGAGGGGGAGGGGGGGGGGAAGAGGGTTCGAGGACGAGGTAGGTCAACAACACTCAGTAAATACAAACAGAAGGAGATTAAGAAAAAACAGACAGATGCACAAACAAGCGGGCAAACTCTCTCACACACACACACACACACACACATATATACACAGGGGCCCATGATGCTCACCTTGTCAGGTGCTTGACTCTGCAGGCTGCCAACATCCAGAGGAGTTATGAGGGGCACGTTCTGAAAGCCATCCTCCACACTCACAGGTTTGGCCCCTTTGTCCTGAAGATTACTCCCCAGTTTCACCATCTTCACCGACCTTTAATATAGTCCCTTATTTCCCTGAAGACTGCTCCTGGATGGAGGAATGGAGGAGGAGGTGATGGAGAAAGGATGGTTTTTTTTTTACCTCTCATTCTTTCAGGTCAATTAAAACAGGCAGAAAAGGATATGTGAGAATATTCTACTTCAAAGAGGTGATTGATTATTTGTGATGATTTAACTTGACTGTAGCTGAAAAGTGCGCACTGAATATGAATGCATGACAGTGAAGTCCTGCTTTGTTAAGACATATTTAAATACAGAGCAGAGGAGATGAAAACACTCATAAGAATAAAGCACATCTTCTTTCAGCTGGACTATTTTCCCCAGTTTAAAACAGCAAAACAAACCTGCTCCAGTTCCAAACCCTTCCTCCTTTTCATGCGTAAAAACATCAAAATGTGGATGAATGAGGAGAAACTTACAGCCGGTCGTCCTTGTCCGTCCGTTCCCTGTGTGCTGCAGCAGTGTGTGTGTCTGACAGACTCGGAGGAGACTCACAGATGAGGAGCAGGTGAGGCTGGAGGCTGGAGGCTGCGCTGCGGTGTCTCTGCTGCTGCTGATGCTGCTGCGGGAAAGCAACGCTGCACCGCCGGAGACAAAGTGGGAGTCTGGCGGCAGGTTCTCTTTCTACCAGCGGGCAGCCCAACCCCCTAATCCACAGATCCAAACACAGACTCTTCTTCTGCTTCTGCTGCTTCTCCTGCTGCTGCTGCTTCAACGAGCCTCTGGATCTGCCGCTAGGGGGGATTTTTGTTCCTTTCGGGAGTCGCGTTTGTTTTGCCAAAGCGAAGCCGAATGAATGATGCCTTTGAGGGATGCACGAAAACTCCTGCACCCGGGTCAGGAGGGTGGGAGTGTGCAGTTTATCAAATCATATAATACTCAGTGTTATCACAAAGTATGTCCCATTACAAAGCATTATTTATCACAGTCAATTGTTATTAAAAACATACTTAATGTGATAGATTTAATATTTTAATTATAGATTTTTAATTTCATGTTTTCATCCAAATAGCTCAGTTAGTGCATGGGATATATAAACTTAAATCAACATTTTATAAGTTTTAAATGTGAATTAAAAGAAGATTCCCTGTAATAATAAATGAGACACGTATTATTTCCTATATTGCTCAAAGCAACATGAAACTTCATAAATTAAAATGCTTCTTCTGGTCCTGCAGCGCCATCTGGTGGTTAAATGTGTGACACACAGTCTGAGTGCAAAGCAGCTGATCTATCAGACTTCAGACTTTATTTATAAAACGCTTTTCATACAAGGACATTGTAACACAAAGTGCTGTACATAAAAAAACAAATTAAAATAGAACAAATGAAATATATATGAAAATAAAAATAAAAAGACCACCTCCATCTTAATCCCAACCCCAGCCCCGACTCCAAACCCAAACCACAATCCTAAGGTTAAGAACACAATATGTGCAACAATGATAATAAAAACAATGAAAATAAAATAAATAAATAAATGAAAAATAAAAAAGAATTTGCTGAACGAACTGAGAAAACGCTCTCATTCATTTTTGTCTCTCGTCTATTTTTGTAACTTTTTTTTTTATTATTATAAATTATCATTTTCTTTTGATTTTCTATTTTTTTTTTATCATTGTTTTGGAACTACCTACTGCCTATTTATTCTGTAATATTAACTCCTCTCATACAGTAGGCCTCCTTCTCTTCCTTTCTGTCCTTTGGATAAGTCTATTTTCTGTTTGTGTTTAAATTTGAAAAGCAAAATAAAATATTCAAAAAAAAAAACTCATTACATCTTACTGAGGAAACACTGGAGGTAAAATAAGATGTTAAAACTCAACACAGGCAATTAAACTCACCAAAATAAAATACACTTCAAAGATAATAAAACACTAAAATATTAAACCATTAAAAGAAAATAAGATGCTATACTTAAAATGAATAAATAAATAAAGTAAGGTGAAATGTTGATGCTCTGTGCAGCCCTCAGATCTTCAGGTAGAGTGTTCCACAGACGTGGGCCATGATAATAAAAGGGCTGCCTCACCGTGAGTCTTTGTTCTTACTTTTGGTACCATTAAAAGTCCACTACCTGAAGACCTGAGGGCTCTCACTGGCTCATATGATAAAAGCAAATCTGATAAAGAAGAAAGAGCAAGACCATTGAGAGATTTAAAAAACAATAAAATAATCTTAAAATCTGTCAAGGAGAGGTTGATCTGTGTCTTTACAAAAACACCAGTGTCTTTAAACACACATTTCCTCACACTTCAGTCACATGTTCTTTGATTTTGTCACGTTGAGGGAAATTAAGGAGGACCCAAGTGCAGATTTTGTTTTAATACACAAAACTTACTTAAATGTCTAAAAACTAAATCCACAAGGAAACGCAGGGACACAGAAACACACAGAACACAGGAGAGGCAAACAATGATCCCACAAAGGACAGGGGAAAGAGAGGAACTAAATACAAAAAAATATCTCTTAAAATTATCTAGCAAACCCTTTTTTTAATGAAAATTTTCCTTCTGCCATGTTGTGTTTTCATTCTTGAAAAATACATATTCCTTTATCCAACATCGATGTTACTGGAAGTATTTTCTTCTGTATTCTTCCATGAAGCGATGTCAATTAGTTTGCATTCAAGCTGAAAGGTTTGAACAATAATTTAAACATTATATTAAAGAGCTCTGTGCTGAATCAAAGATGCCTTTGCAAGTCCACTGACTGACATTTCAATGTGTGCTCATTTTCAGTGCAGCACGCCTCCAGCTGGTGGTGTAACTGAGTCGTTAGCTGAATCACTCTTCCTGGAATCTTAGAAAACAACACATGATCCAGTCAGCCTCTAATGTTGGAGTGCATGTCTAGTTTTCATGGATCCACAGTTTGTAGTAGGGGTGAGAAATTGTGTTTTTTGGGAGTGAGCCGAAACTGAACCGAAGGCTTGTCATGAGATGTTTTGTACACAGGACTTAGAAGGGAACAGGGGAGTTTTAAGTCTATTCCAAAATACAAACAACATGTAAACAGAGATATAGCCTTAATGAGTGGAGCACTAAATTATCTGGTTTAGTTACTGTCATCTCTCTCTCCTCATCTCCCTCTATCCCTCTCTCCAACACGGTCTCAGCAGATGTGTGTCTAACATGAGTCTGGTCCTGCTGGAGGTTTCTGCCTGTTAAAGGAAGTTTGTCCTTGCCACTGTAACTTGCTAAATGCTGCAAAGTGCTCTGCTCATGGTGGATTAAGATGAGATCAGACTGAGTCCTGTCTGGAAGATGGGACTGGATCTGATCCGGTCTTGATGTTGGGTCTTTGTTAATAATAGAACATAGAGTACGGTCTAGACCTGCTGAGGATAACATTTGCTGGGATTTGGTGCTACATAAATAAAGGTTCTTATGACCCTCAAAAGACCCTAAGCCTAACCCTAACCCTGATCGGAACCCTAACCCTAACCCCTAACCCTAACCCTAACCCTAACCCTAATCGTAACCCTAACCCTAATCGTAACCCTTATCGTAACCCTAACCCTAACCCTAATCGTAACCCTTATCGTAACCCTAACCCTAATCGTAACCCTAACCCTAATCGTAACCCTAACCCTAACCCTAACCCTAACCCTAACCCTAATCGTAACCCTAACCCTAATCGTAACCCTAACCCTAACCCTAACCCTAATCGTAACCATAACCCTAACCCTAACCCTAACCCTAATCGTAACCCTAACTCGAACCCTAATTGTAACCCTAACCCTAATCGTAACCCTAACCGTAACCCTAACCCTAACCCTAACCATAACCCTAACCCTAATCGTAACCCTAACCCTAATCGTAACCCTAACCATAACCCTAACCCTAATCGTAACCCTAACCCTAATCGTAACCCTAACCGTAACCCTAACCCTAACCCTAATTGTAACCCTAACCCTAATCGTAACCCTAACCCTAACCCTAATTGTAACCCTAACCCTAATTGTAACCCTAACCCTAACCCTAATTGTAACCCTAACCCTAATCGTAACCCTAACCCTAATCGTAACCCTATATCTAACCCTAACCCTAACCCTAACCCTAATCGTAACCCTAACCCTAACCCTAATTGTAACCCTAACCCTAACCCTAATCGTAACCCTATATCTAACCCTAACCCTAATTGTAACCCTAACCCTAACCCTAATTGTAACCCTAACCCTAACCCTAATTGTAACCCTAACCCTAATCGTAACCCTAACCCTAATCGTAACCCTATATCTAACCCTAACCCTAACCCTAACCCTAATCGTAACCCTAACCCTAACCCTAATTGTAACCCTAACCCTAACCCTAATCGTAACCCTAACCCTAACCCTAACCCTAATCGTAACCCTAACCCTAATTGTAACCCTAACCCTAATTGTAACCCTAACCCTAACCCTAATCGTAACCCTAACCCTAACCCTAATTGTAACCCTAACCCTAACCCTAATCGTAACCCTAACCCTAATCGTAACCCTAACCCTAACCCTAACCCTAATCGTAACCCTAACCCTAACCCTAATTGTAACCCTAACCCTAATCGTAACCCTAACCCTAATTGTAACCCTAACCCTAACCCTAACCCTAACCCTAATTGTAACCCTAACCCTAACCCTAACCCTAACCCTAACCCTAATCGTAACCCTAACCCTAACCCTAACCCTAATCGTAACCCTAACCCTAACCCTAATTGTAACCCTAACCCTAATCGTAACCCTAACCCTAACCCTAACCCTAACCCTAATCGTAACCCTAACCCTAACCCTAATCGTAACCCTAACCCTAACCCTAATCGTAACCCTAACCCTAACCCTAATTGTAACCCTAACCCTAACCCTAATCGTAACCCTAACCCTAATCGTAACCCTAACCCTAACCCTAACCCTAATCGTAACCCTAACCCTAATTGTAACCCTAACCCTAACCCTAACCCTAATCGTAACCCTAGCCCTAATTGTAACCCTAACCCTAACCCTAACCCTAATCGTAACCCTAACCCTAACCCTAACCCTAATTGTAACCCTAACCCTAACCCTAATCGTAACCCTAACCCTAATTGTAACCCTAACCCTAACCCTAACCCTAATCGTAACCCTAACCCTAACCCTAACCCTAATCGTAACCCTAACCCTAATTGTAACCCTAACCCTAACCCTAATCGTAACCCTAACCCTAATTGTAACCCTAACCCTAACCCTAACCCTAATCGTAACCCTAACCCTAACCCTAATCGTAACCCTAACCCTAACCCTAACCCTAATCGTAACCCTAACCCTAACCCTAATCGTAACCCTAACCCTAACCCTAATCGTAACCCTAACCCTAATCGTAACCCTAACCCTAATTGTAACCCTAACCCTAACCCTAACCCTAACCCTAATCGTAACCCTAACCCTAACCCTAACCCTAACCCTAACCCTAATTGTAACCCTAACCCTAATTGTAACCCTAACCCTAATTGTAACCCTAACCCTAACCCTAACCCTAACCCTAATCGTAACCCTAACCCTAACCCTAACCCTAACCCTAACCCTAATTGTAACCCTAACCCTAATCGTAACCCTAACCCTAATTGTAACCCTAACCCTAACCCTAACCCTAACCCTAATCGTAACCCTAACCCTAACCCTAACCCTAACCCTAATTGTAACCCTAACCCTAACCCTAACCCTAACCCTAATCGTAACCCTAACCCTAATCGTAACCCTAACCCTAATCGTAACCCTAACCCTAACCCTAATCGTAACCCTAACCCTAACCCTAACCCTAATTGTAACCCTAACCCTAACCCTAACCCTAATCGTAACCCTAACCCTAACCCTAACCCTAACCCTAATCGTAACCCTAACCCTAATCGTAACCCTAACCCTAATCGTAACCCTAACCCTAACCCTAATCGTAACCCTAACCCTAACCCTAACCCTAATTGTAACCCTAACCCTAACCCTAACCCTAACCCTAATCGTAACCCTAACCCTAACCCTAATCGTAACCCTAACCCTAATTGTAACCCTAACCCTAACCCTAACCCTTACCCTAATTGTAACCCTAACCCTAACCCTAACCCTAACCCTAATCGTAACCCTAACCCTAATTGTAACCCTAACCCTAACCCTAACCCTAATTGTAACCCTAACCCTAACCCTAATCGTAACCCTAACCCTAATTGTAACCCTAACCCTAATTGTAACCCTAACCCTAATCGTTACCCTAACCCTAACCCTAATCGTAACCCTAACCCTAATTGTAACCCTAACCCTAACCCTAACCCCTAACCCTAACCCTAATCGTAACCCTAACCCTAACCCTAACCCTAACCCTAATCGTAACCCTAACCCTAACCCTAACCCTAATTGTAACCCTAACCCTAGCCCTAGCCCTAACCCTAACCCTAACCCTAATCGTAACCCTAACCCTAACCCTAATCGTAACCCTAACCCTAACCCTAATTGTAACCCTAATCCTAGCCCTAGCCCTAACCCTAACCCTAACCCTAATCGTAACCCTAACCCTAACCCTAACCCTAATCGTAACCCTAACCCTAACCCTAATCGTAACCCTAACCCTAACCCTAATTGTAACCCTAACCCTAACCCTAACCCTAATTGTAACCCTAACCCTAACCCTAATCGTAACCCTAACCCTAACCCTAATTGTTACCCTAACCCTAACCCTAACCCTAATTGTAACCCTAACCCTAACCCTAACCCTAATCGTAACCCTAACCCTAACCCTAATCGTAACCCTAACCCTAACCCTAATTGTAACCCTAACCCTAACCCTAATTTTAACCCTAACCCTAACCCTAATCGTAACCCTAACCCTAATCGTAACCCTAACCCTAACCCTAATCGTAACCCTAACCCTAATTGTAACCCTAACCCTAACCCTAATCGTAACCCTAACCCTAACCCTAACCCTAATTTTAACCCTAACCCTAACCCTAATCGTAACCCTAACCCTTATCGTAACCCTAACCCTAATTGTAACCCTAACCCTAACCCTTCTACCGACTTTTAGGACAGCCAATAGCTCCTTTCCTCACCGAAGCATGTTTGAGAGAAATGTATTTGACGTGTATTTTATATTTTCTAGTCTGTCCCATGTTCCATCTGTTTCAATGGAGGAGGCGTGGCTATGTCGTAGACTGCCGCCAGTCACCAGGGGGAGCTCTTTAAGGTAGTTGACCATGATTTAGCCAGTCTATGTTCAATTTACAGAGAACAAACATTATTCCACTAAAGCACAAGTACTCTGTAACAGTGTAAGGGAAAACTTTGAACAGGCAGAAATCTCGAACAGAACCAGACTCATTGGATGTTTTAGTCATAAACACTAGAACAGCCCTTGAATCAATTCACTGCATGTTTCTCCTTTTTATACTCAGAGTTGTCATTATGATGAGTATTTTAAAGGTAAAAAGTTAAAGCTGTAGAGTAATGACACCAGAGTTTAGATAAGCTCACTCACTTCTATCTTCCACACGCAAAGCTCTTCTGGGAAATTGAAGCGTTCATTATTTACTGCCCAAACAAGTTGTAATCAAAACAGACAGAGAGGATAGCATTTTGTTTTTGCCTCCGGCTGTTGGTAGCTTTCAGGTTGTGGGAGAAGTTTGCCTTCAGGCCTTTTTCTCTCCTGGCAGAGTGGAACAACAGGAGTGACGGTGGAAACTAGACCCAGGAAAGAAAGCAGGGGAGCTGGAGACCGGAGGGAGGTCTTTAGCTGGTTCTGGTGACCTTCAGTGGGTCAACACCGTGGTGAATCACGTCTTTCAAACTGTGTGTTAAATAACTATTTTATTAACAACCAGATACTAACACAGTAAGAAGTCTGACGGTAACCAGAGGTGGACAAAGTAACAAGGACAAACTTTTACTAAAGACAAATATCCTTTAACTCCACTACATTTCTATCAGTGCTCTAGTTACTCACTACTTCATCTTTGAAGTCAGCTGATGAATTTTCTCTTCTGAAATCAGATCCCAAAGACCGTAAACTGTTGGTGTACCTGTGTTTGGTTTGTCTCAGTGGTGTAGCCGTACCTCGGTTGAGCGTAGATCAAACGTTCTTCAGATCAGTCCGTTCATTTAGTCGTGGTGATGATGGCTATGACTGAGAAGGATGATGATTCTCTACCTGAGCACCACGGCCGTATTTTAAACCCACGTGTGAGGTTTTGAAATAAAGAATGATTGTTTGTATTGTTGTAAATCTCTGATCTGTTTACCACACAAACAAAACATCAGCATCTAACCTGAGTAAGCATGTGGAGGTCTGCAGCTAACACACTGGTTTGATTCCAGATGAACATTGTAAACTTGTCTGTGCTTGTAGTAACTTAGTTTATATTTCATGGTAGACGTTTTAGATATGAAATCATGTTTTCTAGACAAACAGAACGGAGCAGAATGTTCACCCATGCATTCCTGACTACACTCACGCTTTGTGAAAATATGTTTAGAGATATTTCAAAAAGTACTTTGAATACTGAAGTATTTTAAAAAGGAAGTACTCCAGGACTTTAACTCAAGTAACAACTTTCACTTGTATTGGAGTAATATTTGACCAGGAGGATCTATACTTTGAGTTAAGTCACGAAGACATGTCCACCACTGAGTAAAAGTAATAAGTTCTATTGAAATAAATCAGTCTCATCAGATTTTGAATGTTTTAAGTCTTTGAATTCCTAACTCTGATTTTTTTTAATTTAAATTATGTATTTGAATTTTTTTGTCATTGAGTTTAAGTCTTCAAATTTTCAACAAGTATTTGTCACTTTTATTTTTCAATGTTCACAAATTCAGAGTCAAAAATTAAATGTAGGGGGCGCTGGTGGCCTAGCGGTCTTAGCACCCAACATACAGAGGCTACGGTCCTCGTCGTAGGGGTCCTGCATGTCTTCCCCCACTCTCTACTCCCTACATTTCCTGTCTCTCTTCAGCTGTCCTATAAAATTAAGGCAAAAAGGCCAAAAAATATAACTTAAAAAAAAAGTCAATGTTTAAAAATTCAAGTGCTAATTTTCAACGTCCAAAATTCAAAGTCAAAATTCAATGTAAACAGCTGATTTACCGAGGGAACAGCAATTGATCGTCTCACATTGAACCCAACCCCAAAAAAAATTCAGTGTTAGGAATTCAAAGGCTTAAAGAAATTCAAAATCTGATGAGACTGATTTACTTCCATAAAGTTCCCCCCAAAAATGATCCTCAATAAATCTACTTTGTTATGGTAACTCACTCAACCAGTGTCGGTTCTGGGGAGGGGCCAACAGGGGCCAGTGCCACTGTAAAACTGAACCTGGACCCCCCTGTGACCCCCCCTCCACACCAAACAAATATTATACAATAAAAAAAGCTTCGGTATGGCGCCGATGTTACAGGCGGAACACATGCGTGTGGCACTTGGTTCCAGTCCCTTAGAGCACTGAGGAACTCATGTTGAGTGTAAACATCCAAACAGCTGCTGTCAGTCTGCATGTTGATATAGTGCACAGTAGTATATATGTCTAGTATAAAGGGATGCACTGATGTTTTGCCAGTTTGTTCTCAGTCTCTTTTGTCAGGGTTGAATGTGTCCCTCTGACAACACCCTTGGCCCCAGCCTGGCCCCCCCAGTAAAATTGGTCTAGAACCGCCACTGCACTCAACAACAGAGATGCGATGTAAAAAAGCAGACAGCACAAATATTCATCACAGTTAAGATTTATTTCATTCAACATTTCACATTACAAATATTTAAAAATTATGCATACTGTTATAAATAGTTGGCTGCAAACAATTAAATAACATTAGATTTTTCTTTTTCGTTTCACTAGCACTTCTACAGACCAACTCCTAGAAATATGGACATATCCGTATTACATAACTTAATTAGAAAGGAAAATACAAAAATAGGAACTTATAAAGTGAAATGACAATAAAAATTAAGGTGATATCTTAAGTAAAAAATGCTATTAATAAATACAACAACCTTCCCATACACAGTTAAAAACTATTGAAATCTTGCCATTAAGTAACATCATTAACAGACAAATATTTAAATATTTATTTTCCTTCAGAAAATGTGAACCATATATTGTGGAGCACAATATAGCAATTAGTAAAAACTAGACACTTTAACATATTAAAAGCTTCACCTCAAAAATATAACAAAAATCTGATCAAAATTATAAAAATCAATTATACATTCCAATTAAAAATATACCAATAAACAGCTAAATACATTGTTGACCTAATAATTACAATGCAATCAATCACAGTAGCTTAAAATAAACAAAATAAGCAAATGAGCACAAAACCTTTAATGTTTTAAAAATAACTTCAATTATTTATATTAGTACAAATAGTTTGATTTCTTTTCTTTTTTACAAACACCAGCATGAAAAGGATTACAATAACAGTAGAAAATGACTGTGAAAAACATATTAACATCTTCTTTAATTAAATGTCTGCAATTAAAAATGGCATTAAAGAATTACATTGCAAAGAGTCTTTATCTGGAAAAAGGTTCAAAAGAAGTATTGCACATAACAACTTGAAGTTAACTTGCAACATTTACCACATTCAAGTCTTTAAGCTCCCCTTCCTCCAGATAGGTCTATATAAGATCACCTCGACAGACAGCGGGGATGAGTTCTCAAGTCTTTTTGAAAAACAGTGTTTATTATAAGGATGCTCAAAGTCCTGCACTGCCAAATCGATTTAAAGTTTGTGTCTTGTTTCTCGTCTTAGCTCTCTGTCATGTGCATCCTGCAGAGGTCTGCGAATGGGGAAGCGAGGAGATCAACACGTGGGGGAGGGGAGGGGAGGGTGGGGGAGGTGTAGGGGGGGTGAGGTGAGGTGAGACTGGGTTTGGGGGGGTTTGTCCTTAACGAGTTAATAGTTGAGAAACATTTGGTGCACACCACAACAATTAATTTTAATAGCTAATTCATGTACTTGTCATTTTCTCTTTTTATGTCATGCATGCTAAGGATTACAATAGGTGCTAGTTGGCAAGTTCAAGAATATATATATACTTTTTTTTTCAAATATTAAAATATCTAAACATCAAACATCCATTCTTGTGATACGAGATTCAGCGTTACGCGTGAACCGAATTTTGCATTCTCCTTATAATAAGTTATACTCCATCTATGGAGAGGAAACCGAGACAGAAGTTACCATTTTCCAACTAGAATAGCCATGTTTAGAGACATTAACATCGATTTCAAATTACATCTTGTTTTTTTTTTTTCCTTTTTTTCAAATTCTCGCCATGCTGTTAAAGTGACCAGATTGACTGGAAACACATCGAGTGTACGAGAAAGCCAAGACCAAGAGAGCGATACACTTTGGTCTCTCCTCTGCAGTTCTGAAGTCGCATCAACACAAGTGCACACTTAGTTGTAAAGTTTCCTCAGCACTGAAATGTATAAAAAGCATAATTGAAAATAATATATATTGAAATCACTCAACTTTTTTTTCTTAAAATGAACATTTCCATATATGCAGATCTCTCAGTAACAAAAGTACAAAAGCTACCTTTCACAATGTGAAAAATTGAGGTATTGCAAAAAGGAGTTTCCCCATTTGTGAAAAATGTGCCTAAAATGACTGTTGGAAAAAGAAAAAATATTTAGAAAAGTAGTGCATAATAAATGTTTATATGTGCATGACAAAATAATTTAGCTAGAAAACACTGTACCAAAAATCAGCAGGCCATGTATAAAATAATCTTTTTTTTTCATTTAACAGCAAATTCTTCACAAAGTGTTTTAACTTCTAAAATGCTCACCCAAACGCACCCACAAAACTAATGTCCAGGGTGCAAAAAACTGGTGCAGCGACACCCGCCGATATGAGGATACGTTTCTCACTAGTGTGTAATAATAATCAAGTTTCTGTACTAACTCCCTGACATGTTTAAATGCTCGGCTAGTAGGTTAACACTGAGCGACTGAGAAAGTCAAACCAATGTGAGGATTAGTTTTTTAATTTCGTTGTGAATGTGCACTTTGTTGATTTTGTTTCCGAACACGCAGACCTATCTGAGATAAAAAGAACTAGTGGCTACCAGCGTGCACCTCCATGTTGAGTGATGGAGAGTGTGAGGCCTTGAGTGTGTGTGTGTGTGTGTGTGTGTGTGTGTGCCTACAAGCCCTATTCTCTTTCCACTGGTGTTTTAATGGGTTTTGACTGCATCGTCAAACATATATGTATATATAAATATATTATGTTCAAGGCCAATCTTTGGTTTGCTGGGCTTGACAGTTAAGCAAAACTGGGTAGAAGTGACAGATTTTAAAAAATATATGTATAAAAAAAATGTCCTTGAAGAAATGAGAAAGGAACATATGAGTAAAAACCTAAATAAGAAATGAGCTACAGTATGACCCACTACTGCACAGCCATCTTTGGTTCCCAAACACCACTGGGTACAACCGACTGTTACAAAGAGCGAACTGCATGTGGGTAGCGAGTGTGTAGTAGTAGAGCACACTGCAGAGACTATCTTCATTTATGCTTCAAAAACACTGGATGCTGAGTTGGATAAGCTTGGCAGGAGAAAAACATAGAAGGGGGTTCGCCGAAAGGGCAGATCCCTCCGTGACTCAAATGTGTGCTGACAATTCCAAAAAGCAGACAAACTTTTTCATCGTTTCGTTTCGTTTCGTTGAATGTGACCGACTCTCGGATGCGAAGTAGAACTCTTTTTTTTTTTTTCATTCAAGATTTTGGGAGAAATTGCACAAATGCACTAGAAAAAACAAAAAAACTATCAAAGACAGGCATTTTTCCCCGTTTAAAAAAACTGCAATAAAAAGGCGGCTACTTGAACAGCGTGCTCTCAAAGGAGTTACCTTCACCTCAGTCCCGAAAGATCTGGATCCAGGCCCCACTGTGTGCAGGTTTTTCCATCTGTTTTAAAAAAAGGCCCTGCTTTCTGTTAGCTGCTAGCTTAGCATCAGAAGGCGGCAGGCAGACATGAGGAGGGGGGAGTGGGGCTGGACTTATCTTTGTAGCACTTGGCCTCTCTCTCTCTCTCTCTGTCTCTCTCTCTCTCTGTGTGTGTCTCTCGCTCTCGTATAGCCTCCCTACCTTACATTCCCCTAATACGCTGTATACTGTACGATGCTCTTCTCTGTCCCCGGCACAACCCTGGGTTTGATTACAAAAATAAGGAGGTGATGAAGCAAGTGAGTACAAAACTGTGCCAGTCACATCACACTCGGCTTGTTGCATCACTTCCCTTTGATTAGAGTTCTAAGGAAAGGAGAACACTAGCGGGTGATAATGTTTTCTTTCTTTCGTTCTCTCTTTTTAAACTGTATTCGGCACATTAGCAGCTGAGTCTGAGGTATTAGTTTTTGCATGTCAAAATGGAGATCAAAACCCAAATATGTGTTGCAGAAAATTTCGTCGTGGTTTCTTTTTTTTTTTCTTCAAGTAACATCAAAACATTTGTATGATCTGGGAAATCATAACGAGAGAGGTTCAAACATTTTGATTAGGGAGGGAAAAGAATCAGTTCTTTCTACAGCGGGCCCCTCTCTGCTCCTCAAAGTACATTGAGATTCAGCTTTGGTTAACTACTAAGGGTCTCATACACTGGATCTGCACTAAATTGGAAATAAGTGCACTCTTCTTTAGCAACACCTTTTTCAATTCACATTTGCTCTGGAGCCTCTTGTTTCAGTTAAAACACCTCTCAGAGCGAGAAGCCGACGACACGCCACCGCCACCGCCGCCGCCGCGTCGTCGTCGACTTCTGCTCCGGAGACCGGATCAAAGAAAAGAAACAGCTCTGCTACAAAAGAAGTCAATCAAAATGTCAAATGAAGTGTGTTTTCTGGGGGCTTCTGGTATCAAAAATTAAAATAGAATACATAGCTTAGAAAAATATGCCAATTGAATAGCAGAGTACCATATCACACCTCAAACTTTCCTATATATGTTTTTTGAGAACTAATAAAAATATTTCAAAAAATCAAACACATAAATAAAATTATGTTACACATCTTTTTCCTTGCTGGACATATTTGGATATAATTCCAGTTTTCTTTTCTATCTTCAAAATATAGATATATATTAACTTAAAAAACGAGAAAAAGGTTCAGTGAAAGTAGAGCAAAAAGGAACCAGCAACAGAAAAGTGCATTTATTTGTACAATGATTTGCGACTCCTGCACTACCTGCCCTCCTGCTCCCCTGTTGCCTCTCCCTCTCTGACCGGCCCGCTCAGTTCCAGCGGAAAGAGATGTGACGGGGTCTGTCACCTCCCTCCTTCACCAGGGGTTTGTGAAACTCTCGTCCAGCGCGGGAGTGGATGGCCGCCCAGCAGTACTCGCAGTAGTACTGCAGACAGGTGACGTTGGCGCAGAAGAAGGGCGCGAACTTCCCGCCGCAGCGAGTTCCCTGGCACTCATCGCACAGCTGGTCATCCAGCACATATGGCTTCACTTCCACCTGCAGAGAAAAGACAGTCCTTTATGAATACATGAGCCTGCAGGGAGTTAACACATCAACTTGTAAATATGGATGGGCATTTCAAGACGAAACACTATTGGATAATCATTGGCATCTATTTGACGATTATTCAAATAATCACCCCCACACACACAGACAGAGACACACACACACACACACACTTGTCCCAGTAACAGCCTGTTTGTGAGGCATGTTAACCAGCAGCAGGATGAAGTGCTGCTAGTAGCCGTCAGTGTCTGTCTCAATCTTTACGTCTGTGTTTCTGTTGTTTTGTTTGTTTTGTGGATCATAAAGAGATTAATATGATATAAAGTCTGATTCATAACCAGCTTAACCCTGTAAAGCCTGGACCATCAAGTAATTGCCAGAAAATTCTAACTCTTTGAAAATGGAGTGTTTATTGGACCCTCTGATGAATAATAAAAAAAAAAAAATTAAACATAAATTTTCATGTATGAGTTTTAATTTGTATCATATGTGATATATCAGGTATTTTGCTGCAAATGTATTTCTCAAAGTTTCATATTTTCCAAACAAACTAAAACACATAAAAACAAGATTTTTACCTATCGAGTTTCCTTCAAATTTTTGCAAAAGTAATTACAAACAGAAATATTTTTTTTCCATATTGCACGACAACGTCATCAGGGTTCCCACTCTTTTCCAGAGATCATTTTCCAGGACATTTTCAGTGATGATCAAGCTCGTATGACAGTCTAAATTGAGTTCCTAATTTAGTTCCTAAATAGTCTAATACAGTGGTCCCCAAACTACGGCCCACGGGCCGGATACGGCCCGCCTCCACATTTGGCCCGGCCCCCTGAACAATAGCCTACCAGAGACGGTTATATGGTTATTATTTATTTCACAAATAGTGTTATTTATATCCTGACTTTTTTCTGTGAAGATCCCAGAGAGGGTTATTAATATTTGGTTATGTGTGGCTTTCTGGAAAACAATAAATGTTACGTTTAGGCACCCCTGCGATCGTCACACCTTTTCTGTTACAAACTGACCCCGGCCCCCATCAGAGAAGAGAAAAGTTATGTGGCCCTCACAGGAAAAAGTTTGGGGACCCCTGGTCTAATATGTTCCTCTCAGTGGAAGTCTACATTGAAAGTCTATGGCTATCCATGAAATCATCTCTTACATGCTTAAAAATTATGGCAAATTGATTATAGAATAATGCAACCACAGATGTACAGCATCTTATTAGTGCAACCAAGTAACAATGATGGGCAACTCTCATCTCAGCTTTCTCTTCTCTCAAAAAATATAAAATTAGTAAAAAACAAAAGAGCCAGTAAAGGAATCTGGAAGCTGCCTTACTGAAATAAATAAATAATAATAATAATCAGAGGATCAGTGACTACATTGAACCAAATAGAACTGAATGACAAAAATGGCCGCAAATGTTGAAAGTGTATGTGTTTTTTTTAACCGTGTCAGATCGCACGCAGTCCTGTTGGAATAATTTTCCAGGACATTTTACTTTTTCTCCCATTTTCCAGGTGTTTTCCAGGACACGTGGGAACCCTGGTCATACATATTTTGTATCCACTACACGGCACAAAAACGAACCTATTGTAAATTTCTTCTCTGAATTGTTAAATTTTTTAGTGGAAATCAATGAACAAAAGATTATTATTTACTAGGGAGCCATTGTAACATTCAACCAGTCATCAATCATCATGATACAGCAGGTTGGATATATAAAAACACAATATGTTATAAATATCTCAATTTCTTCTCTAAATAAACCTAATTATGTCATTTAAACATGTTCTTAAATAATAAACAGACTGTATGTTGCTTTTTGGAATGCAAAATGTATGAAATTTAATAAAATTATGATAACAGATGTCCTTATATACCTGCTGTATCAATTTTGATACACACATTCTTAACACGGTTTGACTATAAATTAAGTTTCAGGCACAATTTGAAAGTTTTTTTTATCCAAACTTTTTCAAAATTGGTAAAAATATCTGAAAAACCTCGAGTGGGTCTCTGATCCACAGCTGCCATGTTGGATGTCTCAAGTGTGGTGCATGAATTACTCACACCTGGTGGATTATCCGTGCACTGAATGTCTCTGATTGTATACATCAGGTTAAAAATATATCACACTGATGATGTAGAGGTCTCAAAAACTGATGTATCAAATATGATACACACAGGAGCTTTAAATTGGACCCTCTTTTGGTGCATTTCAAGGTCTGCAGAGATCCCTTAATCCAATGAAACAACGTCTCAAACTAGCGGTTCTAGACTTCCCAAGATTAAGATGCACGCCTGTAATCTGTTTTACTTCCTGTCTTCTATTTTAACTAATTCAACTCGTCTCACTGTTTACTGCTCCTTCTTCACACTTACAGACTTCAAGTAGCAAAAACACGCGCTGGCTTTTATTGTGAAGCCGCCGTGAGTAATTGAAGGAGAAGTCAGCACTGACCAAAATAATTCCCTCAAGCATCTCTACAAAAAACAGAACCAGTTTGAGGTTTAACACCGCGCAGGGTTTAAAAGGAACAAGATAGCACAGTCATGGAGCGCTGTTACAGAAGAGCATGTGACTTCAGATGTTGACATTTGTGGATTTTAAACTCCTCTCTCAGATTGTACTCGACACCATTCACATGCTTCTCCAACTCCTCAGTAATAAGGGACTCTGCTATTAGCAAGTGAATGTCACTAAGGCACTCAGTCTGCTAAATTTGCACACCAATTATGCAAATGAGGACGCAGCGTAGTATTATTCCAGCGTTTTCTCTCCTCTTTTTATGTTTCTGTTCAGTTTCTGCTCCTCACTCACCTTCATTGTGCAAATATGAATAATGTTTGAGTCGATTACAGACAACTGGGCGAGCTGTGTGACTGTAATTCCTTGGCTGATGACAGCAGTGGGTAAGCCACTGATAGCTTTAGCTGCAAAGTGTAAACACATGACACAAGTGCGCTGTAGTTTTAAGTCCCTAAAGTCTCTCCTCACACACAGTAAGCTGATGAGACTCGGAGTGGAACTCTGGACATCTGGTTTGAAGATCATCTGAATGGAACTCTAAAGGATTTTCTCTTCCTCTACATTTTGGCTGCATTCTAAATGTGTGAGAAACGTTTTCTTGAAGCTTGGACTCGGGACAAATGCTGCTACATTAACTGCTCATGTGCATGAATAAACAATGATTTGAATTGTGCTCCCCTCCTACACATCTTCTGCATCTAAACACTAACAATTTGTGTACATGGCTGCGTTTGGCACTCCTTCATTTAATCTAGAAACACCTTCCCTCTTTGAGTACGACTCAGAAATGGGGCAAAGGGGAGGAGAGAGTGAGGGAAGCAGAACAGGAAGTGAGGCAGGGGAGGGAGACAAATGAAGAAAGAAGGGGGGACCCAGAGGGGAGGTTCCAAAAACACTGAGCTCTCTTTTCTCCCCACTCACCCGTTTATCGATTTCTCCATGCTGCAGCTGTACAAAGCGAGCACTGATAGCAGCAATGTAGCTCTGCTGATTAGAGAAGGCGACCCGCCCCGCTCCCTTGGGGTACTTCAGCTCAGGGTCTGTGTCTATGCCAGCGTAGCAAACACCACCATACAGGCGGTCCATGATCATAGCCAGCTCCACTGCAAAGAGAGGAAACACACAGATGAAGGAAATATTAGAAGACGTTTGACGGACAGAAGAGCACATATGAAAAGAGTACATAACACTCAGCTGGTATCCAGTGATCGCGTGAGAACACACACTAGCTTTATTCATGAACTTGTGCCCATGTAGTGAGTGAACACAAACACACACATGACGAGGGTTGTTGATCTGAGAGCTTAAAGTCGTCAACACAGATGGATAAAGGTTCAGCAGAGCTCGAGGGGTAAATATGAGAGGAGGGTCGACGGCTGTAAACACCAACAAGTTTGTTTACTACATTAATTGAGTTTTTTCAGATTATTTCATCTATAATGCAGCTTTACTCTGGGATCAAATCTTAGTTAATGAATACAAGACGTCTAATTTTACATCCAAATATCACAGGGGGTCATAAAAGATTTAATGCACCACGGGGCCTCGCGACCTTGGTCATTACACTAACTACAGCTCTAAATACAGGCACCAGGGGTGCAGTAAACATGAACTCACGGCACACATAACACAGAGATCAGGTTCAAAAGGATGTTTAATATTCTACACGACACAGAGAGTCCTCTCTGATAGGACCAGCAGAGGTCAAAGCAGACTTTACCAGCACAGGGCTGCTTTCAGTTCGACGCTAGAGTAAAAGATGAGATCATTGTTCCCAAACTTTTCAGCCTGCGACCCCCACTGTCCCTCAACGTGATTTAATGTGGCTTCATTTAGCTGGTCTGCAGAAATGAACCTACCTATGTGAGCATGTGTCTGTGTTTCCTGTGCTGTTATGCATTAACCTGCTGCTACTGATGCTTTTGATAATGAACTGTTCACTAACCCTAAACTTAGGAGTCATCTGGCAACAGAGAAAGGCAGAAAACTCATTACACTTTATATTTTCAAGGTTTTATTATAGGGTTTTGCTGCTGTTTTTGTGGCTATTTTTTACTATAATGGGTAAAATTTACTACTTTTAGATCATTTTGGGCATTCAAATTGTATATTTGGCATTTTTTCAGTATTTCTTTGTTCATCACAAGTTAACAAATTATATATATAAGTAATACAAAACCAAACAAAGAGAAGAAAAAATGAATAAATACAAAAAAATACAAAAATAATAATAAAAAAACAATAATTATAATAGGAAGGTAGATAAACATAAGAAAACAAGGTAAATAAACAAAAATAAATAATAATAATAAATATTTTTAGATAACTAATTTAAAAAAAACATTCTGGAAGATATCTCACGACCCTCCATTTGTGTCTCGCGACCCCCTGGGGGGGTCGCGAGACACAAATGGGGGGTTGTGAGTAAGCAGGTTAGTAGAGTGTCATGCACATTAGTTTGGATGCATTGAAACTAGGGTTGCAAAATTCTGGGAATTTTCAAAGTTGGAAACTTTCCATGGGAATTAATGGGAATAAATATATATAACCAATAATATATATATATATATATATATATATATGTTGTAGATATGCTTATTTTTTACCTCTTTAATTTTATAGGCTCTTGTTTGCTTTATATATATATTTTTTGCACTGTCTACTTGCTACTGTGACACTTGAATTTCCCTGTTGTGGGACGAGTAAAGGACTGTCTTATCTTCTTATCTTAAACCAGGAATCACTTATAATTGAAGGTTGGCTCTTAATTGGGATCTTAAATATAGTTGGGGAAAATATAAATATTTTTAGATAACTTAAAAAGAAAAGAAAACACTCTGGAAGATATCTCATGGTCCACCCTTTGGGAACCCCTGTCTTATTGAGAGGAGAAGAGATCTAATGAAGGGCTATTAAAGATGTTTTCATGTGATTTACAGTCAAGTGAGAGAAAAGGGGACAAAAACATGTGCATGAACATTTTAGAGGCCTGTGATAATCAGCATAAATAAAGAAAAGGAGAGATCACAGGCTCTTAACCTGTTGGCATAATTCAAATGTCCTCAATGGAAACACTCCTTTGTTTTTATTTACCTTGATCACATGAGAGAGTGAAAGTTACCTGCACGGAGCGGACGAGGGACTCCTCCCACAAAGATGGTTTTCCTCGGGTCCAGAGGCTGAGATCCATCCATCACAAAGTCACTGTCGTTCAGGTTCCACGGGCGGATCTGGACCTGTAACACACACAACCAGCACATTTCAGAAACAGCACCATGCATAGTTCAAAACATGCTTGTGAGAGTTCTTGCGCTCATAGTGGGAGCAGTCCTTTGTATGTGTGTGTGTCTGTGTGCTCCCACTGACCGGCTTGTCTTTGATGGTGGGGCTGGACACGCAGAGGTACAGCTTGCCGTCCTCCTCGATGCAGGCATCGATCAAAGCCTGCACTGAGCTCTCGTCCTGGAACAGCAGGAAGGCGTAGCCTACACAAAAATACAGCGGGGTTATTCATGCTGCCGGGGGACACAAAGTATTGACAGAAGAGCCATGTTGGAGCTGAGTGCGATGATTACTGCGACTGTATGTTTGATCACGACATTCTGCATTCACAGCAGGAGGGCATAAGCTTTTACAAATAGATGGAGAAACAGACAAACAGGGCAGGCGCGGTTACAAAACGCTTCACAGAAGAGCCTTAAGACAAAAGCTGACTGCACAGATGCTCACGTTGTAATAGTACACCAACACAAAGCTGTGCCAGAAAAAACATGTCTGCCCTTTTTCTTTTTTGATGTCTCCTGATGACGGAGAGATCAAAGTGAAGCAGATCTTTTATATCAGAGAATGATAAAAAAGCTTTCCTTAGAGACGAGTTAACACCTCTATGAGACAACATGGTTTATAATGAAGATGCTGTGATGATGATTGGACTTACCTTTAGGGGGGAAATAGGATTTGCTCTCTGCTTTGTGAGGCCAGTCCACAAACAGGTGTCCAAAACGCCGGAAACTGGCTGTAATCTCATCTGAAATCAAGCAGACAATGCAAACTCAGCATGAGTCTCTGACGCTGTCTTAATATCCCTGACACTTTAACATCCTTATATACATCTCCTTCATTCCCAGCGCTTCTGTATATACTTTATTATTCTATTTTGTTTTGTTTCATGTTATTTCATTCTACTCTATTTTATTTGATCTTATTCTATTTTTATTGTATTTTATTGCATTTATTTTATTTTATTCAATTTTTTTATTTGATCTTTATTTTATTTTATTCTATTTATATTCTTTTAATTTAATTTAATTCTATTTTTATTGTATTTTATTTTATTTCATTTTATCTATTCTATTTGATCTTTATTTTATTCTATTTTTTTCAATTTTATTTTATTCTATTTTATTTGATCTTTAATTTATTCTATTTTTATTCTATTTTGTTCTATTTTTACTGTATTTTATTTCATTTTATTTTAGTTTACTCTATTTTATTTGATCTTTATTTTATTATATTTTAATTTAATTTAATTTAATTTAATTTAATTTAATTTAATTTTATTTTATTATGTTTTATTTATGTTTATATCTTATTTTATTCCTTCTTCTATTAATATCTAACTTTCTTACATACTCTTTATAAGAGCTCTGTAATTCCCGAATTTCCCTCCTCGGGATGAATAAAGTATTTCTGATTCTGATTAAACTTCATCTCTTCCTCCTCTTCCCTTCTATCAAGTTTCACTACTCAATGGTACGGAACACCTTCTTCACTCTTTACCTTCATCGATGTCGGGGGGTAACCCTCCCACAAACACCTTGCGAGAGTAGCGCTCGACACGCTCTCCGTTCTGGTGTGGGAAGCAGTGAGGAGAACCCAGGCCTGCGAGACCCTGATCGCCACGCTCATCGTCGGGGAAACCATCCTCCATGGGGAAGAGAGAGGAGTGACCTGAGACAAAGAGAGGAAGAAGAAGAAGAGAGGAGGAAGGGAAGGAGAGGTTTATTTTCTGAGACGAGAAGAAGCAGTAAAGGTTGCAGGTTTAGCTGCGTTGAATAATTCACCTGATGGTGAGAGGGTAAACAGGAGGCTAGGTTTGTCTGTATACGTTTGTTCCTGATCTTATATTCCCCACTTCATCAGTTAGCAGGTTAGTAGAGTGTCATGCACATTAGTTTGGATGCACTGAAACTTTAAATATGACACTACAGAGTCATCTTAGCAAATGTGTTTACTGTGAGAATAAATAAAGCTGAAATAAATGCAATCACAGTAAAAACAGAGTGGTCATGATTTTCACAGCAACGTGCAAAAAGAAGGTGAACAAACACACGAGACCAGCAACAACAGAGTGTGTGAGGACTTGAGGAGCATGCAGGTTCTCTGAAATCACACACAGAGGCCCTCAGTCTCTAAAGTTTCACAGTGGACTGTGCATCTTTGTGTGAGTGCGTTGTAGAGGTTAAGCCCTCCCTGGCCTATTCCTGCTCCCTTACAAACCTGCCCTGAGCTGCTTTATAAAGATTTATGCAAGGGAGTTAGCCTGAGCTTACAGTTTGTGCTGTGAGTGAGCGAGTGTGTGTGTGTGTGTGTGTGTGTGTGTGTGTGTGTGTGTGTGTGTGTGTGTGTGTGTGTGTAGGGGGGGGTGAGCCTGTGTGTCTTGTTCCGGCCATGTGCCTGGGCATGTGTCAGTGCTTCTGTTGCAGCGAGTGTAAAAACACAAACTACACTTCTTTTCACTTCTTGTCTTTTTGTCTCATTAACTTTCAGCTACAAGTGACACTAACAGCTATTGTCTGGCTTGACAATGTCACTAAGTGTGTGTGAGGATGAGAAAAAACAAAACAAAACAAGCACGAGTCAGGCAGGCGTAATGAGAGAAACAAATGCTAGGAGAGGGATAAGAGATGCAGAAGATCACTTCACAAGGCTCCAGACTCGAGACGGTCATGCAGACAGACGGACAAGTCACAGAACGGACACGGAGAGAGTCAGGGCAGAACGTATGTGAGCATTCATGAACTCGAGCAGCGCCCCCAGAAACCATAAACAATCACAACAGTATGCTTCCACATCACATGTAGCGCCCGACACAGCTGAAGAATGACCCGTGGTTGTTGTATTTTACCTCGTCTCCTGCTATAATTCCTGGCTGCGTGTGGGATAAGGACAGACCAAAGAAGAGGGTGATTATAGAAGATGCATAACACACGTGAGCAGGAAAGGTGCCAGGTGGTTCATGACGATAGAGGGGTGTTCCATTCCATTGTCTGCCAGCCCTCCCTCAGCTGTGAGTTCAGAACAGCCTGTGGCGTTGATGATATTCTGCACCAAAGACCTTTACAGCGTGGAGTCTATTTTTAAAGCCGAGCAGTTGGGCAACTTCTGACGGAGAATACAGAATCATATCACAGTGTCCAAGGACTGAACCTTGAGGCACACCACGACCAATCAGGGGCGTGATAAGATAATAAGATTGTCTACTCAAGTCATTTGTTGAGCCAATGGAGCAAGACATGAGCCAACACAGCAGCGAATGCCTCATTAAGGTCAAGAAGGGCTGAAATCAGAGTTATAATGGTCTCAATGACGGACACAGAACTCATATTCACCGTGGGCCGTCGCTGTTATCGAAGCGTTCTCGGAGGCAGTGATTGAGAAAGTATCAGCTTGATTGAACCACAGGGGCGAGAAAAACCTTCTTATATCTTCTTATATCACAAATCAAACCAAAGTGCCAGAAGCAATAACAGAGCAGTTACCACGAGTGTTTCTGTTTTGTCCTCCTTAAGTCACGCTTCAGACCTCAGACTCTAAGTGCAGCCATGACAGCGAGCAGTTAGCGTTGCAGCCTCCATTGTTTCCAGTGTAAACACGGTATGAGGGAGATGGAGGCTGCGTGCACGGGTACATACGTGTATAATTGTTTTACACTGTCTTCTTTCTGCAGCAGGAAACCGGCACTGTCACTTTAAGAAGGCATTGTTTAGCATTGTGTAAAATTCTTCTCATTTTAAAATAATTCTGTGAAATGTAACTCAAGACAACATTAGCTGGCAGGTTGTAGAAAATTAGACCTTTTTTTTTTAACCTCAGAAAGATGCTGACATTTTAATACATGCTTTTATTACAAACTGTATCCACTATGGTAACTCGCCCTCACACTTTTGTTTTTTAAAGTTGTATTTTTGGGGCTTTTACACCTTTATATGTTATTTTTTAGTAGAGGAGAGGACAGTGGATAGTGTAGGAAACTGGGAGAGAGTGGGGGAATGACATGAAAGAGGCCGCAGGCTGGAGTCGAACCTGGGCTACCCAATAAATGGTCGCAACTTAACCCTTAGGCTACGTCCGCGCCCCCTATTGTAACTCTCTTTTAACTGGTTTCCCCAAAAAATCTATTAGAAAACTGCAGCTGGTTCAAAACACTGCTGCTTGAGTTTTAACACAGAAAAAGAAACTGATCACATAACTCCATTTCTTAAAACTCTGCACTGGTGACCTGTTTCTTTTAGATTTTAAAGTTATTTTACTTGTTTTGAAAGCTCCTCTATAAATCACAGATTCCTTGTCATGTTCTTTTTTTTTTTAAAGGTTACATATCATGCAAAATTGACTTTTTAATGGTTCTCTACCTGAAATATGTTTCCCTGGCATGTCTACAAACCCCCCGAGAATGAAAAAACCCATTCTGCCCCTGTTCTGATTTCTCCACCTTTCTGTAAATGTGTGTGAAACGAGCCGTTTCAGACTTTTGTGTTTTTGTTACGTAACAACAATATCCGGTCTGTCACGGAGTCAGAGCTCGGAGCTTGTTCAGCCCATAGACTGTATAAAATAATACTGAACCCCTCCTCCGTTTTTCATTACCTGCACAAATGTGTGCTAACAAGGAGCTTAGGAGGGAGGCATGCTAGTTGTAGGCCGTCTTAATAAACACAAAGGTCGGTTTTACTCCCCACGTCTGCAGATTTGAAGATCTAGTGGATGATTTTTATTTATCATGGATAAGTGCTAGCGCTAGTTAGCATAGCTACATAGCTACATGTCGTAGCTGTAGCTGTGTACCAAGACACACGTCTACATACTGACAAATAAAACAACATGTAACACAGAATCTGTGACCAATCCTTCAGAAAGGTCCTGCTACAGGCGCCTCTCCATCAGGATCAGATTCTGGATCAGATTCAGAGGGTTGAAGTAACGCGATCTATGAGCAGCCGTGTATATTCAGCCAACATGTAAACATTAGATCAACGTGCTGGAGAGCCGAGGCACATCCACTTCTTGAGGGGGCGTGGTCAGAGAGAAAACAGAGTGTTCTGAGGAGGACTGAAGAAGAGGGATTTTCAGGCATGCCAAAATCTGATTTCAAAGTGTTTTTTTGAGCATAAACTTTAAAGACATGTTTTGGGGACCTCTTAGACCAATATATATTGATGAAAAAAGTGTGATATGTCACCTTTAAGTTGTATTTTTTGGTTTTTTTTGAGCCTTTATGATAGGACAGCTGAAGAGAGACAGGAAATGTGGGGAGCAGAGAGTGTGGAAAGACATGTAGGACATGGTCGCGGCCGGGAGTCGAACCCCCCTGCGACGAAGACCGTAGCCTCTGTATGTGGGGCGCTTAGACCGCTAGGCCACCAGCGCCCCATCCCCTGTCATGTTATGTCCCAGTTGGATCACTGAGGTCCTCGAATGTTTCCCTTTTAAACATTCCTCATGTGTCAGAGAGCTTTCTGTTTTTATGCTCCTAAACTCTGAACTCTGAACTCTCTGCCTCTGGACATTAAATCAATGAGCTCTCTGGGTGTTTTTAAAAGTTAACTTAAGACTTACCTTTTTAATCTGGCTTTTAATTTGGAGTCATTTATTCTTAGCCCTGGACTGCATTTTTATAATAAGGATTTTAACAACATTTATTTATTACATTTATTTATGTATTTATAGTATTTATCTGATCTTTTTAACTTTAACTTATTTTTAATTTTTCTTCTATTCTTACTTTTTTTTATTTTATTTTTTATTTAAGTTATATTTTTGGGGCTTTTTGCACCTTTATTGGAGAGGGGAGGACAGTGGACAGAGCTGGAAACAAGGAGAGAGAGCGGGGGAATGACATGCGGAAGGGGGGGCCGCAGGCTGGAATCAAACCCGGGTTGTGCGCTTCATGGGTGAACAATTTAGCCATAAGGCCAAATCCCCGCCCTACTACTCTTCCTTATTTCATTAATTTGACTGAATTAATTTATTTCATTTTTAAGTATTTTTTATGATTATGTATTTTATTATTTTACCATATATTGTTGTCTGTCTCTCTGTTCTTTTGTGAAGCACTTTAAGCTGTATGCTCATATGCATGAAAGGTGCTTTATAAATAAAGTTGAGTTGAGTCTGTCATCCATTGAACACGCCCAGCAGCCCTCGATGTTCACCGTCACATGTTCTCACATAACACCGCTCTTTTACTCATTTTGTTTAATACGCTCTCCGGGAAATGATGTTTCTTTGCACAGAGCCGAGGTGAAATGAATTAAAGTGTGTTCGCTGGAGAGACTGAAGCATCGACCCATCTAACACCGTAAGAACACGGAGGAAGGAGGGATGAGGGAGGAGGGAGGAGGGGAGGGGTGAAGAAGTGGCCAGAACACACAAGCAATAATCCTCAGCTCCCTCAGTGGACTTTCCAACCCAGATGGACATTAACTCTGGGGGGGGAAGGTCAGAGAGAGCTAGAAAGATAGAACAGAGAGAGAGAGGGAAACAGGAAAGCAGATTGAAAGAGAGCAGAGAGTGCTATAAAAAGATGTGTGTATGTGTGTGAGAGAGAGAGAGAGAAAAATAGATTGGAAGAGATGGAGAAACAAGCTGATAAAAAGCTGTGTGGGGGTGAGAGAAAATGAGTGTGAGCGAGAGAGATCAGGGGAATGAGGAACGCAATCTGTGTACGCTTATGAGACAAAGAGAGAGAGAGGGAAAAAGAGAGAGAAAGAGAGAGAGAGAGAAAAGAGAGCTGGTGTGCAACCTCAGAATCCTGCCTATCCGCTGGCACCATCTGTCTCAGGGCTTGATGACAGCTCCTGACCATGTGATGGGACCATGTGACCCAGCGATCTTGTGAAGAAACTGCTGGTCTCTCCTGTTCTACATCCTGGCCTCAGACCACAACAACACACTTACACAACGAACCGATGGCAACCAGGGTGTGCAAGGGCAACGGAGAGGTTGCTGAATATTAAACTGCTGTAGAGGAAGCTGCAGCATGTCAGAGGGATTTACCAGGTTTAATCAAGCATTGAAGAGAGGCGCGGTTATTTATATCCAGCTTTAAATGCGTTCATTGCACAAGATCATGTCGCTAATTTCAACATCTGAAAAGTCACGAGAAATTCAGTTAGAGCGACACAATGCATTCATTTCATCCTCTAAAACAGGATGAATAAAAGGAATACATCCAAGAGTACTTATATGGCCAAATAGATAATCGCCGAATAGATGCCAGTGATTATCAAATAGTATTTTGTTTTGACATGCCCATCTCTAATTTGTATCAAAGTTTACGTTAGCCGGTTTTAATGTGCATGTGTCCGGAAGATACAGATATCATCAGCTAAAATGTCTGATGGTAAAAATGCCAAATGAAACTAAAACTATGGGTCTGAATATAGGCTTGTTTTTTTCCCAAGCAGCAACCTCCAGTCTCAAAATATGAAGCCCCTTCAGAAGTGCTAAAAACTGCAGTTCCTCAAGTGTCCACTAGAGGCTGGCTGCAAAAAACACCGGAAACCACATACACACCCATTCAAGGAAGGCGATCATTACATTAATAATAAACATGTTTACAGCCTGGTTCAAAAAACTGTTTAGGTCTCAATAGTTCATTTCTGTATCAGCACACTCTGTACGGGGGATGAATTTTTTTATAACTCGACAGTTCAGAAGATGTTAAGATTACAAGTTATGCCCAAATAAGGGCGTGGCTGACTTGATTGACAGGCGGGAACACTGTAGCTGTTAGCGAGGAGGCTAAAGGCCCGCCTCTTTTCCTCACACTAGCTTGGATGAAGTTAGGTTGAGTTCAGCATTTCCAATATGGCCGCCGATCGGCTTCAAAACAGCGTTTAGGAACAGATAGGTGACATCACAAATACTACGTCCATTAATAATACAGTCCATGTTTTTTCCCTCAACATCTTAAGCAGTAGGATCGTCATATATTGGGAATCTATTCTTTAATATGCCAACCTACCTTCTTGACAGTGCACTGATTGTTTTACTTTCACCCAAACGCCACATGTCACATTTAGCGAAAGTCGGACCTGAATTATGTCGGGTTGTCAGGTTTGCTCAACAAATGCTGCATGAAAATGCTTCTCAAATGAGAGCTCACACATCCAAAATTCAACTTCTATTTGAGAAACATAATAGAAAAATGTGACTCTTGCAGGATTAACAATTTACTGAATCCAGTGTCCGAGCATTGATCGGCTTTAGAGTCTTCGACAAGCTGATCAGGATAAAGTTTGAATGAAATTTACACCTAGCTGAGTGACAGGAGGGACGGGGAGGACGCTGCTGCTACCATCACTCACAGGTCATCATAGGATATAACATTTGCTGGTGCATGGAGGTTGTTTGGCATATATGCGGCTATTCAGAGCTTGAATCCAACAGTTGGTCTATATGGCCTGAATTAAGGAATGTTACTGACTCTCTGGTTTGAATCCATTATTGAAATCTTTGTTGCAAGTCATTCCCACTACTTCTGGTCTGTTTCTTAACTGTATCAATCAAACAAGGCCAAAAGGGAATAAAAGATCTAATCAATATAAAAATGTACCAAAAAGAGACCTTTTTAAAATCTCCCTCTATTCCTCGATCATCCTCATATATCCCTGGTGTCCAAATCTCATTCACCCTCCTCTTAATCTTCCTGTTTATATGAGGCTCTAGATGACAGGTCATCAACAGAGATGCTTTTTGTTGGTTTAAGAGTTCTTTCAAAAGAGCGATTGTCAAAATGGCGGCTATATTTCACGCTGACATTTATGAAAGCAGAGGACACACTGAGGAGAGACACTGAAGTTTTCCCCAGCTAGCACACACTCACACAGGCGAGAGGATTCAAAGTCAGAAACGAACTGACTTTCAACTCCTGTGATACTTAATGCCACCTACAAAGATGTTTAGCGTTCTTGTTGACTTCGCAAAAATAAGAAATGCAATTTGACAGACTTCTCATGACTGTGTGAAGTTATTTGGCCTGATTGCTTTGTCGTACGTACCATTTAGGGGCAGAGGGTTGTCTCCTACTGGATGTGGGAACCCAAGGCGACCTGCATGAGGAGACACAGAAAAGAAACACAAGTTTAAACAACATGTATAATATCAATAAACACACGTCTACATTTAGTCCAAAATGCTGCTGCTCATCTTTTAACTGACACTCATACATTCTTCTTCCCTCCACTCGCTCCCTCTTCATCTTAGGATTCATTTTAGGATGTACTTGTTTGTTTTTCTAATCTCTAAATGGATAAGCACCTCAGTTCATCTGTGACTTCCTGTGAGTCTACATCCCCTCAGAGTCTTTAAGGGATGCTGATCAGCTGCTTCTTGTTGTCCCTAAATCCTGGTTTATGCTTCTGTGTCTGATCTACGTCATAGCATACGCTGTAGGATCACATAACCCTGACGCGGCGAAACAATGCAGACTGTAAGCCCTGTGATTGGTCCGCTGGGTGGCATTGTAATTTCCTGCATTTACAGCATTTGTGGTATTATAATTTCTTGGCTTTTGGTCCTTTTATTATGTGTCTGCTTTTTTAATGTTGTCTGTTTTTACTCATTTTAGGAGTTTGTGTCTTTTATGTCACTTCACAGACCTTTGGTAAACGTTGTTTTTAAACTGTGTTGTATAAATAGACCTTTCTGGAGTCCCTGAGCTCCCTTGTCTCGTAGGTTTCTCTGAGCTGTCGTAGACGTCCTCCTGCTCTGGACGTTCCAGACTCCAGCTGATATGGACGTGCCAGACTCCAGCTGCTACAACTACTGCTATCCGTCTCACCACTATCATCTCTCTCTCTCTCTCTCTCTCTCTCTCTCTCTCTCTCTTCATCTTCTCTATCCCTCTCTCCAACTCTGTGTCAGCAGATGTGTGTCTAACATGAGTCTGGTCCTGCTGGAGGTTTCTGCCTGTTAAAGGAAGTTTGTCCTTGCCACTGTAACTTGCTAAATGCTGCAAAGTGCTCTGATCATGGTGGATTAAGATGAGATCAGATTGAGTCCTGTCTGTAAGATGGGACTGGATCTTATCCTGTCTTGATGTTTGGTCTCTATTAAGAATTTAACCTAGAGTACGGTCTTGTCCTGAATCTTGAGATAACGTTTGTTGTGATTTGGCGCTATTCAAATAAAGATTGATTGATTGAAGTAAAGAGGATTGGATCAGGTTGAATATATTTAGCCATTGTTGCATGATGGAGTCTCTGTTTTAGTAGAAATAGAGACACTCAGTAAAGATTCCTCGTCTGTAGCTTTCTGTATAAACATGCAGATCATCTTCTTTCGGCTCATTTTGAGATTTCACAGAAAAACGTCTGCTGACAATCACAGAAATTTCAGATAAACAGGCAGTTCCAGGAAAGATAGAACCACTTTCAATTCTGCGAAAGGCCGCGAATTTAGTAGTGCACTTGATTCTCTCTTATTTTTCGGAACAGTGCTGGATATTTTCCAGATAAAAGAGCCGGTTTAGTTTGAAAACTGTGCTGATTTTGGGCAGGAGATCACATCAAACAGTGGGTGTTTCAGACAGTTCATTAAGAGTGTGTGTACCAAATAGGCTTTAACAGATATGAGCACACCGAGTGTTGCTGCCACATCAATCTCATTAGAGAGTACATCTGTGGGACACAAACCATCCCTCTTCCTCTCATCGATCTCCATTTCCCTATGTGTGCCTCCCTCTGTCTTTCTCTGAGCCTCCTATCATACATTTTACATTTTACATTGAGCCATTTGCCAGGCCTGCCCGCCCGCCTCGCACGCACAACACACCCGCACCCACACACAAATACATGTTATGATGCCAAACAAGCTTCAAAGTTATGCAAGGCCTGCTTGCTGCAGAGGGATAATGAGATGAAAGAGCTGAAATAGTACAACCATTGTTGTACGGGTATGGACCGCCCTGTGATTGGTGCATTCCGATGCCTGGGTCACATGGAAATGTGCTGGCCCCTCCCCCACACCTCGCCTATTGAGCTCAACAGTTCTCAGTAAATGTGGTCCATGAAACAGAACTAGGTCTCATTGGACACTGAACAAGCCGCAGCTTTCATAAGCTCCAAAAAACGACACCATAATAAACTTTATTATACCGTAAAATCTAAAACATTTAAGCTTTGACATTTATACACAAGTCATCTGTTAAAAGTGCTCAAAACTGGATTTAATCAAAGTGAAATCAGCTGTTCTAACCATAAACAGGTCATTCACACAAGCTCAGTCCCTCTGGACGGCACTGCAGGACTCAGCTTATCTCCTTCTGTAATTTGGCTCGGTATCATATACGATGTGCTCATAGGTGCACCACCCAAATCAAAGTACATCTGAGCACAACCCGTCACGTTGGATTTAAAAGCCTTTAATGGTCTCTGGAGCAAGTGTGCAGGCACGTCAGCTCACCACATCCCTGTGTGTCTGCAGGGCTGCGTGTGTGTGTGTGTGTGTGCCCGCTCCGTGAACCTTATTTGCATGCTGCTGCTGGCTGCCTACATGTACAGCACAGTACTAGTTAAGGCACACTCACGCACGAGGACACACAACGCAGTGATGTGTGAGTGTGTGTGTGTGAGTGTGTGCGGTGGCCGAACAGAGAGATCCTTTCTGTCAATCAGGACAATGCTGGAAGCGATTCAAAGCCACTTTCTACAGTAGACATTTTGCCTCGCCTGTTCCCCGGCTTCATCGCTCTCACTTTCGTTCAATATGTTCTGCTGGAGTGAGAAATTCTGCGCTCTGCTTATGTGTGTCTAAATGTGCTTGTGTATGCACGCTGTCTGTGGTTGTTATATTTTTGGACGTGTATGAACGTGTGTGACAGGGAGCAGGGGTGGGGGGGGAGCAGGAGACAGCTAGCCTGCAGAAGAGCCAGTGCTCACAGAGAATCTGCTGTAATTATGTTTCTCTTTTTGCTTTGAGGGGAGAAAGGAGAGGGGTCAGTTGAGTTACTGCTACGCTTGGCAGGGAGTGTAATTATGACAACAAGAAGGAATAAATAGAGTACTATTTTATAACAGGCCAAGAGCTACAGGTCAACAACAAGATAAGGATTTATTGGAAGGGGATGAGGTGTGATGCATCATGTGAGAGCTGTTAATGTTTAAGAGCAGAAACACTGTGTGATAGGATATTCTGTATGAGGTTAAATGATTATTGAATATTCGAATATTCATTCACTTAGTAAAAATCAAAGAGTTACTTTGAATATTTTCTCATTTTAAAAGTAGAATTTTTCATTGTTTCTACTGCTGCCTGGTTGTAACCATAGACTGTATAAAATATGGACGTAGGATCCGTGACGTCACCCATCTGTTTCTGAAGCGCTGTTTTGAGGTCAATGGTCGGCAGCAGCCATATTGCTGCTGTCGAGCCAGTGTGACGTAAAGAGGCGGGGCTTTGAGCCTCCTAGCCAACAGCTACAGTGTTCCTGCCTGTCAATCAAGTCAGCTGTGCCTCTCATTGGAAGACTCGTAACCTCAATATCTTCAAAATTGCTGCGTTAGAAAAAAAATCACCCCCCAGATCTTGAAATGAGCTATCCAGACTACACTCGTCTTTTGTACCAGGCTGTAAACATGTTTATTTCTGTTGTAAAGATCGGCTTTTTAGATCGGCGTTTCTGGCAGATAAAGATATCATCGGCTAAAATATGTGATGGTCAAAATGCTAAATAAAACTAGCAGCACCTCGTCCTCAAGCTGGTTAGCGTGACGGCCACACAAACCCTTAAAGACCTAGACCGTTTTTGGGGGCGCCAGATTCCCCTGAATTTATTTTGAATATGCTGAATGAGACAAATGTGGTATCAATGGAAAGCTGAGAATGTCTGCTGTAACAGAGTTTTTAAAGCTTGTTGATAGGATTAGCGGTTCGAAAGTTAGCAAACATTTAAGAACAAGTAGCCGGAGTCGGGTGTCTTGGTCTTTGAGGGTTAATGGGACAGGTGTGTGAGTGTGAGTGTGAGTGTGAGTGTGAGTGTGTGTGTGTGTGTGTGTGTGTGTGTGTGTGTGTTATTCAAATAATCGTCGAATAGAAGCCAATGATTATCTAATAGTGTTTTAGCTTGAAATGCCCATCCCTAGTTAACATCACCTCTGCTTCAGTAAATAAAGTCATAATATTATCTAAAGCCTCCGTAGTTTGATTCCTAACACAACAGAAGCTTTCACTCCTCAGTTTTAAAGAGAACTCGGGTGTTCGTCGGTGCCCAGCTCTCAGATCTAAGAGTCGCAGGAATCCGTGCCAGCATGGCTGGAGCTAAGACACCAAAACGTGCTTAATGAGGTAACCTTCCAGTACTCCTCTCTTATTATTGAGGGAAGATTTACTAAAGCTTGACAGCAGAACATTAAATCACAGCTGGATGCGGCTGAAACCAGTGGGTGTGAGGCTGAAATAAATAGGAGGTGATAGTAGAGTGTCTGGAGCTCAGACTTTTCACTCTCCTTGTTATTCTGGTGCTGAGACTACAGTGTGTATTTGTGCTTTTTGCATGTGTGTGTGTGTTTGACAGGCTGCACCTTATTTGCAGTGCATATAGTATTACATTCAATATCATGAAATAGGAGCAATGCATGCAGCGCTCTATTCTGAGTGATGACTATCTGTCTGCGGATGTATAAAACATGAAGACTTGATGTATTTGGTGTCTGCCATTTTGAGATCTCTTGTGCTGATGTTTAGGTTCACACAGAAACCAAGTTAATCAATTATCTGAAGTCAGCCTACAGAGACAGCGCAATTAAATCCTGCCCACACAGAAGGGTAAAACAATTCATGGTGTTTTTATTGATTTTATAATCTATGAAGGTGCCTCCTCTTCACTTTCCTGCTTAAAGACAATAAAAAGCCAAAGAGTGAGTGAGTGAGTAAACCTTCAGAACTAAGTTTTTGTATGCATCAAGACAGGAGAACTGAGTCCTTGAGGGGAAGGAAAGGAAGAACTGTTGGATGCTGACGTCTGAGATTGAAGATGAGCTGTGCAAGAAATCATTTGGGGGTTTGTTTTACATAAAATAACCGTCATACAATGTGACTTGATTAAATAGCTAATATCAAAGTACTAACTTCTGATTAGTCAGCTGGATATTTTGTACCAGAAACACAAGGTGAGGAGAGAGGAGTCTGAGGTGGACCAACAACAATGAGTTGCTACTTCCTCTCCAGCAGTCAGAGGGTGCTAAAATAATCCTCCTACATTCATAGCTACATATTGCTGCCCTGATTTTTATACATACTGCTCGACCACCCTGACTAAAGACACTTATTGTGCAGATGTCAGTATCTTATTTAAGTAATGAGGTCTGTAACTTAAACTTCAGTCAGTAACCATTCAAGCTCCAGCATTATATTCTAAGCTACAGTCATCACCAGAGCTCCTCCCACAACCTTCTCCCTGAGGGACGATGGCTTATATTGGCCACGGATGTCTTTGTTAGCTTAGCACTCCCTGTCTATAAATACTGTCAGTTACACCCTCTCAAACAGTAAACAGCACGGACTACCTGCTGTATTCAGTAACACATTTCTGGGTTACCATTGACTCATGTTGCCTAACGCCGTTCAGCCAATAACAGACATCGGTTTGTGTCTATAAATCAATGACAAAAGTCAGTGAGAGGATTCTCCTTCTCAGCTAATTGCAGCTCCTTCTTTTAAATTATAGAGTAGTCGTCCTGTCTTAAAACAATCACTATCATCTCTCTCTCTCTTCATCTCCCTCTATCCCTCTCTCCAGCTCTGTCTCAGCAGATGTGTGTCTAACATGAGTCTGGTCCTGCTGGAGGTTTCTGCCTGTTAAAGGAAGTTTGTCCTTGCCACTGTAACTTGCTAAATGCTGCAAAGTGCTCTGCTCATGGTGGATTAAGATGAGATCAGACTGAGTCCTGTCTGTAAGATGGGACTGGATCTGATCCTGTCTTGAAGTTGGGTCTTCTGTACGGTCTAGACCTGCTCTGTTTGGAAAGAGTCTGAGGATGACGTTTGTTGTGATTTGGCACTTTCTAAATAAAGATTGATTAGATGCTTCAAAGCTGATCAGACATCAACACATTTTCAAAAAGTACAACATGAACACTGAAGAGTATGTTGCTGCTGTGTTTAGAAAGTGGCGATCCTTCAAACTGGGACACTCTGCAGCTGTAATCATTACAAACTAATGATGGTCAACGACTTCAGTTCAGATCAGTGGGAGTCCTTCCATCTCTCGCTCAAATCCCCTCTTTAATACAAAGTCTAAGCTCCCCTCAGCTCTGTATTCTTCTCTCTCTGTATCTCTTCCTCATAACGCCTGAGAAAAAAAGAGGTCAGACTCATTGCACCGCTCTTAAGCACACGACTTTAAAAAAAAAAAAAGAGTTTTCTCACAAGGAAGAAAACATTCTTTTTTTTTCATGAAGTGGGAAGAAGAGAAGGAAGAGGAAGACAAAAGTTGCGAGCTGCTTGCTGTGCAGAGTGACCTTTCTTATAATTTTTCATCATAACACCAAAGAAGACAATGTCTCGTTGTCTGACCTGAGGAGGAAGTGAAACCTCTTGGCTAAAAACGAAGGTGTTTAAACGTGAATAAATGCACGAGGCTGTTTCTTTCCATTGAGACAACACACACTTACCACACACAGTAGGTGTGATCTTAAATGATGAAAGTGTAAAATAATAGTTTCAATGTTTACATAATTCATTTTAAATGTTTCATGCATTTTTGGGGGGTTATATCAGGACTCTGGAGCTTTCAGTTTATTAGGGATGCACTGAAAACTCGTCCATCGTCCCCAAAAGTGCATTTTCGGTTTTCATCTGAAAGACTTTAATCACCGTAACAACACGGCCGAAACAGAATGTTGTGATGATGCAAGCACAAACCACAGCCAGTACGTGCTTGTCTGGATAAGGGCCAACATGTCTGCATCTGTTCTTCCTTTAACTGCAGCACTAAAGCGTCTTCTAGGCAAACAGGTTGAGACGGACCACAGAGTGAAAACAATGACAAGTAAACTCTTAGAGTCTGTCAGCACACGATTCACCGAGATCTATTCGGATCCTCTGCACTTCATCGCGACTGTACTTAATGTATGTTATAAAGATCATGACTTGGATGTGGGAATAAAGCAGTGCGCACGAGTGATGATCCAGGCCGCGATGGATGCGGAGAACCCGCTTGGAGACGGAGAAGCGTACAGCGCAGGAGAAGGAGAACAGAGCGGCTTCATGGCAGGGGCGTGTCCAGAGCTTTTGACCGGGGTGGCCCAACTGAGGCTCACACATAGGCAGGGGTGGCCAGTTCATTTACAAATAAATAACATTTACCCTTTCTGTCTTCACAACATACTTTCATTAAAGTATTAAACAGTTGTTATATTCCCTTTGACTTAAAAAAACATGACATACATCTTCTAAGCTTAATTCTTTAAGGACTTACAAAAGATGTTTTTTTAAAGTCACATTTGAGGATAAAGAGCCTAGAACATGTCTGTGCAACACAAACAGAAAATGCATGGCTTACTCTCAAATCCAAGGAGTGAAATGTTACAACTGTCCCCGGTCTCCCTACTAAGAATTGGCATAACGATTTATTTTGGTGTTTTGGTTTTCAGCCTTGGTTTCCTGATTTCCGGTTTTCGGTTTCAGATAAGAATTTTCATTTTGGTGCGTCCCTACTTCTAAGCAAAGAGGTTGAGACGGACCACAGAGTGAAAACAATGAAAAGCACACTCTTAGAGTCTGTCAGCACACAGTTCACTGAGATCTATTCGGATCCTCTACAATTCATCGCAACTATACTTGATCCGTGTTGTAAAGATCATGACTTGGATGTGGGAATAAAGCAGCGCGCACGAGTGATGATCCAGGCCGCGATGGATGCAGAAAACCTGCTTGGAGACAGAGAAGCGTACAGCGCAGGAGAAGGAGAACAGAGCGGCCTAGGGGCAGGGGCGTGTCCAGAGCAGAGATGTTTTTTCAAAGTCACATTTGAGGATAAAGAGCCTAGAACATGTCTGTGCAACACAAACTGAAAATGCATGGCTTACTCTCAAATCCAAGGAGTGAAATGTTACAGCTGTCCCCAGTCTCCCTACTAAGAATTGGCATAATGATTTATTTTGGTGTTTTGGTTTTCAGCCTTGGTTTCCTGATTTTCGGTTTTTGGTGTCGGGCAAGAATTTTCATTTTGGTGCGTCCCTACTTCTAAGCAAAGAGGTTGAGATGGACCACAGAGTGAAAACAATGAATAGTACACTCTTAGAGTCTGTCAGCAGACGTTTCACTGAGATCTATTTGGATCCTCTGCACTTCATCGCGACTGTACTTGATGCATGTTATAAAGATCATGACTTGGATGTGGGAATAAAGCAGCGCACACGAGTGATGATCCAGGCCGCGATGGATGTGGAGAACCCACTTGGAGACAGAGAAGCGTACAGCGCAGGAGAACGGAGCGCAGAAAAAAGGACTTGTCTCTCTGAACCAGATGAGGGGCACGCACCCTCGTGGTCTGATATGTTCAATGAGATCCTTGATTTTAGTGAGGTTAATACACAGTCAGAGCCATAAATGCAATGGTACTCAACATCTACATGCTCCCCTTAGGTCAGATAATAAGAATCAACAAAATAAAATACCATAGCTATGCAGATGACACACACATTTACATCACCATATCACCAGGGGATTATAGTCCCATACAAACACTGAGTAATTGCATTGAACAAATCAATGACTGGACGAGACCGAACTTTCTTCAGTTAAACAAAGAAAAAACTGAAATGATTGTTTTTGGAGGAAGAAAGGTTAAAGGTTACTGCTCAGCTCCAATCTGCAACCATGAAATGTTCAAACCAAGCCAGAAACCTTGGGGTAATCATAGACTCAGACCTTAATCTCAGCAGCCACATTAAGACAATTACAAAGTCCGCCTACTATCACCTTAAGAATATATCAAGGATTAAAGGACTCATGTCTCAGCAGGATGCAGAAAAAACTCCTCCATGCATTTATCTTTAGCAGACAAGACTAGACTACTGTACTTTACAGGACTCCCTAAAAAGTCCATCAGACGGCTGCAGCTCATACAGAATGCTGCTGCTCGAGTCCCAACAAGGACCAACAAAGTAGACCACATCACTCCAGTTCTTAGATCTCCACACTGGCTTCCTGTCTGTCAGAGAATAGACTTTAAAATCCTGCTGATGGTTTATAAAGCACTGAATGGTTTAGGCTGATCTGCTGCTACTTTATGAACCACCTCGACCTCTGAGGTCATCAGGTACTGGTCTGCTTTCAGTCCCAAGAGTCAGAAGGAAACATGGTGAAGCAGCGTTTAGTCATTATGCTCCACATATCTGGAACACACTCCCTGAAAGCTGCAGGTCTGCTCCAACTCTCACCTCTTTTAAATCAAAGACTAAGACTTTTTTATTTACCACTGCCTTCCTATCTTAGATTATTTTAACTCACTTTAAATTAAAATTTTAATGTAATTTTGAATATATTTCTAATTTTCTTTTCTGTTTAATTATATTTGTCATTTTAATTGTGCTCTTTAATGCCTGTCTGAATGTCTCCAATGCTTTTAATGTTTTAATGTAAAGCACATTGAGTTGCCCTTGTGTATGAAATACGCTATACAAATAAAGCTGCCTTGCCTTGCCTTGCCTTACTAATAATTGGCGTCAGTGTTTCGGTTTTTCTGCCTTGGTTTCCTCATTTTCGGTTTCAGCCAAGAATTTTCATGTTGGTGCATCCCTACAGTTTATATAGGTTAATGTTACAGGTTAAGTTATTAATCGTGTTCTGATCATGTGCTGGAATAAACCACACCTTTAAGTGTGAGAGAAATCACTATTACAACTCTACTACACGTGTGCTAAAAATACACAAAGCCGACTCCTGCTGGTTCCTGAGTGCGAGGTGAAAACGCTCCCACTGCTTGTTATGTGCTTAGTGTTTCATGTGTTTGATCGACAGCTGGCATTTTCACCTTTCAGGGTGTCCTGCTCGGCCCTCATGATGTCGATCAGGGAGCTCTCCAGCGTGTTCATGTTGAAGCTGTCAAATGATCTGGTGCGTTCCTGTAGAGAAGAGAGGGAGGGAGGGAGGGAGAAAGAGAGAGCGCATTTACTTCCCTGTCCTTTTAAAGGTATGATGAGTCTTTACAGGTGACCTCTGCGGGGAAGGCAAGGAGGCAACTGGAGCAATTAGATTTATCGACATCAATTAACCCAAAGAGCACAGAGCGAAGAGGAGATGGTATCGTTTTTAATCACACACAAAATAACACTGTTTGCGATTCTGACTGCCTGACAGTCAAATCTTTCAGGACAAAGGAAAGCAATAAGAAAGAAGAGAGAGGATGATTTATACTTACTCAGCTCACTCAGAGATAAACACAAATAAGTGACGGATCGAATTCTTTCTATTAACTACTCCTTCCGTCTTTCTTTCATGAATGCCGCAGTATTGAGAGGACTGAAATCCAAGATGGTCTCTTTATTTCACGCTGACACCTCTGGCATTTGCCTAAATAGATGGATCCACAAACATAACAGATAGGCCTCAGTTTGCATACAGATCACAGGACTCTCAAGTGCTTCACTAATATATTCTGAGAAGGGATACAAAGAAGCTGCAGCACCCTCATTTTAAGTTGTTGCTTTTGGGGAAATGTTCTCTTCATGCTTTCTAACTAATCACCCGGCGGGGTTACATGCTCGACTCTGATTGGTCGAAACCCCATAACATCCATTATTAATAATTCTACCTAGCAGGAGGGATGCCAAGGACAACCAGATAACACACGTCAAGTCAAATCAATCCGCTGAAAGTGGTCCGGCACATTTTTATGGTATTTAATTTTACTGTCTGCCTGTTGACAATGTGGCAAAAAGGTTAATTCCGAATAATATGGTGAACAACATGAAGGATATTTTTAATATTACTATCAATTAATTTGGAAAGCATAAACATTAATTGAACCATGATGTTTAATATGATTTAAGCAGGCTAATGCTAAGACTTAAACGTGACAAAAAAGTGAACCTTAATGTTAATTCAACCTGCAAGTACGCTGATAGGACCTTTACTTTGAAAGCACAACCAACAAATCTGTCAAATCTGACAGATTTTTGTATAATCGCACAAATCAATCAATTTCAAAAGACTAGAATCATCTTTGAATCGATACTTGGTTGGGCTGTTTGAACAATATTCAAGAATAAAAATAATTCAGTTAAAAACTTATAATATTCTAACAATGAAATCAGTAGTGTTTCCTCTTAGTGACCCTCCACCACTCTGAAAGAAAAGCAAGATATACTTTATTTGTACTAGTTATGTTATTCATGTGTGCTCGCTTTATTTCAGCTGCATCAAGCAATGTCTCTGCTTTGCTTGCATCTTCCTATTAATGCTTTGATTGACCCTGTATAATCAATATTTGGGTCTACACCACCATAGAATACTTACTGGGCATAAAATATAAAGAACAGTCACACTTCCTGTATGTGTTTCAAAATAAAAGCCTGATCTGTTTTCTTTCTGTTTAGTGACTGTCATTGTTTAAACATAATGCTTTTATTCTGAAAGTCTTTCCTGGAAAGTTACAAAGTAAGCTCCTTGGATCTCACCTTTAGCCCTTTAGCCTCTAATGTACCCGTATTTAAAGACTAAATGTTGTTGTCACTTGAGACATGACTTGATCAGCAATAATGTTTTCTGACTAGTTTTCTGTTTTCTGAAGTGCAGCCACTGAGATTATAATGTATGTGTATACATATTAGATATTAATAATATAATTTGAGCATTTGAGAGTTGTGTGGAGTCTGTCCCTGTCTGTTCTTTTATGGTATTCATATTTGTGTGTATTTGTGTATTTTTTTCAGTTTTTTTATGTGTTTTATTATAATTTTTTTATTTTATTCTATTTTATTTTCTGACAGCATTTTATGTTCTGTGTTTGAACTTATTTACAGCATTTTAAATGTCCTATATAAATAAAGTGCATTGGATAAAAATGTGAATATAATCAGAACATTAAAAATAATAGGGAATTCAATTTGAATGGGATAGTAGACGAAGTTCAGCAGCCCTTATATTTAGTGTTAGCTTGTTTGTATCTTTAGTTGGTAGACAGATAATAATAATAATAGAGATAATGTTAAGTGAAAGGGTTGTTATGCAGAATAGAATCCCTTCAGGGTGGACTGAACTCACCCAGTCTGAATTCTATTTTGCATTACTACCCGGTCACTATACATTACCTTTTATAAATAATACCATGAAGCTTTTTAATATAAATATACTTCCTGTTCTGAGCATTTGATCAACCTTTGTCTTAACTCTCACCACAGTTCTTTAGTTTTGGTGAACAGCTTTGTTAACTGACTAAATACTTAAGCTGTAAACTCCCTCAGTCACTGAAGTCAACAGTAAAATGAGCAACAGAACGGAGCAGGAGCTTAGCCAACTCTTAAGAGGCCGCTTTGTCACCTACAAACAAGGGCATCCTTGGCATACCAACCATACTGGAAATGCCACAACACACACACACACACACACATACACGCACTCACTCACACTCACACCCATGTTATGTTTACAAAATATGTGCAAGCATTAAAAACATTTGCTTATGCACAAACACACATATTCCAAGTGCCTTGCTGATAAGGCTTCTGTCTGGACTCCGCCTATGCAGCATCTGACAACAACTTGGTAACAAGCTGATAAACTCCTTCGGCTTCCTTCTACCCAAAAACAAAAATATAATTCTGGTAAATTCTGCCAAAGAAAACCACCATATGAAGATCAGTCACCGCTGAAGGTCACAACATCATATGACTGACTTCGTCTCCTCGGGTTTTTCCCAAATCTCGTCCCCATCGTTCTCCAGCGCACGCCTCCTTAAAAGCAGAAACACTTCAAAAAACTTTTCTATTCCTCTTTTATGTGTCAGAGATCTCACACAGCACAGTGCCAATGACTCTGCACATCATGACTAAAATGTTTAGTCACGATTTTTCTTTTTTTGTCTGTCTGGTCACGACTGAAATAAACTTTTTTTTCCTCTCTGCCTCACATCTACTCCACAAACAGCAAAAGGGCAGCAGTGGGAGAAAATACCAAACACTTAGTATTAATTTTATAAACCACAGTCGAAGTATCTCTGCAAATACTAAAGCAGTGCGTTGATAATTGATTTGTTTATATCTTAACTCAAGAATACAAATATGAAGCTCTGCAGCTCAGAGATTTCAGTCTGGAATCATCCTCTTAGACTTGATCGGTTCTGACAAGATGCTGACAGACCAGTCAAGACAATGTGATGATGACTCACAGCCTCCCAAAACATACAACCTTTTCAATTATCAGCATTTTAAAGAGAACAAAAGCTTCTCTGTGACAGAACGGATCATTTTTCTTCATCTTGATTGAAACCTGAATAAAAATCAGAGGCCAGATCAAAAGAAGTGTGTCATAGCAACTGTTGATGTTGAGGTTTGATTGAAAATGAGATGTGTCTTTTGTAGAGCACAAAAACCAGGGCTGCCCTCTTATAGTCCACCAGAGGTTAGTCAATAAAGAGAGTCAAGTCCTGGGGCACTGGTTTGGCCCAAGCGGCAACCTCCAGTCTCAAATATGAAGCCCATGCAGAAGTGCTAAAAACTGCAGTTCATGGAGCGTCCACTAGGGGCTGGCTGCAGAAACACAGGAAACCACATAGATATCAAACCAACGATTTTTGCCCAAATAAAGGGCATGGCTACCTTGATTGACAGGCGGGCACCCTGTCGCTGTTAGCAAAAAGGCTATAGGCCCGCCTCTTTACCTCACACTAGCTTGGACAAAGTTTGGTTGAGTTCAACATTTCCAATATGGCACCCGCCGATGATCGGCTTCAAAACAGCGCTCAGGAACAGATGGGTGACGTCACCGGCACTACGTCCATTTTTTTTATACAGTCTACAGTCAGTCTTTGTCCTGTCCTCTCTAAATAAAGGCATAAAGAGGTTCAGCAAGCTTTCATTGTTTAGTAACTTGTCTGTAATGTTATCAGTCAGGAGTACCTGGAAAGCATCCTTGTTGTTATTCTGATGACTTGAAGTATTTGAAGTATTAAAAGAGTCTACATGAGCTCAGGGTCAGATAGTGGTTTCTAAAGGGTCCTGTATTGTGTTCATCAGACTGTTTTAGCCCAACATCTCGACACCATTCTTTAATAGTTATTTTGTTAGTAGCAACAAGCTAAGATAAAGCACATTCATGAATCCTGTATAAACCAGAGGACCAAAGCAAGGGAGGGACAGAGTCATAACATTACAGAGTTAAAATAACAGTCTGTCTCGTTGACAGGTGTTTGGGTATGTTCAAAATATTACTGCAGGGGTTGTTTATATTTTGGCTAACAGGCGGCTCCCTTTGTGCCAAGTTTCTAAATGTGTTTTGAAAATAAACTGAAGACTTCCCTTTTTAATCTGGCTTTTAATGTAGGGCAATTTCCTTTTAGATCTGAGCTGCCTTATTACCACTGTATCATCCTATTTTTATCTATTTTATTTTATTCTATCTCATTATATTATATATATATTTTTTTTTTTTTCTGGTATTTATCTGATTTTATTATATGGATTTTATTTCATTTTTATGTTATTCTATCTTATTATCTTGCATTATATTTTATTTTATTTTTATTCTAATCTATCCGATTCTCTCTTATCATATTTTTATTTTATTTTTATGTTTATTTTCGTGATATTTATCTGATTTTATTATATTTATTTTATTTTATTCTATCTTGATTCTATCTTATATTATATTTTATATCATATTTATTTTTCTGGTTTTATCTGATTTGATTATATTGATTTTATTTCATTTTTATTTTTTCTGATACTTCTCTGCTTTTATTGATTTGATCGTTCATTTTTTAAGTATTTTAAATCCCTTTCCTTGAATCCGTTATAAAGGCTCATATTTCTTTATAATTTGGTGCAGTGTTAGAAATTCTACTTTCATTAGATCGTTCTTTTGAGCCCAAACAAGATGCATACATTAATATGATAAACATTTGACAACTCTTAGATACATATTTAAGCCATTAATCCAGCCGAGGACCAATTATAAAGGCAGCAGCTGTAACACTAATGGAAAGTGCAAAGTGATGAGAGTGTTGCCACTTTAAGGAGAACACATCTGTGTTTATAAAATAGGAATAACTAATTCATGTGTGGCAGTCTGTTCATTTTAGTCTGCTGTAAAGAGTAAAATCTAGAATCCTGACGACACTAATTCTGAATTGAATGTGCAGCTTTATGATAAATCCACCTCTGCTAAAAGTCTAAAAAGCTTCCTGACATCACCGCACATGATCAGCTCTGCCCCCGACATGACTGATAAAGAGCAGGCCTTGCACAAGAAGAATTACCCAACATGTCTGTCAGCGTGCGAGTAAACTGTAGTTACTCTTTGTCTCTCCAACAAACACATCCATGCCTAACGTGTCTCATTTATCCGGCAGCTCGGTTACACCCACGCGAAAAAATATTGACCAATGAAGGAAAGTGTAAAAGCAGCGCGTCAGAGGGAAGGAAGCTTTACAGCATGCTATGTTACACAATGAACTCTAAAGGGGTCAAATGCTAAAGGGTTCAGAAAAACAAACCTGCGTCAGTGAACCTTATGATCAAGGGTCAGCCAGGCACGCAGGCAACTCACTTTTTCATCTGCTGTCTAGTGTCTGCAGTGGCTCCCAAAATTCAATACCTACTTTTATTATCTGATCAGCCAAAGCGCGTGGTTGGATGTCTGCCACGCTGGCTGATGAAACAGCCAAACTTCCCAGCTGTAGCCAAAAAATTTTAACCAGCATTTTGGCTGGTGGAGATTTCCCACACTGACTGCATGAGGGGCCTTTCTACAACAGAGATGACATGGTAGAAGAGGAACACACCCAGTGAGCACTCTCTCCCTCAAAACAAATATCAACACAGGGATGTAGGCCAGACTATGTCGACTATTTTCTCATATCCGCCTCGGTATCTTATGTAGACTTAGGCTATTGCTTCAGGTCAAATAAACCAAACATGAGAAGACAGGTAAGCAAGAAACAAGCGAGGCAAGAGGTATGCATTAGAGCTGTGCCATGTCATGCCATCCACAATAACACTGGTAAACATTTTCATGACAAATCAGGGTATAAATGATTTAATGACTAAATGAAAAAAGAAGCTCCAGAGCAGAACTAGACAGACAAACCTGCATTCTCTATTCTCCAAGTTTGATGTCAGCTGATTAAGTTTGTGTCTCTGGGTCCGACTGGGGCTGTAGCAATGGCTATGTCCTGAATGAGCTCAGCAAGGATTAATATCTCCATTATAAGAGTTCTACCTGCTAAAGGTGTGTTTTAACTGAAGACTTGCTTGTATTAAACCATTGATGGTTAAAAGAAGCAGGATCAAGCTGCGGCTGCGACTCGTAGTGGAACCGTAAACTCTTCACAGAGTTATTGATAACAGCTGAATGTAGCTTCAGGATGATGAACACTTGCTATTCTTCACAATAAAAGTCCTCACTTATTATGTTCCTGGGGTACCTTTATTTTGAAACATCCACATCAAGACCAAGCGGCAACCTTCGGCCACGGGGAATTGAAGCCAATGTGGAAGTGTTAAAAACTGCAGTTCATCGAGTGTCCACTTGAGGCTGGCTACGAAAGTACCAGAAACCACATGCACACCAATTCAAAGAAGCAGGTCTTTACAGCAGAAATAAACATGTTTACAGCCTGGTTAAAAAAACGAGTGTAGTCTGGATAGCTCATTTCTCGATCGGCACACACTGTACGGGGGGTGAATTTTTACATAACACTGCAATTTCGAAGATATTAAAGGTGACATATCATGCAAAATGGACTTTTTAATGGTTCTCTACCTGAAATATGTGTCCCTGTCTACAAACCCCCCGAAAATGAAAAGAATCCATCCTGCCCCTGTTCTGATTTCTCCACCTTTCTGTAAATGTGTGCTGAAACCAGCCGTTTCAGTTTTCAGTGTTTGTCATACGTCACAATGCCATCCGGCCTGTAACAGGAAGTCAGAGCTCGGAGCTTGTTCAGCCCATAGACTGTATAAAATACAACTCAACCCTTCCTCCGTTTTTCATTCCCTGCACACACATGTGCTAACAAGGAGCTTAGGAGGGAGGCATGCTAGTTGTAAAGTGTCTTAATAAACACAAAGGTCGTTTTACTCCCCACGTCTGCAGATTTGAAGATCTAGTGGATGATTTGTATTTATCATGGATAAGTGCTAGCGCTAGTTAGCATAGACACATAGCTACATGTTTGTAGCTGTGTACCAAGACACACGTCGACATACTGACAAATAAAACAACAAGAAACACTAAATCTGGGACCAATCCTTCAGAAAGGTCCTGCTGCCTTTCTGGCAGAGGTCGGTTTTACTCCCCACGCCTGCAGATTTGAAGATCTAGTTGAGGATTTTTATTTATCATGGATAAGTGCTAGTGCTAGTTAGCATAGCCACATAGCTACATTTTCTTAGCTGTGTACCAAGACAACACTAAATCTGTGACCAATGGTTCAGAAAGGTCCTGCTGCAGGCGCCTCTCCGTCAGGATCAGATTCTGGATCAGATTCAGAGGGTTGAAGTAACGCAGGCCTGTAAGCAGTGTGTCTATTCAGCCAACATGTAAACATTAGATCAACGTGCTGGAGAGCCGAGGCCTCATCCATTTCCTGAGGGGGCGTGGTCAGAGAGAAAACAGACCATTCTGCGAAGGGCTGAAGAAGAGGGATTTTCAGGCAGACCAAAATCTGATTTCAAAGTGTTTTTTTGAGCATAAACTTTAAAGACATGTTTTGGGGACCTCTTAGACCAATATATGTTGCTGAAAAGAGCGTGATATGTCCCCTTTAAGATTTTTGCCCAAATAAGGACATGACTGACTTCACTGACAGGTGGGAACGCATAGCTGTTGGTTAGGAGGCTCATACCCCGCCTCTTTACGTCACACTCTTTTGGATGAGTTCAGCATTACCAATATGGCTCCCGCCGCCGATTGGCTTTAAAGCAGCACTTCAGGAATAGATGCCGGATACTACGTCCATTATTTATACAGTCTATGGTTCAAACATGGATATCTGCGGCTAAGTGTAACATTTCTGGTGTCTGCTTTGTTCAGCTTATGGCGTCTCTGGAGTCTACTATGATTTCTGAACACAAGCAATGAGTCGAAGCCTTTTCTGCTTCAAAACGCCAAGTGATTTCATTAAGTGCCATTATTCTTCATTGTAGCATTTTCTGGCCACAGTTCCCGTTTAGCTGCTGCTCTATCTCAGAGTAATCTAATCATATTGTTTCAGGAGAATAGGGATTCATTTTGTGGCTGAGATGGACTCGTGTACGGCCGACACGAGGACTGGACGGTGCTGTGCCGTTGCCAAGCGTTAGCCTGGAGAGGTGCACGGGCGGTGATTAATCACCAGATCCCTGCTTCCTTCTCTTCTCTCAACAACTGGCCAGCTGACCAGCAAAGTACTCATCCCTGACAGATTGCCGTGTGTGTGCAGATAAACACACACACACACACACGTGCACATGTGGTCGCCTGTCACTTCCAGGGACAAGCACACACAAGCACACTCAGATTTGCTGCAAGCAAGACACACACAATTTACTGCGTGTGTATAGCTGTGTTAGCTTGCCCAAGCCAACCCAAGGCCATAGGTATAAACATGGTAGACATGGCTTGACACACACTCTGAAATGTCGCCCATCGCACCACACATAAAATATAACACCCATGACGCAGTGTGGTTTGAGCTAAAATGTGAGACACACCCTTTTTTACCATGACTGTCATTAAAACAGCTAGCATGATTGATTTATTAGCATACTCTGCCCAGCCTTGAAGCTTTTCTGACCATGAATGGTGATCTGCTGACTCAGGTGAAGCTCATCTGACTCTGAGGGTTAATAACCTGAGAGGTTGTTGGTGTATCTGATTGGTGCAGCATGTCAATAATTGAAAGAAGAAGTGGTCAGGTTGCCAGTTTGGCTTGGTGTTCAAGTTGCGTGCCCCATGTACAGAGGCTAAAGTCCTCAAGCAGGCAGACCAGGTTCAATTCAAACCTGGCTCTATCCCCTCTCTTATCAAAAGCATAACCCCCCCTAAAAAGGAAGTGGTTTAAGTAAAGGGCCTGAGATTTTCTAATCCTATCAGGAAGTGAGATGACCTTGCTGATATTTTAAAGGAATGGTACCATGTGGTGGTGGTGGTGGTAGTGTGGGAGTGATGACACTCATCGTATGCCACTGGGGTGTGTTGCCCTTTACAGTAGACTGCCAAAGAAGACTAACTTTAGCTGCATGCAGAGCAGAGACCGCCGTGAGTAACCAGAAGAACACGACTGAACCATGGATTTAAAGACAGATTAACCCCGCTGGTACGGTATTGTAGAGTGTTATCTTTCAGTCTCTACACCTGTACACATGAACAGTGTAGCATTACGTATGTTAAGTGCAGAAGAGGGTGAATTAATAATGGAGATTACAAATAACTTTGAACATTATCAGAAATAGTTGCCATGTTAGCAAGTCAGATGTATCATTTATAAGTTGAATAATTGAAGTAAGGGGTCTCTCTGCTTCTACATGTGGGTGTCAGAGCTCCTGTCAGATGGCTGGTCCTACTATGGCAAAAGTAAGAGAGGGATCAGAAAATAGAATTTATAAAATAAATAAATAAGAATTAATTCAATTCATTAAATTTAAAAAGCATTACTGTATTTTTTTTTTATTTTAGAAGCACATTAAAACACTAAATTCATCTGTTATAAATTCCCGGAGAAAGGAAATATATTGCAATATTACTATTTTCTTAATGCAGCCCTAGTGTGTCTTGTTTTGCATTCTAGTATTTTGAAGTTCCTTTTTCTTTCTTTTTTTTAATATTGTTTTTTGTGAAACACTTTGCAGCTTTGTTTAGAAAAAAGCTGTATAAATAAAGATTATTATTATTATTTTTATATAGTATTAGTGTGTTTAGGACTGCACATCAAATCCTGATTTCATCCTCATCAGGATAGGAGCTTTCGCTACAAACAAGTCGCACCAGTCTGGATTTATTGCAACGACTTCAACTTATTTTAAGATAAGGCAGCTTTCGTCCTTCTCAGTCAGGAATCAAACATTTTAACTACCAGACACAGGCCATGCTGTTGTGTCATTTTGATGCAGCCAGGTGAAGTCCAAGCTAGCTATCAGCTATCCTTTATTTAATTGGCGCAAATGGATTCAAGAGACACATTGCCTTCTTAAAATGCTAAGCCCATGCGAAAGTGCCATAAAGTGCAGTTCATGGAGCGTCCACTAGAGGCTGACTGCAGAAACACTGGAAACCACATACACACCCATTCAAAGAAGACGATCTTTACAGCAGAAATAAACATGTTTACAGCCTGGTTCAAAACACAGCTTGGGTCTACGTAGCTAATTTCTCTATTTGCTAAGTTAGGTTGACTTTAGCATTTCCAATATGGCACCCACCGACGATTGGAGCTTCAGGAATAGATGGGTGACGTCACAGATACTACGCCCATTTTTTTTATACAGTCTATGGTGTGAGGGTCAGAGTGAGTGCTAAGCTGAGCCTTATTTTACATACCTTCAGTCACCTAATGTCTCACTCCACAGTGATAGAGGGTCTTATCAGGGATCTGTGCAACCCTAATTAAATATTCACAACGTCAGACCTGAGTGGAATAAGGGTCAAAATGGCAAATCTGGCCCAGATTTCCTGCAACGTATGCATCATATCCTTCATAGCTCTTAATGTTATGCACCACGAAGCAGACAGGGCAGCTTTCTTCAGATTCTGGTGACATGGAGTGAAGTAAAGAATGATTAAATGCAGCATGCTGCGGGTGATTAATTCAAGCATTAATCTTCCGTGTCACCTGATGGAATTTATGGGAAGGTGAAGTTAGCAGGACTGGAAGATATATGTGTGCAAAATCATTTCTCAGGATTTCTTATTCCAGTTTGCACTCAATGCTGGGAAAAATGCATTTTTTTCCTCCTTTCATTTGTTTGTGCTTCTAATCACATGCTTGAGACAACGGAGAGAGAGAGAGGGGGAGAGAGGGAGAGAGAGGAAGCCCAAAGCAGTGACGGGAAGGGGAAAATGGCAGATGAAAGAAGGGGGATGATGGAGAGAGGGAAAGCGAGAGGTGAGGTAAGGCAAAGGAGAAGAAAGGAGGGCAGGAAAGGGAAGCAGGTTGAGCTTTTGATGCTTGTGATTATGTTTCTTCCTGGTCAAAGTATTTCAAAGGCCTGCTATGACATTAAATACCCCCAACTGTCAAAAACAACCTATTTCTAAGAGTCAGCTGAACGGTGTGTGTGTGTGTGCGTGTGCGTGTGTGTGCGTGCGTGTATTTAGGGTGTATCAGCACCGACAGAGGTAGAGTGGTCCAGCAGTATTTGCACTGCTCTGGGATCAGACCTTCATTGTATGCAGTGAGCTGGGCTAAATACAATATGACACCTCCACATAGACTCGGCTTTGTCTTCTTCCTTTGTTAAGACACATGTGTAGGAGACATAGGCCAGGGACTAATTAGGGCTCATGCACACACGGGTATGTGCACACACACACACATGCACACAAGCTCTCTTTCTTCCTGTTTCAGAGCTTCTGTCAAGGGTGTGAGAAGGGCACAATGAGGCTGTATGAGCAGCAGAGTTATGCGCTTGCCAGCACCGCTCAGTCCGCTCATTAGTCTAAAAAACATTTCTCTCATTTAACACCAAAGTCACAAGGACCATGGGTAATTGCTAAAACCTCGGGCTTAACGCTTTGGAGTGTTTGTTTGTAGACACACAGGCATCTAAGAGAACATGCGTGCACACGTCATGAATGTGAGGAGGAAAAAATAAGAAAGACGCTTCTTTATTTCAAAGTGAGCTCATCGACACTGCATTTCAACCAAGAGTTCCGGGGTCTTTTAGCCCCCAGAACTACTTTACCCTGAACTAAAAGGTTCCTGTGCCCCCATTGTTGTCTGCGTTTCGACCGTGGGCTGAAGTCCCGTGTAGATTGTGCAAATCAGGCCAGTGATTTATGGAGGAAATAAAAAGTAAATGCACTACACCACCAGACCAGTAGAGGGCAGTAAAACAAAGACGAATGCCATTCATCACAGATGACACCATAGAAGCAGACGGACAGGCAGGTATCATTATGAGCAACACAACGGTTAGCCTGTTAGCATGAAGAGACTCAGCTGGCGCTGTTTTAGATGGTGCTATATTTCATCACAGATGGATTCACTGAATCAACACGTGAGAGGAGATAAGCTCGAGTAGCAAAGACGTTTCAACACGGCTTTAAAATCCTTCTGAACTCAAAAAGCCGTGGCAGAGACCGACCGGTGTTTTGATTTAAACAGCGACCCTGTTAACTGGAGACTTTCAGCCGGATGCATCCCTCATAAACGTCTTTAGACGATCATTAAATATCTGATGAGGATATTTTGAAATCTTAATAAAAACTAAACTAGTTTGCATTCCCAGGAACTCCCTCTGTGTTTCAACAGCTGTGTAAACTCCAGAAACACTGACACGTTCAGCTGAAGGTCTCCAGTTTACAGGGTCACTTTTAAAACCGTAACACCAGAAGAGACGCATTCACGGTGGGCTGAGAGAAGACTACTGTTACAAGCTGCTAAATCAAGAGAATCACAGCCTCTTCTTTTGAAAAGTACACACACATACAAAAAAGATAGAAAAAAAAAAACTAATGACAGAAAGAGAAATCAAGTGAATCACAGATGGAGATTAACTACCCCTGAACTAAATTTAGACCCTGGGTCCACCAGTCGAAACGCATGTAGTTCCGGGGTAAAGTCCCTCTGGTTGAAAAATGCCTTTTCTTATTTTTTTCCACAGCGTGATTTCTTGGGTTTTTAACCTCACACAGCTGGTCAGAATCAGGCTCAAATCAGACAACAGGTGCTGAACTCAGGGTTCAACTGAAGGCCTGTAATAACACACCTTCATATAACAGTATTGAAAAGGCTGCAGTATACGTAAGCTACAAAAACAGCGAGGGGGGGGAGCTGTAACCAACAGTTACCCAAGTAGCTTACTGAGACAATATCCTGTCCTGGCTCACTCGCCTCCAGGCCTTGCAGGACGCCGGCCAAATTTACCAATCCGTATCAGGGCGGTACACCTGACACAGCAGCAGGTGAGAGCTGACAGAACGAGGAAAGAGAGAAAATTGCAGACTGCTGTAATTTCCTCCTCCAGTTCAAAAACAAGCAGGTTTGGTTTATTTATGGCTGCAAACTGCACAAGGTGAAGAAGTGAGTGTTAATGCGAGTGCTTTTTCTTTTATGCGTGGGCCTGTGATTGGCTGGAGATCTGTACTTCACCTACTAACAAATTCCAACCTGGGATTGAGTCGACATCCCCTGAAATGAATGAATAAGTGAAGAAACACAAAGAGAAGTAAAGGAACGCTTTCCTTGCTTTTATAAATTCCAGATTTCTATTTCGAGGCTCAGAACTAGCTGACCAGTGCATTAGCAGTTAGCAGCAGTGTGCCTGGCCTGGAGCCCATCCTAAATACTAAAGCTGCTCTAATACAGCAGTAGCTCTGCTTGCTGCAGCAAAAGCCACAGCACTGACACGTTTTCTCTCTTTATGAGCCACAGAGCCGTACCAAACTTCGGATCAAATATGCACTAAATATTCTGCCTTGCTGTCAAACTGCATCTGCACATTTGCTGATGTGAATGTCACGCCCTGAGGCAAGTAAACCAATTTCTGTTACCTGATGGAGACTGATCCCAGTGCCAGAAAACAGCCGGCCTGTTTACTGACCAATGGCAGTTCATCTTTTAGTGGATGTGCCTTTCTACAGACGAGAAACTAAGTACGAATGTTACAAAAGACTTACCACATCAGAGCCAGCTATCTGCCTCATCCCTGTTGGGTTCAAGTGTCACAGTATCATGTAACACCGAAGTGTTCAGAGACATGGATACCATGACAAACTAACTTTGGTTTACATCAAGGGTTCCTGAAGTACGTCATAGCTTTACTTCAGCATTCAATAATAAGGTGAATAAATGGGTAAATGTACTATTTAGGACAGAAAGTTAATGTAATAACATTAACTTGCTGTCCTCCACAGACCCTCCAGTCCCATGTACAGACCCGGTGCTTGATTTGTGACTTGCAGCATGTATATATGATGGATGTGTTGTAGATATTTAATGTTGCATGGTTGTTGTATGGTAAGCTATAAATGAATTGCCCTTCTTGGGATCAATAAAGTTGTCTGAATCTAAATCTGAATATCTTTAGACAACTTAAGAAAAACATTCTGGAAGACATCTCACGACCCCCCAGGGGGTCCCGACCCTCACTTTGGGAACCCCTGGTTTACATGAACAGAACATTTGAAATCCTACAACGAAAGCTCTGGATCCTTCATCTGTTGTGTCTGTGCTAAAATGGAAACTATGTGAGACAGTTGGAGAGGGCCTTTATAGAGACATTGTGACAACAGTTCCTCACGGGGTCCTTTTAGTTCAGAGCTATTTTAATTACCAAACCTTGGGGGGGCCTTGTGTACTTGTGGAAGGCAACATGTGTCGTCAGTCATCTGAACAGAGCACCATTTGGAGAGCTATACTTAAACAGCAAAAAATAGAAGTCTTGCGTATCTGATCCGGAGGGCTCCGACCTACCGGATCAGAGACAGAGCCAGAACGCAACGCAGTGGATCCAGTGGAAGTTAACACATTTACTAGAATAGAAATCAGATCCGGGGCTGTGACGGATCAGAGACGGACTGGACACGGATAAACCCATGTGTAGTCATTTATAAGAGGTCTCTTCCATGCTGCAGCACAATCAATAAGCATATGATCACATGATACCTACTTGGTATATGACCTACTTTTTGTGTCTTGTCATGTTCTTACAGCAGGAAGCAAACACCTTCAACAGATATAACCCTACTTCTTTCCAAAGTGTGTATGGCTGCATTGTGCAACATGAGGCAACATTGAGAAAGGACATTAATCCAGGCATCAGTCGCTCACGTGATTATTGGCAAACAATGCCTTTTTAAGACACATTGAGTGAGGCAAACACAAGTGTGAAATGATCAAGCATGCAGTGACAAATAAAATATAACACCAAAGCTTGACTGTAAGATACAAAGGCTGATTAAGGAACTGTCAAATGTCTGGCCTCTAGATCACCTCACACCTCTCAGTTTCAAGTAGCATCACAGGACATTTGAATTCCTCAGCTGCCATTTGCTCACATTTCTGATCATGACCTGTATAATCATTCCATTGTATTTGTTAATGGATTACAATCAAATTATTAGTCACACACATTTAAACCCATCATCACACAGCCAGGCTGAGCCTCCTCTCTGCCCATCCTCCACCTGCCCTTGCAGTATCAAAAGATCAGGAGGACAATGCTACTTTAGCTGATCTGATTCAAGCACACGAGGAGGAGCGGCATACATTAGCTGCTTTAATGCTATCTTTAGCTTAACTGTGCAGTACGACTTCAGTTTAAAGAGAGGCATGCTAACAGAGCTAGCTGCTAATTTTATCCAGTCCTTCTATAATTTGGTTTCTTAATAGGGCTGGGCGATAATTCGATATACATTTTCTAACTATAAATAGAACAAATGTTCAATAAAAATTAAATATATTTAAATCTGTAATTACACCCCCCAACCACTGGAAAGTAAGGGGGCGCTAATGAGCCTTAAGTGCTAATTTGCCATATAATATTAAACAGAAGAAGACGGCATTAAACAGCCAATCATGTCGCAGGGTGAGAGGTAGGCGGGGCTTAAATACGTTTGCAGTGGAATGTAAACACAGCTGAAACGAGCGACAGCGACACAGAAGAAAAGGTAAAACCTAGCAGCTCAAAGCAGAGTCGTTAGCTACACTGTGTCGACTTTGTTAACTATCAAATTTATACACTTCATTAAATATACTCTCAGGATGTGGGTAAAGGAAGTGCACGTAATATCGCTCAGCCCTACTTCTAAAGAAGTTATGGTCTTACATGATAAGCTGCTTGGAAAAGTTGAATTTACCACTACGTGATTCCTACTAAATTATGGATCAGGATTAAGGCCCAATGATTAAGAACTGGCCTGAACTGAACCAGAACCCATGACTATGTACAATAATAAGGCTGTTAGCTAATGGTTTATAGCTGCTCCGTGGAAAGCTTTACCACTCAAACAGCAGAAAAATAAAAAAGACATGTCCAGGCATGTCAGAACATCCTTACAATGTGGCCTCTTTTACACTGTGAGTTATTAATAGCATTTAAAGACATGCAGAAATACCACATCAATCATCTTCTGTGTTTAAAATAGTTAATCTGAGTCATGAGGGTTTTTAATTTGTTGTTAAAGAAGATAGACTCCCTCATGGATAAGAAGGAGGTCTTTAAACCCCGTGAGTAATGCTGTATCTGTTGACAGAAGCCACAATCAGTTATGGTAGCTGTTGACAACAAAGTATCTGAGATTGACTCTAAATTAATTTGGGATTACAGTCCAAAAGTAAGAAGGCAGAGAATGTGGAAGACACTTAAAGAAACCTTTCATCAGGTCAGCAGGGCCACGCAGAGCCTAAAGCACCCCCCCCCCCCCCCCCCCCCTCCTCTCCTCCCTCCTCCCTTTAACAGCTGACACAATCAATCATGAGATAGATCAATAAAATGAATTTATCTCTGTGCTCCCTTTACCTCGCCACATCAATCCCATCAGCTGTTTTCTACATGTGATAACACAATTATTCCAGTCATCTTCATTCTGTGAGGACCCGGGCGATGAAAATGACACTGTGAATAGGCTGGCATTTGGAGGACCAGTTGCTAGGCTATGGCAGCTCCGACCCGGGTGATTAATAAAGCGGTAATCCTGAAAAATCATTAGGCATTAGACTCGGGCCATCAATCCACAGTATTACCTCCAGGTTCCCTTCCCTTTGCTCCTGGCCAGTTGAAATAAATCCTGTGATGACTTCTCCTCCGCCGGTGCATCTACATTTTTATTCACATCTTAACCTCTTGTCAATCTCCGTCCATTCCCACGATTGCTCTTGTCGCACCCTCTCTCTTTCTAACCAACCTATTTCATTTCCATAACCATGATGCCGCCCCCCCCCCTGCCTCAGCCTGTATATGTGGCACACACCACTGCAGTGACAGAGCCACATTACTCATCATCAGGGACGTACAGCTGTGGAAGTACTGAGCCCAAGGACTGATTTCTAAGCTAACACGGTAACAAATGCATCATGTAAATCCTTGCCCTTCCCCCACTTCTAAAAATAGCAGTGATACCACATACTGTAATAAAATTAACAGCTTACGTGAATGACACCCTGATGTTTAATCATTCAGGCAGCAAGTAACTGCTGCTGCACAATATGACAGAAGATGGAACACAGGAGGAAACAGTGTAAGGGAGAGGGGGGAGGAAGCTTTAACAATCACAGGTAGACTAACCTGAAAGGGGAAGATGTTATCACTGCGCCCGACTCCGTCATCCATCCATGACTTGGGGTTGAAGCCAGCAGGACTGTTTCGAGGGTACTTCTGGGACGCCACGTGGTTGTTGGGGAAGGTCTTCTTCAGTGGTGAGATAGAGTTGATGGGGGTCATCCCTCCGTTCAGCCCTCTGCGATAATCTCTGCCCTGAGATCCCCCCCAGCCGCCGCCACCGCTGCCATACCCTCCTCCGGGACTCCAGGAGGTGGAGGAGCCGGGAGAGGGAGAGGGGCTCTGATAGCTGGCCGGACCCCAGGGGGACGGGGGCTTGTTCAGGCTGTTAGACAAATGCGGCAACTGGCTGAACGCCGGATTCCTGTGCGGGAACGGAGGTGGAGGGTGTGGAGAGGCAGGTGAGCGCCGATGCTGCTGGTGTTGGTTGTGGGGGTGTTGGAAGTGGGGGTGTGGCGGGGGAGCAGGGTGGTGTTGGGACAAGGCTGCTGCCGGTCCAATCTGGGGGGAGAAATTCCCACCGAAGCCGGGACTGACGTGGTGTGAGAAGTTCTGGAACAGCAGGGGGCCGTTATTGGCGGAGGCGGGGTTGAAGAAGCTGACGTCCTCATTGATGATGGTTGACGGCGCTGGCGGGATGGCAGCTGACCAGTTGTTGAAGCCAGTAAGTGATGACGAGGTTGTACTGGACTGGACAGGGCCAGTTCCCCCAAGACCAGAAGTCTCCTGGTAATCAAAACCTGTCAGGACAGGAGACTCAAGACGGAGCTGCTTCTCCTTCCCGTTACTCCCCTCGGACACGCTGCTGTCCGTCTTGACGTCCTCTGACCTGGCTTTTTCCAGTTCTGAAATGATCCCACCACCACCTCCACCCTCCTGGTGACTCCCAGGGGACAACTGCTGCTGCTTTTCTTGCGTTTCTTGCATTTCCTGTTGCTGCTGAGCTTTGGGCTTCTCTGGGCCCCCCAGGATTTCGTCTTGCACGCTGTTGTGGGTGGCAGAGGCAGGGAAGAGCCAGGGAGAGCCTCCCGTGGTGCCATTCCCTGCGGCTGTGGTGCTGTTTATGAAAGCAGCAGGGCTCTGCGACACATTTTGATGGTGGTGTGGGGGCTGCAGATGCGGGTGGATTCGGACCGGGAATGCAGACTTGTTGCCAGTGTTGTTTTGAACTAGGACTCCGAACCCGTAATCCCCCATTTGTTTTCTCCCCCCACACACAAATGCTATCCCGTGATCGTTTGGTCCTATTGAGAGAAGAGCACACAGGATGGCATGCACTGAGTTAGCATTCAGCACATCTCTTTAGTCTTTACATAAAGGGAAACAACTAGGTGATGACCATTGATATTTCCTAATAGGGTTGCCAACTGTCCCGTATTAGCCGGGACATCCTGTATATTTGGCTAAATAGGTTTGTTTCATACGAAACCTCAATTGTCCCGTATATTGACTATTAAGTCTTGTAAATACAGAAGACTGCACTCTACAGATCCTAGATCAGATAAAATGGCAGTGGCAGATCATTTGCCAATCACCCCGCCTGTCATCCAATCACAGGCCCCCACACGCGCATCAGTTGTACACATAGACTGTATAAGATATGGACGTAGGATCAGTGACGTCACCCATCTGTTTCTAAAGCGCTGTTTTGAGGCCAGTTGGCGGCGGCAGCCATAATGCTGCTGTGGAGCGATTGTGACGTAAAGAGGCGGGCTTTGAGCCTCCAACCAACAGCTACAGTGTTCCCACCTGTCAATCAAGTCAGCTGCGCCTCTCATTGGAAAACCGGTACTTCCAGTACTAACATTTTGCACAGGCTGCACTATTCAAAGTCCAATTTGCACAGAATATTCCCTGAAATCTCACCACACTGTGATAAATGCAATTCAACAGAATCAACTTTAACACACAGTTATGCCCTGTGTGTTCCAGTGTGCAGAATTTCTGGATTGGAATCTTTAATTTTCTTTCACAAGTTCTTGGGGTTGAGATTAAACCTGATCCCGTATTGATCATCTTTGGGGTGTCGGAGGGGCTCAGGAATCTTTAAGTCTCTAAACTTTGTCTTTTATCTTATGGGCTGCTCACTGCTAAGAAACTGATACTCCTATTTTGGAAGTTAAGACAGAAGCACCTACTCTTAAATTGTGGTTAACAGGGAAGACGGAAACACTTCATTTAGAGAGAATTAGATTTTTTTCTTAAAAACAGACTTGAGAAATTTGAAATTATTTGGCACCCACTCATCTCCTTTTTGCAGAGCTGAAATGATCGACTTTTTGTACATTGTCCGGTAGCTCTCCTTGGGAGGGGTGAGGATGGGATTAGGGATGCACAATATTATCGGCACATTATCGGTATCGACCAATAATGGTTTTAAAATTAACTATCGGATATCGCCGATATAATTAACCGATAACATAATGGGCTGCTGGACACATGTTGGGCTCATGTTTTAAGTTAAATTTGAATTTAAGCCACAGTAAGGTACATGTAGCTGACTAATTTAGGCACATTTACTGTCAAAGAGTAAACCATTATATTTAATTTGGGTTTAATTGCTGTACAGTTGCACTTTTCACATGTTCCCTGTGAACAGAGGTTAGGTTTACTTACTATGTCAAATGGGAAATTGGCCAAATTTGCCCTGATTGTGGGAAGTGTTATGATTGTCTCAGGGAGAGCATCATCATTAGTTGTGTATAGACGTCGTAAGATATGCTTATTTTTATTTCTTTAATTTTGATTGCTAATATTTGTTTAATAATTGTTATATTATAGGCTCTTGTTTGCTTTATACTGTTTTGCACTGTCTACTTTGCTGCTGTAACACTTACATTTCCCCATTGTTGGATGAATAAAGGATTATTTTATCTCATCGATGTTTTAGTAGGATGTATCTATTTGTATGAATTTTGTTTGAAAGCAATTGTCATAAATAAATATGCAGTATTAAGTATTTTTCTTATTTTGCACAATAAATAAATACTATGTAACAAATGTGATAAGAGTATCATGATAATACTGTACGCCAATTCCAATACAGAAGAGAATTGATGATCTCTGCAATTAGGTGAGCGAAAAAATATCGGTATCAGTAATCGGCTAAAAAAGTTGTAAAATATCGGCATATTGGATATTGCCAAAAAATCCAATATGGTGCATCCCTAGATGGGATACTGATTGCTCTACTGTTAACTTAATTCTCTGATGAAGACAGTTCTGCCTGATAAGGAATGAATAATCCGAATCAGTGATAATGTAGTTTGAGAGATCAAACCTTTGAAATGTAATTGCTGTACAGTTGCACTTTCCACATGTTCCCCGTGAACAGAGGTTAGGTTTACTTACTATGTCAAATGGAAAATTGGCCAAATTTGCCCTGGTTGTGAGTAGTGTTGATTGTCTCAGGGAAAACATCATACAAGTTTAAAGAGTATCACCTTAATACTGTATGCCAATTCCAATACAGAAGAGAATTGATGAGCTCTGCAATTAGGTGTAGGTACCGTTGTAAAATATCGGCATATCGGCGAAAAATCCAATATGGTGCATCCCTAGATGGGATACTTATTGTTCTACTGTTAACATAATTCTCTGATGAAGACAGTTCTTCCTGATGATAAGGAATGAATAATCCGAATCAGTGATAATGTAGTTTGTGAGATCAAACCTTTGAATTGTAATTGCTGTACAGTTGCACTTTTCACATGTTCCCCGTGAACAAAGGTTAGGTTTACTTACTATGTCAAATGGAAAATTGGCCAAATTTGCCCTGATTGTGAGTAGTGTTGATTGTCTCAGGGAAAACATCATACAAGTTTTAAGAGTATCACCATAATACTGTATGCCAATTCCAATACAGAAGAGAATTGATGAGCTCTGCAATTAGGTGTTCGGAAAAAATATCGGTAGGTACCGTTGTAAAATATCGGCATATCGGCGAAAAATCCAATATGGTGCATCCCTAGATGGGATACTGATTGTTCTACTGTTAACTTAATTCTCTGATGAAGACAGTTCTGCCTGATAAGGAATGAATAATCCGAATCAGTGATAATGTAGTTTGTGAGATCAAACCTTTGAATTGTAATTGCTGTACAGTTGCACTTTCCACATGTTCCCCGAAAACAGAGGTTCGGTTTACTTACTATGTCAAATGGAAAATTGGCCAAATTTGCCCTGATTGTGAGTAGTGTTGATTGTTTCAGGGAAAACATCATACAAGATTTAAGAGTATCACCTTAATACTGTACGCCAATTCCAATACAGAAGAGAATTGATGAGCTCTGCAATTAGGAGTTCGGAAAAAATATCGGTAGGTACCGTTGTAAAATATTGGCATATCGGCAAAAAAATCCAATATGGTGCATCCCTAGATGGGATACTGATTGTTCTACTGTTAACCTAATTATATGATTAAGACAGTTCTTCCTGATGATAAGGAATGAATAATCTGAATCAGGGATAATGTAGATTGTGAGATCAGGTCTTTGAATTGTTATATGAAAATTGAATGTATATGTGGATGCTTTTGTGATGATCTTCTGTAATTGCTGTACAGTTGCACTTTTCACATGTTCCCTGTGAACAGAGGTTAGGTTTACTTACTATGTCAAATGGGAAATTGGCCAATTTTGCCCTGGTTGTGAGTGGTGTTATGATTGTCTCAAGGAGAGCATCATCAAAGTTTTAAGAGTATCACCGTAATACTGTACGCCAATTACAGAAGAGAATTGATGATCTCTGCAATTCGGTGTGCAGAAAAAATATCGGTAAATATCGGAAAGTGCCGTTGTAAAATATCGACATTTCAGATATCGGCGAAAAATCCAATTTCGTGCATCCCTAGATGGGATACTGATTGCTCTACTGTTAACTTAATTCTCTGATGAAGACAGTTCTTCCTGATGATATGGAATGAATAATCCCAATCAGTGATAATGTAGTTTGAGAGATCAGGCCTTTGAATTGTACTGTTAGACTTTTCACATGTTCCCTGTGAACAGAGGTTAGGTTTACTTACTATGTCAAATGGGAAATGGCCAAATTTGCCCTGATTGTGGGAAGTGTTATGATTGTCTCAGAATCACCATAATACTGTACGCCAATTCCAATACAGAAGAGACTTGATGATCTCTGCAATTAGGTGTGAGGAAAAATATCGATATCTGCTAAATGAGTTGTAAAATATCGGCATATCGGATATCTGCAAAAAATCCAATACCGTGCATACCCAAAAGATGGGATACTTATTGCTCTACTGTTAACATAATTCTCTGATGAAGACGGTTCTTCCTGATGATAAGGAATGAATAATGTAGTTTGTGGGATCAGGCATTTGAATTGTTCTGTTATATGAACATTGAATGTCTAAGTGGATGCTTTTGTGGAGATCTAGTTTTCCTAAATAAACATATTGAAACTCGAAAATAGCCGAGCAGTTAACGTTACATCTTTATCTAATTATAACCCCGTGACGTTGCCAGCTTGTAAAGCTACAGCTGAGCTGCTGGCAGACACAGATATAGCCTGAAATACTGCTCGTGTCAAGCCGACAGATTCTCTATTTAGAGACGTTTTCCTTCAGCAGAACACCCTGACAGAACATTAAATAATGAACACACACTCTTACAGAGAGAATGTCGGCCGTTAGTGTTCATACATGTTGAGTAAATTAACAGTTAACCGACATAACGTCCAGAAGGAAACACCTCGACCTTGTTTGACAGCTGTCAGGAGTCTATGGAGACTATCCTCATCATGAAAGGCAGAAAAGTCAATTATTGGTTCACTTGAACATAAAGACACTCGATGAATGATAACACACATATTTAATCTGCCTCATATTGTGATATATTGAGAAACAGTCGACTGTACGGCGGTTTAAATCCCCCTGAACGTGCTAACTGCTAACGTTAGCTAGGCGACTCACCGTTAGCACAAAAGCTAGCTAGCTGGACAAGCCTGATTAAAAAGCCTCCTCACCTTCTGATCACCACCTTCGACCTCGGCGATGTCTCTGTCTCTGTCTTCCCCTCGGGTGGAAGAAAGCAGGTGTCCTTGAGGAGGTCTGGAGGAGGTTTTGAGAGGAGGTTTTGGTAGCTGACTCGTACAGTGCAGTCGGTCAGCTCTTTTTTTTTTCTCTCTTCTCCTGACGTGTCCTGCCTGCTCAATGACACAGCTTCTCTATCTGCTGCTTTAATCTGCTGATCAAAGAGCTTTGTTAACGTGGCAGTGGGATAAATTCACTTCTTTCACAAGCCTTATTCGATCGGTTTCATTGTTCACTATTTTTTTTTCATCTAACTGTCTTTTTTCCTACAGAGCCAGCCGATTCCTGTGTGTGCTTCTTGGCTGCCCCTCTCTCCTGGAACCGACCGTGGCCGAATGACAGCGAGAGATCAGCCGAGACTCACTTCCGCTTCTGGCTCCGCCCCTTACGCGGAGACCACGCCCCTGAGAACCACACCTCGACAGCTGATTGGTTAGCAGACCGGCAGCCTCGCCCCGTTTCTACAACACTTCTCCTCCACGCACCAATAACACACACATGTCATCCTCGAGTTCTGCCCACTAAGGTCAGTAATGATGGAAGAAATCCTCCCAGCACGGTCCTGTCCTTTCACGATACAGCCCGGTGTCGGGTCGTGAGAAAACTGAGATACCCAACCCCCTCCCTCCTGCACCTCTTACAGGGGACAGGAAAAAGAGCATCCTGATCCATTTAGGACATGACTATGGTTCTCGGTGTTTGCATTGCATCCATTGCAGTGTGCAAATATTATACACCTTTGTCAACACAGTCATAGAGAGGATAGAGAGTATGGAATAAGCAGTCAGTAGAGCAGAACATTTGAAACACATCTTTACAAAATAAGATCCTGATCAATGGTCAGCTTTATTAAAACAAATAATTCTGCAATGAAATAACATGTACCCATTTTTTTCATTACTGTGTATGCTCATAAAAACCTGGTGCAATTTTATCAGTGCAATAACTTACATAATGTAAACATGTGTTATATTTACTATATTTTATTTAAATGTATCTATTTTAGATTCCCCTTATGATTATTTTATTTTATTTTAATTTATTTATTTATTTTATAACTATGTAAGTACATTGTCATATTCTGTTTAACAGCACCACTACAATGTCCCGTTAATCATCTGTTCCCATCTTTTCATTCCACTACATGACAGTTACTATGTGACTTGGCACATTCAAAAATAACTATTGTATTACATATGAATCGCACTGTTCTTCATACTGTGGATGTTTTTTTTTGTTTATTTTTTTGTTTAAATAACCTGGTGCAATTTTTATCCGTGCAATAACATACCTATCTATTATCAGATAGAAGTGTACATAGTGTGTATACATCTGTAATAGTTGCCATATTTTATTCTATTTTATTCTATTTTATTTTATTCTATTCTATTCTATTTTACCTTTATCACTGCTATTATTACTGTATTATATTTTTTTAACTATGTTAGTACACTGTCGTTTTCCCCTGTCACACGTTGTAAGCTGCTGTAACAAAAGAATTTCCCCCAATGGGGGACCAATAAAGTATATCTTATCTCTTATCTTATCTTATCTTATCTCATGTCCCGTGTTGTAAGCTGCTGGAACAAACACATTTCCTCCAATGGGCAATCAATAAAGTCTATCTATCTATCTATCTATCTATCTATCTATCTATCTATCTATCTATCTATCTGTCTGTCTGTCTGTCTGTCTGTCTATCTATCTATCTATCTATCTATCTATCTATCTATCTATCTATCTATCTATCTATCTATCTATCTATCTATCTATCTGTCTGTCTGTCTGTCTATCTATCTATCTATCTATCTATCTATCTATCTATCTATCTATCTATCTATCTATCTAAATACAATCAAATGGTATGACAGAATTTGCACATACTTTAAATGTAAAATATGTATGTGACAAATTCATGCAAGCATGTTTATACAGTGAAATGGCATTTATGACATCATGGTAAAACACAAACTTAGTATTGTACAATATCTGTCCTCGAATTCCTTAAATGTATTGTTTTTCCATATGATAGATAGATAGATAGATAGATAGATAGATAGATAGATAGATAGATAGGTAGGTAGATAGATAGATAGATAGATAGATAGATAGATAGATAGATAGATAGATAGATAGATAGATAGATAGATAGATAGATAGATGTACTTTATTGATTGCCCATTGCAGGGAAATAAAATAATACAATAAAAAATATAGTAAATATAACATATATATATATATATATATATATATATACACTATGTACACTTCTACACTTCTATCTTGTGAATTGATAGTAAGGCAAGTTATTGCACAATGTTTTTATGAGTAGGAAAAACACTCAGAGCGATTCAAATATGAGATGTTTACAGTCAGTTTGTGGATGTGAATCATAAATAATGACCAGGGAAGACAGAAACATAGTGCAAGGTCACAAAGCAGCAGCCATGTAGTGAAATGAGAGATGAGTAACAGAAAAGCAAACACTGTCAAACATATTCCTACCAGAGTTTTAGAAAATCAGCAATAATAACTGCAATTAAGACCAAACAATAGAAGTTTAGCTATTGTACTATTTCATACTGAATGTAACAAAAATATGCCTGTTTTTCTTTCTTTAAATATACATTAACAGAAGGGTAAGGAAGATATTTCAGAGGATGAAAGAATGATAACAGTGATATTAGAAGCTGCAGCTAGGCGCCGGTTAGCATAGCTTAGCGTTAAGACTAGCAGCAAGGACATAGCTAGCCTGGTTGTGTCCAAAGGTTAAAAAGAAACAATAGAAATCTGCCTTCCAGCTCATCTAAATCCCAGAAAGTCAAATGTTTCATCCAGTTTCTTTAATTCTGTCAAATACACAAGTGGACTACTTTTGTAGTGACCTCCCAGAGACTTCAGTCTTCATGTGGTTTGCAAGAATCCTGAATTGATTTCATATATTCACTACCTGAGCTTTGGTGGTGCTCACAGGCTCCCTTGTTACATTTGGACATAGTTAGCCTGCTTCTAGTCTTCATGCTATGCTAGGCTAACTCTCTGGTACCTGGAGCCTCATTTTAGATATCTAGCCCGGTATTTTATCTTCCAATATGTTTTAAATAATCAACTCAATGCAACTTTTCAATGCATGCACAACACAGAAGTTTAAAAGTGAATCTCCTCCAGTGTCAGTACAGTGCGTCACACTGATTTCAGCCCATTAAGAGTCTCTCTACTCTGCCAGATGTCTGACCATCCAGCCCTTGTTCCTTCATCCGCCCACACCATTCCCCATTTCTCTTTATCTCTGTCCTCCTCTGTGTCCTTCTCTCCTGTACGGTCATTATCACCTCGAGGTCATCAAACAGCTTTGACTCTGTCTCTCTCGCCGACCCTCAACTGGCAGCGGTACATGCGGCCGCAAACGGCTATCTAATAAATCTGTCACTTCAGGTCCAGCTGGGAGAGAGTGATAAATTGGGGGATCTGGGGTGTTCTGCATTATTAAGAGTGTGCAGGAAGGATGAGCAGGCGATGAGGTGGATGGCAGGTATTGGCAGGGTTAGGAGGTGACGGGCTTAAAGTAATCCGATTTAGAAATAAAGATTACAGATGTCTGATCGTAACACTATTCACATTTAGCTTCCAAATTGGTGTGAACTGTCCAAATACCCTCACATGTAATAAAATATTGAAGGCAAACAGCATGCAAAGTGACAGTAAGTCAAGTATTTGACCTTTACAGCTTGATGCTGGAATGAATTACTAGGTGGGATCTGTCCACACCACATGATGGAAAATGTCCAAACTTCTCGTCCTATCTCGTGTTTCAAATACAGAAATACTATCTTCTTATTACAGAGGTAATCCCTTCACGTGTGGCTGTTCCCTGTCTGGTCTGAGACTTATCTTAACTTAAAACCCTGACTGGAACTGTAAACTTCAATTCAGGACTTCAGATATGACCGGCTATCGATTTATGAAAGACGTGGGTTACAATTTCTAACAGAGGAGAGCTCAACCCAAGAGGGGTCCATCCATCCAGACATCTTTGATCTTGGTAGTCCAACTGGAACTGGGGCACTGACATGTGAAGAGATGGCATGACTTACTGTATGTGTGCACACAAAAGAATAGCACTCATTTATCCTTTATATCTCCACTTATCCACTTTGTTAACTGACCAGTTGTATCATATTCCTGTGTTTGATTTTCAAAATGATTACCACAACCAAGGGGCAACAATTAAATCTTTGTGGCTTTGTTTTTAAAGGAATTAAAATGAAAATGTAAATCCAAAGTCACAGGCTCCTGTGAGGAACTGTGGACTAAGTGGTACCCCTTACATTTTGCTGATTTTGTCCTGTACATGTGTAAGTATTTTTCTCATCCTGCTGTCTTTTAACAAAAAGAAAAGGCTGCTGCATCAGCGTTTAGTTTATCACTTCCCCACTGCACTGGTTTCCGATTTAAAGGAATAACAATAAAGAAATCTATCTTTTCCTGATGGTCTTGCTTGCCTTTGAAGCTCATATAAAGGCATCACTGTTGATTTCAGCTTGTTTCAATAACAGCTTAAAACTCTTCACAGGAGCTTCAAAGCTTCACAGCAAGTATAACCATGAGAGATACATTTCTAAAAGGTCCAACAAGAGCAGACAATCTGCACTGCCCCAATCTTCAGTAGGAGAAATGTGCTGCAAATACTCAAACGATGCAAATTCAAAAACACATGCAAAACTCCAAAACAAACGCCGCAGAGAGAAGAAAGAGACAGAAAAAGAAGAAGAAAGAACGTGTTTTAACAGCAAACAAGCTTCAAATACACAAACCATGTGAAGTCAAAAACAAACATTAACAGAGAACAAAAGATAAAAACTGAAAACCAACATTTAACAGAAGTGCTCCAGGCCTGTGGGGGGCGCTGAGTGGAAAAGCTTTATTGTTGACTGGACAGATTGGATTATAGATTGAAATGTACCCTCGCTCACCTCTACTGTCGGCAGATTGATGGTGGTCTTTGAGGACAAGAAGCTCCAGTGATGCATGATAAGTATGATCCTCCATTTGTCAAGTATTCACCATTATGTGTCTATCAGTGGAAATGATTGTGTGCACAACAACCGCTTTCTTCCTCTCTGTCTTCCAACTGGAGCATATTGCACAGACACTCCCTTTATCCAAACCACAGAATGTTACTAGTTTGCTTACTTTGTGGTATGGTAGCCTCCACGGAAGAGCACCCACTCCTATGTAGATATAGAAAGGCTCATTCTAAGTGAACAAAAACACAACAGTCTTTATATTCAGGTGTTCAGGCCAAAGACTGAGTAATAAATAGACGTAGTATCCGTGACATCACCCATCTATTTTTGAAGCCCTGCTTTGAAGCTGATCGTTGGCGGGAGCCATATTGGAAATGCTGAACACAACACACAACACAACCTAACTCTGTCCGAGCAAGTGTGAGGTAAAGAGGCGGGCTTTGAGCCTCCTAGCCAACAGCTACAGTGTTCCCGCCTTTCAATCAAGTCAGCTGTGCCTCTAATTGTGTAAAACTCATAATCTCAATATCTTGGAAATTGCTGCATTAAGGAAACATTCACCCCCATACAGTGTGTGACGGAAGAGAAATAAGCTATTCAGACTAAAATCATTTTTTGAACCAGGCTGTAAACATGTTTATTTAAAAAAAAAGAATTTAAGTTATGTTTTGGGGCATTTTTGCATTTAATGACAGGACAGCTGAAGAAAGACAGGAAATGTGGGGAGTAGAGTACGTGTCACTATGGTCGCATTATTTACATATGAGATCAGCTGTTAGCAGCCCGTAGCATGTCAATGCTAATTGTGCTAGGCCCGATGTTCCCTGGGAGCTGAGGAGAAGGAGGCATGGATGACGTGCTGGTATTGAGATGCAAGCTAAAACAGGCAACATGGACCTGTCATTCCACCCACCGTTATGAGGACTGTAAGATCCATCTACGATAAGGTGGACGAGCTAACCCATCACCAGAGGGAATACTGGCAGAGTAGCATCATGCTAACAGAGCTAACACAGGACACGAACGCCACATTGGAAGGATTTCACCTGCTGTGGGTGGACAGGATACAGGAGAGAAAGACTGGACTAACTGGGGAAGAAGGCCAGCTCAGTCCTGGACTCTGTGGAGGTGGTGGCTGACAGGAGAATTATGGCCAATCTGTCGTCTCTGATGGACTTTTTTTTTCTACATATATTCTTGTTGAAATTCTTGTACTGTACACCTTCTTGTTTGCTGCTGTAACTCCATGAATTTCCCTGTTGTGGTATGAATAAAGGAGTATCTTATCTTAGAGAGTTAGGGGGGACATGTAGCAAATAGTCGACCGGCCGGGAGTCGAACCGGCGACCTCTGCGACGAGGACTGTAGCCTCTATATGTGGGGCGCTTAGACCTCTAGGCCACCAGTGCCCCAAACATGTTTATTTCTGCTGTAAAGATCAGCTTTGTTGAATGGGTGTGTATGTTGTTTCCGATACTTCCGGAGCCAGCCTTTAGTGGACTTTTGAGGAACTGCAGCTTTTAACACTTCCGCTTTGGCTTCAATTCTCACGCCTGGAGGTCGCAGCTTGGATCAGACACTCATTTCAACATACTTATGAGTATTATATTCCATTTTGACCCAGTCTGTTCTGCTAAATGCCCCCCACTTAGAGAATCCAGTATTTGATTGTATTCTTTGATGGCCTACATTTTATAAAGTAGATGCACCGGTCCAAAACTCATCACATCATTTCCAGATCAAATAAAAGACAGATTTGATAGTACCTCTTGAACGCTACATAAAAGAATTTCTCTGACTTTCCTCCATCACAGAATATTAAAGGATTCAAAAAGCAAAACTGGCTCTCCTCTTTGTCTTCTCTGGAGCAGCACAGCTAGTCTCCTGTCTAATTATAATGATTTGAAAAGTGTCAGATATCCCCCCATTTTCCTGCAGTGCTTAAAAACACTTGTACCATCCATTTCTATTACCCAGTGTCATCTGCATTCGTGACCTCCATTTCCTCTCCTCATTTTCTAACATCCTCTCTGTTCCACAAACAACCGTGCTCAAGTGAAATCCTAACTATACACTGGAGGGCAAGAATCAGCAGGAGGACGAAGACATGTTTGATTGTCCTAAATGTGCTCCAGATTAACAGTATCTCTGAATATTCCTCTCACAGCGGGGCGGATGATCAGGCAGAGTGCTCGGTACACTAAAATGGATTTCTGGGACAGAATAACTGGTCTTTCTGGCTTTAGAGAGAAGACAACACCCTCTCCATTTTCTGCTCCTTCTGTCTGCCTTTCACTCTACATTGACATATATATATAGGGAGGGGAAATGGCACACTGTATTTTTTAAATTATGTATGGAGCCTCTATGTCCACAGTTCAGCCCAAATGTTAAATCGCTCAAAGCTGCTGAGATGTGTTGGGCTATTGAATGAAATGGCCAGTCCTGTGTGTGCGCTGCCATATCCAAGACAGGATAGGTGTAATGAATAAAACATTTAATCCATTAAAAAATTAATCGCCTTTTTACCTGAGGTATAATTATGGTGTGATTCCTCACAGAGGGAATTTGTATGTGTGGAGATGAGTGTTATAGTATTATAGAGCTGATGGTTTAAAATGTAAGAATATATTTAACAGAAAGAAGAAAGCCGCAGCCTTTATATTTAAAAGTTCACACTGAAAATAAAGTATTGATCCATTTTAAATCATGGCTGTTCTCCAAGGTGACATTAGGTTTTGACCTGAGAGCGTTTGCTTGTTTAAAATATGGAGATGTCTCTGAGTCTGGTCTGTTAGAGAAAGATGGACACTTCTAAAACATGTTGTAAAAACAGCTCATGGTGTGCTGCTGTGGGCTGTGTTAACATCCTATGAAATATTCACACAGTGTACATGTTGCTAACCAAACAGTGTTGCTGTGCTCTTGGCAACAATGTGACACAATAAGGACTTCTGGGTAACGGGGTGGAGTGGAAAACTGGAGGGGTGGGGGGATGGAAGTAGATTATACCAAACCACTAATTTAAGAGAGAAGAAAAAGGATCATGAATGGATGCTAGAACAAATGACTACAGGGTTCCTATAGAAAAGGTCTCATCGGGTCACAGCAGATGGATGTCAACCAACAAGTCTGGTTCTGCTCAGGGTTTCTACCTGTAACCGAAATGCTTCATTCTAATGTTTCAAATACTGAACAGTGATGGACAAATGTTCAGTCTATTGGTAACAGTTTTTATTCTAGAGGGTAGTCCTCTCCTCAGTGTTTCTTTTTTCCCTTTGACAGCCTGACACATTTCACATCCTTCATCCTTCCAGTGTGTTTGGCCCTGTTGGACTCTCCCCAGGGACTCTATACTAATTAAGCCAAAGAGGTCTCTGTCGGGCAGTGGGCCGCAATGACTGTTTGAAACAGACACATGGACTGTGTGTGTGTGAGAGAGAGTGTGTGTGTGTCACAAAGGCCAGGCTGATTCCATGACTCCACCGGGTACAGCAGGGATAATAAATTACAACAGAGAGCAGCTGGGGGTCTGTGTCAATATGTGTGGTGGAGGGTGTGTGTGTGTGTGTGTGTGTGTGTGTGTGTGTGTGTGTGAGTGGGGGTGCTTTACTTACAATAGATTGAGCAAATATGGAGTCAAGAGAGCTGACATATTTTTCAACATTATGCACTTTAGCAAAAATGGAAAATCCCAATTAGCTAACAGAACCAAAACATTAAAATGCTACAGGAACAAACCTTATTTTGCTGACTGATGGGTCATCTATTTTTGCGCAAGTGATGGTTTCCATAATCACGAGACCAGCTTGTATGATCACGCTTAACCACACACAGCTAACTCCTCCTCCTGAAAACACTCTTCTCTTTGATTCTGCCGTTTAAGGAAGTACACTTCATTTGTCAACCTCTCAATCTTGCACTGAACTCCTGTATCTTGAGTGATTCTTGTACTATATATGGCAGTCTGCAAAGTGTGATTTGTTGTTGCCATGGCAATGTCATATTAGGAGTGCTTGTTCATTCAATCACTGTTGGTGACATGCTAAAGAAAGGGGTTCTAATTCGGCTTATTACAGCCTATTTGCATATTTGCTTTAATTATGAATCAACATGAGATAAACGTTTGGAAACAATGATCAATTTGCAAAAATGTGTGCGTGTCTGTGTGTGTGTGTAATTTAAAATGTGTGTGTTAAATCAGTTGAGGGTCTATGCCTCTGAAGCAGGAGCAGTTTCATTTACCTTCTAGGCTCTGATAAATCAGGCCGGGTGACAGGCTGAAAGGAGCCAGGGACAAAAGCAGCTGGAGGAAGAGGCCGGCGTTGAGTTGATCTTATTTGGTTGCTTCGTGCTGAAATTATACATCAGGTCAAGATCAGTGAGTTATTTTCTCAGGAAGTGTAGTAATGTATGTATTTTACACTCTTCCACAATATTCAAGAGTAATCACATTTCCTCAATATCACCCACTTCTGTCTCGGTTGGTGATTTCCTCTGTTTACCAGAATCAGTGTGGGCTGTGCTCGTAGCTTGTTAGCAGCATGGCTCAATGGATCATAATTTATAGTTGTCAAGATTCAAATATATAAACAAGTCAGGGATAAATAGCTGTGAAATGGTGTTCAAACATTCATGCCTCTCTGAGGAAAAATAAAATATCAACAGTAATGTCTCTGTTACCCCCATTACTCTGGTTTATGACCATATATGGACTAAAGATGTCTATCTATCTCTCAGTTAATCTGAGAAAGGTCCAGCAAATGGGAGGAATGCTAAGTGTGTTAGCATGCTAACAACTACGACTAGCTACAGGCGAGCTAGCTTTGGTGCTTTGCGTACTAGACAAGTGTAGCAAAAATATGTTGCCAAAAGCAGCACAAAAGTTGCCCTTCCGCCGTCTGTCTGTCTGTCTGTCTGTCTATCTATCTATCTATCTATCTATCTATCTATCTATCTATCTACTTGTTGGTATGTTAAGTGTGTTAGCATGCTAACAACTACGACTAGCTACAGGCTAGCTAGCTTTGGTTCTTTGGATACAAGACAAGTGTAGCAAAAATATGGTGCCAAAAGCAGCACAAAAGCCGTCCGTACATCCGATCTATCAATCAATCAATCAATCAATCAATCAATCAATCAATCAATCAATCAATCAATCAATCTATCTATCTATCTATCTATCTATCTATCTATCTATCTATCTATCTATCTATCTATCTGTGTGTTAGCATGCTAGTGACTGCCATTTCTTAGACATTTCTTAGACAGACAGATAGATAGATAGACGGACGGACAGACAACCTTTGTGCTGCTTTTGGCAACATATTTTTGCTACACTTTTCTTGTATCCAAAGCACCAAAGCTAGCTAGCCTGTAGCTAGTCATAGTTATTAGCATGCTAACACACTTAACATACCAACAGGTAGATAGGTAGATAGATAGATAGATAGATAGATAGATAGATAGATAGATAGATAGATAGATAGATAGATAGATAGATAGATAGATAGATAGATAGCTTTGACGACAATGATACAAGACAACAGTAGCAAAACATATGTAACCAAAAGCTACACAATAGTTGTTGGACAGTGCTTAGACTTCTCATAAAAAGCATTTAAGCATACATCAGATATTTCTTACATTTGCTCCTATGTATTGGTGATAGTTTATTGGCCACAGTACAAAATAAATCTACAGCTCATTATTATGATATTAGCTAGCTAGCCTGTGTTTAAGCCTTTTGCAGCCATTTCTCCAACAATTTTTCAACGTATATGTTCACCAAGCTATACGTATCGTTGTTTCATTGTAACCTAAAGTAACCTAGGTGGATGACATTCTACCAAGGCGTTGGCCAGCTTGTTTGTAATATTCATTTTCTCAATACAAACAACCTTCTTGTATTGGGGGTACAGACTCCTTCTCAAGAAAAGCCTTGGCTATCCAGTGAGGTGTGCTTTAACCTTGTGTTTGCTGACGCTAACATTTCATTTCGATCTGATCCCCTGGAAATGGTTCTTGATGTTGAGCCTGAGTGTAGTCCTTTGACCCGCTAGTTGTAAATCAACTTGAGCTGCGGTCTCTGGTAAGGTCTGTCTGCGTGGGGTTCATTGTCTGTTTGTCTTACTCTTGTTTTCTCTTTCCCGTGTGTGTGTACAGATACACAAGCTCACACACTGACACAAACACGTATGCACACACACACACTCACACACATGCACAGTGCTGACAGAGGCTAAAAGAAAGAGCAATGGACAGAGAAATGCTGAGTCAGGCAGACCTGAGCCACCCACTGCCCCAATAGAGGTACAGAGCATGTGGCCTCATCAATAAAAGAAGGTCCTCCTTAAAGCCCTGAAAGTCAACAATAATGTGTCTTTGTGTGTCAGTGAAAAAGGGGAGTTTATTTTGAGTAAGGTTTCCTCAGGACTGACGGTATATGTGTGTGTGATCAGGCAGAGGCCCACAAACAGAGGTGGTTGTACTCGTGTTATTTCCAGATCACTTTTACTGCGAGGTGGAGCTCCAAGTGTCTCTTATCTGTGAGCACAGCTGCACCTCTGAGGATTCTGGGATGAAGTGCGGCGTGTGTCAGCCGGCAGATGTAGAAAAGCCAATCAGGATGATGTGCACTATCATGACTACACATTAACCTCTACAGCAACAATTTAATCCCCACAAATCTTTGTTTTTCCAACTGTGAAGTGAAAAGGATTTTCTGGTAAAAGTTCCTAAAAGCTGATCCTCATGAAGGTGAGACAGTTCTACTTTGAAGTCATTAATGTTTCTGTGAGTATTAAGTATCCGGGGAGTTCATTCACAATGATTGTTATGTCTGCAGAATATTAATTTAAATCAACAGACAGACTTTTATTCAAGACTAAAAATAATATGCAATAGCTTTGAAGCTAGGTGCTAATTTTGTGTTCCTTTAATGTCCATGAATCTGGAGTTTTTATTGAATTTCACTTGAAATACTTGCTGTGATGAACAACATCGGACTTCCACCAGATCCTTGTCCGGTCCGTCTCCTATCTGCTGCAGTCCGACTCCGTGCTTCTTCATCCGTCATTAACAAAAGCATCAGTAGCAGCGGTTGATTCATAACAGCACAGGAAACACAGCCACATGTAAATGTCAGGCGGCTACTTTTCTGCAGACTAGCTAAATTAAGTAGGAAGCTACATTTTGCAAGTCTTTGGGACCTATATTTTGGGGGTTGTGGGCCGAAAAGTCTGGGAACCTGTGGCGTGGAACGCAGCACGGCTGAAGTCATGTGACCAAGGTTTTCATGTGAGCAAGGTGACTTCCTGTCCCGCTCCATCTGCTCTGTTGAGATTGATGCGTCCTGCTCCGGCATCCAGCAAAAATAGATGTCTTGCATATCTGATCCAGAGGGTTCCGACCTGCTGGATCAGAGAAGCAGCAGCAACACAACGGAGTGGATCTAGTGGAAGTTAACACATTGACGGACCGGTCACGGATCAGGGGGAATTAGGCGGTTAAGAAGAACAAGCTAAGGATGTTAGCATAAAAGACAATATTCCAGAGTATCATGGCTGTTCTACTTTTCCAATCATATTTGGGAAATCATTACAACAACACTGTCTTTAAAGAGTCTACATTTCAGGCAATTGGTTTAGCAGTTACTGGTCTGTTCATCTTTACTGAACAGAAATAGGGGTGTTGGGATGTTGGGGTGCTGGTTGCTGCTCAGTGGTTAGTGTGCATGTCCTATATATAGAAGGTATGATCCTATTTACAGTGGTTGCTGTTTGACTCCTCACCCTTCCCTGAAAGGCTCGTTTATATGAAATGCAACTACAGCAGCCCCATCCCCCACTCTCTACTCCCCACATTACCTGACTTTCTTCTTCTGTCTTATTCAATAGATGCAACCCCCCCCCAAAATATAACTTTAAAAGAACATCAGAGTAATATCAACATACATCCTTGATATGGAACAGCGCCCTGAAGACAAATCACACCAGAGCATGCTATATGTTCCTTTAACTGAAGAGCTTCCTCAGATGCCTCTTTAAGTAGAAAATCCTTCAGTATGTCAGTTTTGAATACAATTATGAAATCCTCTCTCCCAAACATGAATGCTTCAAATCCACAAATGCATGTTGTGTCTTTTTCAAGCCTGCTGAGAAATGTGACTGTGATGGGTTTTATCAGGTTCATTTGGCACAGTCTTCTCTATTTGTAATCAGTGGGAGACGGGAGCCTTGGAAAGAAATAAGTGAGTCCTCCCCGTCAAAGATTTACATTTGGAGAGCCAGATTGTTCCATCCTAATTACTTCTGCAGATGTTTTTGTCCTCACCACGATCCCCTTAGACCTTAAAGCTCTGCCAGCCAGAAGCTAACTGGGGTTAACTCAATTCAGGAAAATCAGACTATTTAAAGCACAATTCAAGCTTTACTTTAAGTTTGTACAAGTTTAAGCCCCTTAAGTACTCTGACCCAGTTTAATTAGAAGAACATCACTGATGTTCTATTTTAGTCAAAGCTTGCATCAAAAGGGAGCGGGACTTGCTTATCTTTTTTCTGTTTGCTGCATGAAAGGGTCGATGTTACATAACAAGAGACACCACGTGGTTCCCTAATCTACAATCAGAACGCTGATCTCAGGCAATATCTTGATATCTCTTCTTCTTGTGAAGTAAAGGGAAAGCCATTGATACAATTCATCGTCATGGGGGGGTTCTGATTCCAACATAAGCTGCGTTGGCATTATTATCAAGCAGAGAGACTCTGTGACCTTTCCAGGAAGCGGCAGTGCGAGGAAAGGCCTTCAGTAAAGACACGGCCCCCTTGCTATCACTCCACCCCGATCCCCTCAGGGCCCCCCCCCCTGGATCGGTTGCATTTATTGACCTCCGTTTGCAAAGTTCACAATCTGGCCCATTGGTAGTTAGAGGCATTGATTGGAGTATAACACATAGATGGTCAATCTGTTAAAATCGCACAGGATGGGAGCTCAGCGAGTCACCGGCCTCGGGGGGTCATGGGCAGAACACAACAACGTGACTGTCAGGAGAGCGGAGCCGCTCTGCGTGCATGCAAACAGAGGAGCAATTTGTGTGCATTCATGCATATCTGTTCATTATGAATTCATCTAGTACACATAAATGAAGCATATGCACCGTGTAAACATACATTAATCATGCGTGGGCCATATACACACTCCACACATGCAAATTTCATGACATGCAACGATCAATACTGAACAAAATCTATAGCAAACTGTTTAGCATATTCTTTGATCATCTGCGCCGCTGCCCTCAGAGGAACATTTTAAAGCTGATGGATGGATGATAAATGTCCCCGTAGTCTTTCTTCTCTTACGCCCTTTCTTATTTTTAGCCACACAAGCAGCATGGCTCTGGGGAGGGTGATGTCAGTCGGATTGACCGACACTTCTGTCCAGACTGAAATATCCTGACAACTCAAAGATGGATTGTGATGAACTCTCTGTGGCTTTCATCGGGCTAAATTGAGAAAATTGCGAGTGAAATGTGGAATTCACCAAATTAGAGAAAGTTTGGTGAATGAGACTTGGAACAACCATACGAGCAAACACCAACAGATTAGACAAAAGCATTTCTTTCCTAAGTTTTATTTTGGGGCTTTTTACCTTTATTGATAGGACAGCTGAGGAGAGACAGGAAATGTGGGGAGTAGAGAGTGGGGGAAGACATGCAGCAAATGGTCAACCGGCGACCTCTGCGACGAGGACTATAGCCTCTATACATGGGGCGCTTACACCACTAGGCCACCAGCGCCCCGGAGTAAAGCATTTTTACACAAGGCTTATTGTGGCTACACCGACAACATTGTAAAAATACTGGACTTTCCTCGACTAGATATGTAGCGCTTTTCTTTAGCCTCGGTTTGAATCATAATTTATGACTGAAGACGACCGAAATAACTGCAAACACAATGACTTCCATCCAGCTTCTTTTTTAAACACATATTTTTGGCCTTTTTGTTAGATAGGACAGCTGAAGAGAGACAGGACTTGTGGGAAGAAGAGAGTGGGGGAAGACATGCAGGAAATGGTCGACTGGCCGGGAACCGAACCTGCAACCTCTGCGACAAGGATTATAGCCAGTCCCTCCAGGATTTCGCAGGATTTTTTTGTGATTGTTGCGTCCCAAAAAGCCCGAATTTGCGACAGCTTTTTGAAAAAAATTGCGGTGAAAGTTGCGATTATTTTTTTTTTGCTTTTTTCCCCCAATAACATCTCAGGGGCAAGTAAATACGCTAAATTACAGTTGTTTTTAGAAAACATTCTTGATGTGGCCACTGACTGTATTTTGATTCTCTTGATTCACAGTAAAATGCCATGAAAGGACTGTATTGCACATTTACGACGGGCCCTGAATGCACCTCGCAGCGACTGTTGCACGGTCAGTTCACGGCACTCTGAAATTAATCTGCATCTTTGATGACGAGGAGTTGATCAAAACTTACTAAATGTGTCTGATGTTTCACCAAACTGGATTAAATCAAGCTGTAGATGCAGAGCTTTTTACGGTAACCACGGCAACAACGTCAAACATCAAATAGTAAACAGACGTCCCCCGGTTGTGTCTTTGTCACTAACGCACACCGGGGGGTAAAAAACATCAATGAAGATGAGACAGATGCATGGAGGTGAGGAGAGCTGGTTCATAAAGCACACCTGCTGCAGGTAGAGACCAAGCTAACACTGAGCCCCTCAATCTATAAATAACAACGTTGTCATGGTCACTTGTCCTGCCTGCTGTCCTCTCTTTTCACACGTTCTCTGTGCGTGTTTTGTTGTTGAAAAGTGCAGATCAAGTGAGGACTCACGTTTATGTTCCAAGGAAGTCAAATTGATGACAAAACCGATGACGTGCAGGGGCTGAGGTTAAGGTGATTGGTCAAATTTGCGGGAAAGTTGCGGTGATTGTAAAAAATTGCAGGGCCGCGAAAAAATCGCGCTGATTGGTTGAATTTGCGTTGATAGTTGCGATCGCGAAATCGCAACTTCCTGGAGGGACTGTATAGCCTCTTTATGTGGGGCGCTTAGACCGCTAGGCCACCAACGTCCCTTCCATCCAGCTTTAGTTGCACAGGAACCTTACTACCAATGTTAGCATGCTAACAAGCTGCAAAGACAAACATGGATGACATTGCCCAAGCTAAACATCATTATTTTAAAATGGTCTTTATTAGCATGTTAGCTAGCTGGTGTTTGGGCCTAATGCAGTAATCTTTAGAGCTTAATTCTTCTTGACTTGACTTCATACTCAGGGTTATCATGTGTATTTGGATCAAAATATTTAAATTGGTTAATGACTAAACTTCCTTAGAAACATGTTACTATTGTCTTTGAGTGTTAGTTAGCAACTATTAGCATGCTGACATGCTACATGAGGACTATAAGCATGGTTAACATTTCAGCGCTCAACATCAGTCTGTTAGAATGAGCTTTGTTGGTAAGTGAGCATGTTAATGTTAGCATCAATCAAACAATCAATCTTTATTTATAAAGCGCCAAATCACAGCAAACGTTATCTGAAGACTCTTTCCAAACAGAGCAGGTCTAGACCGTACTCTATGTTCAATTATTAACAAAGACCCAACATCAAGACCAGATAAGATCCAGTCCCATCTTACAGACAGGACTCAGTCTGATCTCATCTTAATCCACCATGAGCAGAGCACTTTGCAGCATTTAGCAAGTTACAGTGGCAAGGACAAACTTCCTTTAACAGGCAGAAACCTCCAGCAGGACCAGACTCATGTTAGACACACATCTGCTGAGAGTGTGTTGGAGAGAGGGATAGAGGGAGATGAAGAGAGAGGACAGAGACAAGTAAAGAGGTTGTAGCAGCTGGAGTCTGGCACGTCCATGACAGCAACAAGGGAGCTCAGGGTCTCGAAAAAGACCTATGGTTGGTGAATTTAATGGAACAGGAAGACTTAAAGAGACAGGCAGAGAGAGGAGAGAGATAGAATCCCAGTGTGTCAGTTCCCCTGGCAGTCTAAACCCTATAGCAGCATAACTAAGAGCTCAATCAATCTTTAAATGTATTAATGTATTCGACACAGATTCGTGTGAGACCCAATGCTAGTTTAAAAGAACTCAGTCATCCCTAAAGCGTGTACGCTGAATTTACTTGGATTATGCATGTGATCTACAATATGAAGTTATGAATTAAAATCCCATATAAAGGCCCAAATCTTGAATATTAATTTAATCCCATGTTAAAAATCAAATGGCCGATGTGATACTGCTCACACTATAACATGCTAACATGTTTTCCTCTCATTTTCTCCATCCCTCTTTTACTCTCTTCCTGCAAGCCGGCAGTAGTGGACAGATGGTGGGATCAAACCCCATCAAACATTTACAACCTCGCAGACACAGTCTCATCATGCTCAGTCCCTGACATCAGAGAGGTCCACCCATGCACACACACACACAAGCACACAAACACGCATTAACAGACACACACACTAACACACACACACACACACACATGCACACACACCTTCCAAGCCTCTAGCTCAGAATCTTTTCAAATTAAGAGTTTGATGGAGCTTTGATCGAGGCCTGAAGGCTACAGTCACTCTTCATCTCTGGACTCATGAGCACTGACCAACTCCATTTTTTTTTCGGTGAAAAGGATCCCCGTGTGCTCAGCTTCATTTAGGATTAGCCGTGGTTTCTGTGTCGTATCGATGATTGAGATTTTGGTCAAGGACTTTCATCAGGACACATTGAATCCATCAGACTTGTTTTACTGCAGCCTTCAGTCCCCAAGGTCCTGTATCTCAAACAAAAGGAGAAGGACGAAGGAGAGGAAGGGAGGACAAGGATGATGAGTCAAGGGAGAGAGAGAGAGAGAGAGAGCGAAAGAGAGTGAGAGGAGGAGGAGGTGGAGGAGGAGGATGACAGTGTTGAGGAGGATGGGAAGAGAGAAACACAGATGATCAGCAGGCGGGGGAGAAATAGTAGGAGGAGGAGGAGGAGTGGAGGAGGAGGTGGAGGCACAGAAACTAAAACGGATAGCTGCATTGCTGTCATGCTACAGCGTCCTTCAGGTTTTCACTGAAACAACAAGCACCCACTGAATAAAGATGATAACACACAGCAAACTCTAACGCTGATAAGAAAACACACTGTGCAGAAAAAGAGGAACGTGTCTAAAATCCTCCTCAAGATGTTTACAGTGCACGTTCAAACACACGGACATAATGCTTTTAAATGGATGCAAATAGAGGAACTCCTTTTACCAAATCTTGGTGATTATTTGTTTCCATCCCAACAACCCCACAGAGATTCGGTTGCCAAGTCAACAGCTGCCACCTCGATGTCAACCATGAAGCCGTCAGGTCGTTTCTGTTCTCATGTGATTCATGCATGCTGATTTTCTCATTTCTTCATCATGGAGTTTTATTTTAGAATCTTCCTCTCAGAGGAGTGTAGCGTACGATTTGATGATCACTGAATTCGGTATTTTCATTTATTATTCTTTCTTCAAAGATGTGTTTATTTGAATTTTCACACATTGCATACAAAAGATCAATGTAAAGAATTAAAGCAAGTGATGTTTTTTTTTGTATAAGAAACACAACAAGTGAATGAATGAAAAAACTACTACTAATAATAAATGATAATAATTTAAAATAGAAGATAAATAAATAAATGAATAGGAAAATGAATAATATTTAGTAAATAGGTTCATATTTAGAATAAATAAATATGTGGAAAAGGTACAATAAATAAATAAATACAATTAAAAAAAAATAACAGTGATAATAATAATACCAAAATCAAACTGAGAAATAAAAAAATAAAAACACCATATGTGATAATCTACATCAAGAACAACAGAACATGTTTTCTTTGAATGTAGGTGTCGTGCTATAGAAGGGATTCAAAGCCTCAAAGGATCAAATAAATAAATAAACAGTCGATGGTAAAAGAAAAAACTCAAAATCTGCAACCAGCTTTATTGAGGTCGGTCCATATGGGTATTTTTAAGTCCCTGGTTGTTGTTGTTGATTTTTTGTTTTTTTTAACAGAACAAAAACAAACAATAAACTAAAACAGAAAAGCAAAGCCCCTCCTGTCCCCATCAACCATCAAACCAGTTCCTGCCCACCCCAATCTCCATAAATGGAGGACAAAAATGATATTAAACAGAAGGGAGAGTCAGCTATACTCAACTTATCATCAGACATTTGTAAATGAAAAGATTTCATCTGACCATAAACCAGGAAGGCAAAACCAAGAGTTGTATTAAAATAAACAGACAAAGAAAAAGAGTCCCATCTTCTTGGCCTTTTTCAAAGTGTCTTGATTTTTGTCTGAAAAATGTCACTCTTTTTCTAAGTCCCTGATTTTGATAAACCAACAGAGTCTTTGTGAAGAGAAGCCAAAACACTGCCACCACACGTGCCGACATCTTGCACAAATGATGCATTATAAAACCAAAAGATATGAGAACTGACGTCACGCCTTTTTGTTATTGACCTTACAGCTCATGGCTTTGGATAGCTCAATGACTCTTGTGTTAGTGTTTTTTGTTTCCTCTCCTTTACATGTTTCTCTCTCTACTCTGCTAATCCAGTAAAGAAGCGGTGGTGATGATAGCAGCAGGGTTCAAAGTTGTGACATTAGTTTATTTTTAAAGGTGTGTGAACCTCAGCGCTCAGAGAAGAAGGAGAGCTGAATGAGGACAGGTTCATGTTCAATCCACCGAAACAGGCAGAGAAGAATCCATCACCATGGAACACTAACTGGGACTATTTTTAAAAACTGTAAACATAAACCGTTTTAAATCAATGTTTTTGTATCTTAAGTCAGTAGCCAGGTAATAAGTGGGATAATGTAGGGTTAGCAGGTAGTTATGGGAAACAGAATCCCTGGAAATGTGGCTTCTTTTTTGGGGGGCTATCTTATCTTAATCTTTGTATACAGTCTGTGACAAGCAGCAATCTCCAGCATTGAAATATCAAGCCACTGTAGACGTGCTAAAAACTGCAGTTCCTCGAGTGTCCACTTGAGGCTGACTCCAAGCAGAACTCGTTAGTTTTGAAGATATTAACGTTATATTTTTTGCATTATGAGAGGCACAGCTGACTTGACAGGCAGGTGGTAACACTGTAGCTGTTAGCGAGGACGTGAAGGAGGTTTGCCTCTTGCTAGATCGACCAACATTTGTGTTGAGTCAGCTTTTCCAATATGGCAGCCACACCATCAATAGTCTTCAATGCAACTGCTATAGAAACCAATGGGGGACTTCACTGAGACATGTCCCTGTTTGCACAGTCTATGGTCTGTGATAAAAACAAAGACTTAAAGTGACCTCTGAGCTGTGAGTATTGGATTGTGAGATACGGGTGTCTCAAAATGACCTTCAAAAGCAAACATGACCATCACTACAGATTTGCAGAGTTGAATCATGCTGTAACTCGTCCATCGCTGGTTGGATTGACACACAGGAGATTAAAGAGGCTTGAAAGGAGAGGAAAAAGAGAGGAAACAACACACAGGCAAAGAGAAGTGAGATATAGGGTGGAGAGCTCAACGATGAAATGGTTGATTTCAGAGAACAGAGAAAAACATGACTAAAGCTTTTAAGAAATCAATCTGAGTTTCCCCTCATCTGTAAAAATGTCTGATTCATAGTGAAATATATCCCAGTCTATACAGTTGCTTGAAATATAAAACAACAGGCTGTGCTTCTATCTGTATCTTGTTGTTGACTTAATCTTTAAAGGGCACATCATACAAGGTAATGATGAACGCTGGAGCCTCATCTACAGAATGACCCTTACTGAGCAGATAAATCTGTAAGTTTGAGGCTACAGCTGTGCCTAAAAAAGACAACACAGAAAAGAGCAGTGAGTCACGATCGCTGCCCACAGCAACTGTAGGCAAACTGTGTAAAGCCCAGAGTTAGTTTAATGTCAACTCAATCAAAAGTTTATGGGAAGGGCCGATGGGTTCATTGTAGTAGATGCAGCTCTGCATGTGTAACGCCAAAGCAGACCAACCAGAAGTTTAACTCTTTGTGGTCATGAGCTCACTGGTTGAGCAGCTTTAGAAAACACTTCTACGTCACATCTGTGAGTCAAGGAAAGTGAAGCAGGGCACATACAGGTGAAGGGAAGAACCTCCACATGTACTGTGTGAATGTTGTGTCATTTGATTTAATACAACTCAGCTGAGAAATGGCCTCGAATTCAGCTATATGGGCGAAACACAAGCTTTTGTGTTGTGGTAGTATATACAGGATCCAACATGTACTGAAAAAACATAATAATAATAATGATTTTATTTATAGATCACTTTTTCGGCTGGACTATTGTAATTCTTTGTATTGTGGTGTTGATCAGTCGTCCCTTCGTCGCCTGCAGCAGGTACAGAATGCAGCTGCACGCCTGCTGCCTGGGAAGAGACGAAGAGATCACATCACGCCTGTACTGGGTTCTCTTGACTGGGTTCCTGTCAGTTTCAGGATCCAGTTCAAGATTGTGTTGCTGGTTTGTAAAAGCTTACACGGTCTGGCACCATCATACCTGAGTGAGTGTTTGGACCTGCACGCTCCAGCCAGAGCTCTCAGGTCAATGCACCAGGTGGTTTTAGATGTCCCAAGATCGAGGCTGAGAACTAGAGGTGACCGAGCCTTTGCGGCGGCTGCTCCCACACTGCGGAACAGTCTGCCTCTGAATATAAGACATTCTCAGACTATTGAGAACTTCAAATCTTTACTTAAAACACACCTCTTTGTGTCCCGAACTATGTGAGTATTGGAAAGCCTTCTTTTTGGCAATTTCTGACATCCTGGACCTAAAGATTCAGCCATCTCCTCATATAGCCATCTTTGGCAGAGCCCCGCTTGATTTAGCTACTACTAATACGCAAAACAATGTGATAGCATTTGTGTCCCTGGTTGCCCGGAAAAGAATCCTTTTGCTTTGGAAGTCTTCTCAACCACCTTTATTCAGAGTTTGGCTAAACGATGTTTTAAGTCTGCTAAAATTGGAAAAGGTAAAATTCACCATCAGGGGCTCATCGGATAAATTTTATACCCACTGGAGGCCTTTACTTGATTATGTAGACCGCCTCCCTCCCAAGGAGTTGACCCCATAGACGGCAGCGCTAATTCAGTACCTTCTCCTTACTTCTTACCTACGTGCCCCCGTCCCGGGTGGCTGCCCCCCCCCCCCCCCCCATTAGAGGCCTTTGCGCGGTGGAGTCTGGGCGCCTGGAGCCAACATGGGTCATGTGGACAATGCTGCCCGATTTAGACTCTTTCTGACTGGGATGCGAGCAGCAAACAAAACTAATATCAAACTCCTTATGAACGACATCTTATATTTCTATTTATTTATTTATTTATTTCCTTACTTATTTATTTATGTCTGTACCACGTGTTACTTGATTGTATTGTATTTTATTTTACATTCTGTTTTGTTAATTTGAGCTGGGGTTTGAGGGAGTGGGGTGGTGGGAGGACGGTTGTTTGTGTGTGTGTGTGTGTGTGTGTGTGTGTGTGTGTGTGTGTGTGTGTTTAAAAACAGAAAAAGACTGTTAACTATTACACTGTATTGGTTGTACTGGAATAATCCTGCAAAAACAAAATTAAAAAAAAAAAAAAAAAACACACCTCTTTGCGTTGGCTTTTAATACCTGTTAAGAGAGACATCCAACATTTTATTTTGCTTTTACTTATTGTGGCTTTTTCTTGTGTTATCAATTTTTGTTTTTAATATCTGTTTTTTTTTTATTACTATTTGTTTTTATTGATGTGTTTTTTAGCTTGTATAGCACTTTGGCCAACTGCGCTTGTTTTTTTAAATGTGCTATATAAATAAAGTTTGACTTGACTTTGCAAAAGCCAGGGTACAAAGTGTTTTACATGGGCAGCAAAATAAAACAAGCAGGTCATAAAAGGCAACATAAAGAAATGAAACATATTTTAAAATACATAAAATTCCCCTTAAAGAACTGTAAAGGAATACAATTATTTTAAAATCTATATGTATTTAAAACAGTTAAAATAAAATTGAATAAAGTCCAGGTAAAATCAGGAAAGGCTCTGCAATAAAAGTCCTAGGGGTCTAAGCGTGTGCCCCATATACAGAGGCTATAGTCCTCGTCACAGAGGTTGCAGGCTCAATTCCAGTCTCGACCATTTACTGCATGTCCTCCCCCTCTCTCTACTCCCCACATTTCCTGTCACTCTTCAGCTGTCCTGTCCATTAAAGGGGAAAATGCCCCAAAATAACTTATTAAAATAAAGTAGGTTTGCTGCTGTTTGTAAGAAGTGATTATTGCACACATGCTTGCTGCTGTAGGTTCTGCAGCCCATACAGAGATGACCTGCTGCTCATAGTAACTTATGCATGAAAGGTTACACCTCTCCTCTTTGTGTACAGCCTCTAAATGTTTGAAGAGCAGACTTTATCCATGCATAAACTGTCTGCTCACACATGCATGGACCAACTTACTCACCCAGTGACACACACACACCTATTCTCACTCTCCATGTTTTCACACCCTGAGCTGTAATAAGTTATGTGAGTCATCATTCCAATTTTCTTGGCGGGTGAATTACGCACAAGAACGGCGTGCATGCAGGTCACCAGGACAGAGAAGGTGCAGCATGACACAGTGTCTCTGTCTTTATGTTGTTGGTGCACCAGTTTAGTAAGCGTTACATAGAAAGACTACAGAAATGTGAAAAACAATCTCTCTCTCACACACACACACACACACACCCTCTGACTCACTCACATATATATGCACACACACGTTAGCATACAGATACCCAGAGCCAATGATGAGTCTGAGTGCTCTCCCAGTGTTGACAGCACTTGACTCAGTCTGCAGTGTGCCTGCCGTCATTGAGATGCACAGCGAGGTCTTAACAGAGTTCTGCCAAGTTGTAGGCAGCCATTTAACTATCACTCACACACACACACACACACACACACACACACACACACACACACACACACACACACACACACACACACACACAGACCAGGATCATGTGAAAGGCAATTGATTAAAACCTTTTACCTCTGCAGAGGAAACTCAGAAAATAGTTGGTAAAAATGGTGTTTATGTGTATTTTGAACAAAATCCATACTGAGCAGAGAGTTAGCATGACTTCTACACAGGTGGTGCATTGTTTAATTTTTCACGTGCTCATCACAATCATCGGCCAAGATAGTAGAACAACTGAGGTCAAGAGTCTACAGCTGTTATAGCAGTTCTGTGAGACTGTATGTAATGATAAGAGCAGTAGAGTTTTGAGCCAAATGCTAACTCACTAATAATCAGATACCTTCTTAGTTTAGAAAATGTGGATGTTGACATTGCTATATAGTTGTAAATTCAAAGCCGAGGAATTATGTCATTACTTTTGCACATATTTGTCACTAAGCTTCCACCTTTCTGGAGTCCCTGAGCTCCCTTGTCTCGTAGGTTCCTCTGCTGTGGACATGCCAGACTCCTGCTGCTACAACTACTACTATCCGTCTCTCCACTATCATCTCTCTCTCTCTCCTCATCTCCCTCTATCCCTCTCTCCAACACGGTCTCAGCAGATGTGTGTCTAACATGAGTCTGGTCCTGCTGGAGGTTTCTGCCTGTTAAAGGAAGTTTGTCCTTGCCACTGTAACTTGCTAAATGCTGCAAAGCGCTCTGCTCATGGTGGATTAAGATAGAGATCGATCGAGACTTGTCTGCAGCATGAAACGGAAATTCTGGAGTCCACTTATCACTTACTTTAACTCTTCCTGTCCCATAAGTCACTAATCATAGACCTTTCTTGAGTCCCTGAGCTCCCTTGTCTCGTAGGTTCCTCTGGATCTCTGCTGCTTTGGACGAGCCAGACTCCAGCAGCTACAACTACTACTATCCATCTCTCCACTGTCCTCTCTCTCTCTCTCTTCATCTCTCTCTCTCCCTCTCTCCAACACGGTCTCAGCAGATGTATGTCTAACATGAGTCTGGTCCTGCTGGAGGTTACTGCCTGTGCTCTGCTCATGGTGGATTAAGATAGAGATCAGACTGAGACTTGTCTGCAGCATGAAACTGAAATTCTGGAGTCCACTTATCACTTACTTTAAGTCTTCCTGTCCCATAAGTCACTAATCATAGACCTTTCTAGAGTCCTTGAGCTCCCTTGTCTCGTGGATTCCTCTGGCCTGCTGCTGTGGACGTGCCAGACTCCAGCTGCTACAGCTACTACTATCCGTCTCACCACTATCATCTCTCTCTCTCTTCATCTCCCTCTATCCCTCTCTCCAACACGGTCTCAGCAGATGTGTGTCTAACATGAGTCTGGTCCTGCTGGAGGTTTCTGCCTGTTAAAGGAAGTTTAAGATGAGATCAGACTGAGTCCTGTCTGTAAGATGGGACTGGATCTGATCCTGTCTTGATGTTGGGTCTTTGTTAATAATAGAACATAGAGTACGGTCTAGACCTGCTCTGTTTGGAAAGAGTCTTCAGATAATTTTTGTTGGGATTTGGCGCTATATAAATAAAGATTGATTGATACATGTCCAGCCCAATCACATTGAATGGCATCCATCGTTGGTAATATATACCCCCTGGTGATCACCAATGTTAGCACAACTTTTTCTTTTCTTATTATTTCCACCTCAGAGAATCCTGAAAGTATTGGATGCTGTAGACTGATCAAAACCTCTCAAGTCCTCTCCCTGTGGAACCGGCTAACATAAACAAACTCCTGCACATAAAGCAAACCCAGTATTCTGTGTTTCTCTTTGTAACACTTGATTCAAAGCAGAGCTCTAGAGACAGACTTCCTTTCTAGAGTGGCATCATATTTTATAAGTAAAACACAGCCTCACATTACCTGTTGGCTGCTGTTTGTTTTCTCCTTCCTCGTCTCTGCTGCATTAAATAAATATATATCAGAACTCTAAAGCAACATTTGCAACAGTTTTACTCTCCTGCTCCTTTGAAAAGATGTTTCTCCTGGAAGAGAGAAAACTACTAAACTTTCCTGCTGAGAATGACGAAACAATGCAGAAACAGTGCAACACACCTTGAAGAGTCAGGTTTTATCAGAGCGTACGGTGACATGGGAGGTTTAGAGTTTTGGCATAATCCAAACAGACCTCTCAAACAGCCTAATCATTGGTTTGTTTGGGAGATGAATGATGTTTCTATACTACATTTATTTACACAGGTGTTAAAACTGACTCTAACTTCTTTTTAAGTCACACTGTTGGTGTATATTAAGAGACAGTATCGTCAAATAGTCCATCAGATGGTCTCCCAGTTTGATAAATCATGAAACATGACTTTTGGCCTCTTCCTCTGAGTGTTTGCATGTAAACAGTTCTCAACATAGAAGGAACGGGTGACTGACTCGTTCAAGATATGATTAACCTTGAGACCTTCGTGGATGTGTTGCTGGAGCGCATAAATGGCACAGCAGGGACTACAGGTGGTCCCGAAGGAAGGGCAGTATAATCTATGAAATTTCAAAAGAGTTCTTTTAATAATAATAATAATAATACATTTTATTTATAAAAGCACTTTAAAAGATTCTCCAAGCGCTTTACAGGAAATTAAAATTATACAATAGAAAAGCAAAGGAAAACAGTGCAAAAAAAAAACAAAGAAGAGCAAGGCAGCAAAATAAAACAAAACAAGAAAAAAATCAATGAATTCTAGTTTAAAAGCCTTTGTAAATAGGTGTGTTTTGAGTCCGGATTTGAATTTGGTAAGTGAGGGAGAGAGTCTGAGGTGTTGGGGGAGAGAGTTCCAGAGGGTGGGAGCAGCGACAGAGAAGGCCCTGTCCCCCCAGGTTCGGTGCTTGGGTTTGGTGAGAGGGGTGAGGAGGTTGGCGTTGGTGGAGCGGAGGTTGCGGGAGGGATTATATGGCTGCAGAAGGTCGGTGAGGTAGGTGAGGTCCTCTAAGATCGTCAGCATATAGCTTAAAGCACAACCTCACAAAGCTGCACTAAACTCTTAGGTGCCGTGTCCACCCCCAACCAATGTGATTCAACATTTCCAGCGCTCAGAGTCAGCTGATTTTCGTCTCAGCACTCTCAGTTGCAAACAGTTCAATTTGGAACACAGCAGTGCTCATCAGTGTCACATCAAGATTACCGACCAATCAGAATCAAGAAGGGGCGGGACTTCTGAATTCAGCTTTGTCAACAACAATGGCGAAGGTCCGTACATACCAGAAGAGTTATCACACTCACATTCATTTTTTTGTGGTACAATTTCCAAGTTTATAGCTGTTGCTAATGCTCTGACATGATTTCTATCAGTAGATTTTACAGCTTCTTGTTATGTCATTGAATGAAAGCAAATATGAAGCATACAGAGCATTTTACAATTTTAAAACTTCAGCATAAAAATGCCCTCAGCATCAGCTGACTTCTGTCCAACCACACTCAGTTGAAAACAGTTCAACTTTTGGAACACCGTTGCGTCATCAATGTCACTTCCTGATCACCGACCAATCAGAATCAAGAAGGGGCGGGACTTCCGGTATCAGCTTTGTCAACAGCAAACACTTGTATCTCCAGGTACAATTTCAGAGTTTAGAGCTGCTGCTAATGCTATCACATGATTTCAGGAGGGTGCCTATGTTCCCACACTTCAGTATCTATTAGCTATGCTTCAGCTGAAACCCTTTTCAATCAGCCTATTTCATTTTTTCTTGTAATGATTGTGATTGTGACGATTTCTGCTGCTGCTGATCGATATTAAATTACTCATTTGCATGTTCTCCCTGTGCATGTGTGGGTTTTCTCCGGGTACTCCGGCTTCCTCCCACAGTCCAAAAACATGCTTGCCAGGTTAATTGGTCACACTTAATTGTAGGTGTGAGTGTGTGCGTGAATGGTTGTCTGTCTCTCTGTGTTAGCCCTGTGATAGGTTGGCGACCTGTCCAGGGTGTACCCCGCCTTCCACCCGAAGCCAGCTGGGATAGGCTCCAGCCCCCCGTGACCCCTAATGGGATAAGCGGTCAAGATAATGGATGGATGGATGGATGGATGGATTCATTCATTCATTCATTCGCTTTAAAGGTGACATATCATGCAAAATTGACTTTTTAATGGTTCTCTACCTGAAATATGTGTCCCTGTCTACAAACTCCCCGCGAATGAAAAAAATCCATTCTGCCCCTGTTCTGATTTCTCCACCTTTCTGTAAATGTGTGTGAAACGAGCCGTTTCAGACTTCCGTGTTTTTGTTACGTCACAACAATATCCGGTCTGTCACGGAGTCAGAGCTCGGAGCTTGTTCAGCCCATAGACTGTATAAAATAATACTGAATCCCTCCTCCATTTTTCATTACCTGCACACATGTGTGCTAACAAGGAGCTTAGGAGGGAGGCATGCTAGTTGTAGGCTGTCTTCATAAACACAAAGGTCGGTTTTACTCCCCACGTCTGCAGATTTGAAGATCTAGTCGATGATTTTTATTTGTCATGGATAAGTGCTAGCGCTAGTTAGCATAGCCACATAGCTACATGTTCATAGCTGTAGCTGTGTACCAAGACACACGTCTACATACTGTCAAATTAAACAACAAGAAACATTAAATCTGTGACCAATCCTTCAGAAAGGTCCTGCTACAGGCGCCTCTCCGTCAGGATCAGATTCTGGATCAGATTCAGAGGGTTGAAGTAACGTGATCTCTGAGCAGCCGTGTATATTCAGCCAACATGTAAACATTAGATCAACGTGCTGGACAGCCGAGGCACGCCCACTTCCTGAGGGGGCGTGGTCAGAGAGAAAACAGAGTGTTCTGAGGAGGACTGAAGAAGAGGGTTTTTCAGGCAGACCAAAATCTGATTTCAAAGTGTTTTTTTGAGCATAAACTTTAAAGACATGTTTTGGGGACCTCTTAGACCAATATATATTGATGAAAGAAGTGTGATATGTCACCTTTAAAGTGCTTCCAAAAAAACTTGAGGGATAGACAAGACCTAATTTTGAAAATGTCCTAGAAATGTAGGAACATAGGGATGACCCTAAGATTTCTATCAATAGTTTTTACAGTTTCTTGATGAAATGTCATCGAATAAAAGCAAATATGAAGCATACAGAGCTTAAAACAGAGCTAACGGTCACTTCTTAGGGAAGCTGAAGTACAGAGGAACTACTTTAACAACCTTGCAACAGTAAACGCTGGTGAGAAGCACTCTCAAATTGAGGTTGTAGACGCTCCCAGTGCAAAAAAACGGCATTAGTAGACATGGCACCTTAGTCTTGCTTTATTGTAACTCTCACAAAGGTTTGAAATGCCTCCCCTGAAGTAAAAGTGGGAAATCTAATGTAATTACTCCTCCAGCCTGTTTGGACACTTCTGATCTTTGTCATGAGACGAGAAATGTTTCTTAAACCACAAAAGGATGAATACCTTCATGAGACATATTCATCTTTTTTTTGACATGCCTTCTTCTCCCCCTCATCCACTCACACGTATTGATTTGTTTTAGACAGACTGTCATAAACTTCTCCTGAACTCATTCAGCTCTTATCATAACTCCACTATAATAAAAAGCCGATCAGATTCGGCCTTTATTGTCGGCTGAATCACATACTTAGTTTGTAAGCACATTCCAAACCCGGAGCACGAAGTAACACCCTGATCTGTAATCTGTAAGGATCACTTTGTGGAACAAAGGTCATAAGGCAGCAGTTTATCTGCATACATGTAGAGGGGGGGAGGGGTTGGCACAGTGAGGGGATGATCAGCCTGTGACACATGATCTGAACCTTCATCTTCATCTGCGTCACACTGAGCAACACTTTTAACAGGCTCGGGCGTCTTCTCTCTGATATCAGTTTTTTTGTTGCAGGTTGCATAGAAGAGGAAGTGTTCGAGCAATAGAAGAGTTATTGATGATGTGAGTCATCATAGAACTGCAGAGTTTAACATGTGCTGCACTGATGTTGCATTAAATACTAGCATGACTACCATGAAACTTGGATGTGTTGTCCCCTGAGGACTGACGCCTTTTATATTACTGTTTTCTATAGATTTATATTAAATCAGCTGCAGATATTAAACATCCAGAGATGAATACTGGTTATGGTGATGCCAATAACTTTCATTTTACAAAGCAGATCTCACAATCTTCTTCTTATGACTTTATTGTGATGGACATGCATTTTTTTCCCCATAGATTTACTGAAGAATGACATTTAACACTAAAGTTAACCAAATTCAAAACAACCAAAACTAAATACAACAATACAAAAGGAAACAGGAAGACAAAGATCTCAAAATCTTCCATGTACAAACTGCAGAAGCACTCTCTTTCCAAACTTCAAGGCTCTCACGGTGAAGTGGATGAGATGGTCATGGACCAACAACTGTCACACAGCAGTAATTACATTACAGACACCTACTTCACAGGTCTGTGGGTTTTCTTATTGTACTGTTTTAAACCACCAAATGATCATGTTAGCTACAAAGTGGTTGAAGCTAATGATAGGTGTTGTCTTACAGTAACGCTCGTCCCAAATACAGAGGCTACAGTCCTCAACGCAGCGGTCGAGGTTCAATCCAAGTTTTGATTCTCTACATATCACGGGTATTTATATAGCGCCAAGGATGGGACAGGATAAGATCCAGTCCACTTTTACAGACCGGACTCAGTCTGGTCTCATCTTAATCCACCATGAGCAGAGCACTTTGCAGCATTTAGCAAGTTACAGTGGCAAGGACAAACTTCCTTTAACAGGCAGAAACCTCCAGCAGGACCAGACTCATGTTAGACACACATCTGCTGAGACCGTGTTGGAGAGAGGGATAGAGGGAGATGAAGAGAGAGAGAGATGATAGTGGTGAGACAGATAGTAGTAGTTGTAGCAGCTGGAGTCTGGCACATCCACAGCAGCAGAGATCCAGAGGAACCTACGAGATAAGGGAGCTCAGGGACTCCAGAAAGGTCTATGGTTAGTAACTTTAATGGCACAGGAAGAGTTAAAGTAAGAGACAGGCAGAGAGAGGAGAGAGAGGGAAAGACAGGGTCCCAGTGTGTCAGTCTAAGCCTATAGCAACATAACTATAGGAGCTGGTCCAAGCCTGAGCCAGGTTTAACTATAAGCTTTATCAAAAAGGAAAAAGGAAGTCTGATCTCATCTTAATCCACCATGAGCAGAGCACTTTGCAGCATTTAGCAAGTTACAGTGGCAAGGACAAACTTCCTTTAACAGGCAGAAACCTCCAGCAGGACCAGACTCATGTTAGACACACATCTGCTGAGACCGTGTTGGAGAGAGGGATAGAGGGAGATGAAGAGAGAGAGAGATGTAAATACATTGAATTGAATTCTCTCAGAGGTCTTCTCTCATTTGAACCTATTCTCTAGAAATTCTGGCATTTACGTTAATTTTCTTTGTGGTCACTTTCAGTTTTATTTACTCATGGGTTGTGGAGAAGAATAAGTCATCACATCAGGGACACAGACTCATAAATCCATCAGTATTCTGTCAGTTCAGTCCGTAAAGATTGTAACCCCTCACAGCAGTGTAGACGTCTAAATCCTTTTTGTTTTCCTTTTTCAGGAAAAATGATAATCGCCCGTTCCTGCTGTTATAATTGGGGTCAAGGAGAACTCATCATTTATGAAGAAATATCCCCCTCTCAACCCTTCCCCTCCGTCTGTCTCTCCATTTTATCATCTTCTGCTGAGGGTGTCGTGGCACCCGGAAAAAAACTGTGACCTTGCTGTTCCACTCCAATTCATATCCATTTGTGTGAGTGTGTGTGTGTGTGTGTGTGTGTGTGTGTGTGTGTGTGTGTGTGTGTGTGTGTGTGTGTGCGTGTGCGTGTGCGTGTGTGTGTGTGTGTGGTCATCTAAGGTAGCCCCAATGGAGGTTTTTGTCCCACATAGGCACCTGACTGAAATGTCTCAAAGGCCCGAACAACTAGACCAGACTACACACACACACACACACACACACACACACACTTACACACTTACCTGGACAAAATGAGCAGACATTAAAGGTAGGAACAGGGGGATTAAGAGCAGGACAGTACCTGAGAGAGAGAACTGAAGCTCATTTATGAACTGGGTTTCTCTCACTTGAATCAGAAGTCTGTCTCACACTGAGATCTGCTCAAACATATATTTGAATTACAGTTAAAATAATCAGAAAAACATTTAAATCAGACATCAGGGCTCTGTAGATTCTACCTAAGATTTAAAATCTGTCATTATAAGTTTGTTTTGAATTGAAGATCAGATGTACATAAAAATAATGCTTCTTTACAGAAATCACTGCCAAAGAAGTCATTTTAATATTCCAAGAGGAAGGGAAATATGAGAATAAGGATGTGGAAATACATTTCATATTCAAATAAGTTCAAATATTTCATCTGTTGTATGCTTTGAAGACTCACAAGTTGAATTAAACGTGAATTTAAGGTTAGAAAATGTCTAATTTCACATGACTTCCTGTTTAAAACACAACCAGTCAGATGTTGGTCTCAGCAGATGTGTGTCTAACATGAGTCTGGTCCTGCTGGAGGTTTCTGCCTGTTAAAGGAAGTTTGTCCTTCCCACTGTAACTTGCTAAATACTGCAAAGTGCTCTGCTCATGGTGGATTAAGATAGAGATCAGAGTGAGACTTGTCTGCAGCATGAAACTGAAATTCTGGAGTCCACTTATCACTTACTTTAAGTCTTCCTGTCCTATTAAAGTCACTAATCATAGATCTTTCTAGAGTCCCTGAGCTCCCTTGTCTCGTGGATTCCTCTGGCCTGCTGCTGTGGATGTCCCAGACTCCAGCTGCTACAACTACTACTATCCCTCTCACCACTATCATCTCTCTCTCTCTTCATCTCCCTCTATCCCTCTCTCCAACACGGTCTCAGCAGATGTGTGTCTAACATGAGTCTGGTCCTGCTGGAGGTTTCTGCCTGTTAAAGGAAGTTTAAGATGAGATCAGACTGAGTCCTGTCTGTAAGATGGGACTGGATCTTATCCTGTCTTGATGTTGGGTCTTTGTTAATAATAGAACATAGAGTACGGTCTAGACCTGCTCTGTTTGGAAAGAGTCTTCAGATAACATTTGTTGTGATTTGGCGCTTTATAAATAAAGATTGATTGATTGAATGGGTCCTAAAATAGAACCTTGTGGGACACCTTTAGTGTTCATAAGAGGATCATATTTGTGGCTCTCTGCAGAGACACAATGAGCTTGAGGGATTCCTGAATGTAGGAGAAACTGCTTTGTCACTCCCACCAGGGACGCCATTTTGTTTCTGAGGCAGAGCAGCATCAGAGTAAAGAAGTTGGTCCCTGCTTTGACCCTCGAGTCCACACTTCTCTCTGGATCTCAACGTCTATTACTCCAACATGCACTGCTCTGCCACACCCCTCCTATCTTCCCCTCATCCTCTCTCTTTCTCTCTCCTTCTTTTTTTGTAATCCTGTTGCTTCTGATTGCTACGGGTAGCAAAAAATAAGGCGATGAGATTACCATGACAACATGAGGGAGTGACGTGGGGGGGGGGTTATTTCTGAGGCCGCACAGTCCACAGAGACGGACTCGATGACACTGATGAGTCATCAAGAACAAAGCAGGACCAGTAGTATGACACTCTCTCTCTCTCTCTCTCTCGATTTACTCCCCCTCCTCGTGTCTAACATACCTCTTCAGTGCTAATTATAAATGTTTACTGAGCTCCCTTCAGACGGTGGGAGGTTGTATACACAGCCATGCTCTTGTTTTGACGTGAATCATCAGTGTATGGTTTGTGGAGGATTTTGTTTTCCTGTGTTGTCCTCATTCATGTCAGAGCTGACAGAGTCACAAAGAGAGGGCTCGGGCGCCGTGCGTAAGAGCGTTCACGTCAGCGGCCGGCTGACAAGGTAAACTCGTTCATATCTTCAGGTGTGCTGACGACTAAATTAGCATCTCTTAGCCTCATTTTTCCCACCTTTCCTCCCCTTCCTGTCGTGTCCTTCCCCACCTGCTGTCTCAGATTTGTCCTGTCCCCATTTTGCCTCTCATCACCACCATTACCCTAGCCTTCGCCTGTCTTATAGTCCTCCATTTTTCGCACCCACAGCCTTTGCCATAGCAACAGAAGTGACTGCATGGAAGCCTGCAAATCAAGAAAGGAGAAAAAAAAAAAAGGGGGGAGAGATAGAGGAGGAGGAGGAGAGGAAAAAGGCAAGAACAGGGGGATGACAAAGCAGGCAAGAAAAGGAGACAGAGAGCGGGCGGATGAAGGGAGGGGTTGCAGAAACAGTCGTCTGCTCGGGGAAAGATAGTGAGGGGGAAACGCCAAGCTTTTGGTATCCGAAAAAGATAAGTAGGTCAGTACTAATCTGGGGTTGATTTTAGCATATAAATAAATAATGAAGTCAGCTTCAGAGAAAACACCATCTAGGTGGAGAGCTAGTAAATATGAGAGCCCACTGTACGGCTCTGTGATGTCCTCCTCCTGGAGTGGACTGATGGAGACAGACGCAGAGCATAGCCTGGAGAAACCCACTATGAGAGTGAAGATGCAGGAGATAGTGAGGAGGTAAATCTTGTAACCAAATATACAAGTGTGTGGTGTGCTGTGTGTGTTTGTGTGTGTGTACGAGAGAGAGGACGCCTGGACTTCATTGTGGAGATGACACTGTTGGAGATATGAGGTGCATTAGACAGATGGGGCATGTGATAGGTCACATCTGGTGCTGAGCGCAGAGAGAGGAGAGGAGACGACGACAGCAGATACGTTTTTATTTCTGCCTCCAGTTTGGGAGATTTTTGTTGTTTTCAACAATCGGATCAGATGAAAACATTTAGGAGACGTCAGTGTAGATGTTGGAGTAATAGCATGTTAGCTTAGCATGATGTTGGGGCTACAGGGATGGAAAATGTGTCTGAATAGGCTTGAGTTTAAAATTGTTGAGTGTAGGAAACACCTTGTTTAGACACATTTAAAAAACAGATCTACTCAAAATTCAAGGAGATATTTTGGTCAAAAGTAGAATCATATATGGAGAACCTTCTGGAGGTTTATGAATATTGGTTGGGGTTATCATTTTTCAGCTTAGCTTAGTATCCGGACTGCAGCTGCAAATCCAGCTTGTCCAAATATCAAAGATACTTGTATGTACATCTACATATTTTCTGTATTTAATGACAATAAAATCCTACAAAAAGCAACAGAGCCTAACCCGACTTATGGCCTCTTTCCTGCATGTCATTCCCCACTCTCTGTTCTGACTCTATCCACTGTCCTATTTCTCTAATGCAGGCACAGAATACATCTTTAAAAAGCTACATTTGGGTGAGTCATGCTCTTTTTTTGGGGTCATTTCATTTCCGCCTATTGTGAGCTTTGGAGCCAAAAGATCCCCTCTATGAGAACTGAATTTAAGGCTGTTGGAGTCAAGGGAACGCTAAACCATAGCAGGAATAAAACCCTCCAATAAAAGGTTGAAAGAGTCTGCAGCAGAACAGATCCATGTGTTGATTTGTAAGGTTCAATGACCCTTGTGTTAGTGCGTGTTACGTTTTCTCTCGTTGTTTCCAGTGCAGAATGCTGCAGGAGCCTCATTGGTCAACAGAGCTGTCACTCATGATGTCACATCCTCTCTTTTAAAAACTGAGAAGTTGATGTTAACAGAAAGGTATTAAAACTGTCTTAAACATCTGCACATAGAATTTGTTCACCTCCCTCTCCCATTCCTAATTTTTTTCCTGTTATCTCTGTGTAGTTTCCTCAATGTACACAAAATGCATATTTCTTTTATTGAATGCAGACAAGTTTGTAAATTATCTGTTGTGTTACAAATAAAGAGAAGGGATGAATAAATACATAAATAAATATAAGCCCTGTGATAGGTTGGTGACCTGTCCAGGGTGTACCCTAAGCGGTCAAGATAATGGATGGATGGATAAATAGAAATAAAAATATCTAAATAAATAAATAAATAAATAATACATCATTTAAACTAAACTTCTAAGAAAAATTAGCACTGTGACATAAATAAGCATTATCAGTTTAGTATTATTTTATTTGATCTTTATTTTATTTAATGTTATTCGTATTAAATTCTTCTTCTATTAATATTTTGACTTTCTTATATACTGTTTGTACAAGCTCTGTAATGACCGAACTTCCCTCCACGAAAAATTAAGTTTATGATTTTGATAAGAACTATTAGAATCCAAAGCAATTTGTATTTTCAGTCTGACCTATGTTTCATAATGGCTCTGAAACAATGGCTGTAGATGTTTTGGCTTCAACCTTATCCAAACCGATAATGTCCATTTTAATACACAGTCTATGGTTAGGACTCGTTCAGCTGAGGATGAAACCTTTAACTGTTTCAATTAACTTCTTCTCCGAGACGCAAATTCAGGCCCATTTTTTTCACCAAGAGCATCAAACGCAGTATATCTAGGGATATACTGGTCTACATATAGGCTGGAGATCCTGCTTGTTTATCATAGCTGGAGGCAGAAAATATCCAGCCTGTCCAAAGTAAAAAAAAACCATCTAAGAGCACCTCTGATGTTAAATTATTTATAAGTGTATTTCATGTTATTTCCCATACATACACTGAATTATAAGAGTTCTTCGTCTTTGTGTGTGAGAAGATTTAAGTACAGACGGGTTTAATTTTCCCCATTCTCTACCCTATCTGTTACTGTGGGTATTTAATGTGTCAGTTTCTAATCAAACACCTGATTCATCTTGTTTGGACATCTCTCTCAGATCAAAGGGGAACACAGCACTTTGTAACCAGTGATTATAAAACAGGGTTCATGGTTGGTGTCACACTCTCATGACCTTTCATTGTAATCATTTCTTCCAGGCTCTCGTCCTGACCTTAATGTTGATGCACAGCTTTCTTTAATAACCTGGTTCCATTCCACACATCCTGCTCTTATAGGAACAACACCTGTACTTAACCCCGCGCTGAGATCTGGGACACCGCCGCGCCGCCTGACACACTTCTTTGTCACCATCAGCCTCTGCTGATTGGATCCATTTTCCTTTGCCCTAATGGGGCGTCATAAAGACACCTCTCATGAAAGAGACGACCTGAACAAAGACTGTAGAGGACCCGGCCAACACCTTCCCTCCTGGCATTAGCCTTCAGTTTCCTCCGTCATGTTGTTAACCTCGTTCACAGCAGCTCTCAAACCTCAAGAGACCTTTAGAATATCATGTATATGTCAGATATGTAACTGAACAAAGGCTGACTCTTTGAACATGTGGGTGACTCAGCTGAGCTTCTTTTATCATACATGGATCATAATTAAAACTGTTGTAGACAGAGTTAGGTCCTAATATAAATCTCAGTGGTGTTTTTGCTTTAAAATGTTCTTTATGATGAACTGAGCGAGTGTGTTCCAGTGATAGGAAGTGCTTTTCTTCCTCTCTGTTTCCTCCTGAATCAGAAATGGATTGGCTCTACGTGTGAGCAAAAATGTGACTACTTTTATAAAATGTTGTATTTTCAAAGATGTGGACATCATCTTTCAATAAAACTAGACTGTTGTTTACATTAAAGGTGACATATCACGCTTTTTTCATCAACATATATTGGTCTTAGAGGTCCCCAAAACATGTCTTTAAAGTTTATGCTAAAAAAAAACACATTAAAATCAGATTTTGGTCTGCCTGAAAAACCCTCTTCTTCAGTCCTCCTCAGAACACTCTGTTTTCTCTCTGACCACGCCCCCTCAGGAAGTGGATGTGCCTCGGCTGTCCGGCACGTTGATCTAATGTTTACATGTTGGCTGAATATACACGGCTGCTGTTACTTCAACCCTCTGAGTCTGATCCAGAATCTGATCCTGACGGAGAGGCACCTGCAGCAGGACCTTTCTGAAGGATTGGTCACAGATTTAGTGTTTCATGTTGTTTTATTTGTCAGTATGTAGACGTGTGTCTTGGTACACAGCTACGAACATGTAGCTATGTGGCTATGCTAACTAGCGCTAGCACTTATCTATGATACATAAAAATCATCCACTAGATCTTCAAATCTGCAGACGTAGGGAGTAAAACCGACCTCTGCCAGAAAGGCAGCGGGACCTTTCTGAAGGATTGGTCACAGATTTAGTGTTTCTTGTTGTTTTATTTGTCAGTATGTCGACGTGTGTCTTGGTACGTTTAGTCATTATGCACCATATATCTGGAACACACTCCCTGAAAGCTGCAGGTCTGCTCCAACTCTCACCTCTTTTAAATCAAAGATTAAGACTTTTTTATTTACCACTGCCTTCCTGTCTTAGATTATTTTAACCCACTTTAAATTAAAATTTTAATGTAATTTTTAATGTATTTCTAATTTTCCTTTTCTTTTCTGTTTTATCATATTTGTCATTTTAATTGTGTTCTTTTATGCCTGTCTGAATGTCTCCAATGCTTTTAATGTGTTAATGTAAAGCACATTGAGTTGCCCTCGTGTATGAAATGCGCTATACAAATAAAGCTGCCTTGCCTTGCCTTGCCTTACACAGCTACAGCTATGAACATGTAGCTATGTGGCTATGCTAACTAGCGCTAGGACTTATCCATGATAAATAAAAATCATCCACTAGATCTTCAAATCTGCAGACGTGGGGAGTAAAACCGACCTTTGTGTTTATTAAGACAGCCTACAACTAGCATGCCTCCCTCCTAAGCTCCTTGTTAGCACACATGTGTGCAGGTAATGAAAAATGGAGGGATTCAGTATTATTTTATACAGTCTATGAGCTGAACAAGCTCCGAGCTCTGACTTCCTGTTACAGACCGGATATTGTTGTTACGTAACAAAAACACGGAAGTCTGAAACGGCTGGTTTCACACACATTTACAGAAAGGTGGAGAAATCAGAACAGAGGCAGAATGGATTTTTTTCATTCTCGGGGGGTTTGTAGACAGGGACACATATTTCAGGTAAAGAACCATTAAAAAGTCAATTTTGCATGATATGTCACCTCTAAGGCATATATAAGCTCACTGCCCTATCATAGGTGAAGTAACAGCCACAGTAACAGACACAGTTGTGTTGAGTTTGCACAAAACCAACACCCATATGGGTTTTCCATAACATGCATTGTCAGGCTAATACGACCATTTCATTCTGTTAGAAAGAGAAAGAAAGGTCCTTTATTAATCCCCAGGGGGAAATTACATTTTTTCACTCATGCTATTTTTTGGGCATGCTACACACAGTTTTTGGTATACATACAATCATCCACACACACATGCAGTGAACATGCACTTGAGAGATGTCAGAGTGAGGATGCTGCCATCAACCAGCACACCCCGAGCTGGTGGGGGTTTGATGCCTTGCTCAACGGCACCTTGTGTCCAGGCAAGTGAACCAGCACCTCTCCAGCCACCAGTCCACTTGCCAAACTTTGTGCATACTGGGACTCGACTTAATAGAGTATATTAATGGGTTGGTTAATCAATCTATGTTCAAAGTCAGACACAAGGCCAAAGACAGTATTAAAAATATTGTTTATGACCTTACAGCTCGTATTATTGCTCAATTATAAAGAAACACTATCTTAAATTTTCAGCAGAGACTCTTCTATTGGACCACATGGAAAGCTACTTGAGGTAAGCTATGTAAAGCTTCTCTGTATTTTATGCTTCAAGGTCTTAAAATCCAAACAATAATAAAAGAAATGTTTTAGTGATGTCGTTAGGTAGCTTTACTAACCTATGCTAACTAACTAAGCTAATTTACGTTGGTAAAATTATGGATTTATCTAGGTATGAACATAATTACATCCTGTAAGATAGTTTTAGGCTCTGACCACACAAATATGGATATTTTTGAAACCATAGTTTTTTCTCTGCATTTAGGCCTTATGTCCAAATATAAATGGAGTTTTAGGTCACTGAAAATAAGATAAGATAAGATACTCCTTTATTCGTCCCACAACGGGGAAATTCATGGAGTTACAGCAGCAAACAAAAAGGTGTACAGTACAAGAATTCCAACAAGAATATATATATTTTTTAAATGTTCATCAGAGACGACAGCTTGGCCATAATTCTCCTGTCAGCCACCACCTCCACAGGGTCCAGGACTGATCTGACCTTCTTCCCCAGTTAGTTCAGTCTGGCTCTCCTGTATCCTGTCCGCCCACAGCAGGTGAAATCCTTCCAATGTGGCGTTCGTGTCCGGTGTTAGCTCTGTTAGCATGATGCTACTCTGCCAGTATTCCCTCTGGTGCTGGTTTAGCTCATCCACCTTATCGTACATAGATCTTACATTCCCCATAACGGTGGGTGGAAGGACAGGTCGATGTTGTCTTTTTTAGCTTGCACCTCAGTACCAGCACGTCGTCCTCGCATCCTTCTCCTCAGCTCGCAGGGAACATCGGGCCTGGCATCGTTTAGAATCGACATGCTATGGGATGCTAACAGCTGATCTCGTATGTAAACAATGCGACCATGGTTACACAGGATGGTTTGTAAAACACTTTCCAAGGTGGAGATAAACAAAAGAAAGAATTTTGTGTGTTTTCAGGTGAACAGCAATAACAAAAGTCTTTGAAAATGTTAAAGTTAATACCTGAACTTGCACATGGCAACTGATTTATATATGTATTGCACATGCACCAAGATGGCTAGCCACTGGTGTACGTCCACTCGGCACTGTAAGGTTTAATTGTTAAAGGTTTTACAAGGAAAACTTCCTTTTCTTCATCATTGTACCACAGTGTAGGGAAGATTTATAAATCACACTCAACAGTTTTTGATTTGCTACTGTTGAGAATTGCAGCAAACCCAAGAAGACACTCAATAAGCACGCGTACAATGTTCTTCTATGGTTTTTGGCGGGACAGACTGATTACATATTATCAACCATCTGCTACGTCTTCCTACGTCTTCCGCTGGTCTCTGAACCCTGCATGTCCTGTCTCTCTCTTCAGCCGTCATATCCATAAAAGGCAAAAATGCCCCAAAAATATAACTTCAAAAAACAAAAACTCTGATGTGGACAGGGAGAAAAAGAATAACCTTTTTAAAAATATCCTTATACATGTGGATGTTGCCTTACCTCTGCCTCACAGGGTACAAAAATGTAAGTGAAGCATATTAATTTAACATTACATACTATACCTTTAACACCAGAACATCTTTGCACTAGAGATCCTCTTATAGAGGTGTAGACAGTGATGAAAGGTCAGATGAACTTCTCCATAATGTAGATTGTAGATTTTATTCAAGACTATTTCTCACTTATTTTGAATTTGTCTTCAAGTTTCAGTCACATCAGAGTGAGGGGGGTGCACATTCATGATGTTAGGGCTTCATTGCCTTACTCAAAGGTACCTCGGTGAACCGGCTCCTGGTCCAAATTGAAACTTCCTTTCTGAGACACTGTGACACTTTCTGCTCCATGTGACCATTAAGAAACTTTACACTGGTTTTAGTTTCCCAGTTTGAAGTCTAACACTGCGGGCCAGCTGTAATGGGTGATCTGATTCCCCAGGACAATGGGTGACCTCACTGTGTGATTGAACACTAATACTGCTATCTCTGGTTACCGTCGTCTTAGCAACAAACGCTAATGCTGCACGTCCTGATCTGTGTTGATGATGACAGCCTGGTTTGGACAGTTAATCCCATCCTATCAGCAGAATCTCTCCTTTTCTGCTTTCCATTAACTCCCCTAACCCCTCATCCCCCCTTTTTAGTCTAATTATAACTCTGAGAATGTTTGTTTCTGTCACTCTTAGTGAAAAGGAGTAAAGAGTATTCAGACATATTGTTTTTTTCAGCCTGGTTTATTAGAATATGCTCAAAGATTAAGGAAATGCTGGAGCTGTCTTTGCCAGTGTTTTTTACTGCCAGTAGCAGCAGGGTGATGAGGCCAGTTTTTATCATCTCCTCTGATTCCTCCCCTGGGATGAGTAAAAGATGAACCTGTTTTAAAGTAAGATTAGGAAAAAATATAGATTAAACAATCCTGAATGAGATTTCTACTGAGAATATGCAGCGAAAAACAAGGTTTAGACACCTCACCGATACTGCTGCCTTCAGCCACCATGCTCTGAGATGATGGAACAGCCTGACGGAGGATCTGAGAGGAGCTGGAGATACACAGACTTTTAAATGTAGCAGTCTGTCTTTTATGTAGGATTTCATAATTGTATGACTTTAATGTTTTATTTTTTTTAACACTCACATTTGATTTCATTTTTTCCATTAAAGAAAACAACTACTTTCAATTGTTATATTCTTTTTTATTCTTTTATTTATATTTAACTAGTTTTTTATTATTATTTGTCTCAGTTTATTAATATTTGTAGTGCCTTTATTTATCTTCAACTTTTATCCTTACCATTTTATTTTTTTAAGTTCTATTTTTGGGGCTTTCTGCCTTTATTTTTTTAGGACAGCTGAAGAGAGACAGGAAATGCGGGGAATAGAGAATGGGGGATGACTTGCAGGAAATGGTACGACCAGCAGGGAATCAAACCGGCGACCCCTGCGACGAGGACTGTAGCCTCTGTACGTGGGGCGCTTGTACCGCTAGGCCACCAGCGCCCCTCCTTACCATTTTAAAAATGTATTTGAACTATTTATATTGTTATTGTGATTTTGATGCTTTAACATAGTTTTAATTACATATATTTTATTGTTGTTGGTGTGCATTAGTCTCTACTTCAAAATCCATTGTTGTTTTATAATGTAGCATGTTTGGCTGTTATTTTATTGCTGCTTCTGTCTTGTTTTCAATCGCTGTGAAGCACTTTGTATTGCACTTGATTTGTATGAAAGGTGCTGTATAAATAAAGCTTGATTGATTGAATACAGTAGCTTTAGATGAAGGGCCTGTGTCCAATGGCAGCTTTTTATTTCACACTGGCAGTGTCTATTTCCAAATCCAATGCTGTTCTATGTTTTCAAAGCTCAAAAAATTGACCTCAATGTACGCTGTTTTTGGACACAATATTTGGGAACATTGTTGTGCTTCTCAATTTCACTTCTCCTTCAATAACCAACCTTTTAACTGCATTCACCTCTATTTCATTATTATCTTTAGCTTCTATCCAATTAAATAATTGTTTTACATTTATTTGATTATTTTTTCTATGATTATTATTATTTTTAATTTAGTATTATTGTTTTTTAATTTATTATTATTACTTATTACTAATTTATCCTTTTCACTTTTTCTAATTTTCCAGATGTGATGTCGTCCTCTCATTCTGAAAACCTCTTTTAATGTTGTTTTAATGCATTTATTTACTTATCCATTATTCATCCATCCATCCAAAAGGTTTACTTTGTTATTCAAACCATGCTTTGTTTGTCAAAGCACTTTATAAACATTTGTTTTTAAAGGTACTTTATAGATTAAGTTATTATTATTATTATTATTATCATTATTATTAATCATCAAGAAGGTGCAGATTTTCAATATGCCAAATAGAAATCACATTTTTATATGTGTTTCAAGGTCTTCTGTTTAGAAGATGGAAAATCAGATCACAAAGGTAATAGGATTAATTATCTGATCAGATTATCAAACTCTCCAGGATTCGTCCTCTAATCATCATGAACGTCTAAACCAAATCTAATGAAAGACGACTGAAAGTTTGTGCTGATACTTTTGTTTACACCGACACCCTGAGAGAGACGCCGTCGCCCCTGCGAGGCGCCGCTGCTGCTGTGGTTAAAGGTCGAATAAAACACCTGTAAAATAGATGTATAAAACCCACTCCCGTAGCTTTCATCACTTTTATGTGTTCCTGCGCTGAACTCTGTCGCCTCAGAACGGTTTTCATAAGATCAGCTCGCTGGTAGACGGCACTGTGTGGTCTGACCGGGCACAGCTGCTGTTTATGATCTCCTGTTGTTATTTCTGCCCCATTAGGACACCAGCGAGCAGCTGAGGGAGACAACAAAGGCTGACACACAAACACAAATATGCACACACACAAGCGGGACACTGATTGATTCTGAACCTGGCAACTGCACAACAACACTTCAACTAATCGTCAGGTGTTGCTACGTTTTATTTTATCTTTTGAAGACCAATAATAAACTCTGTTGTCAGTTTATTCAGCACAACTGAAACTACTATCACAGATTTAAACGCTAATACAGTCGTAATTTAATTCAATGAAGGTTTTAATCTTCTAGTTTGTGATACCGTCAAGCTGTAAGTCGAAGGAATAACAAAGACAAAGATAAGATTCTGGCCCGTTCATTTCTCAATCCCACTCAAAAGGTTGATTTATTGTGATTCCCCCAGAGAGCCTGGATTTCATTTCATTTTCTCTAAGTCCCTGAACTGGGCTCGGATCATTTGTATTGACCTTGTTTATCAAATATGGTTCACTGATAAGAATATGTACATTCAAATAAGAAGGTGAAGATGCAGAGACACTTTTCAATGTCAAGATCTGCAGTTAAAACATTGCAAACCATGATAGCCAGTTAGCTTAAACATGCTGTGCTCAATCAATCAATCAATCTTTATTTATATAGCGCCAAATCACAACAAACGTTATCTCAAGACGCTTTTACAAACAGAGCAGGTCTAGACCACTCTATGTCAAATTATGAACAGAGACCCAACTTCAAGACAGGGTAAGACTCAGTCTGACCCCACCTTAATCCATCATGAGCATTGCACATCGCAGTATTTAGCTAGTTACAGTGGTGAGGAAAAACTTCCTTTTAACAGGCAGAAACCTCCAGCAGGACCAGACTCATGTTAGTCAGCCATCATGCCTCGACCGAGTTGGGTCTGGAAAGACAGATAGAGGCTGTCTAATTTACCCAAGGCTAGCTTAACATCAACATTTGGGGAACTCAAACTGTTGATGTTGGCTGATAAAAATGAAGATGCTAATTTTATTTAGTTTTGCTTCATTTTCTTCCACTCCAAAAAATGTGCTCAAATTTGTTGAGAGAGCCAACAGACAGAGGCAGTAACAAAACGGCAAAGCACTAGCTAGCTAGGTTGATACTGCAAAAATACACATGATAGTATCTGAACAGCTTTTGAGAACTTAAACTGACGAAAAGAGAAATGAATGGTGTATTACCAAGTGCCAACGTCCAGTCTTAAAATATAAAGCCCATATGGGCGGCAGTAGCTCAGTCCATAGGGACTTGGCTTGGGAGGGTTGCCGGTTCAAGTCCCAGAGTGGACAAAATTTTGGCAAGTGGACTGGTGGCTGATCCATCTGCCTGGGCACTGCAGAGGTGCCCTTGAGCAAGGGTGCTCGGGTGCCGCTGGTTGATGACATGTCTCCTAAGTGCACGTTTGTGCATGATTGCATGTATATCAAACTGTGTGTGTATGTAGCATGAAGATAAAAAATAAAGAACACGAGTGATAAATTGAATTTCCCTCATGGGGATTAATAAAGTACGTTTACCTTACCATGCGGAAGTGCCTAAAGCTGCAGTTCCTCAAGCGTCCACTTGAGGCTGACTGCAGAAACACCGTAAACCACATACACACCCATTCAAAGAAGACGATCTTTACAGCAGAAATAAACATGTTTACAGCCTGGTTCAAAAAACAGTTTAGTCTGAATAGCTCATTTCTGTATCAGCACACACTGTACTGGGTGATTTTTTTTTTAACTCAGTATTTTTGAAGATATTAAACTTCTGAGTTTTGCCCAAATAAGGACATGGCTGACTTGATTGACAGGCGGGCACCCTGTAGCTGTTAGTGAGGAGGCTAAAGGTCCGCCTCTTTACCTCACACTAGCTTGGAGGAGGTTAGGTTGAGTTCAGTATTTCCAATATGGCACCCACCGATGATAGGCTTCAAAACATTGCTTCAGAAACAGATAGTTGACGTCACTGAGATTACATCTATTTTTTATAAAGTCTAAAAATGTCAAACATTAACATTCACCAGTGTTTGCTGGTAGTGTGAATAAAAGAAGAACCACTCAAATATCCTTAAAAACTACAAGCTACAGAAAAAAGTGAAATAACAACATGCCACTGGATTTTTCTGTCATTCTCCGGACAGTTATTACATCGTTATAACCCTGGACTAAAAGTCTTCTATACTCCTTTGATAAGAGCAAGCCTCGTGTGTAATTCTATCGATCAACCTTTCTGTCTCTTTCAGCCCACCGAAGACTTCACACTGCGACTCAGATATTGCACGTAACCATCCTTTCTGCAACACCTGTGACTTTCCCTCCTCTCCTTTCAGGGGCCTCCTCCTCTTCCTCTTGTCCTTCTTGGCCCTTTGACCCTCTGCGTGTCTCCCTGATTGCTCTGCAGTCATTTCATCGTCCCTCCGTGTTTGCCGGAGAAAGCAGTCACAGTCGGGTGAGAGCAAAGAGATGGACAGATGGATAGAGAAATCGGCAGTACGGCGATGTACCTCTGTGACATATAAAGAGGTGTGAGGAGTTCAAGATACATCCATTTTTGTAAAGAAAATGATTATCTGAAGCTGTTTCGAACTCATAGAAAGCTCATGTGGTGGGAGACGGACACAGACTTACAAGTGAGTGCTAAAAGGACACGGCTACCTTTGCTCTAAATATACAGGAAGACTTGAATATACCTTTTCATTTTATCATTGGCTTTCATTATCAAATGCTTTTCACCCCTTTCTTTTTAATTCTAACATCAGAATACTGAACATTTATGCATTTAAAGATGGTCATGAAACCTTGGAAGATTTGTGCATGTCTTTTTAGTATTGTGTAGTGTAACATGAGGAGCTTTATCATCCATTAAAGGAGTAACATGGGTTTCACAATCTGTAGGAAATCATTTCAATACTGAAACGGTTGCTCAGGTTTCACAAGTTTAACAAATACATGATCACAGTTTGGTTGGGTTAATCCAAAGGAACGTTACGTGGATTTTCGTTTTCACACAGAAACCCTGCAGCTGCCTCCGGGGGAGAGGGTGAAAACAGCTCCACGTCAGTGTTGCCAACTCCTCAGTAAGTAAAGTAGCTATTGGCTGTCTTAGAAGTTGGTAGAAGTTGCTAAATGACCTCATCACTCAATTTGTGTAATTGTAATTTAATGGATGCTGTAGGAGAGACGAGTAACGTCAAGGGAGAGAGAAAAGGGGAGAAAAAAACACCCTAATATGTTTATAACTACAAATTAACTTTCTCCTGTCGATTCATGTTTTAATGCCACAATTCCAACCCTCCTCCTATCAGGGCTTGGTCCAATTAGGAGCCTACAACAAGTCACAATAAAACATCAACATTTTTAACCATAATATTTCCAACATGTTATTGTCTATAATCTACATTAATAATCTAAATGGACCAGTAGGCTGGATCAGCCAGCAGAGGCTTCATGCATGCATGATACATCTGCAGTCTGGACGTGGAGGACTGAACGCCTCCTGCTCTGACTGCAACTAGGAGGGATTCACGGCAGCACCCACTGCTCGTTGAGAAGGGTAACAGCCAAGTTCCACCAGATCCGTGTCGGGTCTGTCTCCGATTCGTCACAGCACTGGATCTGATAGGTTTCTATTCTAGGGCGGCTGTGGCTCGGTGGGTAGAGTCGGCCGTCTATCAATCGGAAGGTTGGCGGTTCGATCTCAGCTCCAGCAGTCACATGCCGAAGTGTCCTTGAGCAAGACACTGAACCCCCGAATTGCTCCCTCTGTTGTTCAGAGGTGTGTGAATGTGTACGAATGAGATTAGCTAACCCTGATGGTCCCTCACTGTAGCAGCCTCTACCATCAGTGAGTGAATGGGTATGAATGGGTGAATGTGACGAGTAGCGTAAAAGCGCTTTGAGTGGTCAGAAAGACTAGAAAAATGCTATATAAGTACAAGTCCATTTACCAAGTCCATTTAGTCTATGTGACTATAGACTTATGGACTTAACTTCCACTGGATCCACTCCATTGCGTTCTGGCTGCGTCTCTGATCCGGCAGGTCGGAGCCCTCCAGATCAGATACACAAGACTTCTACTTTTGCGGATAGATCTGACTTGCTCATCTATTTGTCTGATTCTTTCTTCAGGGGGCCAAACCACACTGCCAATTGTCTCCCATTGTGAGACACTGACAGTGATTTACAACATCTGATGTCACTGGGGTCTAATATGCATCCTATGAAGTCCCCAAAAGACTCGTTATGAGGCCGTAGCTTGGTTTACCTGGTGGAGCAAATCCCCCATCTTTGGACGCTTTGCTGCTTCCTTTGCCTGCCTCAACTCAACAATCAATAAAGCAACTTACGATTTTTATGGTAAAACTCAAAATTATTCAAATCAAATCTAATAACAGCTCTGATGATGGTTTCACTCACAGTTTAATAGATGCATCGTGCAGTGATTAGTGTCTTTCTTGCCCACATGAGGAAGGCGTTGCTGGATTGTACCTTGCTGTAGGGGAGTTAGTGACCATCAAATGTCTGATGATACTGGCCTCCAGACGTATGCAGATAGGGAACCGTTATTTTTGTTTCTCTTGGCAACTGCACCAAATTAAAGAAAGGGGGCTGCAATCCTGCTGTCAGAGACAATGACAATAAAGCTCTCTAAAATGTTGAACTGTTAGTGCCAACGCTATTATTATTCAAGATGCCCCACAGCTGTCATGATTCAACCATCTTTGTGCTGATAACCGGGCTGAATTAGCATAAAGCTAGCCAAGGCTTCCTCTTGAGTTCATGTGTTGCGGTCTTGTATGAGAGGTGGTGTTATTACAAAGTGTGTTTCCTTTCATCCGAGATCCTAAAGACACCGCTCCTGACGCAGTTTAATTTCAGACAATGCCCCGTCCACACTCGGCCCTGACTGTCAGATAAACAGAGAGCATTCACGCAAACAATACACACTTACAGTGCCGCACAATCACACACCGACACACAGTGAGAGGATTGTTGTGTGGAGCCCGTTCAGCAGGCCTCAAGCAGAAGCACGTGGTGAGCCCATGTGACCTCATCCATGTGACCCTCTTACTCTCACTCTCTGTTTCTGTCTGACTCTCTCTTCCTCTCTCTCTGTGGCACATCTGCACAGCCTGGCTGGAGGAAACTGAACATCTGATGCACACATATGACCGTGCCTTAAATGCAACGCTTGTAAACAGACTCATGTGGGGCTCGCAGATAAACCCACATGCAGTGACTCAGATTAAACTCTGACCCCGAGCTGCACACATCTACTTTTAGTCGGTCAAGGATTCATATGACACTGATCACATGATTCACTTTCACTTCAATGTGAGGCTTTGGAGCCAAAGTCATCCTAGTGCATGATAAACTCGGTTAACTCAGCAATGACAGCGGATAATAAGTGCAGCGTTGTCTTGGAAACAGGCCAAATGACCATCTGCAAACACTATATAAAAGAGCTAATTGTTCTCCTCTTAAACAAGCCAACGTTATAAAAGTTTATCTCCTCTCTAACAGGCAGGTGTGACGAGGAATTTCACAGCGCTGTTAAAAACATAAGGACAGAGGCGAGGCAGCGTATTACTGAAATAAACTCCAAACCATGAAGAGCAGTTTATTTAGGAACATAAAGTGAAACATGAATCACGAACAGGCTGGTATTGTGAAATGCTGTAATGTTTAGTCATGCTAACCTTTTTGTGAAAGTACATAATAGTGAGGAATAAAGCGAATTATCAAATGAAAAGAAACAAACAGTCCTGGTTTATTTTTATCTGAGATATAAGAAGGACTTCAAACGGACGAGGTGTTTCATCTCTCATCACATCCCTGTTATATTTCCTGTCAGGCATGAAGAAGAAGAGCGTATGTTTGTACATCATCATAGCTAATGTTATGTTTTCTTTGAACACAATATTGTGTCCTATTATTAGAATATTGTGATAACTCTAATGATAATAATTGGATGTGATTTAAACACAGTGTGTTGCAGCTTCTGTTATATCTGTGAATACTACAAATTGGAAAATATGAAGCAGCTGGTCTCACAGTATGGACGTTTTTTTGAATTGATGCAGTTTTAACATATTCAGGTGCTTTATTCAAACCATTTATAAACTAAAACATGCTAGTCTATAGATTTGTCTCTTATAATGTCAACCAAATCAAGCTGTTTCTTTTTTTAAAGTTACGTTTTGGGGAATTTTTTCCTTTATTAGATAGGACAGCTGAAGAGAGACAGGAAATGTTGGGAGGAGAGAGTGGGGGAAGACATGCAGCAAATGGTCGAAGCCGGGAGTCAAACCAATGACCGCTGCGACGATGACTTTAGCCACTGTAAATGGGGCGCGCTTAGACCGCTAGGCCACAGACGCCCTGACTCACTCTGCACCATAGACTGTATAAATATGGACGTAGTATCCGTGACGTACCCATCTGTTTCTGAACGCTGTTTTGAGGCCAATCGGCTGCGGCAGCCATATTGCTTCTGTCGAGCCAGTGTGACGTAAAGAGGCGGGCTTTGAGCCTCCTAGCCAACAGCTGCAGTGTTCCCACAGGCAGCTGTGCCTCTCATTGGAAGACTGGTAATCTCAATATCTTCAAAATTGCCGCGTTAGAAAAAAATTCACCCCCCTCACAGTGAGAGGACATCGAGAAATTAGCTATCCAGACTACACTCGTCTTTTGTACCAGGCTGTAAACATGTTTATTAATGCTGTAAAGATCGGCTTCTTCCCATTCATGTGTATGTGACTTCCTGTACTTCTGGAGCCAGCCTCAAGCGGATCCTCGATGAACTGCAGCTTTTAACACTTCCGCATTGACTCATATTTTTAGACCGGAGGTTGCCGCTTGCTCTGCACTTACTGGTTTGCTGTTATCATCACTTACTGTTATCTGCATTTGGAAAGTGACTGAGTTAGAGCCTAAACATCAAGCATGCATTTATATCAGTAAGTTAGCTACATGAACTGTCGGCTATCCTGCATCAAGAACGTAAATCTGCTCACACCTCATATTGTTTTTGTTGATTATTGGAGGAAAGCTCAAAATGTGACATTAAAGCTAGGGTTGGTAGTCACGGAAAACTAGCATGAAATTGAATGTAGCATTTCCTCAGGACTCCGTCTAACCCCTCTCCCCCTCCCCTCAGAGCTCCTCCAAAACGACGCCCACGCTCACACACACGAGCGCCGCTGATTCATGACCATATGATGGTGACTGATTCCAAACCGGTCCTCAGCACATCGTTTGTGTTTTGCACTACGTCAACTCATGTCTCACTCAGCGGTAAGAAAACACCAAAGCATTCTCATAGTGAAAGTTAAAAACACAAACAAACATGAGATGTACGCTTCGCAGGAGGCGGGCAGAACGGCAGGACGGGATCTGATTGGTTTCATAATTTGGCTCCTGATGGCAGGGATTGGTTGGTGTTTTCCCAGGTTTACTCCGGCTGTAGATAGAGGCTTTTTTTACCTCTTCTTTAAGAACACATTATGTATTGATTACCATCGGGACATAAAGATCATTTTAAACAGTATAACAAAAAGTGTATTTAAATCTGACTACCAACCCCAGCTTTAAGTAAAGCACACTGGACATGTCCTCTTGTATCATGTAACTCTATCAAACTGTAGTGTTAGCTGCTGAATGCAATCTCACCCTTAAGATGAAGTCAAAGGGAAATGGCCGGCATGTAAATATGGAGATTTTATTTCCTACGATGCACATTGTAACGCAATGAGGAGTTAAATCATAGGTATTGGTAGTGTGGTTTCATTAGTGTTAATGAAAAGGGATAACCTGATAAGCATCTAATCTCCCATCTTCTTTTAACTGACTGATGGATCAGTTCTGTTGAAGCTGTAGTTTTCACAATATATGTGAAACCGTTCAGTCAGGAGGTAACAGAGTTTACTTTGTAGGACCCCACTGACCACATGACAGGGTGTAGCTCAGCAGTATATGTGTGTGTGAGTGTGTGAGTGTGAGAGAGAGTTAGTGTGTGTGTGTTTGGTTGATAGTGTGAACGACACTGCCCTTGTGGGGATCCTTTGAGCACTTATAGAGGATGTGCAGAATGAAAGAAAGGGATCACTGCTTATCTCAGGACCTCAGGGTCTCCTCGCCTCCCTCTCTCCCCTTTCTTCTCCCCGCTCCTTCCTCTTTCTTCCCTCCTCCCATCATGTGTTACAGCTTGTTTGGTTGAGTAAAAGAACTATACCCAAGGCTTGTCCTTACTGTGCAAGAAGGGTGAGAGAAGGCTGACGTGCACCCTGTATGGATAATGTAGTGTGCTGCATATGTACTGTATGTGGATTAGCAGCTTCCTAGAGGGTGAGAGGGTGTTGAATGTAGGAAGGCAGAAGTGCTAGGAGGAAGGAGAGGAGAGGAGACTTAATGAAGGATGACATCATGGCAGGATAGAAGAGGAGATGTGAGGGGAACTGCAGCTCCACAGCTCGAGCCATGTGTCCAGGCCTGCAAGACTTAATTGATTGAGACAGCTAACTTCCAGTAATTCAGCTGATGAAGCTTTTCACTCTCAGGACTGCTGGCTGGACACAAACAAACTCTCCAGCACGGCAGCAGAGGAGCAGAGACCAAGATAGAGGAGCAGGGAGAGGGGGAAGCAGTGTGTTTTGTTAACACGTTGAACTAGAATCAACCCCCCTTGCACTCACACAGACACACACAACACCACAACGACAACTGAGCAGAGACAAAGTGCTGATAGTGCTGTTCCCATTTCGGGGTTGGTGAAGGCACATGCATGGCTGGCTGGAGCTGTGAGGATAATATGGCATGCTAGGCAGTAGACAGTCCTACTGGTGCTGCAGAGGAATGTTGTCTGACCCTGTTTGGACCAGTTCTTTTAAGACTAGGCGCAGCTTGAGCTCTTCTGTCTAATCTTGTATGCAGCCAAAGCAAAATCCAGCCCAACATGTCCAACAATCAACCCCCAAGCAGCTCAGACCAACGCCACACCGAATTCAAGCATCGACAGCAGAGCGCAGGCCGATTATAACCACTGCTTTCCATTCAAGGCAGCCCTGCACTTCTAACCCCTTCTCCCCTCCTCCCCCTCAAGGCTCTCCCAATCCCCGCCTCACTCACAGCCATCCTGCTGCATGTGCATGTGTGCCATAAATAGCATCAGCGAGGGCTGCAGAGGGAGATCTGCAGATGAGAGACGCATGACCCTAAGATTACTCCGGCTACTGCAGTCCCCCATGCCGCCGCAATCTGCTCAAATGTTGTGGATTATGCAGAGGGAAGTAAAAGGAGAGGAGGGAAACTAAAGGAGAGAGGGTGAGAGACAAGAAGGGTGTAAATGCAGAGGGTAGTGGGGAGGACAAAATAGGATTAGAATCCCTCCATATCTGAGACCGGCTTTCTATTGAGGTTTCCCAAGCTTCTCTGTAGATATTACACTGATATTTCATCATAGCACACTATACTAGATTAGATTTCTGTCCTTAAATCCCTTTTCATACTTGAGCATGAAATGTCATTGGTATTAGTTGGAAAGCAATAATCTGGCTCGGTGTGAAAGCCGGAGCGGACACATTTATGAAACATGTGAAACAGAGAAAGGAGACAGAGAGGCGAATGAAAGGGGGTGTGACACAGGGAGGGGTACAGGAAGCAGTCTGCTTTCACCTTGTGTCTGTGCTCTTTATTATGGCCTGTGAGGAAGTGAGTGAGAGAGTGTTTGTGGTCAGTTAAATTATGAGAGAAGGGGAATTTAATTATGATGAAAAATGATCATTTCTCACGTGTCGCACTGATGCTGTGTTATCCTACTATGCACTGGAGATAGAGCGGTTAAATTGGTAGGGCAATTAACCGGGCCAATTAATGGCATTTGAGATAATTGGCGATGGCCGATGCATGCGCTCACGACGCAAATGTCATGTCATGCAAAAAAGCAACAACAGCAAATTGATGTCAGCATTAAATATCAGCCATTGGTCAACCTGCTCTCTAATTATTGGCATTAGTATCAGCCTTCGAGGAACCGATATCAGTCGACCATTACTATGTTCTGTACAACATATGTGTATTGCATGCACTCACAAGAAAACTGGGACGGGGCACTGGTGGCCTAGCGGTCTAAGCAACCCACATACAGAGGCTACAGTCCTCGTCAGGGGTTGCCGGTTCGATTCCCGGCTGGTAGACCATTTCCTGCATGTCTTCCCCCACTCTCTACTCCCCATACTTCCTGTCTCTCTTCAGCTGTCCTATCTAATAAAGGCCAAAAATCTACCTTTTAAAAAAGAATAAAACTGGGACTCACTACTTGATAGATGGATGTATGAGGATTAAACACACTACGCTCTACAGCCATGCTAACTGACAGCATGCTTTCATAGACTGTATAATAAATGGACGTAGTATCCGTGACGTCACCCATCTGTTTCTGAAGCCCTTTTTTAAAGCTGATCGTCGGCGGGTGCCATATTGAAAATGTTGAACTCAACCTAACTTCTGTCAAGCTAGTGTGAGGTAAAGAGGCGGGCTTTGAGCCTCCTCGCTGACAGCTACAGTGTTCCCACCTGTCAATCAAGTCAGCTGTGCCTCTAATTATGGAAAACTCGTTATCTTAATATCTGCTAAGAGAAATGAGCTATCCAGACAGTAAACATGTTTATTTCTGCTATAAATATCTGCGTTTTGAATGGGTGTGTATGTGGTTTCCATTACTTCCGGAGCCACCCTCTAGTGGACACTTGAGGAACTGCAGTTTTTGACACTTCCGCATTGGCTTCAATTCTTGCGGCCGGATGCTGCTGCTTGCACGCTTCTCATGTTTGACTCCACCATCTTAGTATAGCATGTTAATATCTGCTGTATAAAGTAACACTGAGGCTAAATGAAAAGGTCATACATCACAAATTGCATTTTCATTTAATAACGGCCCAAATGAAATGTTAGAGGCTCACCGAGGTAATGACCATATCCATTATACACTCCTTCTAACACATCACTATGATCCATAACTGTGAGTTTAATGAAGGCAGGGGAGGAAAAGCAATGGGATCACAAAATCATTACAAAATTATTTAAATCCATCAGATATCTCCCCAGATACAGACTAAATTACCAATTACCCAGTTTAATCCAAAAGATCAATAGGCTTAATGTATTAAATCCACATGTAAGCATGTATGTATCAGTCTGAAAGTAAACTTAAGACTTTCCTTTTTAATCTGGCTTTAACTTGGAGTAATTTCCTTTTAGCCCTGGATTGAATTATTACCACTATGACGATTGTTTTATAACATCTTTTTCTTTATTTTATTTTATTCTATCTTATTAAATTAGATTATATTTTTATGTCATTTTATTTTTTTTGGTATTCATCTGATTTTACTTCGATTTTATTGTAATGACTTGATTAGATTTTTCTGATATTTATTAGATTATTTTTTATTTATTTTATTGTAATGTTTCTTTTTATTTTATTTTTTCTGGTATTTATCAGTTATTATTTTATTTATTTTATTTTAATGATTTATTTAAAGGTGACATATCATGCAAAATGGACTTTTTAATGGTTCTCTACCTGAAATATGTGTCCCTGTCTACAAACCCCCCGAGAATGAAAAAAATCCATTCTGCCCCTGTTCTGATTTCTACACCTTTCTGTAAATGTGTGTGAAACGAGCCGTTTCAGACTTCAGTGTTTTTGTTACGTAACAACAATATCCGGTCTGTCACGGAGTCAGAGCTGGGAGATTGTTCAGCCCATAGACTGTATAAAATACAACTCAACCCCTCCTCCGTTTTTCATTCCCTGCACAAATGTGTGCTAACAAGGAGCTTAGGAGGGAGGCATGCTAGTTGTAGGCTGTCTTAATAAACACAAAGGTCGGTTTGACTCCCCACGTCTGCAGATTTGAAGATCTAGTGGATGATTTTTATTTATCATGGATAAGTGCTAGCGCTAGTTAGCATAGCTACATGTCGTAGCTGTAGCTGTGTAGCAAGACACACGTCAACATACTGACAAATAAAACAACAAGAAACACTAAATCTGTGACCAATCCTTCAGAAAAGGTCCCGCTGCCTTTCTGGTAGAGGTCGGTTTTACTCCCCACGTCTGCAGATTTGAAGATCTAGTGGATGATTTTTATTTGTCATGGATAAGTGCTAGCGCTAATTAGCATAGCCACATAGCTACATGTTCATAGCTGTAGCTGTAGCTGTAGCTGTGTACCAAGACACACGTCGACATACTGACAAATAAAACAACAAGAAACACTAAATCTGTGACCAATCCTTCAGAAAGGTCCTGCTGCAGGCGCCTCTCCGTCAGGATCAGATTCTGGATCAGATTCAGAGGGTTGAAGTAACATGATCTCTGAGCAGCCGTGTATATTCAGCCAACATGTAAACATTAGATCGGCGTGCTGGAGAGCCGAGGCACATCCACTTCCTGAGGGGGCGTGGTCAGAGGGAAAACAGAGTGTTCTGAGGACTGCTGAAGAAGAGGGATCTTCAGGCAGACCAAAATCTGATTTCAAAGAGTTTTTTTTAGCATAAACTTTAAAGACATGTTTTGGGGACCTCTTAGACCAATATATGTTGATGAAAAAAGCGTGATATGTCCCCTTTAAAATTTTCTGACATTTCTCTGATCTTATTTTATTGATTTAATCTTCAGGATTTTATTTTTTAAGTATTTTCTATCCCTTTCCTTTCTACTTTGACCTATCACTGTTGTTTTCTGTCTCTGTGTTCTTTTGTGAAGCACTGTGGGCTGCATGCTTGAATGTATGAAAGGTGCTAAGTAATCTGTAGGACTTTAAACTCTGAAATCACCATAAAAGATATGTTTCTAACTCCATACTTAGTCTAAGTGAGGACTGACACAGTCCTTTTCTTACTAAGTGTATCGCCTCCATTAAAACTTGTTTGACTCATTGCCTAAAGAGATCTTAATGGAGCGAAACAGTGTGACAGTGGAACAATAACAGTAGTGGGTGCCTAATAAGTTGAAAGTCAAAGCATTTATAGAGTTGACACATTAAGAGGTGGATTTAATACCACAGACGTCATTCCAGATTAAAATGTGTTATTAATTGATACATTAATTAGAAACATAACTGACAAAGAGGTCTTTGGGCCAAATGTGTCACTCAGGCTCCATTGATCTCATGTAATGAAGCACACTGGAAGGGATCACCACAAGGCCATTGTGTTACAGTAATTACAGTGAAAAATAGCTCAATTAAATGTTGGGTGAATGGGAGCAATTTGAGGATGGAGGGAACGATAAATTTTCATCCAGGAGCGCTGGCTTTGTTATTAAAAAGTTCCGGACATACAGTCAAGGTTTCAGACCCTCTGTTCACGATGTGTACCAGAATTTAATGCTTCACTGTAGCCGTGTAATAAGATGATGAAGTTATTCATTATCACAGAAAAATTAAAGAGTTTTTATTGAGACAAAAGAGGGAGTACAAAGGGACTTTATTTAAGTGGTGACTGACCATGAATTTAAACGTTATGGGATTATACATGGAGGCTGCTTCATTACCCACAGGAGATGGTGTTTGACCCTCGCTCTGTGGGTGATCACACTACAGTCCTTATTCATGACAAAAACGTCTGTCAGGTCGGCTCCTACAAATATTTAGGTGTCCACCTGGACATTAAAGGTGACATATCATGCAAAATCAACTTTTTAATGGTTCTCTACCTGAAATATGTGTCCCTGTCTACAAACCCCTCGAGAATGAAAAGAATCCATTCTGCCCCTGTTCTGATTTCTCCACCTTTCTGGTAATGTGTGCTGAAACCAGCCGTTTCAGACTTTCGTGTTTTTGTTACATCACAACGCCATCCGGTCTGTCACGGAATCAGAGCTCGGAGCTTGTTCAGCCCATAGACTGTATAAAATATAACTCAACCCCTCCTCCGTTTTTCATTACCTGCACAAATGTGTGCTAACAAGGAGCTTAGGAGGGAGGCATGCTAGTTGTAGGCTGTCTTAATAAACACAAAGGTCGGTTTTACTCCCCATGTCTGCAGATTTGAAGATCTAGTGGATGAGTTTAATTTTTCATGGAAAAGTGCTGGCGCTAGTTAGCATAGCCACATAGCTACATGTTCATAGCTGTGTACCAAGACACACGTCGACATACTGATAAATAAAACAACAAGAAACACTAAATCTGTGACTAATGGTTCAGAAAGGTCCTGCTGCAGGCGCCTCTCCGTCAGGATCAGATTCTGGATCAGATTCAGAGAGTTGAAGTAACGCGGGTCTGTGAGCAGCCGTGTATATTCAGCCAACATGTAAACATTAGATCAACGTGCTGGAGAGCCGAGGGCACATCCACTTCCTGAGGGGGCGTGGTCAGAGGAAAAACAGACTGTTCTGAGGAGGACTGAAGAAGAGGACTTTTCAGGCATGCCAAAATCTGATTTCAAAGTGTTTTTTTGAGCATAAACTTTAAAGATATGTTTTGGGGACCTCTTAGACCAATATATATTGATGAAAAAAATGTCCCTACGGGGATGATAAAATACATCGTATCGTATCGTATTACCACATTCACAAACTAACGCCTGGTTTGTTGGTCAAGGCAAAGAAAATCTTGATATCACAGAACCAGAGTGAGAGCTTGACAAATCAACTAAGTATTTACTGAACAAATCTACGGCACAATCAAAACTAAAACGTGATTTTTAACTCAACAAAGCTTCTATTTATTGGCAGTAGGAGCTCTGGGAAACAGCTTATAACCAAATATCCAAAGCCAAAGCACAAATATGTTTAGCCTGAGGTGCAGAGTGCACAATCTGGACCACTGAGCCGCGAAAACAGCAGTATGGTCAGATATGGTCTTGTGACCTTTCCCCTGCATTCAACACTTTGGAGAATACTGCTAACTGACAGTGTTCTCTGCAGCAATATGGTGGAGCCGTGAAAGCATGGCAGCCATCTCAGGAGTCATCGGCACCACCGATTGCTCTGCAGGGCTGAAGAGGGACTGTGGGCTCACGTTACATGAGCAACAGAAACCATTATCATGCAAATACTGTTTCCACACAGTATTTGAATATGCAAAGAGCTCCGAGCGCACACCTTTGATGCCCCCTTAGCTCACCTCTGTTCATCGCTGCTTGTTTTAAAACATGGGAGCTATTACTGGAGGAAGTGATCTATTTTTTAGATATGCTACTTTCGTGGATCTTTGGACACTTATGTTGGTTTGAAATATCTTTAAGGCTACTGGATAATTCGACATGACATTTATGCTTCCACGGCAATGCATGCTTGAGCCCCTGCTGAACCTTTGACTGTTTTTTAGGCTCAACATTTCACCAATGTCTCTCGGTTTACAAAGAAAAAGCTGCAAACCAATAACATTCCTATTAGCCTCGACTGTGCTTCGTGTTAAGCTCAATATCCTCTTAATATGAGACATTAAGGACCTTTTCAAAGTGTTTCAAATTCTCAGAAATGTTTATTCTTTCATTAAAATTTTTTCCTGGGTCATTTTGTTAGCTTACTGTTGTTATACACCTTGAACCTGCAAACTCAGATTAAAGGTGAAGAGTTTAGTCACTGATTTCTTCAAAGGGAATAAATGTGTTTTTAAATTTCAAACTGCATTCAAAGCATTTCCCTCGGTTCTCTGTATTGTGAACTAAAAGGAAGTGTCAGTGTCAACCAATATCTCTCAGTGTTAATAAAGGTAGATGTAGGGATGACCATTCTTAATGCTAGTTACCAAAATGTTATCATGCTAATATGCTAACTTAAAATGACTATCATCTATTTGCATTGTCCATTTCTAAACTGTCACTGCACTGCCTGCACTGTGTACAGAGGCTGTTTCTTTTATAACTGTATTTTATTATATTTTATTGTATTTTATATTTAAATTTTTTATATTTAAAAGCTGGAAGAGAGAAACAGCATACTGTTTTTCCTGTATGTCTCCTATATATAGTGAAAATTGACCATAAAAACCTTTGAATCTTGAATGTTGAATTTTAACATTAGACCTGCTAACGACCAGAGGCCCGTTGCATCAGCCCAGCCTTGATTGTGTCTCAATTTAAAGGGATATTTCGTTTATTAGCGGTTATTGCGCTGCAGGCGGAAGAGCACGTCTGTGTCACGTTCGAAAATAGTGCCAAAACAAACAGGCTCTCCGGTGGCAGAGTGAAGTGCTGAAAAAATCCCCGGTGGAGCGTACACCTAAACCGAGATGAGAGCCAGATACGTGGCACATCCGGCCCCCTCTGCAGAAATCTGAAGCCTTGCTTGCGAGCTGTTTCTCCCTGGAGCTTCTCATCAATGGAGCCGAGCTGAGCAGCATCTGTTGTGGCTCGTACGATTACCAGTGACATAAAACTCATGCGACCCCAATTCAAAATACCAGAAATATCCCTTTAAGGTGCAAAGTCCACGCTAAACCATCCGTTGAAACTAGCCAGTGTGTGTTTTATTTGGTGTCATCGCCTGGTTGCACTGTGGAGACGTATGGTTCATTTTAAAGGTGACATATCATGCAAAATTGACTTTTTAATGGTTCTTTACCTGAAATATGTGTCCCTGTCTACAAACCCCCCGAGAATGAAAAAAATCCATTCTGCCCCTGTTCTGATTTCTACACCTTTCTGTAAATGTGTGTGAAACTAGCCGTTTCAGACTTCAGTGTTTTTGTTACGTAACAACAATATCCGGTCTGTCACGGAGTCAGAGCTCGGAGCTTGTTCAGCCCATAGACTGTTTAAAATAATACTGAACCCCCTCCGTTTTTCATTACCTGCACAAATGTGTGCTAACAAGGAGCTTAGGAGGGAGGCATGCTAGTTGTAGGCTGTCTTAATAAACACAAAGGTCGGTTTTACTCCCCACGTCTGCAGATTTGAAGATCTAGTGGATGATTTTGATTTATCATTGATAAGTGCTAGTGCTAATTAGCATAGCCACATAGCTATATGTTCATAGCTGTAGCTGTAGCTGTAGCTGTAGCTGTAGCTGTAGCTGTAGCTGTAGCTGTGTACCAAGACACACGTCGACATACTGACAAATAAAACAACAAGAAACACTAAATCTGTGACCAATCCTTCATAAAAGGTCCTGCTGCCTTTCTGGCAGAGGTCGGTTTTACTCCCCACGTCTGCAGATTTGAAGATCTAGTGGATGATTTTTATTTATCATGGATAAGTGCTAGCGCTAGTTAGCATAGCCACATAGCTACATGTTCGTAGCTGTGTACCAAGACACACGTCTACATACTGATAAATAAAACAACAAGAAACACTAAATCTATGACCAATCGTTCAGAGAGGTCCTGCTACAGGCGCCTCTCCATCAGGATCAGATTCTGGATCAGATTCAGAGGGTTGAAGTAACGCGGGTCTGGGAGCAGCCGTGTATATTCAGCCAACATGTAAACATTAGATCAACGTGCTGGAGAGCCGAGGCACATCGACTTCCTGAGGGGGCGTGGTCAGAGGGAAAACAGAGTGTTCTGATGAGGAATGAAGAAGAGGACTTTTCAGGCATGCCAAAATCTGATTTCAAAGTGTTTTTTTGAGCATAAACTTTAAAGACATGTTTTGGGGACCTCTTTGCGTGATATGTCCCCTTTAACTAGTCAAGAGTAACATCCAAACTTGCCAACATATTGTTGCAGAAATGACACGTTCACTTAATGTGGCAAATCATTGAAACACATTTTTCTCTATGAGGAATTTGTTCAACTTGCCTTTCATGCCTGATTTCCTCTGAACAAGCTAACACTGCTGATCACCCAACAGCAGTGAAAAGATATATAAAATATGACAGAGCATCAATATTAGGTGTTAACTAAAGCCTAAATTCTTAATCTCCAGTTAGTTTAAAATAACAATAGTGCAGCAGGACAAATCAAAGTCATTACACATTTTGAGAGAATGAGAGCAGGCAACACATGGCAGATGTTATACTGCCTGTAAAATCATCTACTCCCCCTCATCCTCCAAGTTATCTCATCCTTTGAAACCATGAAGCATGACAACCAATGTTTTACAGAGGACTTTACACCCACTCAGAGCAAGGCGTAAGATTTAAGATGCAACTTGCGCTTTGGAGCTATCCCCTAAAATGTAAGTTAAAGCTGGGCTACGTTTGGACTTACACATTGCAGGAGCAACCAAACGCTGGATGTTGGCGCTGTCATTGCGTGCATGTGGAAACAACAATATTAGCAGATGATTTTAAGCCAAACTGTTAAAACGTGGGCTTTGTTTTCTTCAAAAGTTTGTGTTTTTGGGCATTTTGGCCTTTATTGGATAGGAAAGCTGAAGAGAGAGAGACAGGAAATGTGGGGAGTAGAGAGTGGGGGAAGCAAAATGGAAGAAACCGAGAGTCAAATCTGTGATCACTGAGACAAAGACTATAGCCTTTTTGGGTTTTTGATTACTATAGTGCCCATAAGGGAATGTATTAGCAGTCTTTTTTTTTAAAAGATACTACCAGTAGTAGAGTTTGAAGTTGTTCTTTGAAGTGTTCATGCAGACTTACTTACGTTGCAACTGAATCATTTTCACATGGCTGTAGGTCATGTGTTGCTCAAGTAGACCTCTGACAGACCTTATATTGTATGCAGCACCAAACACTGTTCATGTTAAATCTTCAAGTTGGTGGAAACCAATGCACTGCACACAAAGCACATTGTTCACATGTCCGACAGTCTGATTTTGAAACGGGGGCTTCACAGACTAGCATCATATCAGACAGAAGCTCTATGACAGTAGAGGGAGACACATAAGTGGGCACAGTGGGAGTTTGTCAGACGCTCCAAGGCAGGGAATGAAGGGAAAAAAGGATCCCAACACTCAAGGAGGCAGAAAGGCAGGCAACATATTGGTCTCCACTCATTACATTGTCACCATGAGCCACCAATCTGGGACTACTTGGCACAAATACAGCCTGATCCCACCCTAGATGCGAGTATTTGTGCGGTTGTATATGTAGGCTAAACGACTTTGTCCTAGTAAAACCAGGCCATGGCAGCGGATCCTTTGGGAACAAATAGGCAGAGATTCATATTAAAGCAAGGATTACTCTAATATAAAGCCACAGGGTGAGGTAGCTGAGAGCATGTTTGTGTACATACAGCATTTCTGTCTCTCTCTCCTCGTGTGGTGATGAATCTGCAGTACACACACACACATGGATGACTGCTCATGTGAGCTTTTGTCCATGCTGCTACATATGTGCAGGCGTGCTGCATCCACAGAGCTGTATGTGCCTCTGCTCGCTCGTGGGTGGAGGGATCGAGTCACTTCTAGCCATGCTTATGAATGTGTGTGTCAGAGCATCGTGCTGTTGCTGAGGGAGGCTGCCATTTGTTTGCCCTTGGCCCGCAGAGGACGATAGGCTGCCAAGGACCGGCTCAGTGGAGAGAGGGGGGGGAGAGAGGAGTTGAAGTGGGGATTGAAATCAGGATGGGAAAGAAGAGAGAATATTTCTTTTTGATGAACTGCAGTTAAGAGGTTCCTTCACCCAACTACCATGAAAAACACTCACTTCCTGCTCACCATATTTACACTGGACTGTGACGGCTGTGTTCCAGGTTGTATGTAGGGACGGGCATTTGATGCAAAAACACTATTCAACAATCACTGCTCACTATTCCCTGATTGTTCTAATAATCCCCTCCTGCAGGCATAAGGAGAGAGACCCATTTGATGACTGAGCTAGGTTGTTGCAGATATGCTAGTTAGATCTGATCTAGATATTCTACTACATTCAACCTCATTTTCCATTGGTTCTGTCGTTGAAGTTCCTCCCAGAACTCTTAAGTCTCTGTGTTTTCCTTCAGTTCTGAATCTCAGATCTGTACCTGTTTTAAGGGAAACTGGCACTTGTGCTATATTATGTTGTTTGCAGTGTTATTATGTTATTATGGAGGTTTTAATAAGATAAGATAAGATATGATAAGATATTCCTTTATACGTCCCACAACAGGGAAATTTAAAGTGTTGCAGCAGCAAGGTAGACAGTGAAAAACAGTATAAAGTCCATAGTTTTTTTTTAATATTAATTGTTATTTTCCCCTTTTTATAGATAGGAAAGCTGCTTACGGACAGGAAATGTTGGGAGTAGAGAGCGGGGGAAGACATGCAGCACATGGTCAAGGCCAGGAGTGAAACCAGTAACTGCTGCAATGAGGACTAGAGCCTCTGTATAAGGGCCGTGCTTCGACTAGGCCACCCGTGCCCTGATTGAATAGTTCTTAGGGTCTGTTTTTTATTTATTCTTATATTTTTAGGCATTTTCTTGCCTTTATGAAGGACATCTGAAGACAGACAGGACATGCGGGGAGTAGAGAGTGGAGGAGGACATGCAGAAAATGGTCGAGGTTGGAATTGAACCTCTGTGACGAGGGCTAAAGCCTCTGTATATGAGGCACGCTTAGACTGCTAGGCCAACGGCGCACCAGTAAATGGTAAATGGACTTGTACTTATATAGCGCTTTTCTAGTCTTTCAGACCACTCAAAGTGCTTTTACACTACTCGTCACATTCACCCATTCATACCCAATCACTCACTGATGGTAGAGGCTGCTATGTAGTGAGGGACCAACAGTGTTAGCTAATCTCATTCATTCACATTCACACACCTCTGAACAACAGAGGGAGCAATTCGGGGTTCAGTGTCTTGCTCAAGGACACTTCGGCACGTGAGCTGGGATTGAAACGCCAACCTTCCGATTGATAGACGGCCAACTCTACCCACTGAGCCACAGCCGCCCCAGTAGAGTCTGTTCCTAGTCAACCTCTTGTTTAGCGGTTTAAAAAGACATGGCCACTTGCTTAGAGACAGGAGCAGGACCACGCCTAAACCACACCCTCAATCACCTCATTAGCCAACTTAAATGTAGCCAGCCAACTCCACCTGTTTGTTTGTGATTCTTCTAGTAACCTTTTTCCTCATCCTCTTCTACTCACCTTGTGCTCGCTTCTCCTATGCCCTTTTCTAATCCTAGGTACAGCCTGGGTCAAGATCTGCTCTGGCACAATAACGCCAGAGTCTCCTTCTGCTGTGCCACACTCTTAAAACTCATATCCTTGTGTGGCGTGGTCCTTGCTAGTGAATTGAAAGTAAACTAAAACAAAAAAGACTCAATATTTGAAGCTGTTGTGATCTGTTCAGAGACAATCATTCAAACTGAACCATGTAAGTCTTAGTTGAATAAAGAAACAAAAGGACTCAAGACAACAGAGAAGTGCAGGGAGCAGGTGGAGGTGTATAGGAATGAAGTTAATGTATTGAAATATAGAAGGAAAGGAAAGGAGGAAGCACAAATAAAAAGTAAGCTGAATGCAAGAACAACAACACAAATGCACTCAAACTTAAAAATGCACACACACACACTCACAGGGGTACAGACCTTGATCACTTATTCATTTGTACCTGAGGAGAGAGCCAGCAGGATCAGGTTGCCCTGATCACTGACACACACACACACGCACACGCACACACACACACACACTGAATCCCACACACTGAATCCCACAGGCAGGGGGCTCACCAGCTCAATTGAATTACTGTTATCGTATACCCACGACTCAGACCGAGACCCCATCTATCCACCGACCACACCCTCTGTGTTTGTCCTGCACTGGAGGACACACACACATACACACACTCACACACACACACACACACACAGAGAGGATAAAATACCAGCACTATACCCACTCCATACATACTCACAGACTCCATGCACATCACTGCTGCATGGTCCCACCACAGGCTTGGTCCCATTATAGTCAGCATTTACAGGCAGTATTGATCACTCTCTGGCTGTGCTTCACTGTTTTAAACACACACACACATACACACACACACACACACACACACACACACACACACACAAAATGTTTAAAGTCCACACATTCCAAAAGATACGAAGGTGTTTATATTCCCTTGCTTCAAAAAGGCACATAAACACTCATGCATATCCACACACTGGCACACACACACACACACACACACACACGTTCACGTTCACACACAATCCCAAGATGTTAGATCTCAGCGTATTGATTTCTACTGGGAATGGAGATCACTCCTCTACATTACGCTCACTCCTCCATCTCTATCCTCTCTCTCCTCGCAGTTCTTTTTGTCTTCATTCTGATGCATGTCTTTTCTTTGTCCAAACTAAATGGGATAGAGAAGATGAATAGACGGGGGATGATGAAGATCACTCTGAAACAAAAGGTCCCACTTTGGCAGAGCGGGACTCAAATGAATTGGGGATTGACGCACAGCCGGGGACGCTGCGTTTGATATAGAGGAGGTGTGGGGAATTCAAATGCTGGTGTGGCTGCTACTGAAGTGACATGAAGGACCACGTTACACCCAAAAAAAGCAACATGGGTGCCTGTGTTATCAACATAAGTATAACATGTAGTTTCTATTATATTAATTCATTAATGCTTTATGTCAACACAACTTAAAGGGGACATATCACGCTTTTATCATCAACATATATTGGTCTAAGAGGTCCCCAAAACATGTCTTTAAAGTTTATGCTCAAAAAAACACTTTGAAATCAGATTTTGGTCTGCCTGAAAAACCCTCTTCTTCATTCCTCATCAGAACACTCTGTTTTCTCTCTGACCACGCCCCTTCAGGAAGTGGATGTGCCTCGGCTCTCCAGCACGTTGATCTAATGTTTACATGTTGGCTGAATATACACGGCTGCTCAGAGATCGCGTTACTTCAACCCTCTGAATCTGATCCTGACGGAGAGGCGCCTGTAGCAGGACCTTTCTGAACGATTGGTCATAGATTTAGTGTTTCTTGTTGTTTTATTTGTCAGTATGTAGACGTGTGTCTTGGTACACAGCTACGAACATGTAGCTATGTGGCTATGCTAACTAGCGCTAGCACTTATCCATGATAAATAAAAATTATCCACTAGATCTTCAAATCTGCAGACGTGGGGAGTAAAACCGACCTCTGCCAGAAAGGCAGCAGGACCTTTTATGAAGGATTGGTCACAGATTCTGTGTTTCTTGTTGTTTTATTTATCAGTATGTCGACGTGTGTCTTGGTACACAGCTACAGCTACAGCTACAGCTATGAACATGTAGCTATGTGGCTATGCCAATTAGCGCTAGCACTTATCCATGATAAATAAAAATCATCCACTAGATCTTCAAATCTGCAGACGTGGGGAGTAAAACCGACCTCTGCCAGAAAGGCAGCGGGACCTTTCTGAAGGATTGGTCACAGATTCTGTGTTTCTTGTTGTTTTATTTGTCAGTATGTAGACGTGTGTCTTGGTACACAGCTACAGCTAGGACATGTAGCTATGCTAACTAGCGCTAGCACTTATCCATGATAAATAACAATCATCCACTAGATCTTCAAATCTGCAGACGTGGGGAGTAAAACCGACCTTTGTGTTTATTAAGACAGCCTACAACTAGCATGCCTCCCTCCTAAGCTCCTTGTTAGCACACATTTGTGCAGGTAATGAAAAACGGAGGAGGGGTTGAGTTGTATTTTATACAGTCTATGGGCTGAACAAGCTCCGAGCTCTGACTCCGTGACAGACCGGATATTGTTGTTACGTAACAAAAACACTGAAGTCTGAAACGACTCGTTTCACACACATTTACAGAAAGGTGGAGAAATCAGAACAGGGGCAGAATGGATTTTTTTCATTCTCGGGGGGTTTGTAGACAGGGACACATATTTCAGGTGAAGAACCATTAAAAAGTCCATTTTGCATGATATGTCACCTTTAATGGGTTTAGGTAGGAATCCCATCTGCAATACCTCTCCATAGCAGGAGGTGGCAGTAACGTGTGACAGGCCCTATTCATCAGCCAAGGTAGCGTGCTTCTGGCAAAGAAGAGCCATTATGGGGAGTTGGGAGAGATCGCCTGTGACTGACTGCAATTGGGGCGCTGGTGGCCTTGCGGTCTAAGCGCCCCATGTATCGAGACTACAGTTCTCGTTGCAGAGGTCGCCGGTTAGACTCCCGGTTGGTCGACCATTCGCTGCATGTCTTCCCCCGCTCTCTACTCCCCACACTTCCTGTCTCTCTTCAGCTGTCCTGTCAATAAAGGCGAAAAAGCCCCAAAATAGAACATAAAAATAATAATAATAAATGAAAGAAGCTGTCAATAATCATATTATACAAGTTATTGTGACCCAAGACAATCCTTAGACCCAGAAGAAAAAAGGTTGTGATAGTATTATTTGTTCAGGATAATATAAGTATTGTGGTTTAAAGAAACATTACAGCAAAAAAAAAAAAAATCCAATAATGTTGTTTATTTAATTTTTATCATCTGTCCCTTGTAGTGGACATCAGGTCTCTCCATAAGTCACAGAATGTAGTTATATTATTTCATGGATTTGTGTATTTCTGTTAAGATTTCTGCTCATTTCATGAACATTAAAACACTTACAATGTGGGAACTCATCAGAACATTAACATATAATTTCAAACAGCATTCTCAACCATTGATAGTCACTTAAATCAAACTTTTAACTGATTGCATGTGTGTGTGTGGAAATTGGTTATACACAGATGTATTTAGTCCTGCTGTCCACTACAAAGGACACTGAATAAAAGTAGTATTTTGAAAGGGTTAAAATGACTGTACATTTGTGAAATCTTACTAAATTGAGGTTAAGACTCTTACATTGAAGAATCAATTTGATTATTAGCAAGAGAAACATGATATCTGATCCCTCACCTCCTTTGGTGACATAAAATGTGGAAGTTGAGATTGCAGCCATTTTGAAAAGAAGGCTCATGTGCTCTGTTGGCCACACCCCCACAAGTGAGACATCATTAGAAGGCCCAGGATGTCCTCTTCACAGGACAGTAGGGCTTTTACAGACTGCATATATGGTGCTTAACTTAGATGGCTGAAATTCATGTCCTAAGGTTTCCCTTAGTAAATATGTTGAAGCAACCTTTACAAATTTAGTTGGACACGTTGGTAACGTCAATACTTTATGATCACTCGACATATCTACAATTAGTTGGTTCTACAAAATTCTGTCTCTCTAATTGAAAGCATTTTAATTAGTTGGAAATTCTTTCCATCATTTTATTACATTCACCCAACAAATGATTTCTTTGCGTGTGGAGCGAATGCAGAAGAATAGGTGGAGAAAGAATCCACATGTGGTGCACAAATACACACTGATAGAAGAATGTGTGGTTCAGCTCTGTGCTTTGTAACAGAGCAAAGTGTAAGCCAGAAAAAAGGTCCAATAAAGGGTGGAGATAAGGGACTCCACCAATGATTCCACAGAGGAATTTGCAGGGTAGCATTGTGGCATTTACTGTAGAGTGTAGCATCTCCATAATTTCCATATACTGTATCTCCCTGCCAGAGATGAGAACGCCTGGCTGTGGCCCAACTGTGCCATGTAAATGAAGGCTGGTGGCCTGCTTACTGTGGGGCGTGATGGAGGCAGCAGAGAGAGAGAGAAAGAAAGAAAGGAGGAGGAGGAGGAGGAGAAAAGGAGAGGAAATATGGAAGTTGAGAGAGAGAGGGAGAGAAAGACAGAGGGAGGAAGAGGAAGAGGAAGAGGGGGAGATTCAGAGAGCTGATGTTGCTGCCATGGTAACTGGCGTCACCTTGGTGAGGAACAGAACGGAACCGCTCTGGGGAAAGACCCAGTGAGCACACACACACACACACACACACACACACACACACACACACACACACACACACACACACACACACACATATACACACACACACACACACCTAACACACACACCTTACACACTCGAAAACTCATCAAACAATCACGCAGCCATTGATGTTTAATTGATTCAGTTCTATTTTTGGATGCTGAAGTCTTGGTTGAATATGAGGATATTATGGGATGTATGAACAGTAGGTCGAGAGCAGTTTGAATGCTGCCCCGCTGGCCATTGATGTTTAATTGATACGTGCGAGCCAGGCTAATGCCTTATGGATGCTCCTTGATTTCACCAACCCCATTTTGGTGCACCGTACACACTCAGAGAGCGCCGTGCACCACCCTGAATCTGGTTCTTATGGATTTCATGGAGATTTGCACCATATACTGAAGATATTTATATTCAGGTTGAGTTTAAAAATATATGCTAAAAGGATCCGAGTACAGTGCCTGCCCTTGAAGAACCTCTATATGAATACTGTATATGCTGTACTGTATGCATTCCTCGCCATCTGAATATGCATACTGCATAACCCCTGCTGTGGCCATGAAGAAGAGCTCCCCTCCCCCGCTTTCCACCCTGACTGTAATGTGAAGCTGCTCTGCATATGCGTGAAAGATTCCCCCCATTCAGTAATGTTATCTTCCATTCTATTCATTTTATGGGCATATAATTAGATGTTTGATTAGCTTTGCCTTCTATTAACTAAGTCTCATATTTCTTCCTCTTCCCTCCGCTCTCTCCCTCCGACTGTAACGTCTGTGTTGGAGTCAAGGCTGAGCGAGTGATGAGGAAACCTCTTTAGTTAATTCAGAGTGCCTTCTTGTTGCACATGATACTGCTTACAGATTGGTGTGTACTATAATGGATATGATAGAGAGAGCATATGTGGCCAACATGTAAGGCTGCAACCCATAAATATAACTTTAACTTATATATATATTGATCCATTTTAGTGTTTTTGGGGCATTTTAGCTTGTATTGATAGGCAGCTGGAGAGAGACTGGACATGTGAGGAGTAGAGACTGAGCTCAGGGGCTCAATACAGTCACAAATCTCTTTAAAATGTACATTAACTTTCCTGGACCACATTCAGAAACTCCCATCATCTTAAATTAGCATTCTCCTCTTCTAGTCATCTAATCATACAATTTGAACCCTTGTTGTCTTTCTTTCGTACATTTTCACTTGTCCGTTACTCATTTTGTATTTTTCCCAACGCACAGTAGGCTATTTAATTGTATTACCTTTTTATTGTTTGTTTCTCTATGTCATTCTCTTTATTTCAGGCTTTATGAAACCCTTATTCCAGCACTTATTTGTCCTTTAACTCTAGAATTTGAGATTTAAGCACAGTGACATGAACATCTAGCAGTAGACAGAGATCTGAGGGAACGATTGAGGGGGTTACTTATTATTTTCTGTATCTTTTGTTCATTCCAAGAGCTCACTGTACTGTATTCATCTGTATAAAAAAACAAATACAAATATTGTTGAGTTAAAGAAATGTACAGTAACTGAGAGAAAAGAAAGGACACCCACCCGCCATCCCGCCTGAAAACCAACAGACTTGATTGTGTTCATCTTTAAAGAGCTGCACATCAAAATCTTGGATATCAAGACTATCAAAAAAGGCCTAAACAAACGGGTCGCCCAAGACTTTTTAAACAACTAATCCCAGTAAGGTTTCCTGTGCCCTAAATGTTTAAAACTAAACCCCCCAAAAAAGTCTAGCTACAGGTAAGTCAAGCCCCAGCAGGCCGGGAGTCGAACCAGCGTCCGCAGAGATGAGGCTGTAATACATGAGGTGCTAGCTTGAACAGCTAGGCGCCTAAACTGTTGGTTTGTTGAATAAACTGTTAAAATTAAAAGGCGTTTTTCAACCGGAGGGACTTCACCCCTGAACGTTTGGACCGGTGGACCCAGGGTCTTAATTTAGTTCAGGGGTAGATAATCTCCCCCCTAAAAAAGCCCCTGCTAGGGGGGTGGTACTTTTCAAAGATCCCAGGACTTTCGGAGGGCAGGGCCTGCAATGCTGAATGTGTCTGATTGGTAGATTAACCGCAGTGTTTTTATTCCGCCCGCCGTCCACAATAACATCACACACATCTGTGATTCTCTTGATTTCTCTTTCTTTCATTAGTTTTTATTTGTTCTATCTTTTTTGTATGTGTGTGTACTTTTCAAAAGAAGAAGCTGTGATTCTCTTGATTTAGCAGCTTGTAACAGTAGTCTTCTCTCAGCCCACCGTGAATGCGTCTCTCCCAGTGTTCCGGTTTTAAAAGTGACCCTGTAAACTGGAGACCTTCAGCTGAACGTATCAGTGTTTGTGGAGTTTACACAGCTGTTGAAACACAGGTCTGGGTCAACTTTTTTCAAAAAAAAATTTTTGTCCAAATTTTTTTTTTTTAAGTTTTCTTTTTTCAAATTTAATATTTCTTTTTTTTTTTTTTTTTTTTTGTCAAAATTATTTTTTTCAAATTATTTTTTTCAAATTATTTTTTTCAAATTATTTTTTTCAAATTATTTTTTTCAAATTATTTTTTTCAAATTATTTTTTCAAAATGTTTCTTTTTTTTCAAATTTCGTCCAAAAACCATTCACAGTCATTGTTTTGTTCATCTGTGATTTACTTTATTTCTCTTTCTTCAGTAGTCTTCTCTCAGCCCACTGTGAATGTGTCTTCCGGTGTAAAAGTGACCCTGTAAACTGGAGACCTTCAGCTGAACGTGTCAGTGTTTGTGGAGTTTACACAGCTGTTGAAACCAAGCGGCAACCTCCGGTCTAAAAATATGAGTCAATGCGGAAGTGTTAGAAGCTGCAGTTCATCGAGGATCCGCTTGAGGCTGGCTCCGGAAGTACCGGAAGTCACATACACATGAATGGGGAAAAGACGATCTTTGCAGCGTTAATAAACATGTTTACAGCCTGGTACAAAAGACGAGTGTAGTCTGAATAGCTAATTTCTCGATGTCCTCTCACTGTGAGGGGGGTGAATTTTTTTCTAAATCGGCAATTCCGAAGATATTGAGATTACTAGTCTTCCAATGAGAGGCACAGCTGCCTGTGGGAACACTGCAGCTGTTGGCTAGGAGGCTCGAAGCCTACGAAGCCTGGATACTACGTCCATATTTTTTACAGTCTATGGTTGAAACACAGGCTTCCGGGTCAACTTTTTTTGTCAATTTTTTTTTTGTCAATTTTTTTTTCAAGTTTTTTGTTTATTAATTTTTTTTCTCATAATTTTTTTTTCAATTTTTTTTTTTTTTTTCAATTTTATTTTTATTTTTACAAAAAAAATCACAATTTTTATTTCAATTTTTTTTTTTTCAATTTTTTTTTTATTATTTTTTCAAAATTTTTCATCAAATTTCTTTTTTTCAAAATGTTTTATTTCAATTTTTTTTTTCAATTTTTATTTTTCAAATTTTTTCTTTTTTCTCAATTTCTTCCAAAAACCATTCACAGTCATTGTTTTTTCCATCTGTGATTCACTTGATTTCTCTTTCTTTCACTAGTTTTTATGTGTTCTATCTTTTTTGTATGTGTGTGTACTTTTCAAAAGAAGAAGCTGTGATTCTCTTGATTTAGCAGCTTGTAACAGTAGTCTTCTCTCAGCACACTGTGAATGCGTCTCTCCCGGTGTTATGATTTTAAAAGTGACCCTGTAAACTGGAGATCTTCAGCTGAACGTGTCAGTGTTTGTGGAGTTTACACAGCTGTTGAAACAGAGGGAGTTCCTGGGAATGCAAACTGGTTTAATTGTTATTAAGATTTCAATGATCGTCTAAAGACGTTTATGAGGGATGCATCTGGCTGAAAGTCTGCAGATAACAGGGTCGCGGTTCGAACCAAATCAAAGACGGTACAGTTTCCTTGAACTCACGCTTACAATTTAAACTTTCCCTTCAGATGTCTTGTACTTTTGGATTTTTGGACCAAACTCAAGGTTATAAACGTACAAACCTCCCACTAATTTCTCTCTTCTTAATTAATTAATAATTTCTATCATTTAATGTTTAGTATCTGAGCTTAGTGTAAGCTACTGAACATCCAAGCCTTCTGTATAGGGTGTTGCAGTTGTTCCAAAGCAACATTACAGAGGAACAAATTCATTGCAGATGCCGTTTTTTCTATTTATAGCGCAGCATGTGCCAGAGAAATGTGCCAACAGATGCAATGGGTGTAACAAGGACATATAGCAAGTGGGGAAGGTGAAGACAGTGATGCTTCACAACAAGCCTGAAATGTGCGGCTGTTATATGGCTTTGAAGATGTGTATGAAGAAAGGGGGTTAAGTGAGAAAAACACAATAACAACAGGGCTGAGATCCGTCGGCTGTGCCTGCAGAAGCCTCACCGTTCCACTGAGGTACGGCGGTGCTCTTAGCTAAAGTCCTTTTCATCGTATATTAGCATGTTATGCTAATATCCTCCACTTTGCATTCAACACAAAGTACAGCCAGTACTTAGATATTCGGTTTGTTTGCAGCATTCAAATGGTTTGTAGTCATGTGTTCTTAAAGGGGGTCATATTCCCGACTATGGATGTGGACATTTTCCAAAAGCGTGACGTACTGAAGTGGGTTTCTGAACCTTTTATTAGAGGGATAATTTAAAGTTATTATAATGTAAGTCATTGATTATTTGTGGTGTCCATGTATTTGCTGACGTTTGCTCATGACTTAACACTCAAACTGAGAGTCATTTATGGCGTATTGAGGTACCTCAGTCAAAAAGAGACACACTTATTGTAACACCAGAGGAAGATTGACATCCAATCTTCTACTTTAGCTGTTGTGATTTTTCTATTTTGAGCAAAAATGTGACCTAACTAACAGAATGCTATCCCTAAAGCCACGCTGCTGCTAGCATGGCAAATGAATACAAAATAAAAATGGCGCTGCAGTTTTAAATCTTATAATCGCACTAATTAAGCAGCTTGTTGGATGTGTATGTTTAATCTTATGTAGTGTTCTATTTTGTTTAAAGTATATGAAGTAAGGAAGACAAAGACCAGGGATAGGGCTTTCTCTGTAGCAGGCAGAGACAGGCAAACTCTGTTGAGGCTTTTAAGAAACACCTTAAAACCTACTTTTATACCATTACTTTTTATTATGTTTACCCTATTAAAAGTGTTCCTATTTTAATCTTGTATTATTTTCCATATTGTTTACTCTGAACTGTACATTGTCTGTTTTTATGCTGGCTGTACATAGCCTATGACTGTTCTTGTGAAGCACTGCAGTGCAGAATGTGTTTTGCTTTTAAGGTGCAATACAAATGATATAAACTTAAACTTATTTTAGTCTCAAGTTATAAGAGCTAGGTTATAAAATATTTCTGGCACCTGGGATATTTCAGATTTCAAAATCAGCTGCTGTATTTTGGAGTTTAAGCATTGCTGCTCTGGGTGTCCATTCTTGGAGTGATGCATTTGACGTTTTAAATCAGGAAATCCTTGTTTTAATGTTGCCAGCCTGTTAGGTTGATGTCTCTCCTGGATCACCTCTGTGCTTTACCTTAATCAGGTTTACATGGAGTCAAAATGTGTTGTTTTTTCCACCTTTTGCGAGACTTCTCATTCACATTGAGGATTTGCTTCACCTTTAAATAAGTCTCTTGGATTCCTGGCAGAGCCTCCTGTCGGTAATGTGCTGGTCCTACCTACACAGAAGCATCTATCATCTCCAATGTGAGAACACAAGGTCAGCATCTGTTGACCATATGCTTTATAGAAAGTATTTTGATCCTGTAGTGTCGGTCTACTCACCTCTGCTGCAGCAGCGAGTCCATTAAGTCGTTTAAAAGCACATTTACAGAGTTTGACTGTGGTGGACATCGGTTTTGCTGTAGACCTCATAACTCCACTTTTGCAGGCATTCACTCAGGAATAAGATACATTCAGTTTATGATGCCCTTTTAAAACCACCATAAATAACCACATCTATTTAGAGGAGGAGGAGTGTTTTTCATGACACATTGCATATGTGCAAATTATCTGCTTTGTCTTATTCCTAAAAGGCCTCTCCTGTTATATATTCTGCATCAAATCTGTTCTTCTCCCCCTGTCACCCTCTATTTCTGCTCATCCCTTTTGAATGTAAGCAAAATATGTTTGCAATTTGCAACGGCTGTGAAGTGGCTAATAAATTGGAGAGATGCTCTACTTAACCAGAATGAGCTGAGCATAAGGAGAAGAGAGGAAGGATACGTGAAAAAAAAAGACAATAAGGGATTAGGAAAGAAGGCAAAGGTGTGTTTGAGAGGAGAGGAGAGAGTATGGAAAAAGAAAAAAAATGAGGGGGAGGCAGGGGGAGGTCAACAGAAGGAGAGGCAGATGCTCGTGCTTCGGATGCCTGTGTGCGAATAATTACCCTGATGAGATTCACCGAGAGCGTCACGAAATGCAGAGGAAGAGGAGGCAGGGTTTTGGGAAATACCTCACGACACAGAAGAAAGGAGAAAGTGGCGAAGTTTTCTGGAAGCATACTGCAGCACAGTGTGTGGGTTTAGCATGTTTGTTCCTACTGTTTCCTCCGTCTCGTGTTCTCTCCCTCCTCGTCATACATGGCGTGAGAAAGTGGAGCCTCCCTCCTCATCTTTAAAAGATGCATGAGGCAGCAGCTACAGTGCCGAGGGAGACTGTATAGGAGATAAAGAAAGAAGCAGTGAGCAGCAGCAGCAGTTTTCTACTCTGTAAGACCACTATTTATAACCTCTTAATGTTTCAGTTCATTTCTGCTGAGAGGGAAAAAAATACAGACACCATAAATAAGAGCATAATCAATTTTCTCCAACCCTCCCTGATTAGATTTAGAGGCAGGCCCCTGTATGTCAGTGATCTCTTTCTGATTTTAGCTGATACAAGGACTTCTGCTTGAGTTCTAGTAGCCACCTCCTTTTTGAGACTCTGCCCGGCACAGTCAGATGGCAGCACATCAAAAACAGAATCAGCGCCAGGCTCTCTTCCTCTCTTTCCTTCATGCATCGGTGAAAGAGCTTGATCTGTCTCCCTCTACAATCCATCGCTCTTCCCAAGATTAAAGGACAACACAGGTGTTGTGTTGCCTGTGCAAAGACCACCTGTCTCGTGTTACTCCAACACGGTCACAAACCACTGCAATTGAAAATCACGCTCACACATTCACTCCTTTCATGTGATAAACACCAATCACACACACACTGCTGTTACAATTCTTCCTGTCTTTTGAAATGTTGAAGGTACATTTTCTGATGTGGTGAGCTCTTTATCAAATGAGGTAGGGGATATTTTTGTCTATTTGCTGTTCAGAAATCTATCACAACATCTTTTGAACATCATAAAACATGCTGAAAAACACAGAGATGTGTTCAAGTGCATTGAAGTATATTTAAATCTTGTGGTACTTGCACTTGGATGGATTCTCACCCTGAAATACTTCTACTCCGATTCAATGCAGAGGCAAATGTTTGTACTTTTCACAGCACATATTTGATCTGACAGCTAAAAACTTCAATGCCAATTTAACTAAAGAGAAAACTTCAAAATAAGAGGTGATCAAAGTGAATATCAATGATCAAACGTAAACACAGGAGTGATGAAAAACTGGTATAGATAAAAGGAAGGATTCGATAGGATAAACTCAAAACCAACTTCAGTATATATGAATAAGAAAGCAAAGAGATGTAAGGCAGTGTGTGTCAGGTTTGTGTTTTAACCATAGACTGTATATATAATGGACAGCGTCGCTCCAACTTTTCCCATTGTATGGTTTTGAAGCCAAAATATCCCGTTCCAGAGCGCTGCCATCTTGTAAATTTTCTGCAGCCAGAGTCTGAGCAGTAGGGAATTTGTGTGTTTCCACGGTAACAAGCTCCGCCCTACAGCGTACCGTCCCGAGTTCCTACAGAGTTTCTGTCTACGGCAGCTGTGAATCAAAGTAAACCAGGAAGTAAAATCCCGTTTTTTAACCTCTAATAACTAATGAAAAATAAACTTCTCCGACAAAAGAGGCCTTGAACACAAAACAGTCAAATACTAACTACATATCACCACAGCATACGGATGTGAGAAACATTCGTACAAAGTTTGACCCCCATTCATTTGAATGGGGCTGCAGTCAAACTTATCGGCCAGGCCGATTATCGGCACCGATATTCGGCATTTTGACGCATATCGCCATTGGCCTTTTTAAAAAATCCGACGGCCGATAAGAGATCAATTTAAAACTGGGTTATTTTGGCTCAAAATTTACTAAATCATTATTTGTTTAAGTTTTAATTGAACTTTATAAGACATGCTGCTGAGCCTGGGAGCTCCCTGCACTTTGTGTTAGAATTTTAAAACAAAGATGTCTGTTGTCTAAGATAAAAAACAACCTTTAACATGTTGCAAATCTGAAAAGCTGTTTAATAAACATATTCTTAAAGGCATTTAAACAAAGTTAAATGTTGGATTTTGTATTATTCAAAATTTTGACGCCAATATTTTCCCCTTTTACTGCAAACGAATATCGGCTCCAAATATCGGTTATCGGCCTTCTTGACTACTAATAATCGGTATCGGCCCTGAAAAAAACATATCGTCTATCTCTAATTTTATCTACAGTCTATGGTTTTAACAATGACCCTTAAAGAAAGAGGTCCTTAAAATAGCTTTAATGTCCAGTTTCACCAACAACACATGAGCCCATTCTTGAAAAGTTTACTTATTAAAGGTCAATTAACCTCGTGTGTGTGTGGTGTTCATATTTTTGTTACTCAGCCAATGTTCACGGGTCTGGTGGACCCACTGCTTTATTAGGTTTTTAAAATCAATACAGTCAAAACAATTTATGTGAAAACACCAAGCGGCAACCTCCGGTCTAAAAATATGAGTTCAATGAGGAAGTACTAAAAACTGCAGTTCATCGAGGATCCGCTTGAGGCTGGCTCAGAATAACAAAGCTAACCTGCTAATACTTAGCATTTAAAAGGTCACCGTCACCGTCTTGGTTTAGTGTGCTAGCATGACCTCTAGATTAGAGTTTTAGACTTATGTTGGTACAGGGTGAAACATTGAGGTATCACCAAAGTTGGCTAAAGTTAGCTAAACATGTCCTTCATGATCAATAAAGTCATCTGTACATTATATTATGTTATCAGAAAAGAAGGTTGTAATGGCCTCATTTACAGTATGTAACAGATGTTGAGAAAAACACACAATTCGTAATATATCTGAACAAATATGATTAGTTGATGTCAGCTGTCTTTATCTAAAATCCAATAATCCAGTTCAGATGTATTGTACCTAATTGGTTATTTGTAGAAGCCTCAATATCTGCTGAAAGTTCATATCTAATCTATCTAATTCATTTAGTATATCTGATAACTCCTGTTATATCCTGTATAAACTCAGTGTTTGATTGTGAATATTAGAAAGTGTAGTCATAATTAATCTAAATATCATTATGAGGTTAATTGGTGGATATTGTGTAAGAACTAAAACAGTTCTTTTGTTCGTTTTGTAACATTTTTTGGGAAACACTGCTCGCTTCCAAACGTCTGTGTGTTTCCTCCCTTCTGTCTGATGCAGCTGATTTGTAGGTCATGTGTGAGCCTCAGAGATAAACTGAGAGAGTGGGAGTGCAGAGGACTTTTACCCTCTAGTGGTGAGCCTGGGGAAAGGCCTGTCAAATTCATTCAGGAAAAAAAAATACCCATGCCAATTATCCCTGTTCAGTTGTGCATGGAGGCAGTGACCCAGTTGGAAATAATTTTCAGATTTCAGAATTTCATTCTTTATTCAGTAGCAATCGCCTGATAGAGTTGGATGTAAATGTAGGAGTTCTGTTGTACAAAACTTTTATTCTTTGAAGTGCACGATCACCAAGTCTGATGTCACTCCTCCCCTCTGTGACTCCTCGCAGAGGAAACCCAGCAGATTGAAATAGATGCAGCAGCCTGTGCTGCATTATAGATACGTTACTGAGACAGAAATCAGAACTTCTTGTGAAATGTAGTGAATTAAAGATCTCCTAAATGCTTTTCAGCATGCTTTTAAAAATGCTCACTAACCACTTGAACTTAGATTTTGGAGATTCATGAACTCTCTCTGCAGTTGTGTGCCATCAATTATTAAAAATATGAATTTAAGTTTAAATGGGAATGAAAGTCCTGTATAATGACTCCCTAAATTTAAGTTATAACGATATACATTAAGTGGGGCAAACTGTTTGTAAACGATGCTTGATTAACCACATTACATCAAAAGATTACAGTGTGTTACAGGTGTCACATGTAAGAAAACACACAATACTTCCAGGTAAAAGGACATCTCTTCTTAAAATGCATAAAAAAGCAACGCTGTAAATAAGTTCAGTGAAGGCAAATATGCCAATTATAATCATAACTACAGGGAAAATAAATCTTCAACAACATCAATAACACAAATCCTCATTCCAATGTCAAGCAATTGGAAAGCAATAATCCTAAACCCAAGAGATCTATATTTGCAATTTTCATAAATAAATGTTTATCCTCACAATAAAAACATAATCAAAATACAGAAAGTTTCAGTTATTGCCCCAGTATTCATGTAAATTGAAATACAGAACACTTTGGCCACAAGTTTTTTTTTAGTGTCATGCTAACTTGGTCTATTCATAGCATATACAGGAAATGTGTGTGTATGTGTGTTGGTTCTTATGCTTGGTTGTGTATGTGTATTTTATTCTGAAGACCTTTGTATCTGTGGCTTAATATCATTATTATTAGTAGTAGTAGTAGAAGTAGTAGTAATAGTAGTAGTAGAAGTAGTAGTAATAGTAGTAGTAGTGGTACTAGTAGTAATAGTAGTAGTAGAAGTAGTAGTAATAGTAGTAGTAGTAGTAGTAGTAGTAGAAGTAGTAGTAATAGTAGTAGTAGTAGTAGTAGTAGTAGTAATAGTAGTAGTAGTAGTAATAGTAGTAGTAGTAGTAGTAGTAGTAATAGTAGTAGTAGTAGTAGTAGTAGTAGTAATAGTAGTAGTAGTAGTAGTAGTAGTAGTAATAGTAGTAGTAGTAGTAGTAGTAGTAGTAATAGTAGTAGTAGTAGTAGTAGTAATAGTAGTAGTAGTAGTAGTAGTAGTAATAGTAGTAGTAGTAGTAGTAGAAGTAGTAATAGTAGTAGTAGTAGTAGTAGTAATAGTAGTAGTAGTAGTAGTAGTAGTAGTAATAGTAGTAGTAGTAGTAGTAGTAGTAGTAGTAATAGTAGTAGTAGTAGTAGTAGTAGTAATAGTAGTAGTAGTAGTAGTAGTAGTAGTAATAGTAGTAGTAGTATTAAAGAAGTATTTTGAAGGGCTTTAAATACTTGTAGTCACCAAGTGAACTACACAGGATCCCGGTGGAGCAATAATAAAAGTGTTATGTTGGTGGGCGTGGTCAAACAGCTAATTTAGCCCCGCCCATTCCTGTATAAAAATTTTTTAATACCAATCTAATAATTATCTAATCTAATAATAATAACTACTATGATAATAATAGTTATGGTTATTATTATTATTTTTTAGAATTATTACTATTATTGTTACTTTTAGTAGTTTATTTTTATTATTATATATTTTAAATTTATTTATTTATTTTAATATTTGTAGTAGTAGTTATAAGTATTACAGGATGAAGTATTTTGAAGGCAAGGCAAGGCAAGGCAGCTTTATTTGTATAGCGTATTTCCTACATGAGGGCAACTCAATGTGCTTTACATTAAAAAATTAAAAGCATTGGAGACATTCAGACAGGCATAAAATAACACAATTAAAATGACAAATATGATAAAACAGAAAAGAAAAGGAAAATTAGAAATATATTAAAAATGACATTAAAATTTTAATTTAAAGTGGGTTAAAATAATCTAAGATAGGAAGGCAGTGGCAAATAAGAAAGTCTTAGTCTTTGATTTAAAAGAGGTGAGAGTTGGAGCAGACCTGCAGCTTTCAGGGAGTGTGTTCCAGATATGTGGTGCATAATGACTAAACGCTGCTTCACCATGTTTCCTTCTGACTCTAGGAACTGAAAGCAGACCAGTACCTGATGACCTCAGAGGTCGAGGTGGTTCATAAAGTAGTAGCAGATCAGCAATTTATGGACTTTAAATACTTGTAGAGTCACTAAAGGCACCACACAGGATCCCAGTTGGGTAATTAAGAAAAGTTATATATTGGTGGGTGTGGTCAAACAGCAAATTTAGCCCTGCCCATTCATTTTCAAAAATGTTAATAATAATCTCATAATAATATAATCTAACAATAATAATATATATATATATATATATATATTATAATTATTACTATAATTGTTATTTGTATTATTGAATTCTTATTATTATTTTTAATTTTAAAAATATGTATTTATTTATCTTTATTTTAAATAATAATATAAATATTCAAATGTTGCTAATGTTGCTTTTTATCTATATAATATTTGTCTGAAGATTTTTAAGGTAAAATAAGATCTTCATTTCTACAAACACAATGTGGGAAACACAGTATATAGATAGATCTTTGTTTGTCCTTAATAAGGAGATTTGTTGCCACCGTCTGTACAGGAATACATGTATGAACACAATAACCATAAACACCCACCCAGCCTCACAGCAATGGTGCCCCACATCCCACAAATATACACACCAGACACATACTGTATGCACACACTGGACACATATAAAACACACCCAACACATATGAACACACAGGACACATATATGCACACCGGACACATTACAGTGGCATTCTGTTTAGCAGTGCTATGGCCGATGGGATGAAGCTTCTGCCAAACCGGGCTCGCCTACAGTAAGGGGATCTGTATCTGCGACCGGAGGGGAGTAGTGTGAAGTATTAGCCACACATGGTGGACATCAGTGAAAAAAAAAACCTTATTAAACACTGTGGGAAAATCTGGTTAGTTAAAATTTAGGATTCCATTTCAAGTGCTAATTAACAAAATTAATGCATCACAGTTCCTGACAGCCAGGCGTCATTAAAAAGCCTCATAAACCGTGCCTAGTGGTGCTTTTTTTTTTTTTTTTTTTTTCACACATGCAAGCACAGGAATGCAATCACACTTTCACACGCATGCACACAGCAACATATGTTTAGAAAAATTGTCAACTGGCTCAGTATTTCACAGTTTTGCCTGTCCATATTCCAACACAAAAGCTGTGACAATGTTTTCAGGAAACCGGTCCCTGAGCAGAAAAAAGGAATCGAGCTCAGTGTGTGTGATTTGTAGGCCACCTTTGTTTCATTTCTTTCCCATTAAACAATAAACAGGGAAATCTCTGAGCCCATGAGTAAGTGAGTGGGTGTTAAAGCAGAAAAGAAAAAATACAAAAGGAAGACATGGATGGAGAGAGGAGGGAATATAAGAAGACAAAGAGAGAGGAATCAGGAAGGGAAAAGGTGGTATTTAAAATGAAGACGACACATGGGATGGTTTCCACTGCGCCTCAGAAGGCTCTCCTGAGATGGGAGTGACTTAACATTTCACAGTCTCATATGAATCACAGACACACTCAGGCATATGCACACACACACACACACACACGCACACGCTCATAAGACAGCCTCATTTGGCCCCGGAGAGACAGAAATGAAGGCTTTCTCTTGAGGTGAGGGGAAGGAAATGGAGTTTCACAATGATCAGGGGAACATTTCTCTTCTGCAAATAAAGCCACACACTTATAGGCGGCTTAGAGGAGTGTGTGTTTGTGTCAGTGTGAGAGAGATTTAATTTTAACAACTGCAAACTCATTTCATCGAGGGGGTTTTGCAGCACATGCTCGAGTATGTATGTGTGTGAGCAGGGCTACACATTTAAAATTCATAGAAATCATCACACCATTCTGTACCCATTTGCTTATTTACTGCGTCTATACATAAAACATCAACCTGCTCTTTTCTCCTCTCCTGTTTCTGGCTTTCAATCTGAAGTCCTCAGCCTCATAGATATCAGAATGTAAACACAGGAAGCATTGAGCTATTTACTTAAATGTGTTACAGGCAGGATCCACATTTCATTGGATGTATATGGCCGGTTGACTCACTTTCTAACTGCATTAAAGCCTGGATGTCACAAAACTTTTTGCAGATCAATGAGGACAAAACAGACGTACTTGTCATCCACTCAAAGGCTCAGAGAGAAACTGGCCTCCACTCTAAATGGTCTTGGACTTAACCCAAGCAAAGAAGCAAGAACATTGGAGTTTCATGCAATTCTGATTTTAATTTTAAGCCACATGCATGCTCAATCACAAATCTATTTTGAGGTGGGGTGGGTGTCACCATACCTTCTTTTATTCTTTGTTATCCTCTGTGATATGCCTTGTCCTATCTCACACAGCTGATGTTTCATTGTGCTGCATATCTTTGACAACAATAAAAATTTGATCCCAAAAAAAAAATCTTTAGGCTGCCTGTTTCTTCTCGTACTGATTTAAAATTCTTTCACTAGTTCTGAAGGCGCTGCATAGCCTCGCACCAGACTACATCTCAGCTTTTAGGGTATAAACCAGGAAGGCCTCTCAGATCCTCCAGCTCCTCTCTTTCAGCTGTTCCTCAGAGCAGAACAGAAACTTTCAGTGAGGCTGCTTTCAGTCACAACAATCCAAAATGATGGAACAGCCTGCAGGAGGATCTGAGAAGAGCTGATAGAGATAGTGTGACTTTTAAACGTAGGGTTCATCAATTCTATTATTTTAATGTTTTATATTGATTATAATGTTGTTTTATATTTTTAACCATCTCTTTTTTATTATTTATCTACTCAATTCCATTAACATTTTTAGCCTTTATTTTATCTTCAACTCTTATCCTTACCCTTTTTTATTTGTATTTATTTATTTTAACTATTTATATTCTTAATATTAATTTGATGCTTTAACTTATTTAATCACACATTTTTTTAATGTTGTTTGTGTGCTTTAGTCTTTATTTTAAAATCCATTTTTGTTTTTTAATGTCTTGCCATTATTTTATTTCTGCTTTTTTCTTGTTTTTAATCACTGTAAAGCACTTTGAATCACATTTAATTTGAATGAAAGGTGCTATATAAATAAAGTTTGATTGATTGATTGATATACTAAAGTATAACTCGTTTTATCACTTATGGCACATGTTCAGTGACATCATACAAGTGTTTGATATGTTTAGGTAAGGTAAATTAATCTATTACCTATGGGTCTCTACAGTAGTTCTGTTCAGGTGTGCAATAACTATTAAAATATGGTACATGTTGTTAAAAAGAGAAATGAAATATATATATTTATTTCTATAATTATCATCCAGTTAAAAAGTTGTCTTTATGTGTGTCAATTTAGTATTTTTAATTAATTTATGACATTAGAACTCTATTTGGGTGGACGCTTCAAATAGGCTCTCTGAGTTTTCTGCCTGTTCCTGCACAGTATATTATTTATCTTTGCTCTTTTTTTGTGTGTACTTTTTTTAATTGTGCAAATAAAGAAACATAAACATAAAAAAACAAAGTGCTGCATCACATCATTGGTCATCATCATCATCATCTTCATCATCACGTCAATTCTCACCCTTACCTTTGCCTGCAGGGTTGCCAGGTTTGAGTCTCCCATGCCCCCTTCACACAACGCTGGAATCAGACAGGTGGACACAATCACTATTACAACAAGTGGAAGAACGCACTGACAGGTAAACGTTCAACACAGGATATTTAGACCTAAAATAACTCTTATTACTCCTATTATCACCTTATACAAACTCAGTGTAGCTAATGCTTTTCGAGCTAGCTAACCATAACGTAAACTGACGCTTCTCCCCAAAGTTTGAGGGTGAAATAACGGAATAAATGTATCTGTAATGTGCAGCTCATCATACTTCATGTTGGTTAGAACACATATGAAGGTAAATTTAAGCCTGCTGGTAAATAAGACTTACCTTGTGTCATAGCTAATGTTAGCTTCTCCTTCAGGTGGGCTCGCTCTCAACAACAGCTTTAGACTAACGGTTAGCTTCAAATAACTGCCATTATTAGTCGGCCATTTTAAAACGGCAGAAATTCAGTCCACTCCGGAAAAAAGGGAATTAATAATTAATTTTATCGTGTTTTTTTCGTTGTTTCTTAATCATTTGGTTAAACAACGACAGAAAATAGGACGGTGGCAACTCCAGCTCTAAAATGCATAAAAAGTGCCCTCTAAATGCCCCTGAAATGTAACAAAGCAGACAAAGTGCCCTCTAAATGCCCCTAAGATGTATTAAACGTAATAAACGTGCCCTATTGATGCCCCCTAAATGTATAAAATGTTAAAAGTGCCCTCTTGATGCCCCTCAAATGTATAAAGTTCAAAAAGGTGCCCTCTGGATTCCCCTTATATATATTAATGTTAAAAAAGTGCCCTCTAAATGCCCCTGAAATGTATTAAATGAAGAAAAAGTGCCCCCAGGATGCCCCTTAAATGTTTAAAATGTTAAAAAAAAAAGTGCCCCCAGGATGCCCCTTAAATGTTTAAAATGTTAAAAAAAAAGTGCCCCCAGGATGCCCCTTAAATGTTTAAAATGTTAAAAAAAGTGCCCCCAGGATGCCCCTTAAATGTTTAAAATGTTAAAAAAAAGTGCCCCCAGGATGCCCCTTAAATGTTTAAAATGTTAAAAAAAAAGTGCCCCCAGGATGCCCCTTAAATGTAACAAAGCAGACAAAGTGCCCTCTAAATGCCCCTTAAATGTATAAAATGTTAAAAGTGCCCTCTTGATGCCCCTTAAATGTATAAAATGTTAAAAGTGCCCTCTTGATGCCCCTCAAATGTATAAAGTTCAAAAAGGTGCCCTCTGGATGCCCCTTATATATATTAATGTTAAAAAAGTGCCCTCTTAATGCCCCTAAATGTATTAAATGTAGAAAAAGTCACTTTTACACATTTTAGGGGCATTCAGAGGTCATTTTTACTATGTTGTATATCTTGGAGTGGCGTCCAGAAGTCACTTTTTCATGTTTTATATATATATATATATATATATATTCATTTATATATATATGTATATATATATATATATATATATAAATATATAACTTTATTTTTCAAGTGTGTTACACCAATTTGACATACAGGAAGGTAATCCCCTTGTACACAACAGTTACAAAGTAGACCACCTAAACAGAGCAAAACAAAAGGAACAACAAAAATGTTTTATACATTTGCGGGCATCCAGAGTATAGTGCAAGAGGAAAAAATGCCTTCTTGATGCCCCTTCAATGTATGTAACACTAAAAAGTGCCCTCTGGATTCCCCTTAAATGTCTAAAAATTAAAAAAGTGTCCTCTGGATGCCCCTCAAATTTATAATACGTAAAACAGTACCATCTAAATGCATCCAGAGGGCACTTTTTCTACATTTAATACATTTGATGGGCATCTTGAGGTCACTTTTTTACAATTTAGGGGCATTCAGAGGTCAATTGTATTATGTTTAATATGTTTGAGGGGCATCCAGAAGTCACTTTTTCCTGTTTTACACATTTGAGGGCATCCAGAGTATAGTACAGGAGTGTAAGTTGCTCTGATATGAATTACTGTATCTCCTGTTACATGAGGCAGGATGACATGTGCACAGTTAGAGCCTGTGAGTCGTATGTTAACTTGTCATTTTTTTCCTTTCAGGTGGCTTGGAAGCATGGCAGACCAGGAGGTGTTTCAACACAGCCCAAGAAGACGTGGTTCTACTTTTCGGTCTTTGTCGGACATTGAGCCAAGTTCACACCTTCATCCTCCCAGTGTCTACGGGGCACCTGATGTGCCCAGATATTCTGCTACTGGACTGAGGTAATAAAGCGGCCTAACACATATTATATGATGCAGGAGAGGCTTCACTTTTACAAACAAGCTGAATGGCATTCCTTGAACCTTTAAACATTAAGATGTGTTCACTGTTTCAACACTTCAATTCGGATGGACTTAACCATCTCTATCTTTCATTTCTTGGGTCTTCCTTTTACTCAGGTCAGAGCATTAAAGCCAATCTGTGGGGTTTTTGATGAATTATGAAACAGATGTTCAGAGTGATGCCTCTTTATGATCTACAATAAAAGAGGCTGTCAACAACACATACAGGGCAAAATCATCAAAGATGTAAGAGGTACAGCTTTGTCTAGAGCAGGACCCAAAGTCAACACTTCTTTTTTGTCATTGAGAACTTGCATACATCTCGTTCTGGCTGCTTGTTACTGAGGTTTCAGATCCGGCAGGTGAGGAGGCTTCTGGCGAGTGTGTCCGGTATAAATTGGGTTCACACTCACACACTCAGGCAGTTGCAGAAACTCATTCTTGATCTCACCCACAGTGGTGGCAGGACAGATGAAAACCAACAGCCTCATTTGCTTGCTACATTTCTCATGCACTTTGATTCTCCTTTGAAGCTTTGTTTCATTACTAATCCTCAGTTTGCTCTCAAGTCAAGGCGATCAAAAGTTAACTTCTAATTTGAGACCAGAGATGAACTTGAGAGGAGTTAGAGTTGGATATCTTAAATATAAATGAGTCCGTGTGGTCTCATTTGTCAACGTACGGGATGCATCTTCACACCTCTGCTCAAACATTCAGGTTAGAAAAGCTTCAGTTGGCGCTGGTTAAAGGCTGATTTATACTTCTGCGTCTCCCCTACGCAGCAGGGGCTGACGCAGACATGAGCACCACATACTTGTGCGTCGGTGTGTCCGTGTCGCGCAGCAAAACGCCTGAGGGCAGTGCGGTCTCTCTGATAGCCGGTCGCCTGCTTCCGGTCCTGCTACGATCTCTGTTTACTTTTCCACATCGATTCAGAGCGGGTTCTGTTAATCTACAGCTGATACATGTTGCTGTTTATCATACAGACATGATTACATGAAGAATAGAGAGGAGGAGATGAAATACACGGCCGATGTGCGGCCGATGTCCGGGATCCCGGAAGTGCTGTGAATGCGGGAAAGACAAAGCCGTCGAGCGGACCAATCACAGAGCTTGCGGTCCGCGTCGGCCCTGCAGGGAGTTACATTTTGGAGGAGGTGCACGTCAGCTACGTGCGTAGGCCTCGGCGTAGGTACGGGAGCTACGCGGACCCCCGGTGTAGGGTATGCCGTTGATTCAACGCAGAAGTATAAATCAGCCTTAAGTTTGTTGTGATGCCTTACTCTTAAATCCCATCCTCAATATCACTAGTAAGCAAACATGCAGTGTTTCTGAAATGAGAAGGAGACTGATTTGAAATCATAGAGCAATTAATTATCTGTTTTGCTGCTGTGGTGTCATTTAAAGATGTAAAATAAAATGCATTTGAATTCATTTGTTTAAATTTGATCACTCTTTATGTTCCTGTTTCAGGGAAGCTGCTTCTGGAGACAGTGACCAAGAAGAGAAAGAAGATATATATTCTGAAAGAGGGGATGGATTCAGAACAGAGAGGGCCTCTATCCATGAACTCGAGGATAAACTTGGTCCTGTTGACATCCCATTGGGAGATGAGGTACATAATGAAAAGAAGAGCAAAGGTCAGGGTGAGGGGCGAGCAGGTTTAATCAACTAAACGATTGAATGTTGTCACCTTCACTAGACGATATCAGAATCAATCAGTTTAAAGAGTTAATATCTTTATTGCTCATAGCGAGACGCATTTGTGAGAATTTGATCTAGAAAGTGGAGATTAAGTTGTACGTGGACTGTGTCTGGTTTAACTAGCATCTAATCACTCAGAACAATGTGTAACAAGCACATGCATTTGGACGTTAATCTGCAAGGAGTACCAGAAGCAGGTCGTGCAAGCTCTGCTAACGTTAGCCACACTTAGCAAAACAGACATTATTTACCATTGCTTACACTACTTAATGTTTTCTGAGTGTTTCGTTACCATTACCCGGGACTTCCACCAGACTCATGTCCAGTCCGTCTCCGATCTTCTGCGGTCCAGCTCCGTGTTCTCTCTCTTCCGTCAACGCCCACCGTCTACGCTTTTGGAAAGAAGCACAGAACAGGACCGCCGGACAGCTGGAGTCAAGTGACAGAGGTTTTCCTGCTGTAATCACTGAATCAAGGATTCTCCTCCTCCTCCTCTCCTCATCCATGTTGTCTTTCTGGTCCTCTGAAAACCTCTGACCTGTTGACTCCAGGCCTGGCTCCGCTCATCATGACTTTGGTTTGTTGTTGTAGTTAAGTGAAATACGATCTGGTGATAACACAGAGTGTTTTATTCTGAAAATTAACCGGATGTTTTCATTTTGTTTTGGTGAAACCTGACTTCCTGTCCCGCTCCATCTGCTCTGTTGAGATTGATGCGTCGTGCTCCGGCATCCGGCACAAATAAAAGTCTTGGGTATCTGATCTGGAGGGCTCCGACCTGCCGGATCAGAGACAGAGCCAGAACGCAACGGAGCGGATCCAGTGGAAGTTAACACATTGACTAGAATAGAAACCTATCAGAACAAGTGCTGTGACAGATCAGAGATGGACCGGACACGGATCCAGTGGAATTTGGCAGTTAGACTTGTCGGTTAGCTGGAATTTAAGTTTCCATTTACATGACAAGGAAGTTTGAACATCACTAGTCAACGTTTCCTTCTGTTTTGCCATTGCAAGGCGAATACATGCTTTATATGTGCAAGGCTTCAGTTTGTATAAGAGTCACTAAGAGCATCTGTCTTAATTTCAACCTGATGAGAAAGTTTCTCCTGTCATATCAGATGTGTCATTCACAGACGACCTTGAAGAGTATTCTAATCAAAGGTTTAATAAACCATATTTTAAAACCTGAAATGAAAGTAAGATCCCAACAGCTGTGATTACATGCCGCGTGTACTCGGCTGCTGAGTGTAGCAGTGATTGACAACAACATTCAGCTCGCTCAACGGGTTCAAAACCGTCTGCGGTGACCTCGTCACTAAAGCTGTGAAAAACAGAAATTCATCCTCAATACAAACATTGAGAATTAATTCCTCACACTTTACATGATGACGATTTATTTACCTGAATAATGAATTTTATCTTTCAAGGATGGAGACTCAGATGATGACGAGGCCACCCTCTCTCTCTCTGGTATGTGGCCTGAAGGAAGCATGGCCTCAGATGAAGAGCTGCTCCTGGATCAGATTAAGGACTTCAAGAACGCAAAGCAAAGCCCGAACACTGAAGGTACATCAGTGGTCATATCATATCATTTTAGTTTGCATAAATCAGATTTGGACCAGTCGCCCTCTTTACATTTTCTTACACCACTCTGCATCATTCCCTAAACCTGATCCTTCAGAGGGATTACAAGATCTAGTCCCTGTTGGAGGAGAACTGCTCCTTCCTTTCCTAAAACCCTAAATTTGTCTCATTTCAACCTCAGGACTGTTGATCTGCCTGTCACTGAATGTGCCCGGTGGTCAAGGCTTGATTTTGTCCTTATACACAGTCTTGGAATAAACTCAATCAATCAATCAATCTTTATTTGTATAGTGCCAAATCACAACAAACGTTATCTCAAGACGCTTTTACAAACATAGGAGGTCTAGACCACTCTATGTCAAATTATGAACAGAGACCCAACTTCAAGACAGGGTAAGACTCAGTCTGACCCCACCTTAATCCACCATGAGCATTGCACATCACAGTATTTAGCTAGTTACAGTGGTGAGGAAAAACTTCCTTTTAACAGGCAGAGACCTCCAGCAGGACCAGACTCATGTTAGACAGCCATCATGCCTCGACCGAGTTGGGTCTGGAAAGACAGATAGAGGGGAGTAAGAGAGAGAAGTGATAGTGATGAGACGAGTAGTAGAAGCTGTTGCCGCTGGAGTCCAGCACGTCCATATCAGGAGGACGTCTACGGCAGCTCAGAGGAATCTACGAGACAAGGGAGCTCAGGGACTCCAGAAAGGTCTATGGTTAGTAACTTTAATGGGACAGGCAGAGTTAAAGTAAGTGATGAGGGGGTTGGGGGGAAGGGAGTGAGCTAGGATCCCAGTGTGTCAGTGTGCCAGTTCCCCTGGCAGTCTAGGCCTATAGCAGCATGACAAAAGCTGGTCCAAGCCTGATCCAGCTCTAACTATAAGCTTTATCAACTCCTGAATGAAATCAACACAGGAGGAAAACTATCTTTCCCATCCTCAACACGTCATGGCAGCACTTCTCTTTCTTTTGCACCTTTGACATCCTCTATGAGATAACGTCTTTATTTGATCAGCTTTTGGAGAAAACAAGAAAAACTTTGTTCTTCATTTGAAATAAATTTGACATATTTTCAAAAGCGGGAGCCATATTAGTAATGTGGAACTCAACCTAACTTAGTGTGAGGTAAAGAGGCAGGCTTTGAGCCTCCTAGCCAACAGCTACAGTATCTCACAAAAGTGAGTACACCCCTCAAATTTCTTCTGAAGCTGAAGCACAAGAAAGCCTGCAAACAATTTGCTAAAGACAGCAGACTAAGGACATGGATTACTGGAACCATGTCTTGTGGTCTGATGAGACCAAGATAATCTTATTTGGTTCAGATGGTGTCAAGCATGTGTGGCGGCAACCAGGTGAGGAGTACAAAGACAAGCGTGTCTTGCCTACAGTCAAGCATGGTGGTGGGCTAGTGTCATGGTCTTGGTCTGCATGAGTCCTGCTGGCACTGGGGAGCTACAGTTCATTGAGAGAACCATGCAAGCCATGTCATACTGAAGCAGAGCATGATCCCCTCCCTTCAAAAACTGGGCCACAGGGCAGTACTCCAACATGATAACGACCCCAAACACACCTCCAAGACGGCCCCTGCCTTGCTAAAGAAGCTGAGGGTGAAGGTGATGGAGTGGTCAAGCATCTGTGGGTCATCCTCAAACGGAAGGTGGAGGAGCGCAAGGTCTCTAACATCCACCAGCTCTGTTATGTCGTCATGGAGGAGTGGAAGAGGACTCCAGTGGGAACCTGTGAAGCTCTGGTGAACTCCATGCCCAAGAGGGTTAAGGCAGTGCTGGAAAATAATGGTGGCTACAGAAAATATTGACACTTTGGGCGCAATTTGGATATTTTCACTTAGGGGTGTACTCACTTTTGTTGTCGGTGGTTTAGACATTAATGGCTGTGTGTTGAGTTATTTTGAGGGAACAGTAAATTTACACTGTTATACAAGCTGTACACTGACTACTTTACATTATATCAAAGTGTCATTTCTTCAGTGTTGTCCCATGAAAAGATATAATTAAATATGTGCAGAAATGTGAGGGGTGTACTCACTTTGTGAGATACTGTGTGTGTTCTCGACGGTCATGTCCTTATTTGGGCAGAACTCGTAATCTTAATATCTTCTGAACGGCAGCACTAGAAAAAAATTCACCCCAGTACAGTGTGTGCCATTAGAGAGATTAGCTACTTAGACCCAAGCTGTCTTTTGAACCAGGCTGTAAACATGTTTATTTCTGCTGTAAAGATCGTCTTTTTTGAATTGGTGTGTATTTGGTTTCCTGTGTTTCTGCAGCCAGCCTCAAGCCGATTCTTGATGAATTGCAGTTTAAAACCCCTTCTGCATGGGCTTCATACTTTGAGCCGCTTACTCCATCTGCTTATATGTAAGTGTTGTATTGTCGTCTTCACTCTCCTAGTCTGGCAAACAGACTGGCACAAGAATCACATGGGCGCCATAAGCAGCGAGACGTTCGACTGCCTCCTGAAGATGTGTCCAGATTTCCAGGGTTGCAAGAGCCACATGGCTGCGTTTGTGTTGATAACAGGTAAGCTCTATGCATACTGTAATGCACTACTTGTTTTTTTAATATAAGCGTCTCTTTGTTTATCTTGGAGCTCAGTCAGTAAGTTTGCTGCGAGGGCATTCGAGCAGGAAACACAAAGAACAAAGTCAGTGGCTCTGCCGTCTGTCTCAAGGTGACTGTTGTGAAAGATGCAGGGCGTGATGTGGCGCATCAAAACACGGTCTCTCCTCTTTTTTTCCAGAGGTTTTGTAAAGGACGGGGTTCATCTCAGCAGCATTTCACTGACTTTAGGATACCTTACAGAATCCTAAATAGCGATTGGACACATTTGTTTTTGTTAGTACGCATGCATCACTTCGCTTCGTGCTCAAACTGTGTCATCGCTGCATTTATCACACTTCCCAAAAAAGGACTGTGACATTGAAAAGCGAGAAAGCTGTTACGTCTCTCTCCTCTTCATCCAGGGATCCTGATTGATTGTGATCCGTGAGCGTTTCTGACCTTTGAATACTTTCAGTCAAAAGTATTGGTTTGAATGAGGACTGATGAATCACCTCACAGTTAAATGACCTTCACTTATTATTCTCCACATCAGTCACATACCAGTGAGTCATCCCCGCTGCTAAAAAAGTTGTTATCCACATGAAAGAGAAATGCTCTGGTTTCCTCCGCAGACGTGTTGGACACAGACGAGCGTCCTTGTGAGCAGTACAAGGTGGTGGCGTTGGGGGCCGGCCGCTCGAGCTGCAGCAAGCAGCAGTGCTACAATGGGACGATGGTGCACGACTGCCACGCAATCATCATCGCCAGAAGAGCTCTCCTCAGGTACAAACCACTGTGTGAACTCCTACGTGAGGGAAGAACAACCTCCAGCTGATCTCTGTTTCAATAAGAGCGTGGGAGCGTATAGGATGTCCAATCTCCTCGTTTAGTTAAACACACTTTATAATAAAATAATAAAGTCACGACGGGTTTTTCATTCTTGTTGAAGCGGGCGCTCACTCTCTCTCCCGCTGCAGTCTCCTCTCCTACCTTTGAGCTGGTTCTTTTGTGAGACTGGTTATTTTTCTGGCCTGTGTTCAGGTTTTTGTACAAACAGCTTCTGCTGTTCTTTGATGCCGATCCAAAGGCCAAGGAGAACTGCATTTTCCAGAGCAGCACAGACAGCCACCAGCTTCAGCTCAAGCCTGGGATCAGTCTGCATCTCTACACCAATCAGTGTCCTGAAGGAGCGGCCAAGAACTACTACTTCAAGTACAGCAGGCTTTTCTCATCATTATCACGTTCATGTTCGTCCTTTGTTCTGTGTGTGAAGCTGTGATTTGAAGTGTGTGTGTGTGTAAGGCGATAAAACTAAGGATTTCTTTTCACTTGATGACAGATTTGACCTCTGACTGTCCTTCAGATGTTGTCACCAGCTTTTGATAAATTGATTGATCTGTTTGCAAGTGCTTGTTATCAGACACTAACACGGGACTTCCACCAGATCCTGTCACAGTCTCTGGTCCACTGCGGTCTGGCTCCGTGCTCTCTCGTCCGTCAACACCCGCAGCACGGAGCAGGACCGCCAGACAGCTGGAGTCATGTGACCGAGGTTTTCCCCGCAGTAATCACCAAATCAAGGATTCTCCTCCTCCTCTCCTCATCCATGTTGTCTTTATGGTCCTCTGAAAACCTCTGACCTGTTGACTCCAGGCCTGGCTCTGCTCAAAAATGACATGACAGAGTGTTTTATTCTGAAAATCAACCGGATGTTTTCATTTTGTTTTGGTGCCTGACTTCCTGTCCCGCTCCATCTGCTCTGTTGTGATTGATGCGTCGTGCTCCAGCAAAAATAGAAGTCTTGTGTATCTGAGCCGTTGCATTCTGACCTGCCGGATCAGAGACGCAGCTGGAACGCAACAGAGCGGATCCAGTGGAAGTTAACACTAAAATAGAAACCTATCAGATCCGGTGCTGTGACAGACTGGAGACGGATCTGGTGGAATTTGGCCGTGAACATCAGACAGTTATTCCCTCAAGGTCTGAAGCTGCAAAACTGAGCCACTCCCAGACATCCCGACCCTACATGTTCATCTTATTTAATAAATCTTATCATGTAGCTCTGTGTTTCATTGCTATCTGAATGAGTAACATTCATTCTGTCCTCTTCAGGGGTCCTGCAAACAACACATGGGGGACCATGAAGCTGCAGTATCACGCCAAAGGCCTGCTGGTCCCCGTTCCTTACCTCGAGCCGAGTGTGTGGGGAGCCAAAGTCTGCTGCATGTCCGGTAGTGACAAGTTGTGTTGTTGGACCATCACTGGGGTCCAGGGTGCTTTGCTGACCCACTTTATACAGCCGCTCTACATCACCAGCATGGTGCTAGGTAAATCCTTGTGTTCAGATTGACTGTGATGTTTGATAAGAAGCTGACACAAGCAGCTCAGAAATAGTCAAGTAAATAAATACCTGCATATCCACTCTTTGTTTTTCTGCTAATAGATAATCTCAAGATTGATTTGTTACCTTTCAACATAGCTGGACCATCTGCTTCCCCTTGTTTACAGGCTTTGTGCTGAGATAGCAAATTGGCTGCAAATCAGTTCCCTCTCTCTCTCAGCATGAAACAAAATACAAATGTCAAACTTTGTCTATACTCTCCAGTGAATGGGAAAACAAATACCATATGGTTTGCACAATTTAAACAGAAAGTTCTGGTATTTTATATCAGGGTAGTTTAATGTCAAAAGCATTATATACTGGAGCTGGTCACATATGATGCAAGCTACCTGTAATGGGAAGCACTCAGGATAAGTGATGAACGATCCAAAACCACAAAATATCAACTTAACATTAATGTGAGAAGAAAACAAAAAGAACTCCTCTTTTAGAAAAGCTTGAACCCTTTGATGTTTGCAGTTTTTGACATATAAATAACCAACATGCCTTGATGAGTATAGAATTATGAGACCCACCAACTCGCCCAATTTATTGACTAATTTTAGTTTATTTTAAAAGTCATAAACTGTCTTATTTTAACTTATTATAGATGCATATTTATTGTTTATGTACTTAGTTTTAATTTGTATTTATTTGTTTACTTTTTTTTAATTTCATTTATTTATTTATTTTGGACTAATTTGTTTTATTTATTTATTTATTTATTTACTTTATTTTAATTTGTATTTATTTATTTATTATTATTATTTTAAATCACATTTGTTTATTTTTTTACTCACTTAATTTTATTTTGCATTATTTATTGTGTTTTAATTCATATTTATTTATTAACTTACTTTATTTTAATTTGTATGAATTAATTTATCTTGCTTGTTTATATTTAATTTTATTTATTTATTTTGGATTAACTGGTTTTATTTTTTTGGTCTTATCTCATTCCAGTGTTTTTTTTTTATAATTGACCTCTCTGCATTTAATTTATTCTATTTTACGTTGCTGTATTAACTTGTAGCGTAACATTATATTTTCTTTTACTGTTTTAATAATAATAAAAATAACATTATTTATAGAGCACTTTCCAAAAAGCAGGTTACAGAGTTCTTTAAATGGGCAGCAAAATAAAACAAGTGGGTCATAAAATCCCACGAGGCAAGATGAAGAAATAAAACATTTTAAAAGAAACAAAATTCCTCTAAAAGACTTCTAAATGTTTCATTATCTTATTGATTTATTTTACTTTGGTTGATTTATTTTCTATCTTGAGTCTTCACATCTTACTCTACCTCCAGTGTTTCCTCAGGTGATGAGCGGTCTGTGATTTATATCATGTTCTTTACCGTGTGTATGGATTGTGGAGGGGGTTGTTGTATGTTTACTTCATTCTATTTTATTATTATTTTGTCTATTTACAGCTCTTTGGGTTAAATTATAAATAAAGTCTGATTGATTGATATTTATACAGCTATAGTCATTTAAAAGGACACCACTGTTTGTTTGTGATCTTATGTGGATGCATTTCTTCTACCTGTGCGTTTAAAGATTTCTGAAAGCTTTGATCTGTTTATTTAGGAGACCAGGGAGTCGTCAACGAAGAAGTATCTGATATCACCAACAAGCGACTCGGGGATGAAATGGAAGACATTCTGCCGCCTTTCTACAAACAACACAAGATCTTCTTCCTCTGTGGCGACCACGCCGGGCCTAAACAGACCTCCCCTCAACACGACGACCTCAGCGTCAACTGGTGCCTCGGAGACCAGGACATCGAAGTCCTGGACAGCAGCAAGGGCTTCATTGTTGACGGGTGAGTTCCAGATTTATTATGCAGGGAATACATCTCCTGCTCACTGCAAAGACGTTTGTAACATGTCTCTGCATTCAAAATGTGTGCCATGACCTGACTAAGCTTCCCTCCTACACACCGCTGTCACCAGATCAAGGAGAGAGTGGCACTGCAGGAAGAGCCTGATCCAGCTTGCTTGTTTGACGGGTCTCTTTGAGGCCCCGGGGCCCCTGCCATCTCCTGGCTTTTCAGCTGCAGACAACTGCTGATGTCCGATAGCTTGAGTGTGACACAGACATCGCTCTTACTGGAGGCGGTGTTGTCCTTGAGCAGAGATTACATCCAAAAATAGATGTTTGGATCCTGCTCTGTGCTCGCAGTGTTGCTGTGTATTTCAAGCTATTGTCTTTGCAGCCCTAACTGTTAGTTTGAGGCAACGTGGTGCTTTATCATGATGGGCTCTGAACTAAACTGTGTGCAGACAAAGAAAAGAGGGTTCAGAATAAATTTGAGGACAAGGACCTAAACTGTGCAGGAATGAAAGGATGGCAAGAAACACCTTCTGGAAAAAAAACAACAACTCCCAAATTATAGTGTGAAAACAAAAGGACATGCTGCTTGTGTCAGATGAGACTCCTTTAATTTAGAGATGTAGAAGTAGCATGCCAATTATTCCAAGCTTCCTTTTGTTATGGTTTTCACCGCCGAAGCAATTAATTGTTTCCTGGGAACTCTGGCTTGCACCCAAATCTTTTGAATTTCACCCAAAAAAAATCCACTGTTTGTAGATTGTTTTTGTGATAAAAACAATGAACATTCAGGGCGGGATTGAGGATATCATGGGCTGATATCAACAGACCTTAAATGATCTGATACCTTGAAGAGCCACCTGTGAATATCTGCTCTTCCCATCATCCTAAAAATCTCCTCCAATCTTAGGGAAACATTGTCAAGGTCCCGCTCCTGAAGATGCTAGGTGTAATAAATTAGCATGCCAAACAGATTGCTGCTCCAGGGTGGGTGTCCTGCCTTGTTTGGCAGCTGGCACCAGGTCTGTATAACCTGTCCCCTCTGTCTGCTTGTGAGCTCAGTTTATGGAGCTCACAAGCTTTACCTTCGAGTCCTCCTCAGTGTTATTTTTGGACATTAAAGGAGGGGAGGCTGTCCTCAAGGAACACTCTGTACAAATGAGCTTTACACAGAACCACAGAGACATCAGGTCCTGACACGTGCCTGCACAGCTTATTGGATGATTATGATTAATATTACAAGTAAGTCTTGAAGCTTTATTCTGAGTCACAAGTCATCACTCCATTCTGACACAGCTTTAATGTTTTCTTTTAATTTTGATCCCTGAATGAAGTTACTTTTAAAGCCGTCAGAATACACCATAGTGAGTCTTAAAGAATAAGTGATTTAATGCATTATCAAGCCCTCACTGTAGCTAGTTAGCTGGCTAGCTTCTTTGTTATCCATTGCAGGGAGTGTGTTTAAGAAAGTCTTAAAGGTGACATATCACGCTTTTTTCCTCAACATATATTGGTCTAAGAGGTCCCCAAAACATGTCTTTAAAATTTATTGCTCAAAAAAACACTTTGAAATCAGATTTTGGTCTGCCTGAAAAACCCTCTTCTTCGGCCCTCCTCAGAACACTCTGTTTTCCCTCTGACCACGCCCCCTCAGGAAGTGGATGTGCCTCGGCTCTCCAGCACGTTGATCTAATGTTTACATGTTGGCTGAATATACACGGCTGCTCAGAGATCAAGTTACTTCAACCCTCTGAATCTGATCCAGAATCTGATCCTGACAGAGAGGCGCCTGCAGCAGGACCTTTCTGAACCATTGGTCACAGATTTAGTGTTTCTTGTTGTTTTATTTGTCAGTATGTCGACGTGTGTCTTGGTACACAGTCAGAACATGTAGCTATGTAGCTATGCTAACTAGCGCTAGCACTTATCCATGATAAATAAAAATCATCCACTAGATCTTCAAATCTGCAGACGTGGGGAGTAAAACCGACCTTTGTGTTTATTAAGACAGCCTACAACTAGCATGCCTCCCTCCTAAGCTCCTTGTTAGCACATGTGTGCAGGGAATGAAAAACGGAGGAGGGGTTGAGTTGTATTTTATACAGTCTATGGGCTGAACAAGCTCCGAGCTCTGACTCCGTTACAGACCGGATATTGTTGTGAAGTCTGAAACGGCTCGTTTCAGCACACATTTACAGAAAGGTGTAGAAATCAGAACAGGGGCAGAATGGAGTTTTTTCATTCTCGGGGGGTTTGTAGACAGGGACACATATTTCAGGTAGAGAACTGTTAAAAAGTCGATTTTGCATGATGTGTCACCTTTAAGGATGGTTTATACTTCTGCGACGCGGACATGAGCACCTCATACTTGTGCGTCGATGTGTCCGTGTCGCACAGCAATACTCCACCGAAACACTAGAGGGCAGTGTGGTCTCTCTGATAGCCAGTCTCCTGTTTCTGGCCCCTCTACGATCTCTGTTTACTTTTCCACAGAGATTCAGAGCCTGTAATGTTAATCTACAGCTGATATATGTTGCTGTTTATCATACAGACATGATTACATGAAGAATAGAGAGGAGATGAAATACAAGGCTGATGAGCGGGGATCCTGGAAGTAGTGTAAAAGCAGGAAATACAATGCCGCTGAGTGGACCAATCACTGGGCTTGTGGTCCTTGTCGAATCGACGCAAAGTTACATTTTGGAGGAGGTGTGCATTGTCTACGTAGGTAGGTAGGGGACCTACTCAGACCTACATCGTAGGCTACGCCGTCAATTCAATGCAAAAGTATAAATCAGGCTAGGTCTTAATATGAAGATCAATACACTTATTTTTAAAAGTTACACACGGGAAATAAGTAGTGCCGAAGTTTTTAAACAGCATAATGTAAATAAATAACTGTTCATATTTTACTTTCTGTTGATAAAGCTCCTGGTTGATAGAGGCACATGGTTTGTATATGTTTAATTTCTCATGTTAATTCATAGCAATTGAATTTATGACCTTTTTTCTTAGTCTTGTATTTAAGCTAGCAAAGATGCTACAACCGTCACGTCAGTTAAGTTCAAAGCTAAAGCTTCTTTTATAATTTCAAGGTTTAAAAACTATTTTCAGTTTTTTGTTATATATAACAAGACAAGAAAACAGACAGACAAACCATAATAAAAAGGAAAGTAAGAAATTGGCACGCACATCATTGGAATGGAAAGCTCTTCATGATTTTTAATTTTAATTTTATTTCATTGATTTAATTGAACACTTAATCATAAAGGGCTGAATCATTCTTAAAGATGATAAAAGAATAAATAAAGGAACTCTTCATAATAAAACTTTGTGAATCAGTTGGAGAGTCAAAGCATCAATAAACCGGGCATGCTACGGTAAGCACGGTGTGATCGGTGGTGAAGGAAAAAGCTGCATCTCTGAGGAGGGGAACATTTTTTAATGAAATTATTTCTCCAGAGAATAAAAAATGTGCTTGTATATTTTACAGCATGCATAAGTGGATTAATACATGTGACTGGAATGTTATTTATGATGCACTTAATCATTCTCCAGCTCTCCGTCTGTGAGCGGACCCGGCTTCTCCAGCAGACTCTGCAAGAGAGCCCTCTACAGTTACTTCCTCCAGGTCGCTCAGCTGGGGGGACACAGCTACCTCCTGGAACTCCCCACCTACCACAGCCTCAAGGTGTGTGTCTGCTGTAGGTCACATGCATGCTCACTGCTCAGTCACATGATGAAGTCTGGGTGACTGCTTCATTTAAAAGTGCTAAGATGGAGTTCTTAGTGGTTAATGGTTGTTGTTCTGTAGGTGGAGGCCGTGGTCTACCAGACAGTCAAAGATCTGGTCAAGCAGCAGTTACTGAGCAAACATGCCGGCCCCTGGAATTCAAAAAAGCTGGTGGACTGCTTCAGCACATGAATGTGCCCTCAGCATCAGACCCACTTGAAGTTTATCTAAGATTTTGTTGAGATTTTGTTCTGCTTGTGTGTGCATCTCAGTTATTCTGTTCTTGGTTTTATGAATAATAATGTTTTCAGTTTGTGTAGGTGTTTGAGAAAAGTAAAAAGTAACCCTCCTGTTTGTAACAGTGAAGAAGTTGGTTTGAATGCACTGTGGGTGGAAAAACATCGTTTTAAAGGCAGAGATTTGTTCAGCCCTGTCAAGTAGAGACGAACACCAAAATCACCCTGTTGTTAAACCGCTCTTATGATCCTGAAATAAATGTGAAAACTTAAACTACAGCAGAGTAACAGTTCCCAGCTTCTCTGGTCATTTGTATGACATTGTGTGGATGTTGTATATAACAAAGACATAGGCTGTTTCTGAAGCTGCCTACTGTACTAGCAGTACACTGATTTGGCCAGAGTTCAGTATGTAGGAAGTAGTAAGTGAACAAGAGCAAAATCTGCAATAAGCCAAAACTCCCCGGATGTCGACTGATTCAGGAAAATTTCACAGTATGCATCGGACCAGTCTGCCTCACGTACTGTTTCCCACAATGCACAGCGCTCATTCTGCTTTTTCTTTTCCCTTCTTTCTTGACTGGAGGAAATCCATTTTTGATTGCTGTGGAAGTTTTCAAATTACATAGAAACCACTTCCTAACAGAACAGTCAGACTACATGCTAAATTCAAAAGCAGTATGTAGTAGGCAATACCTACTGCCTACTACATTAGTAAGTAGTATGTAGCAGGCCGTTTTGGAAACAGCCATAGTATCCGTGACGTCAGCCATCCGTTTCTGAAGCGCTGCTTTGAGGCCAATCGTCAGCGGCAGCCATATTGGAAATGTTGAACTCAACCTAACTGCTGTCGAGCTAGTGTGAGGTAAAGAGGCGGACATTTAGTCTTTTTACACACGAGGCTTGCTCTTATCAAAAGCCTATTGAAGACTTTTAGTCCAGGGTTATAACGACTTAACTGTCTGGAGAATGTCCGCTTTGTACGGAAGAGGATTAGGGCCACTGGAAAAAAAAAAAATTAAGGTCAAATTTTTTTTTATTATTATTCTGAGAATAAAGTCAGAATTCTGAGAATAAAGTCAAAATTCTGAGATTAAAGTCAGAATTCTGAGAATAAAGTCAAAATTCTGAGATTAAAGTCAGAATTCTGACTTTAATCTCAGAGTAATAATTTAAAAAAAAAAATTGGACTTTAATTATTATTTTTTTCAGTGGCCCTAATCCTCTTCGATAGCTTTGGGACTGACATGACGAGAAAATCAAATGACATGTTGTATTTTATTCACACAACCAGCAAACACTGATGAATGTCAATGTTTGACATTTTTAGACTCTATTAAAAATAGATGTAATCTCAGTGGCGTCAACCATCTGTTTCCGAAGCCGATCACGGTGGTAGCCATATTGGAAATACTGAACTCAACCTAACTTCTGCAGAGCTAGTGTGAGGTAAAGAGGCGGGCCTTTAGCCTCCTCACTAACAGCTCCAGTGTTCCCGCCTGTCAATCAAGTCAGCTGTGCCTCTCATCATGGAAAACTCGTAATTTTAATATCGTCGAAATGTCTACGTTATGTAAAAATTCACCGCCCGTACAGTGTGTGCCGATTCAGACTACACTCACTTTTTTGAACCAGGCTGTAAACATGTTTATTTCTGCTGTAAAGATCAACTTGTTTGAATTGGTGTGTATGTGGTTTCCGGTACTTCCGGAGCCAGCCTCTAGTGGACACTCGAGGAACTGCAGTTTTTAACACTTCCACATTGGCTTCAATTCTCACCCTGTCTGGATTCTATTTCCCATAACCCACCTGCTCACCATGCATCATCCCTTTACAAAAATACAACCTGTCAAACTTCATGAAGACATCCTCTTGCAGCGAGAACATCACCTCTCTCTCTCTACAGTGACCTTGAACAAACCGAAGGTATGGTGACTATTTCTAACCATCACATGTTTCTCACTTCACAGATGTCAGACTTAAAGAGAACAAAAGGACTCAGAGACGAGTTCTCATTAATCCATGAGCTGAAAATAGGTCTCAGGTATGTCTCTCTGAGCTGCTGTGCACATTTTCTTGCAGCAATCAAGGTGAATGAGCAGCACGGGGGGGAGACTTAAATTTAAAATTTTTATTACAATTTTTTCATGCAAACTGTGTGGTACCACGGTTCATTGTCACCATGGCTCCACTCACCAGTTGCTTGGCAACCAACTCCTCCTTGGAACTGATGCAACTACTCATGTCTTCATAATTGCAGGCTCTTTTTCAATATTTAGCTAAAACAAAAAAACAATACAACTGGATATAAAATAATCTAATAAAGCTGGATACGACAGGGCTCCATGGTAGAATGCTACGCTGCACTGATTACATATTTCTGTCTTGTAAAGAGTAACCACACCAGTTTGTGCTCCAGCTGCTGCTGTGAGAGTTTTTAAGCATTTCATGACGGTTTCAGGAATCTGTGTTTGCAAATGACTATCTCCTGCATGCCTGATGTTCTCCATCTTTGTCCCCGCTAGCCGAGCAAGTGATTCCTCCAGCCAGGTGTCGGGTGTGTCCCCCGCTGGTGAGGCAGAGCTCCCGTACCTGAGGGGTTGGTGTGGGCCCGAGGGAGAGCCAGGGAATTCACAAAAAAGCCTGCAAGATAATTTAACATCTGTGAACAATTCAGGGGTGTGAACAACAGACGCTTTCTCCTTCAGATCGGGGGTTGAACGTAAATTAAACTGTCAGACGGTGAGAGGAACCTTTGAGAAATCACAGTTTTGTCCTTTTAGTTGTGTTAGCAGCGACTCCATTACAAAGGATTAGGTGTAATTGTCTCGTGTCAGAGCGGTCTCATTAATGTATGCGCTGACCTTCACGTGGATGCAGAGAGTAGAGGGGCTGTGATGTCTGAATAAACCTGTGATCATTTCGAATGAAAGAGACTCAATGAGACAAATTTTAACTTTTCATTGCGACCTTAATTGTTCCTTTCGATGAGGATTTAGGATTCAATAAGAGTTAAATGTCAAAAGATGTTTATAGTAACTCATTAAGAAATAGAATTAATCCCAAAAACCTTCATTATTAAAGTCTCTTCAAAGATTTTCACACAGATTCCTTTCATAATGAAGCTTTGCATTTAGAACCGTCTCAGTAAAGCGGTGTCAAAAGAGTGAATATATAGAGATGTGCTTTTAGTAAAATATCTTAATGTTCTTCCTCACCGAGGTCTGGTCTCTTGCAGGACAGCTCTCTCTGGCTGGAGTCAGAGGAAGCCGATGTGCTGTCTGTGGAGCTGGACTTGACCGAGCGGACTGATGGTACAGAGGCCCGCGGTGGATTGGGTCTGGGTTTGGCCGTGACTCCCACTGAGGCCGAGTTGCTCCACTCTGGAGGACAGAACCAACACAGGTATTTGAAAAAAGGCTTTTATTGTATGTAATTAACTTCACAGCAGGGACTCTCTTTGCCAACACGAATCAAATAACTCAGAAAATGCAGAATCGAAACAGATGTTCATGAATGATCATCTCGAGTAACACCAGCTGACAGATTTTATTAGTTTAAGCCTCATTCGTACAGCTCAACTCGACTGAACTCACTTGACCTCAACTTGCCTGAAGATTCCAGCTGATACTCAAAGTGGAGGTGAGAGGTGAGCTCAGCTTTATAGTGTACACCCTATAAACAATCCTAAATACAGTGGTCGCCGATATTATCTCCCACTCTTGTCCTCACATATTTCCTCTCTTTGTCTACTCGGTCAAATAAAGGTAGAATAGCCCCAAAAATAACTGCAGACTCCTAATATGTCAAAGCTTGAGTGAAATACAGGACTCTCTCTTTAACCCTCTTGTTATCCTTGGGGTCAATTTGACCCCATTCGATGTTTAACGTCTCTAAATTAATGACTAACATCATTTTTTGGCTTCATATTTCATGACTTTTCCTAATTTAATGGGGACAACTGTGAAAACGTAAAATTTAAATGTTGATATGTTCCAATTCCCTGTTAAATAAAATTAAACATAGGTGTTCCTTGGGGTTAATTTGACCCCAGGCTGTTTTAGCTGTATATAACATAGGAAATATCAACATTTTACACACATTTGATTTGGTTGTTTTGGATGATATTGAGGTCACTATAACCAAGGACACTTCAGCATGTGACTGCAGGAGCTGGGATCGAACTGCAAACCTTTAGATTGAGATATAATTCCAGCCACTGTGTCTCTAAAGACATTCAATGATGAGTCCTGTGTCATACGTTTTGATAACATAGAAACAAGGCAGAGGCCGACAATAGCATGACAAACTTGCAGCAGTTTGATGTTCTGTTTTACAGATAAAGTCCTTCTGAATGCTTTAAATTGTGTTTATGCTTGAAATACATTTCATTTAAAGGGCTATTTAGATAGGCAACAAAGAAACATAAAGTACCTGACACATAAACCTGGGTAACAATCAGTTTCTGGAGGTTTAAATTGCTGGGGTCAAATTGACCCCAAGGATAAAAGATGTTGGTACATTTGAGGGTAACAGGAGGGTTAACTTCAATAATAAGCTTCAATAATAACTTGACTAAGAGTGAAAAATCTGACATGAATAATTCTACTACATAATTACACATAGATATAGCTCTGTAAAATATTAAGAGACCACTGCAAAATGATCAGTTTCTCTGATTTGACTATTTCTAGTTATGTGTTTGAGTAAAATGAACATTTTGGTTTTATTCTATAAATTACTGACAACGTTTCTCCCAAATTCCAAATAAAATTATTCTCATTTAGAGCATTTATGTGCAGAAAATGACAAAAGACATAAGACAAAGATAGTGTTTTCAGACCTCAAATAATGCAAAGAAAATAAGTTCATATTCATCTTAAAACAACACAATACTAATGTTTTAACTGAGGAAGAGTTCTGAAATCAATATCTGGTGGAATAACTCAGATTTAAACCACAGCTTCCAAACAGCAACCTCCGGTCTTTCACATTGCTGTTTGATGGCGTCATTTCCCTCCAGGTGCAAAAATTCAAGCAGCTCAGCTTTGTCTGATGGCTTGTGATCATCCATCTTCCTCTTGATCACATTCCAGAGGTTTTCAACGGGGCTCAGGTTTGGAGAGTTGGCTGGTCATGACAGGGTCTTGATCTGGTGGTCCTTCATCCACACCTTGATTGACCTAGCTGTGTGGCATGTGACAGTTTCTCTCAAATTCCAAATAGAAATCTTGTCATTTAGGGTAGTTTTTTCCAGCAGGACAAAGCTCCATAACACACAGCTGGGTCAATCAAGATGTGGATGAAGGACCACCGGATCAAGACCCTGTCATGGCCAGTGGCAACGTGGTGATGTGAAAGACTGGTGGAGAGCCACGAAGCATGAAAGCTGATTTAATTGAAACTTTGATTTCTGAACTCTTCCTCAGTTAAAACCTTAGTATTGTGTTGTTTAAAATGAACATGAATTTGTTTTCTTTGCATTATTTGACGTCTGAAATCAATGTATCTTTTTTATATCTTGACCTTTTGTCATTTTCTGCAAATAAATGTTCTAAATGTCAAATTTTTGGTTTGGAATTTGGGGGAAACGTTGTCAGTAGTTCATGGAATAAAACAAACATGTTCATTTTACTCAAACACATACCTATAAACAGTGAAATTAGAGTAACTGATCATTTTGAAATGGTCTCTTAAAGGTGACATATCATGCAAAATCGACTTTTTAATGGTTCTCTACCTGAAACATGTGTCCCTGTCTACAAACCCCTCGAGAATGAAAAGAATCCATTCTGCCCCTGTTCTGATTTCTCCACCTTTCTGTAAATGTGTGCTGAAACCAGCCGTTTCAGACTACCGTGTTTTTGTTAAGTCACAACAATATCTCTATCCCTCGGAGCTTGTTCAGCCCATAGACTGTATAAAATACAACTCAACCCCTCCTCCGTTTTTCATTCCCTGCACACATGTGTGCTAACAAGGAGCTTAGGAGGGAGGCATGCTAGTTGTAGGCTGTCTTCATAAACAAAAAGGTTGGGTTTACTCCCCACGTCTGCAGATTTGAAGATCTAGTGGATGAGTTTTATTTATCATGGATAAGTGCTAGCGCTAGTTAGCATAGCCACATAGCTACATGTTTGTAGCTGTGTACCAAGACACACGTCGACATACTGATAAATAAAACAACAAGAAACACTAAATCTGTGACCAATCCTTCAGAAAGGTCCTGCTGCAGGCGCCTCTCCGTCAGGATCAGATTCTGGATCAGATTCAGAGGGTTGAAGTAGCGCGGTCTGCTAGCAGCCGTGTATATTCAGACAACATGTAAACATTAGATCAACGTTCCGGACAGCCGAGACACATCCACTTCCTGAGGGGGCGTGGTCAGAGCGAAAACAGAGTGTTCTGAGGAGGACTGAAGAAGAGGGTTTTTCAGGCAGACCAAGATCTGATTTCAAAGTGTTTTTTTGAGCATAAACTTTAAAGACATGTTTTGGGGACCTCTTAGACCTATATATGTTGATGAAAGAAGCGTGATATGTTGCCTTTAATATTTTTCAGAGCTTTTCATAACTTGAATTAATTTAGTTTGTAACGCTCTCGCTTGTGAAAGGGAGGTGGTCCTGTCAGAGGTAGTAGTTAAAGCCCAGGATCCAAACTGAGCTCTGCTGTGTAGAAACTCCAGTATAAAGGAATTACCTCCAGGTTTTATTAAATCTAAATGAAGTGACTTGATCAGGTCACGTCATGCTGTGTGTGTTTTGTCGTACCAGAGTGCTCTTCGAGGCGGAATCGTCCGAAGCACAGATGAATCCTCCACTGCCTCCTGACGTTCTCCTTCATCAGGCAGTGGAAGAAGAATATGAAGAGTCCTGGAACAAAAAACAAAACCAGAGAAGGTCACGATCTCTGACAAAGCCCGGTTCTTCCTCGGGAGCTTTTTCATTTTTAATTTGCACTTGAGCAAGGCATTCCTCCCAGAAGTAGAAAGCAGAGAGCTTGTGTTGCATCACTCTCTGAAAAAGGAAAAAAAGAGAGAGAAATATAACAAAGGCCAGCCGAGGAGAGGCGGCGGTGAAATCGTTGCATCACTCAGCCACTGTTTGATTTTTGTCCTTTTTTATCTACACATTCTGTTGTTTTCGTTTGAACTGTGATCGTGGAGCCGGATGTTGAGGAAAACTGCATATATGGTTAGCAAACACTGACTCAATCAATAAACACGCAGCAGCTCAATCAATGCGCCTTCTGCTGAGAGGAGAGAAGTAATGTGAAGACAGGAATAGAAACACAGCAGCGTGTGTTTTCATACGCATGATATATAAACCGTCACCTTGCAGGGAGTTAAGTCCAGAGAAAAGGTAGAGCAGAACGAGTCTGGCTGGCCCCCAGGTGAAGAAGCCAACAGTCCATGTTAGTCCAAGTAACAAGGTGAGACTGGCCACTCCCCTCAGGTCATGGATCAGTCCTCTCCGAGTTCCAGCCGGGCTGTTGGCTCGCATGTGGCGGATCTGGATCAGAACCACCACAAAAACCTAGACGGAGATTTAAAGTGACACAGAAGGTGCAGCAATATTCAAATTCAATGTGACCCAGTGTGAGATTTATGCTGCCAATGTTCTGCTAGTTTAAACTCTCAAATGTTGATATTTACCGCGATGTTGAAGAGAAAGATGAGCGCGGCGTAGGCAACCACGGTCACGTAAAAGGTCACATTGTCCTGGAACCAACAGCTGAGGGAACAAGGAGTATAAGATCAGACATGACGGTCTCAGCAGATGTGTGTCTAACATGAGTCTGGTCCTGCTGGAGGTTTCTGCCTGTTAAAGGAAGTTTGTCCTTGCCACTGTAACTCGCTAAATGCTGCAAAGTGCTCTGCTCATGGTGGATTAAGGTGAGATCAGACTGAGTCCTGTCTGTAAGATGGGACTGGATCTGATCCGGTCTTGATGTTGGGTCTTTGTTAATAATAGAACATAGAGTACGGTCGAGACCTGCTCTGTTTGGAAAGAGTCTGAGGATAACGTTTGTTCCAGATTTGACACAATGAGTGAGATTCTGTCCCCTTCCGACATGTTTCAGATCAACCAGAGCGCGATGGAAGCATCCCTGTTGGCATGTTGGACTACTACCTTGTGAGGAAGGGGGTGAGTCATGTCTCCAGTATTTCAATCTTAATGCTAATTTTAAAGTTTTTACCCAGTTATAAAACAAACTGAATATAATACTGATGCCACTGTATGACTTCAACATGAAATAAAAGCATCAGCAGTAAGATTGATCATTTCTGTATTCTATTTTTTATGTTTGCAAACGCTGGCTCTCTCAGGTAGGTGTCAGTGAGTGACCTCATGATGCAGAAACCGCCTGTGAACAATCTTATACATCAAAGATGCACAGTTTGAGAAACGTCTGACATCATCTTTACTATTCATTTGTTGTGATTTGGGGCTATATAAATAAAGATTGATTGAAATGTTGTAAGACCAACACTCGGTTTGGAATAATGATTCAATCAATCTTTATTTATATAGCACCAAACCACAAATGTGGTTTCCAAACAGAGCAGGTCTAGACCGTACTCTATGTTCTATTATTAACAAAGACCCAACATCAAGACAGGATCAGATCCAGTCCCATCTGACAGACAGGACTCAGTCTGATCTCATCTTAATCCACCATGAGCAGAGCACTTTGCAGCATTTAGCAAGTTACAGTGGCAAGGACAAACTTCCTTTAACAGGCAGAAACCTCCAGCAGGACCAGACTCATGTTAGACACACATCTGCTGAGACCGTGTTGGAGAGAGGGATAGAGGGAGATGAAGAGAGAGAGAGAGAGATGATAGTGGTGAGACAGATAGTAGTAGTTGTAGCAGCTGGAGTCTGGCACATCCACAGCAGCAGAGATCCAGAGGAACCTACGAGACAAGGGAGCTCAGGGACTCCAGAAAGGTCTATGGTTAGTAACTTTAATGGCACAGGAAGAGTTAAAGTAAGAGACAGGCAGAGAGAGGAGAGAGAGGGAAAGACAGGGTCCCAGTGTGTCAGTCTAAGCCTATAGCAGCATAACTAGGAGCTGGTCCAAGCCTGAGCCAGGTCTAACTATAAGCTTTATCAAAAAGGAAAAAGGAAGTCTGATCTCTCATCTTAATCCATCATGAGCAGAGCACTTTGCAGCATTTAGCAAGTTACAGTGGCAAGGACAAACTTCCTTTAACAGGCAGAAACCTCCAGCAGGACCAGACTCATGTTAGACACACATCTGCTGAGACTGAGAGATAGTAGGAGTCAAACCCACAACTGCTGTGACAAGGACTGCAGCCTATGTAACAGAGAAAATACTGCCTCTTTCTGTTGCTGGCTTTAAGATGTCTCTTAATTTTCTGTGCACTTGTGCTTCTGCACTACAATCTTGTATTTGTCCATGATTGGCATGATAGTATCAGATTCTGAATGTTAAGGTCAAACAGAGGAGCAAAATTAAGTCAAAGGCAGACATGACTGTTGGAGGAATCTCATTTAACATTTATTGAAGTGTCACAGCTGATTGAGACCTGAGACCTGATGCTTGGACAAACTAAAGCCCAAACTCACAAACTGTCAGAGCTGTCCAGTAGCTCCAGGCTGGACTGAGCGTCACCGTAGAGGTGACTGCCATACGCCTCTCTGTTCACGATGAGCACCAGGACACAGATCACCAGAGGAATCCCTTGAGGGACAGATGATACACTTTTAAAGCACATGTCACAACCTTGAAATAGAAGTCATCCCAATATTTCACTAAACTGAAAATCAGTCAGTCAGAAGAAAGACTCACCCCATCCAAGAGCACAGAACTTCAGGATGTAGGACGGCACGTAGACGTTGAAGACTTTAACCAGAGCGAAGTACATGTTAACGGCCTCTAATCCCATCCAGGTGAATGACGCCAGGAGGAAGTAGTGCATCGTGGATGCTGCGAATACACAGAGGCCGTAGAGACCCCAGGAGGAGAGCCAGGAGTTGACCAGAAACGCCAGATTCAAACCCAGCAGAGCCAGGGAGAGGTTGATGAGGATCTGAGACGGGTAGTCTCGACGGAGCTTGCTGAGGTGGAGAGAAGGGACAGGTGAGAGAACACAGAGAGAGATAAGTGTGAAGATTAATTTAAGACACACTGCATGATCAGGGTTTTAGTAAGGATCTAATCAAATTAAAGGTTCAGTGTTATCGATGAGACAGCCTTGAACAGATTCAGACATTAACAGTGCAGTGTTTGGAGTGTTTGGAGTCTCACTCGAAAGCCGTGTATGTGAGAACTGTGATCCCCAAGAACAGCGATGAGACTCCACAGCCGAAATAAGTGATGATAGTCAGGATCTGCTCATGAGCCCCGTCCACTGGGGTCCTGGTGGGGTCCTAAACACAAGCACATACATTTTTTAGCATGGATTGACGTTGTGGATTCACTCTAGTCCAGTCACTTGCTCGGTCACTCTTTTATTTCTTCTTCTTCTTTATGCGTTCTCCGTCCCTGTCCTCTTTGATCTCTTTGTCTGAGCCTCAGTGTCGTTCTAGGAATTCTGAACCGTCCACAATCACTGCCAAAAAGGCGAGATGTAGAGCAGAGCACGCTAAGCAGAGATCTCACCCACTTAAACCAGGTTATATGGTCTAATAAGGGGGGCAGTGGACATGAATGAAGGACAGTTCTCCCTACAGCAAGTCAGTGAACCAACAAAATGCTGCTTTTCATGATGAAACTAAAAGTTAGCACAGCTGATCACTTGGATCTCAATATAAGATACTGTATATGTTACTTTAAAATATTGATGAGTGCTGGAGAAGTTTCCCACGACTACTAAAGCACGACTTAATACATTTTATTTATTTATTTTATTATTTTATTTATTTCATTTATTTTATTTATTTATTATTTATTTATTTATTATATTTATTTTATTTATTTATTATTATTATTATTTTATTTTTTTTCACTTTTTTAGTTTTGTGGCGTTTTTGCCTTTGTTGACAGGACAGCTGTATATAGACAGGAAGTGTGGGGAGGAGAGAGTTGGGGGAAGACTTGCAGCAAATTGTGACGGCCAGGAATCGAACCGGCAACCTCTGCAACGAGGACTATAGCCTCTGTATATGGGGCCCTTAGACCCTTAGGCCACCAGCACCCTATACAGCAAGTCTTAAACCTTGAATGTGTGTCATATGTGATCAAACTGTCCTTCACTAGTGTTTATGTTTTGTGCTTTGAGCGCCCTCTGCTGGTCAAATCAGAGTGAACCCACTTCCCTTTGTCTTGAACCTCTCATCAAAACCTGTCACTGTGCTGCAGCAGTCCCTCTCTGCAGCCGAGCCGCGTCCCCCTGAGAACAGCTCTGCAGAAATATTTAACACGCACCAGAAGAACTCCGAAGTGTGTGAGATGATCACACAGGCATGTGGTGTAGTCAGAGCTGCTGTTGTGTTTTCGGCAGCCGTAGTCATCCCAGCCTCCGTGTCCGTCTGCATGATGACACAGACGTTCAGCAGCTCACAGGTCATCCAACATTCATGAGAAACAAAAGGGATGAAGGTTGAGGATTTAAAAAGAGGACTTACTGTTTTTATTGAAGTTCCAGAACACACACTGGATTTCATTGTGAAGCTTTATGACAGGAGAGGATGAAAAAAACTCTTATTATATCAGCATCAGTCTGGGCAGTGCTGCATGCATCTTTACATTTGTAATCTTACTTTATTGGGTACTATATGTTGGAGTGTGACTTTCACATCCTCAACCAGGTCTTTAATTGGAGAGCTGGCATTGGTCACACTGGCTGACACCACAAACGTGTTGAGGGTCGCCCCCTTCTGGCTGGTCTGGGAATCACAACATCTATTAAATGAAGCTGATTTATACATTTTTCTTTTAAACTCAGAGGAATTATTATCAATAAGTAGTACCTTGAAGAGCATTGGGATTCCAAAGAACTGGAAAGTTACCCTTGGTGGATTCTGATTGAAGCTGCTCTCAGGGAAACTGTCCTGAAGGACGGAGGGCAGGGAGATGAAGGCCACCGTGCCATTCAGAGGATACTTGTTGATGAAAATCTACGACACAAAGACAGTTTTTTAAATGTACTTTAATTTCAGACTTTTTGAATTAATAGATCAGGTTAAATTAAGGCCATGAAATCAAAATATTTGGGAGGTTTGGACAAGCAAAAAAGATAGTATTTTATTATATTTGAACAAAGTACTGTTTGTATTTAATCCGTAATATTAACTTTTTTCAATAAGTAGTTTTCTTCTTTCCCCCTCCATATATATATGTCTATTTTCCTTTTATGTGCTTAAAATTTGAAAAAGCCAAATAAAATTTAAAAAAAAGAAAAATTTAAAGGTGGAATTTAAAGGTGACATATCATGCAAAATTGACTTTTTAATGGTTCTCTACCTGAAATATGTGTCCCTGTCTACAAACCCCCCGAGAATGAAAAAAATCCATTCTGCCCCTGTTCTGATTTCTCCACCTTTCTGTAAATGTGTGTGAAACGAGCCGTTTCAGACTTCAGTGTTTTTGTTACGTAACAACAATATCCGGTCTGTCACGGAGTCAGAGCTCGGAGCTTGTTCAGCCCATAGACTGTATAAAATAATACTGAATCCCTCCTCCGTTTTACATTACCTGCATACATGTGTGCTAACAAGGAGCTTAGGAGGGAGGCATGCTAGTTGTAGGCTGTCTTAATAAACACAAAGGTCGGTTTTACTCCCCACGTCTGCAGATTTGAAGATCTAGTGGATGATTTGTATTTATCATGGATAAGTGCTAGTGCTAGTTAGCATAGCTACATGTCGTAGCTGTAGCTGTGTACCAAGACACGCGTCGACATACTGACAAATAAAACAACAAGAAACACTAAATCTGTGACCAATCCTTCAGAAAGGTCCTGCTGCAGGCGCCTCTCCATCAGGATCAGATTCTGGATCAGATTCAGAGGGTTGAAGTAGCGCGGTCTGTGAGCAGCCGTGTATATTCAGCCAACATGTAAACATTAGATCAACGTGCTGGACAGCCGATACACATCCACTTCCTGAGGGGGCGTGGTCAGAGAGAAAACAGAGTGTTCTGAGGAGGACTGAAAAAGAGGGCTTTTCAGGCAGACCAAAATCTGTTTTTTTGAGCATAAACTGTAAAGACATGTTTTGGGGACCTCTTAGACCAATACATATTGATGAAAAAAGCGTGATATGTCACCTTTAATAAAATTCTGAGATAAAAAAGAAAAGTCTGAATTTAAACACTAAAAATACAGCTTAAAAAATATTTTTATTTTCTGGCTCTAATACTCTTTCATATTGATTGACAGTCACACAAAGTGCATTTTTGGATTTGGTGCCCTCAGAGTTTAAAGATAAAAAGTCAGAGCGAAAGAATTTAACCGTCATGCTGACACAATTAAATATGTAAGAGAAATAACATAAAGCAGCACAGCTAAGCTAACATTTACTCTTTGGAAGAACTTCACAGTTCTGCTTCAGAAAAGCCCAAAACTTATTGAAGGACTCATCCCACTCTGATCACAAACTGTGCATGAAAACAAGGACAAACTTGCAATATTCTACACTAATTCCTCTTCATTTGCAAATCTTTCTAATAATACAAAATATTGCAGCTGGAAATTTGACATCCAAAAAATTTCAACTGTGATGCCGCTCTAAGATTCACGCTTTAATGTCGCTCTGCAGCAAGATCAAGATGAATGTAGATGTAGCTGTCAGACAGATCAGAGAAGGATTATTTTCCAATATATTCTCAACTTTGAAATTAGAGCTACTTGGAAAAAACACACTTATGAAATAAACATGAAAAAGCGTTACAGTTCTTTAAATATCTTCTATTAATAATAGAGTTTATTGGCATTTTTGTACTCCTGGAAATAAGTGCAACTGATGGACTTGTTTTTCAGACAGATTAAAGGTATGTTTTTGGATGATGTTGTTACTTTACAAACCTGTGGTGTTTTGCCTGCGCTGTAAGACGACACTCCAAACGTCAGACTGCCGAACTGTCCCGGTAACACATCCACCACAGTGACAGCAATAGCTGGAGCGACCAGGGTGGAGGAGCCGTCATAGCCCACCATCCTATCTCCCACTGCCTCTGTGATATTTAGGATCCTGAAGAGGAAGGAGAGATGAAGGATGAAGACAGAGCAGTGGATTAGTTCAGATGTCATAGTTTCTGTTTCATCCTCACGTGTTGGTGAAAGGCAGCAGGTTGCTGTCAGACTCCAGGATGTCTGAGATGATGTTGATGAGAGCCTGGCCCAGGCTCGGAGTGACCACGCTGAGGTCGACCACGTCCTCCAGCTTGTCGAGGACCGTGGCCAGCTCTTTGTAGCTGAGTGTGGAGTGGTTCTTCAGTAAGTTCATGATCATGTCGATGACGTCCAGCGCGTTACCTGGAGAGGAAACACACGGTCTGTGACATGATGCACCGGGTGGAGGAGGCAACACCGTGAGAGCAAGGAGACTTAATTCACTGAGACCAAAGACTACATGTCAACACAAGACAGATGAACAGATTGTGTAACAGACCAGATGTGACTTTGACGTGGTCCAGATCAGGGATGGTCTCCACTACCAAAGAGCACTCCTCCAGTTCTGGGGCCATCCAGTTGGTCTTAATACTCAGTTTACTGGTGAAAGGACAGAGAGAGGGGGCTTTCAAATCCTCCATCTTTTCCCCTCATTGAGTTTATTCCACAATCTAGATTTATTTCATTTATCCAACTACCTCTCTATTTCCTAAAGTCGTGTTTGGCAGAGTAAGCATGAAACAGCTGTGTGGATGTTGATCCTGATAATCACCCATCTATTAACTCATTAATGCTGCTGTGCCTCTGATTAATGATTTTACAGCCCAGCCTCCTGCAGCACATGAGCAGTCATCAATAAGTGTATTCATGCTGAGTCAACACAAAGATGGAGTCCAGAGCACAAAGTGAGAGCTCGGTAAATATAATGAAACTAATCAATACCAATGCAGGCCTGTATTTAGCCGTGTCTTACTCTCATGGTGACAACAAGGTAAATATATGAAGTGTTTCCTCCATGTGACAGAAGGTCACGGATAAAAAAGACATTAAAGGTGCAGTGTGTAGAAATGGGAAAATACAACAGAAAACTTCTGCGTTGTCCTTCAAACATAAATCTGTCATTAAAGAATCCACCTTCTTCTTCTTCTTCTTCTTCTTCTTCTTCTTCTTCTTCTTCTTCTTCTTCTTCTTCTTCTTCTTCTTCTTCTTCTTCTTCTTCTTCTTCTTCTTCTTCTTCTTCTTCTTCTTCTTCTTCTTCTTCTTCTTCTTCTTCTTCTTCTTCTTCTTCTTCTTCAACAGCAATAGCTTTCCTTTCCCTTTAACCACAACCACTCTCTCTTCTTCTCTTTCAACAACAACCGCTCTCTCTTCTTCTCCTTCAACAACAACTGCTCTCTCTTCTTCTCCTTCAACAACAACCGCTCTCTCTTCTTCTCCTTCAACAACAACCGCTCTCTCTTCTTCTCCTTCAACAACAACCGCTCTCTCTTCTTCTCCTTCAACAACAACCGCTCTCTCTTATTCTCCTTCAGCAACAACCGCTCTCTCTTCTTCTCCTTCAACAACAACCGCTCTCTCTTATTCTCCTTCAGCAACAACCGCTCTCTCTTCTTCTCCTTCAACAACAACCACTCTCTCTTCTTCTCCTTCAACAACAACCGCTCTCTCTTCTTCTCCTTCAACAACAACCGCTCTCTCTTCTTCTCCTTCAACAACAACCGCTCTCTCTTATTCTCCTTCAGCAACAACCGCTCTCTCTTCTTCTATTTCAGCAACAACCGCTCTCTCTTCTTCTCTTTCAACAACAACCGCGCTCTCTTCTTCCCTTTCAACAACAACCGCTCTCTCTTCTTCCCTTTGAACAAAAACCGCGCTCTCTTCTTCTCCTTCAACAACAACCGCTCTCTTATTCTCCTTCAACAACCGCTCTCTTATTCTCCTTCAACAACAACCGCTCTCTCTTCTTCTCCTTCAACAACAACCGCTCTCTCTTCTTCTCTTTCAACAACAACCGCTCTTTCTTCTTCTCTTTCAACAACAACCGCTCCCTCTTCTTTTTTTCTTCTCCAACAACAACAGCTCTCTTTTTTTCTTCTTCAACAACAGCTCTCTTTTTTTTCTTCTTCAACAGCCGCTCTCTAGGTATGTGTTAGCTTGGAACCTTGGATTTAGTAGGACACCAGTAAAAATGTAGTGTTACCAGTGTCGTGTGGCGTAGCGTCGAGGGTTTTTCGGGCACGGCTGAGTGGCGTTTCTTCCTCCTGAAGTGGTCGGCCAATCAAACAGGCCTTTCCTTGTGAGGTGGGAGTGTGCATCGCAGTTAAATATCACTTTAAAAAGAAGAAGAAGAAAAAGAGTGACATGTTGGAGGAAAGAAAAACATGATTATCCCTCCCTTTATTTTAGAGTTTACTCTCTGAAGCCGACCCGCCCTCACATATGCGGCTTATCTGTATGTCCTCGGTTTCTAATGTGATGGATCCGTTGTCATAAGGAACCAGCAGCAGGACCCTTATCAGCTCCTCCATTTCCTGTGTGTCCATCGGCGACATCATGACCTGCACCTGGAAAACACAGCTCTCTCTGCCGGGCAGTAAAAGAGATAATTACAGCTGTAAAATGTTCCTTTATCAGTGTATCTAAAGAATGAAATTAAACCTTAATGCCTCACTAACATGAGCATTCAGTTTAAACTAAGTCAATAACATCTGATAAGCTGCACGTTAGATTGTTTCTGCAGCATTGTTGTGCTTCAGAGAGGTCGTGTTTTCATTTTGCTTTGGTGTAATTTCATCCTGATCGAGGTGAAAGGAGGAAATTGACGTGATCCATACCTGGAAACTTTGTAAACAAACACCTGGAAAAGAAGAGAAATGATGTCAGAACTTAAGAATTCAAGAAACAGGTGGATTAAATCAGATTCTGCATTTTCATGTCAGAGAATTCAGTCCCAACCAAATCTAAAACCTGGCTAATTTACACTTTCACATTTTACATTGTTCAGCTTAATTTCTTTATCACACGTTTTATTTATAGGGAGTTTAATTTGAAGAATTTACATATTCTATTCGACCTTCTGATCCCTTTATAAACATTTCATTACACTGTTTTTGTTGTTGAGGCAAAAGTGGAAAAATAGAGATCACATTTTAATTATAACTTTCAAGTTTTTCCCATAGACTGTATAATAAATGGACGTAGTATCCGTGACGTCACCCATCTGTTCCTGGAGCGCTTTTTTGAAGCTGATCGTCAGTCTGTGTGAGGTTAGGTGTGACGTAAAGAGGCGGTCTTTGAGCCTCCTCGCTAACAGCTACAGTGTTCCCGCCTGTCAATCAAGTCAAGTCAGCTGTGCCTCTAACTATGGAAAACTCGTAATCTTAACATCTTTGAAACTTCCACGTTATGAAAATTCACCCCCGTGCAGTGTGTGCCGATCAAGAAATTAGCTACTCATACTAAAATAGTTTTTTGTACCAGGCTGTAAACACGTTTATATCTGCTGTAAAGATCGTCTTTTATGAATGGGTGTGTATGTGGTTTCCGGTTCTTCTGGAGCCAGCCTCTAGTGGACACTTGAGGAACTGCGGTTTGTAAAACTTTTGCATTAGCTTCAATTCTCACGGCTGGAGGTCGTTGCTTCATAGTTAAATTGTGTATTGATTCCACCCTCTTATCCATGTGTTCACTATACAGCTAGAACAAGACACTGGTTAGCATCAGCTTAGCATAAAATCTAGAAACAGGGTCCCTCTGAGCATGGAGACGCCTGTATTTGTAATGGCAGAGTGTTTGTATGTTTACTTACTCCATCAGAGGCGCAGGGGTTTGACTCCCGCTTCACACGATGTCTAGAAGTGAGATCAGCAGCTAGGTTGGGCCGTTTGTGTTAATGAAGTATTGTGATATTTCTATAGTTGATCATGATGTTTATACTGCACCTGTAGTCTTCAGGGAGCATCTGGAGGTCAAGCACCAGCATCTTGTCGTCAGGTAGACTGGAGTTGAGCTGTGCAGAGTAAACAGTCACATTAAAAAAAGGAGAAAACCTCAGCTGTGATTTATTTTTATAAATAAAAGAGTTGTTTGGTGAGGCATACCCATGTGGTCAGAATCAGCTCTGGATCATAATCTCCTGTGATGGAAACGTTCACTCTCACCTCAAAGTACAGCTCTACAGAGGAGATACAGAAAGAGATAAGATGCAGTTCAATGCCCCGTCTAAAACAGCTGGAGTGATGTCATCATCAGACTGACCTGAGACTCCTGAAGGACCTGCTGTGAAGCTGGTTGTGGTAGAGGCACTTGTTCTGGTGCTGCTGGTTGTGGTACTAGGCAACACGTTTGTAACGGCAGAGGGTGACGTCACCTCATCAGGAGGACTCATGGTGGTGGAAGTGAAGCTTTCTAAAGATAAAACAAAGATTCAGGTGAAGCCGTTTCATGTTTAAGCTTTTTTAAAGGAAGGTGAGAGGTGTGTCCTACCAACAGCTGTGGTCTGGATGCTGTCCGAATCAGTCAGCAGTTGCAGCTGACCGCTCTGGTCGTAGTATGGCGTCTTGAGGTTTGTGTACATCTCAGCTTGCACAGCCGCCACGTCCAACGGAGGGATGACGTTTATGTGAACCAGGCAGTGAAACCTACGGACCAATCAGGACTCAGAAATGAAAGATCAAAATCCCCAAATCATGCTGTCCTTATTTATTGATGTACATACATTGCGACATCGCCCGTCTCCACCCCTCCCTTTCCTTCACTGCTGCTGAAACACTCATCCACACCTTCATCCCCTCAAGACTTGATTATTGTAATAGCATCCTCTAAGGCAGGGGTTCCCAAAGTGTGGGTCAGGGACAGTGGGGGTCACGAGTCTTTGGCACCTTTTTTTTAAGGGTCGTGGGCTAAAAACTTTGGGAACCCTGCTCTAAAGTACACCCAACACCCTCCTCAACAAATTACAATACTGTACATACAAAACTCAGCTGCACGCCTTCTCACTCACTTCCACTCCAGAGACCACATCACCCCAGTCCTCCAGAACCTCCATTGGCCTCCCATCACGTCCAGAATACAGTACAAGATCCTCCTCATCACCTACAAAGCCCTCCTTAATCTAGCTCCCTCCTACCTCACCGACCTTCTGCAACCATACAATCCCACCGTCTCACCAAACCCAAGCACCGAACCTGGGGGGACAGGGCCTTCTCTGTCGCTGCCCCCACCCTCTGGAACTCTCTCCCCCAACACCTCAGACTCTCTCCCTCACTCACCACATTCAAGTGTAATGTAAATAAAGTGCTTTAATAAATAAAATGCATTATTAATATTATTACAGACAGGACTCAGTCTGATCTCAACTTAATCCACCATGAGCCGAGCACTTTGCAGCATTTAGCAAGTTAATATCTATAACTTTATTCTGCATTCTTTAATTATCCATCATTTGACTCGGTTAGTATCAGACTGATATCAGACCTCTGCATTAAAGAAACATTTACCTGTCATTAGAAGGAACCCAGAATACCTGGATAATAAAAACACAAAGGTTTTTCAAAGTTATGAAGCAAAGGGAGACAAGCATGAGAAGAGAGGAGATTTTTTAACAACTTAAACGTTTAAAATCATAATTAATCAATGTGATGAGTCAGACTCAGTTGTGCTGACTTACCTCCCCATCTACATGAGCAGTTTTAAGAAGTCCTTCCTCTGTACTGGATCTGTGTGAGAGATCACAGAGACACTGTATCCACATGGTCTAATTATTCCCTCTGTTTTTATGTCTGTGACTCAGCTTCACATTCACAGATATTTAATTAAGAAACACTCAGTCAGTTATGTCAGTGTGGTAAACACAGATCTTCTCATACCTGGGTACTTCAAACACAGACACTCTGGGTAAATAGATGCCGGTCGGCAGAACCTTTCTGAGCTGCAGGAACAACAAACAGAGGAGAGCAGTTACAGCCTGTGAGATTTACTGTCTCTGCAATATAACACAGTCCTGGCTCAGACATTAAAACACAAGGTTCATCAAGGTCAAAGCTGTTAATTACTTTATTATCAAAGCAGAAATAAACTCAGATTCTTAGGAATGAGCTTAAATCATCACTAAGAACAGGATCTGTGTTTGTGTTTGTTTGTTCAGCTCACCCATTTGTGTGCGATGTCTCTGGCTTTGTAGAGCTCTGTTTTGTTCCCATCTGAGCGGATGATGGCGAACATCAGAGTCACTTTGTAAAAGGACCATTCTGTCAAAAACAACACGAGAAGAAACTGAGAAGAAACATTTTTGCCTTTATTGACAGGACAGCTGAAGAGAGACAGGAAATGTAGGTAGTAGAGAGCGGGGGAAGACGTGCAGCAAATGGTTGAGGCTGGGAGTCAATGTGGGAGTATATGGGCCATGTGCTTAAACCGCTAGGCTAACAGAACTCCACCTGTACATTACTTCTAACACTAGATCACAACCATGTTTTCATTTCTTCAAAAAGACGTGTTCAGTGTCATCTTAAGGGCGCTGTTGGCCCAGCAGCTTAAGCATGCACCCCACTTACATAGGCTGCAGTCCTTGTCACAGTGGTTGTGGGTTCGACTCCTACTATCTCTCAGTCTCAGCAGATGTGTGTCTAACATGAGTCTGGTCCTGCTGGAGGTTTCTGCCTGTTAAAGGAAGTTTGTCCTTGCCACTGTAACTTGCTAAATGCTGCAAAGTGCTCTGCTCATGATGGATTAAGATGAGATCAGACTTCCTTTTTCCTTTTTGATAAAGCTTATAGTTGGAGCTGGATCAGGCTTGGACCAGCTCTTAGTTATGCTGCTATAGGCTTAGACTGACACACTGGGACCCTGTCTTTCCCTCTCTCTCCTCTCTCTGCCTGTCTCTTACTTTAACTCTTCCTGTCCCATTAAAGTTACTAACCATAGACCTTTCTGGAGTCCCTGAGCTCCCTTGTCTCGTAGGTTCCTCTGGATCTCTGCTGCTGTGGACGTGCCAGACTCCAGCTGCTACAACTACTACTATCCGTCTCACCACTATCATCTCTCTCTCTCTTCATCTCCCTCTATCCCTCTCTCCAGCACGGTCTCAGCAGATGTGTGTCTAACATGAGTCTGGTCCTGCTGGAGGTTTCTGCCTGTTAAAGGAAGTTTGTCCTTGCCACTTTAACTTGCTAAATGCTGCAAAGTGCTCTGCTCATGGTGGATTAAGATGAGATCAGACTGAGTCCTGTCTGTAAGATGGGACTGGTCTTATCCTGGCTTGATGTTGGGTCTTTGTTAATAATAGAACATAGAGGACGGTCTAGACCTGCTCTGTTTGGAGTCTGAGGATAACTGTTGTTATGATTTGGTCATATATAAAGAAAGATTGATTGTTATATTTTGATTTTGCTAGCTTTCACTTGGATGTTAAAAAGAGACAGGAACAGAAACTTTCTTGTTGACCTCAAGCTTCTTCTTTCTCCAGAAGTCAGTGTGAAAAAAACACGAGTTCCTCTGTAAAAGCAGAACTTGAGGGCACATAGAGGTCATCTGATGCAGAGCTTCCTCTTCATTCAAGAAACTTAAATCAAGACTTTTTATGCATTATGTCACTTAATCTGATGAAATCAAAGGCGTGTTTTTGAGGTAATTTGCTCTCACCTATTAAAGAAGTTAGGAAAATGACTCCAGGATTCAGCTTTGTAGATAGAAAAATAACAAGTAAAGACATCTGTGTGATTAATGTGCCTGATCCTGATGTTATTGATCTCTGAATGGCTTCTGTATTTACTTTACTGGCAAAAAGACAGAGGGTCAATATTTAATCTGAGAGCTGAGGACGTACAGTAAACAGTAAACGGCGGCAGGAGAGAGAGCTGTAAAACGCTCTGGAGCTGACAGACGGCGTTACAGTGAATTACTGACTCGTGTGTGAAAACTGCGGGGTGAGGGGAGAGCATTTTCAAACAGTAAAACCTGTGAACATGCAGGTTTTTGATTTAATGAAGGTTATATCAGTGAGGAACAGAAGCACTTCATCTCTTGGTGTCACAGACTTGTTGTCTCACCACACTGCAGGCTGGGATCAGACAGCGGCGCACAGATCATCTTCATATCCCAGTTGTCTCTTTCCCACTTCACCAGGTCCCCCTCCATGCACATCAGTGATGTCACTTCCTGTTCTCGACCCCAGAGCCTAAACTGAGATAAGTTCCCCCGCAGACGGCCGATTGAAATGATGTTGATATTCCCGTTAACCAGGGAGTGAGACGCACCCAGAGTGAGGGTCCCGTTGGGCGCCAGTTTGCGGCGAACGGAGGGAGAATCTGAAATGTGAGCTAGAAGAGGAGAGAGCAAAGTTTACTGAGCACTTGAAAACAACACGTGTAAGATGAAGAACAGCTCATGTGGTCTTGACTTTCACTACACTCTGTGCAGGTGGATGCCTTGAGTTAAGGTTTCCAAACATTATAAAGCTTCATTCATGTGTATGTGACCCACCTGCCCTGATCTCCACCTGTATGCCATTGATGTACAGTGCAGGTCTGTCTTTAGTGTGTTTCCAGGTCAGACACACCGCATCCCACTCTGACCCCTGCAGCGTCATCTTCTCGGTGGTCCACTCCGCTCCAAACAACCAGAGCACCAAACGGCCCCCCTTTCCCCCGAAGCCCAGCTCAGCATGCTGGCTGTCAGGATGACGGTACATGAAGGCGGTCCAAGGTGAGGAACCGGACGCCTACACATCATTGAAGACATGTTGGTTATATTTAAAGAGTCTTTATGCATTTATTAGCATCCTTAAATCAAAAAAAGGATTATGTGTTTTCTTGAATACCTCAAACTTGAGGCTGAAGCAGACGGTGAACTCCTGCAGGGCGGGGATGGAGACGTGAGGCTTTAGACTCCAGTGGCTGCACCTGGAGGTGAAGTCAGCCACGCTCCCCCAGAGACTGAGCCAGGCTGAGGAGGAAAACAGACTCTGTGTCATCATCATACAACAACTCAGAGCTGAGCTGTGGAGCGGTAAGGGATTATTATTAAAATCAAATTGAAATGATTGCTCGGAGGTCTTTGGGAGTATTGTGTTAAAAAACATCAACTTTGAAATTCATCTCCAGTGACTGATAGAGGGAGTGGATTTAAGTCTGTTATTACCCGGCTCTCTTGCTGATCTTCCGGCTGTGTAAGATGCTTGATTCTGATTGGTTCAAACTTGTTGACAACAGTTATTAACTTTCACTAACATGAGCAACACCAGAGTCAAAGTGATCACACGTCATGTCAAATCAATCCACAGAAAAGAGTTCAGACACATTTTGCTTCTGCTTGTTGACACCATAGACCGTAAGGTGAGGGAAAACCGTTATTTTATTTAACCTTTATTTAACCAGATAAGTCCCATTGAGATCAAGACCTCATTTTCAAGGGCGACCTGGCCAAGAGGTCAGCAGCACACGTCAGAATAAATGGCACAACTCAACAACATGGAACATATATGCAGACAGTATGTAGAAGCAAACAATAATAATTTAAAAGTGCAAGTTATTTTCAAGTAAAGTGCAGTTTGTGATTACAAAACAGCATTTAAAAAAAAGTTAGCTTCTGTTAGCGTTAAAACAATGTGGCTAGTTTCAGTTAGCATGCTAAATTGGCAGGCTACGGACATGTTCACCTTGGATCCTGTCCTGTAATATGATGAAGGAGCGGAGCAGGTGAGAGAGACTTTAGGTTAGTGATCTCTGCAAAGAAAGTTAAACCCTGAGCGGTGGTGATGATAGCAGCAGGGTTCAAAGTTGTGACATTAGTTTATTTTTAAAGGTGTGTGAACCGCAGAGCTCAGAGAAGAAGGAGAGCTGAATGAGGACAGGTTCATGTTCAATCCACCAAAACAGGCAGAGAAGAATCCATCACCATGGAATGATAACTGACGTGGAGTCACTGGGACTATTTAAAAAAAAAATGTAAACATAAATCATTTAAAATCAATAAAATAATCTTTAATCAACGTGTTTGTATCTTAAGTTAGTAGCCGGGGAATAAGCGGGATAATGTCTGGTTAGCAGGTGGTTATGGGGAATACAATCCTTCAGGATGGACAGCCTTATTCCAAAATGGATTAAATTCATTCTTTCCCTCAACAATCTACCCACAATACCCCATAAAGACAAAGTAAAACATGTTTTGTAGAAATGTTTGCAAATTGATTAAAAATAAAATGCTCAAATATTGTTTGCAAATGTAATATAACAGAATGTAGAAAAAGTGAAGGGGTATGAATACTGTCCGTACCCACTGTATGAACATACAGAGCTGCTTTGTGTTTAACTGCTGCATTCTGTTTGTTTTAGATATTCCTGATTTATTTACAATCCACACACTGTGAACTTCTCGCCTCTCAAATCTAAAAAAAATAACAAACCAAATGTGAGAAATAGACTTCTAAATCTAAAATAGAGAGTCCTGTTTTGTTCTTTTAGAACTTAAAAAAAAACACTCATTATTCTATAAAACTGAATCCACTGTAAAATGTACCCACCTCTCTCTGAGGTGGAGGCAGAGCTGCACAGCAGAGACAGGGTGATAAAGACACTCAGGAGTTTCTGCAGAAGAGTCATCACAAGTCTGTGAAGGAATTCAGTTTTTAAGTGTTTGTCTGTCAGAGACTATGAGGCATTAAACTGAAGCAAAACAGAAGCTGTGGAGTTATCTCTCATAAAATCATTCTATCAAGTTATTTGTTAAAAAGCTGACTGTTGTGATTTTTATCCATTAAAAAAGGCAGATTTAAAAGCACAAATATCAAACACAATTAAAGTAATTACAGAATGAAAGTGTGACTTACCTGTGCAGATATATTTTGAGTTAAGCTTCCAGAGTGACTTTAACAGCGATGCTAAAACCTGCAGAGAACTTCAAAGAGTCTCAAAGGACTCAAACATCCAGCTCTGTGACGGATGATAAGATGATCCTCCGGTCTGCGTCTACAAACACAGGAGGGTCGACTGATTGATGCAGAGGCTGCTTTCCTTGCTGTGATTGGTCCTCTCGTGTTATTATGTGTGTCTGTACAGGTGAGACGGAGAGGGGGGAGCACATGCAGTCCCACGCAGAGGCATCGTCTGAAGTTGATTTGATTTGACAAACATTGACTTTGCACATGCAGAGATAAATCAGTCTTTAAAGCTCATATAAAAGCAGCTCACTGACCTTTACCTGTATGTTTTATGTCAGAACTGCCTGCATGAAGCATGAAGCATGTTGCATAACAGAGGTGTTATCAATCTTTCCCAGATTTATACTGGAGCCATATTTTTAAACTCATCATGTTCACGCTGGGTTACTTCCTTTTAAGCTGGAAAACTTGTTTTTATTTATACAGCACCTTTCAAGTGTTCAAGCATGCGACCCAAAGTGCTTCATAAAGAACGGAGAGGCAGAAAACAACAGCAAGAGGTTAAATGATACAAGGCTAAAACAAGAAGAGGAAAGTCATATGAAATACTTCAAAATAAAACATAAAATCATTACAATAAAATAAATACCAGTAAAATAAAATAAAATCATGTAAATATCAGGAAAATTAAATAAAAACACTACATTAATTCAATAAAATAAAACTAAATAAATACCAGAAAATAATATAAAATTAATAAAATAAGATCAGAGGAATATCAGAAAAGTAAAATGAAATCACTCTAACAAAATCAGTAAATACTAATATCAAAAAATAAAATAAAAGCAGTTCACTAATTCAATAAAATCAAATCAGATAAATGTCAGAAAGACAAAATAAAATCACTGTAATAAAATCATGTTAAAATCAGGAAAATAAGATAATACCATTTCATTAATTCACTAAAATCAAATCAGATAAATATTAGAAAAACAAAACAAAATCTGTCTAATAAAATAAAATCATGCTAATATCATAAAATAAAATAAAATAAAATAAAATAAAATAAAATAAAAGCAGATAAATTCCAGAATAATTCAATAGAAGAAAAAGAAAGATGTCATCCACAGCTGACTCCCAGACAGATGCATAGAAAGTGTCCTTTATATTGTTTTTTTTTTTTATTATAACCAGTGGACATATAAAGATTATGTTTGATTAATGACACATTTACACTTTGTTTTGTAGAAAGTTTATTTATTTATTTATGGTAGCAAAACATTCAGGCGTACAGATTGCATATTTCAATTCGATGTCAAAGTTTCCCTCTTTCTCTGGAGGGTTCAGAAAAGTGCTTGAAAGTATATTTACTCAAATCAGAGAGTCTATAAAAAGAGACACAGTCAATAATCAAAATGTAGAAACACAAGCATAGTAAACATTTTCAGGAAAAAGAAAAATAGAGATTTGATTTTGATTATTTAAAAAGAGTTTCTTTTTTGGTCATAGAAAGAGATCCACTTAAAAAACAGGTAAACATTGAAGCCACAGAAGCAGCTTCTTAAAAAGGATGTGAATGTAAAATGAAACTCAGATTTAATTTCACCTCACTGAAAGAAACATTCATACATTTCTCTATTTCAGAATATTCATGGCACCATCTGGTTTTATGATTTCCTCTCTCATTTCAAGTAGAAAATTAATGTTTTTACACATTTATATGTGATGGTTTGTCAATCTTTGTATGTTTTATTTTATATATAAATCAACATGTTACATTTTGGTCACAATGTTTTTATCAGGATGTCAATAATCTTAAAAAAAATTCAACACATATAAAATCATTTTGAGATGCAGACACTGGCCTTTGTGTAAAAAAGAAAAGGAAGAAGATGAATGACATTAAAGAAGACGCTCTCCTTCATCTCTACTTGTTTGCACAGTCAGAGCAGAGGATGTCTTTCCCGTTGGCTACGAATCGCTTGTTGGCCAGACTGAGGGAGCATTTCTTACAGTTGAAGCAGTACTCGTGCCAGGAGCTGCCCTCGTAGTTCACCACGTTCACGCCTTTACCGAAACCTGGCAGGAGAAAGAAGAAGAAGTGAGGAAGAGAGAGTAAGGGGGCGTGTCCACTGAGGCTCAGGCTTGGACCAGCTCTTAGTTATGATGCTATAGGCTTAGACTGCTGGGGATACTGACACACTGGGATCCTGTCTTTCCCTCTCTCTCCTCTGTCCTAGTAGTATGGGAGGTCGAGCCTTCAGTTATCAGGCACCTCTCCTTTGTAAGTATCTACCAGTCAGGGTCCAGGAGGCAGACACCCTCTCTACTTCTAAGAGTAGACTTCAAACTTTCCTTTTGGCTCAGGCTTGGACCAGCTCTTAGTTATGCTGCTATAGACTTGGACTGCCAGGGGAACTGACACACTGGGATCCTGTCTTTCCCTCTCTCTCCTCTCTCTGCCTGTCCCCTCCTTTAACTCTCCCTGTCCCATTAAAGTCGCTAACCATAGACCTTTCTGGAGTCCCTGAGCTCCCTTGTCTCGTAGGTTCCTCTGGATCTCTGCCGTAGACGTTCTAGACTCCAGTTGCTACAACTACTGCTATCCGTCTCCCCACTATCATCTCTCTCTCTCTCTTCATCTCCCTCTATCCCTCTCTCCAGCACGGTCTCAGCAGATGTGTGTCTAACATGAGTCTGGTCCTGCTGGAGGTTTCTGCCTGTTAAAGGAAGTTTGTCCTTGCCACTGTAACTTGCTAAATGCTGCAAAGTGCTCTGCTCATGGTGGATTAAGATGAGATCAGACTTCCTTTTTTCTTTTTGATAAAGCTTATAGTTAGAAATGGCTCAGGCTTAGACCAGCTCTTAGTTATGCTGCTATAGGCTTGGACTGCAGGGGGAACTGACACATGTGGATCCTATACCTCCCCTCTCTCTCCTCTCTCTGTCTTTCTCTTACTTTAACTCTTCCTGTCCCATTAAAGTTACTAACCATAGACCTTTCTGGAGTCCCTGAGCTCCCTTGTCTCGTAGGTTCCTCTGGATCTCTGCTGCTGTGGACGTGCCAGACTCCAGCTGCTACAACTACTACTATCCGTCTCACCACTATCATCTCTCTCTCTCTTCATCTCCCTCTATCCCTCTATCCAACTCGGCCTCAGCAGATGTGTGTCTAACATGAGTCTGGTCCTGCTGGAGGTTTCTGCCTGTTAAAGGAAGTTTGTCCTTGCCACTGTAACTTGCTAAATGCTGCAAAGTGCTCTGCTCATGGTGGATTAAGATGAGATCAGACTGAGTCCTGTCTGTAAGATGGGACTGGATCTGATCCTGTCTTGATGTTGGGTCTTTGTTGGGTCACTGAGGTCAGACCTACCTGTGATGGGGTTTTGGCAGCCGCTGCATTTCTTGGCCACAACGGTTTTATAGCAGTCGACACAGAAGACCTGGTCCTGGTGGTTGGTGAAACTCGTCCCGGCTAGAGGCTTTGAGCAGGAGGTGCAGACGAAGCAGTGTCCGTGCCACGGCTGATCTTGGTAGTTCACTCCTCCAGAGGTTATCGGCTGCAGACAGAAGAAGAAGAAGAGTGAAGTGTGTGAACTTTTCTGTCATTGTATGTTTTTTTATGAAAGTTTTGTTGATTTTTATTCTTCCTTTTTTTTTTTTAGCAGTTCATTATTTTAAGATAAAGGAGTTCAGATCTCTCTGTATTTAAAACCTCACCTTCTTGCAGCAGACGCAGTGTTTGGCGAACTTCTTGTCATGGCAGGGGGTGCAGTAAGTGTCGGTTCCTTTGGTGATGAAACTCTGCGATCCTATTGGTCGTTTACAGCTGCAACAGGTGAAACATTCATCATGCCACGAGTTCCCTTTGTACTCCACACTCTCTGTGCCTGCAGAGGATCAGACAGTCAGAGACACAGGTCATTGGAAAGTTACCATCAATGCTCAACTTCAATCAAGCAAGCAATATTTATAGAGACCCTTTTATACAAATCAAATGCAACTCAAAGAGCTTTACGGTGATTAAAAAACAAGAAAGAAACAAAAATAGAATAATGGTAATACAAAATAAAAAAAAGATTAAAGGATTCTGAAGTAGAGACTAAAGCACAATGACAATAATAAAATATATGTATTCAAAAATGAATTAAAGCATCAAAATAACAATAGGAATATAAATAGTAAAATCAAATAAATAAATATTAAAATTAATACATTTTCTGTTGCTGTTATTTTCAGTTTACTTTAGATCATTGGTAAGGGAATATTTTAATTTGGTCTAACAAATATAGCAACTAGAAAAATGTGATGATTCTGAAAACTTTCTTTATTAAATATTTAAAAAATCACTTAGTTTGATAATTAATGGATCACAAAAATAAAATGTATAAGTCACTAAAATTAGCATAGTTCCAAACATCATGACTAATATTTCTAGTTATTTTTCTTGTTGTTTTTTTCTTATTTATTTTCTATATTAAATACAAATCTTTATGTAATGTATATATACATGTAAATAAATGTGTATATTTATTTTCTAGATATTATTTATATATATATTTTTTTTTTTTTACATTTTTTTATATTTATGTTTGATTATTTTATTTTATTTCTCAAAACTTTTTGTACTTTGTGACTGTGCTTGCTGAAAAAAACAACAAATTAAAAAATCTGATATTTTTGAACCCATTGTAGACTAAATTATGTTAAAAATCACTATTATTTTAATAATTTATTTGTTCTCAAAAATTAAATAAATAAGTCAGTAAAAATCTACACAAACTCTCAAGTTATACTTTTCTTGTTCTTTTTATTATTTATTATCTATATTAAATATTTATATATATTCTTATATTTAATTTGTTGTTTTTCTATTGATTTTTTTAACTGTATATATATTTGTTTAATTTATTGTATTTCTCAGAACTCTTTATTAGCACTTCCTGTCTCTGCTAGCTGTAAATAATGTGGTGACCACAGTTGATCCCTCACCAGCAGGTATCGGTTTATAACAGCCGTGGCAGCGAGGAGCGTCCTCTCTGGAGCAGCACTTCCCACACATGATGCGGTCGTCCTTTGTGCTGAAGGGCTCTTTGGCCAGAGGCTTGTAACACTTCGTACAGCGGAAACACTCCTCGTGCCAGAACCGACCCTTATGGCTCAGCTCCTGATGGAGGAAGAGAGAGTGTGATGAGTGGTATGTACAAGGAAACAAAAAGGCATCTCTCACCAAAGTAAACATGCACTGAACACCACACACTTTGGACTCCACAGGGATTGGTCGATGGCACTGAGCGCAGGAGTTGGCGCAGAACTTTGAGTAGCAGCGGGTGCAGACCGGCCTGCCCTCCTTACGGACGAACTTCTTCCCTGCGAGGTCATCCCGGCAGTAGAAACAGTTCGTGCTGTCGGCCATCGTCACTCAGAGGAAGATTCAAATCTACAACAAATAAAGTAAGAAGATGGAAAATCTTAATCCAGGTCATTAGGCCATGATGTTGATTTTACTGTGTTTACTTATTTCAGCTCAAAACAAACAACTCAAATGTTTCTTTTAGAGTTTAGTTACACAGAAGAGCTGGAAGGTCTCACATCTGACAGATCAAAAACACAAAGTGAGGCCTTCTAACTTTAAAATAAAGACACATAGATCTGTACATTAGTATGTTTAAGTCTGCTGTGTTGATTGTAACATAAATCAGCCACTCTCATAATAAAAGTCACATTTGACTCACAACCAAGTTTTCTATTTGAAGAAGGCTACCTGAAATCACCACCAGAGGGCGCTGTGTCTCTGAAAACAAAGAAACAGAAACCTTCTGTGCCACCTTTTTCTCATGAGCTACTTTTCATTCTCTGCCCTGACACAAGAAAGGCACCTCTGCAGTCTTTGTCCTGCATAAAGGAGTAGAAACCAGGTGTGTGTTTGTGTGTGCACCTGTGTGTTTGCAGTAGTGAGTGCTTTATGTGCTGTGTGATATGACTCACTCACTCCTCTTGTCTGTACCTGATAAAACAGCTCAGTGAGCTGATAACTTCCAGATAAGGAGCAAAAGCTGGATTAAGAGGCAGGAAGCAACACAAACACAGATACTGAGTTTCCAAAATGAGGAAGTTAGTAGTTTATTCTGAAGTTTATCTTAAAGTCCTGAGCTTCTGTTTTTTCAGAGGAAGGTGTCGTCATGAAGACAACTTTTTTAAAGTCTGATATTTTCCACAGCCTCAGGTCACATTTATACTCAATCAGCTGATCATCTCAGAAAAGAGCAGCAGCAGAATTTAGACATCATGTGACGATCAAAAGAACAAGTCACTAGTTATATTTATTTATTTATTTATTTAATCAGGTTAGGTTCAGGTTCAAAGGTTTTTATTGTCAGTTTTCTCTGTATATACGAGACATACAGGAAAAACGAGATGCTGTTTCTCTCTTCCAGCTTTTAAATATCCAAAATTTAAATCTCAAATACAATAAAATATAATAAAATACAGTTCTATAAAAACATCCTCTGTACACAGTGCAGGTAGTGCAGTGACAGTTTAAACATGGACAATGAAAATGAAATATATAACAGTGCAAATGAATAGTCCCATTAAGACCTCTCCCACCACCTTCAAATCCCTCTTCAAAACTCACCTTCTCCACCCAGCCTACTCGCTTTAATTTTCTTTAAGGGACTGGAATGACTTCACTTTCATTTTTCTAGTACTGCATCGTTATTCTGTTGTATTTCAATCAATCAATCAACCTTTATTTGTATAGCGCCAAATCACAACAAAAGTTATCTCAAGATGCTTTCACAAACAGAGCAGGTCTAGACCGTACTCTATGTCACATCCTGAACAGAGACCCAACATCAAGGCAGGGTAAGACTCAGTCTGACCCCACCTTAATCCATCATGAGCATTGCACCTCGCAGTATTTAGCTAGTTACAGTGGAGAGGACAAACTTCCTGTAACAGGCAGAAACCTCCAGCAGGACCAGACTCATGTTCATATTTATTTACAGTTGAGTGTTGTATTTACTGTTGGTATGTTGTAAGGTGACCTTGAGTGTCCAGAAAGGTGCCTATAAATAAAATGTATTATTATTTTTATTATTATTATAAGATCAAAGCTCTCTTTTTCAAGGGAGCCCTGGATAAGACAGTCAGCAGCAGAAACACAGACACACAGAGAACCAAAGTACAATTTACAAGCACAGTGTTTGTCACTGAAAGAGCAATTACCTAAGAGGCAGTTTTATAACAAATTAAACAACAACATCCTAGAGATTCTACTTCAAAGTCTTTATTGCTTCATGCATTAAACTACACAACAGTTCCATTAAGCTCCTACTGGACAAGTCGCCTTTAAAGTCCTGTTTCTACAGTATCTCACTTATAAGGGTCACACATCAGCCCACAGAGCCGGTTTACTTTTAGAAGTTACATGTAGATATGTCTTGTAAACTCTCCTCCTCATTTGTCTGTGTTGTTGTGGTTTGCGTGGCTCTGTGGGTAGATTTGCATTAAGCATGCACCTCATGCACAGAGGCTGAAGTCCTCATCTCTGCAGTTGCTGCTTGAACTTCCAGTCACGGCCCTTTGCTGCATGTCTTCCCCCTCTCTCTTCTCCCCACATGTCCTGTCTCTCTTCAGCTGTCTTATCTAACAAATGCATCAAAAGCCCAAATAGTGGAGCTGTGTCTGCTGAAGCAGTGCGTGCACATTGCCATGTATCTACTCGTCGGGTTGGACCGTCGTCCACAGAGAGAGAGCTGCAGTAGAAGGACTGTATTTATGAAGTCGAGGCATTTGTTTTCTTTTTTCCTTATTCAGAAAACATCAAACTCTGGATCCCTCTGCAGCTTTATGTAACTCTGTTCTCACGCAACATCGTCCAAAAATCACTCTCCCTAAAATAAGACTCATTAAAATCCCAAACATGGAACCAAAATCACCATGTGGACCATCATAACTCGCTCACACAGCTGTGATTACAGGGCCAGGATTCAGACAGTAAATAATACACAACATGATCACAGCAACACACACACACACACACACACACACACACACACACACGGACACGGACACGGACACGGGCACAAGGTCATGTCGAAGAAATGATGTTGCTCCGTTATTCCCCACGTCCAGTTCACGCTGGCTGACTGCGAGGAATGTGTGTGTGTGTGTGTGTGTGTGTGTGTGTGTGTGTGTGTGTGTGTGTGTGTGTGTGTGTGTGTGTGTGTGTCTGCACAGTTAGGTGAACATATGAAGGAATGCCTGGTATGACTACTGTGGTTAGATCTGGACCCTTGACAACTCTTTGACAGAATCTCCACACACACACACACACACACACACACACACACACACACACACACACACACACACACACACACACACACTCCACCTCTCACATGGACCACTCCCCAGGAAACCACAGAAACCCCAAACTATAGTGTTCCGCTCCTGGTTGGAGCTGCATGTGGACTCAGATTCAGGAGGAAGTTCTGGTTTTGGCTGAGGATCGGTGTAACCACGAGTTCAGGCAGCGATCACGAATGTCCAAGTCCTAATAGTTGATACTCTTACAAGGTATGGAAGAGGACTAGGGCCAATGAAAAAAATTATTGGGAGATTAGGGCAGGAAAATAATATTATTTTCTGACCTCTTTTTAATTATTATTCTGACTTTTTTTTAACAGAAATCAGAGATTAAAGTCAGAAAAATAAATTCTACCATTTTTTAAATTCTGATTTTAAAGTCAGAATTCGAAAAAGAAAAAAATCAGATTTACTTATTTATTTATTCTTATGTATTTATTAAAAAAACAAGTATTTATTTATTCATATAAAAATTAATATTTATTAATGAAGTAAAATATATTTTTATTTATTTAAAAAATATATGTATTTATTTATTTTAAAGTTTTTTTTGTTTATTAATTTTAAAATAAATGAAGTTAAGGTGTTAACTTAGATTCGGGAGTAGGACCACGCCTAAACCACACCCTCAATCACCTGACAAGCCTTCTTAAACGTAGCCAGCCTACTCCAACTGCTTGTCCGTGATTCTTCAACCCACCCTCCCTCACCTTACTCTACTGCACTTAACCTATTTCCTTGTCCTCTCCTACTCAACTCGTGCTCGCTCCTTCTATGCCCTGTCTACTTCCAGGTACAACCTGGGTCAAGATCAGCTCCGGCATGATAACGCTGAGACGGAACCCCCATCCTGAGTCTCCTTCTGCTGGGCACACCACGCACAACTAATTCATTAAATGTTCAACTTATATCCTTGTGTGGCGTGGTCCTTGCTAGTGAAATATTTGTTTATTCATTTAAGAATATATTCATTTATTTATTTAAAACATATTTATTGATTTTACTGGCTGACTGGCTTACCTCCCAAAAACTGTAGTGGCCCTAATCCTCCTCTCTTTAAAAGTGCTTATAGGATAGATAAACTGGTGGACAGGTAGTTTTTCTGCTTGTTGTAAAATCCCACCAATAAATCTCCTTCTATTGAAATCTAGACATTTTTATGTAAAGATTTCTAAGGGGAGTCTTTGGCAAAGGCCTTGGAGGATTCTTGGACATTAAACTCAGGAGTTATTAACTTTATATTCACCCCACGAGTCTATTATTTACTCTGTCTCTGACAGATACAGCTCTGTATATTATGCAACTATCCCACGTCTTAAAAGCTCTCTCTCTCAGTTCTGTAAATTCACTCGAAAAGACGGACCTGAAACTAAATCATGAAAACTGAGAGTGGAAGTACAGAGTTGGATTAGCAGTGAGGGTCAAGAATGGTTCAGAGCAGCTGAATTCAGAGTCAGTGTCAGTGTGATAAATCCAATTGGTTCCAAGTGCAACATTAAAATTAAACGTTGTAAATCCAAATGATTAGAAAATAAAATGTAAATAAAAAATGTTTCAAATTCAGTTTTTGAGGAACCAAATCAAACAGCAATCCTGCCAAACATCTCTTTAAAAATGGGACCAGCGTTAGTGAAGTCACCAATGTGTTTCTGAAAAGGAATTATGAAGCCCAAAAACGGCCGCCATATTGAAAATGCTGACTCCAACTAAACTCCTCAAAACAAGTTTAGAAACTTTATTTCGGTCAATTATTTCTCCCCTTTAATAATACCAATAGGTGTTGTATTATATATCGTTGGAAAGCCTGATTAGTCACCTTTACAACAAGGTGTAACTTGTAATGATTGTGCTTCTGTGGAATGAGTTACCCAGCTAAACGTGTGGGTAGTGCCCCCATAAAAATGGCCAAAATCACCTGCGATATTCTCCTGTTGGTATTCACTCTTGCTTGTATATAACAGCTCAGCTACAAACAGGCAAAGAGATGGTCATAACACTGAGCGTGTTAACATGGAACCTAATGAGGTTTCCTTGGCTTTTGCAGCAAGTCTCTAGTGGACACTGGAGGAACTGCAGGCTTTGACAACAGACTGATATCTGTAGTATTTTTATGTTCAGGGAGGACACAACTAAACATTTAACAGTCCACTTTAGGCTTCAGGGAGAGTCAGGGTTTTCCTCTGAAAGCCTAAAAGTGTGACTGTTAATGAGGTTAATAAAATAACTTTGTGTCTCGTCTCCTCGGCAGACAAAGGATCTACAAACTGCTGCAGACATCATGTGGAGCGGACAAACATCCTCCTCTCAGTGACCGGCTGAGTCTTTACTTTTTACTGGAAGAACCTGCAGCTGGTGTTTGTCCACTGGGTGAGGTGATCCATCCATCCTCACTGAACGACTGCAAGTCAAGACGAGCAAAGATAAGGTGTGACATTTACCTGTCACCTCTTTCCCTTCCTGCTTCTCTTTGCATCACTAAGACGTGTTTCTGATCTCTACATCTCTCTGATGAATGTTCTTGAAAGCTGCTCTGGAAAGCTTGCAGTGCACGTTGTTCCCTGCTGCACTGGAACACTGTGAAGGTCTGAGTCTGTGGAGCAGCTCATTAAAATGCTTGGCTACAAACATGTTGAAAACTTTATCTGATGGGAGGCGAACAATGGCTGACAGGAAGCCAGCCAGAATCCACACAGGTTACAGGAGAATAACTCAGGTTACACTGACGTCAGAGGGCTCGGAGGGCTCGGAGGGCAGTGTTCCTGCATGTCTTTACTTTGTTTTTCCCCTATAAATATTCCTGCTCTGTCATGCAGCGACAGCACGGATACAGCATTCTCTCGGAGCCAAGCTGCCAATACAAAAACACTGGTTTCCACAGAAACGGTTTAATGGGAAATGAAGATGTGTCACTCGGTCGAATGTGGAGGCAGGAAGCACTCTGGACGACTTGTTGTGTGAGTGTGTGTTAGTCACATTGTGAGGGAGTTAATCTGTTATAGAGGTGACATCATTTGAACTCAGTGTTCTGGTTCCCTGAGGGGAAACCATTAGATTTAGTGGACATGTTTTGTGGTTCTGGTATTGTTCATTTTCTTGTGGCTGAAGTAATCAGGCATTAGTCAGAGCGATTTCCAAATGAAGTAGAGTGCATTTGTTGTAGCTACATCTCAGGCAACAATGGAGGTCTGTTGTTGCATTGATAGTTAAATACAGGAAGTAGATGTTGGGTTATGTTGGATTAGAAAATGACAAGAATCCTGCTCACTGTCCAACTTGCAAAAAAAGATTTAATGGCAACACTTCGGTCCTTGACCTTCATCATACAAACTGTTTGCAGAAATGAGCAGAACAACTTAAAAAGAGTGTGGCTACCAGTCTGCACCATAGACTGTATGATAAATGAACGTAGTATCTATGATGTCTTTCTGAAGCGCTGTTCCTGAAGCCAATCGTCGGCAGCTGCCATATTGGAAATGTTGAAATCAACCAAACATTGTCCAAGCTAGTGTGAGGAAAAGAGGCGGGCCTTTAGCCTCCTCGCTAACAGCTACAGTGTTCCCGCCTGTCAATCAATTCAGCCATGCCCTTATTTGAGCAAAACTAGTAAGTTTAATATCTTCAAAAAATAAGAAATTCAACCCCCTTCAGTGTGCCGATAGAGAAATGAGCTATTCAGACCTAAACTGTTTTTTGAACCAGGCTGTAAACATGTTTATTTCTGCTGTAAAGATCGTCTTCTTTGAATGGGTGTGTATGTGGTTTCCTGTGTTTCTGCTGCCAGCCTCTAGTGGACGCTCAATGAACTGCAGTTCTTAACACTCCCGCATTGGCTTCATATTCTAAGACCGGAGGTTGCTGCTTGATCAGATCCTATCAAATGTTTTGGAGCAACTTCTAAGTCAGCACTCTCCACCACCATCAACAAAGACTCCAGTGAGGGGCGGCTAAACAGATCTGTAAAACTCAAAGTAAGGGATACTGAAGCTGTTTTGGAAAAGACACCTATGTGGGCTTCCTCTTGAAACCCTGAAAGGAAATGTTGTGTGTTTTTTGGCGTTCATTTCGATCGTTGGTTGAGTTGAAGTTAGGGTTTAGTGAGACTTTAATTTGAGTTACAATCTGTGAGAACGGTTTGGAAGTGGGATTTTGTTGGTGAGAGATTTATGAACAGAGACTAGAACAAGCACAGAGGGCTTTAACGCACCACAAGATCATTTTAACATCAGGTCTTAACACTGGAGTCGTTCTCCAACAGGACTGCACTGTTGCCTCCACACACACACATACAGACACGCACCCACACACACACACGGTGCCACAGATATTCATGGAAATGGAAATTGGTCATACATAACTGCTGCTGATGGCTTCCAGTTTTGTCAGCTGCTCTGAAAGACGGCTCAGTCTCTGAGTGGAGGACAGAGGGAGGAGGAGGAGAAGAACAGGGAACAGAGAGTTATGTTGAGGGTGAAGAACAGCTAACCTGCAGCTTCTGGTAAAACCATCACGTCTGTCCTGTCGTAGGAGGAGGACATGCTGCGTTTCTGCAGCCTCAGATCTGTTTCACCGGCTCCATGCCTCCGTAAGGAATGCAGCTCATGAAGGCCAACTCAAATAATTAAATCTCTTTGGGAGCCGATGTGGAGCTCAGATGTTTAGCCGACCTCTGTGCTGAGTTTTCATTACTAATGCTTATTTATTTTTGGGAAAGTTTTGAGATACTGTCCCGGGAATCAGTGGTGGGAATGCTCCAAGAGATCATATCTGATTATGGATGCATAGATATATCGTGAAGGTGTAATAACTTAATCTCTTTTAAAATCTTTTAGCATCTTTCAGTGAGTTGTTTTAGGTTTTAAGCAGGTGAATGTGTCTCCCCCAAAGACAGAACATGAACACACCACAGTCAGGACTCCCAAACTTGGGAAACAGGAGCATGTGAGGAGGTGAAGTGTGTGTGGAAGTAGAGATCACACCTGCAGCACACTCCGAGTATGAGGTCAGCCAGAGGTTTGAGAGCATGACTCCACCAGCGTTAATGAGAGGTCAATGTAAACACAGGACACTGGAAAATAAAGGGTGTGTGTGTGTGAGAGTGTGTGTGTGTGTAAGTGGCTGCACCGTGCCAACTTCACCGTTCTGTGCAGACTTCCTGTTTCTTGGTTTCCCGCGACATTCTTCAGCAATAAGCTCATGCCACACACAAACACACACACACACCCACACACACACACACATGCATGCACACACACACACACACACAAAATAAAAAGGGTTTCTCCCCCTTTTTTTTTCTATATTCTGTCGTCTTTCTCGTGTACGTGATTTTCCTCTCCTCAGTAATGAATGATGTCACCTCACTGTGTTTTGACTTTACACCACAGTATTAGATGAGAGCTCCGTGTTTCCACCTGTCACCTTGGTGTTGTCAGAGTCAGGTGAGAGGTGAAGCTGAGTATACAGAGAGAGAGAGAGATAAAAGTGTTCAAGGATTTAAACCTTAACACTGGTTGTTCCAAATCTTTAAAACAGAGTGTCTGCAGACTGCCTGACTCAGGAGGACATTACTACGGTGGCCCTGAGAGCTCACAGCACTGCAACTTAAGAAAACACATGCAAAAAGACAAAACACAAGAAAATTAAGAAAACATCCTCATCAATTTGACAACACATGCGCAGCATTTAGAAAAACGCTCTGCAAAGACCACAGAACAACACATTAGAAAAACAGGATGCAAATAGACCGCAACACAACGGAAGTGTTTCCAGAGGACACTTAAAATAGATGCACACGTCTGCGCATGTGTTGTCAAATTGATGAAGCTGTTTTCTTAATTTGCTTGTGTTTTGTCTTTTTGCATGTGTTTTCTGAAGTTGCAGTGCTGTGAGCTCTCAGGGCCACCGTACATTACATATGCGTATACCTTACATTCCCTGAAACTTGAATCTAAAACTCCAATTAACAATGCTTCTGTATTCAAACCCTGACAGTAGCTTATTCCTCTGTCTTAAATTGCGTCCCAGGGCTCCTTAGATCCTCCCATATTCCCAATTTTCCAAGTAAGGTTTATGAGTTAAACTTTGTCCGTGATGAAATGATGATGAACAGCAGATGAAAGATTGTTCTGAATCTCGAAATGACTCAGAGCTTTCAAACAAGTTGGTAGTTGTCTGAAAGTGAATGCATGCTCTAGTACTCTTCTTAAAACCAATAAGACTCTGATTTCTATGTAGTGATAGCCAACTGATTAGACACTTTCTGTCTTGTTAATCAGTGTCTATAGGTGCTTTTCATCAAGCGTCCACTAGAGGCTGGCTGCAGAAACACAGGAAACCACATACACACCCATTCAAAGAAGACGATCTTTACAGCAGAAATAAACATGTTTACAGCCTGGGACAAGAGACGGTTGAGGTCTGCATAGCTCATTTCTCTATCCACACACACTGTACGGGGGTGAGTTTTTTTTATAACTTGTTATTTTTGAAGATATTAAACTTACTAGTTTTGCCCAAATAAGGGCATAGCTGACTTGATTGACAGGTGGGAACACTGTAGCTGTTAGCGAGGAGGCTAAAGGCCCGCCTCTTTACCTCACACTAGCTTGGATGAAGTTAGGTTGATTTCAACATTTCCAATATGGCAGCTGCCGACGATCGGCTTCAAAACAGCGCTTCAAAAAGACATCACGGGTCTACGTCCATTTTTTATAGTCTATGATGCAGACTGGTAAACACACTCTTTTTAAGTTGCTCTGCTCGTCTCTGCAAACGGTTTTATGATGAAGTTGTAGGACCGAACGTAATGTTGCTGTTAAATCTTTTTTGCAAGTTTGGACAGTGAGCGGGATTCTTGTAGTTTTCTAACCCAACATCTACTTCCTGTATTTAACCATTTATGCAACAACAGACCTGCAGTGTTGCCTGAGATGTAGCTACAACAAATGCTCTCTACTTCATTTAGAAATCGCTCTGACTACTTCAGCCACAAGAAAATGAACAATACCAGAACCACAAAACATGTCCACTAAATGTCATGGTTTCCCCTCAGGGAACCAGAACACTGAGTTCCAATGATGTCACCTCTATAACAGATTAACTCCCTCACAATGTGTGGACGCTCAAGGAACTGCAGTTTATAACACTTCTGCATGGGCCTCATATTTTGAGACCGGAGGTTGCTGCATGTACACAACTGTTATTAGCAATTAACAACTAGCATGAGCACTGTGTAACGTCACTAATAAAACATAATAATAGGAAGAGAAGACGACAGAAATCCTTAACTGAGGTGGTAAAGCTGCTTCCCTGCTTCCTACAGATATGCCTATCTAGATTTACTTCCTCCTCTTCGTTAATTATGAAAGTCTTTTTTCTGTCAACATCCCAACCTCTGATTATCGTCTGCACATCTCAACAGTCTTAAACACGCTGCCAAATTTCCACATCAAACCCTACTGTACTGTCATGTCGTCAGAGCCCTTAGACCGCAGAACACCATTAAAACCTGCACTAAAAGTCTGAGGGGTTTTACATCAGGGATCCATGAAAAGAAGAAACACGGCGTCTGAAGCTCGTTTTAATTCCACCCTGTAATAACACAACAGGCCAAACACAACTGGGACTTACTGTGACATGAAGCCAGACAAATTGTGTAAAGTTTTACGAGCCTGTGATGTATTTTATGGGAATGAGCTCATGGTAATTTCTTTAACATGCAGGCAGAGGCATAGAGTCCTGCTGAAACCCCCTATGGTCCTCTGGTGTGTGTGCGCTTGTGTGTGTGAGTGTGTGTGTGTGTCAGGCTACAAAAGGTCAGTCACACATATGGGTCTGTCTTGGTTTATTTACCGTCTGTGTGCATGTGCAGTCGTGAGCGCTGTTGGAAAAACTTGAGGTACCTCCGTGTGACTGTTCAAATAAGCAGGAGCTTCAGTCTGCAGACAGAACTGAACTTTATGAGGACATTTCTCTTGATTTGCAACATTTGGGAGGACTGAATTTAGAAACAACTTCCCTTTAGTTTTCTGAAAGTAGTTTTTGGACAATCTAACAGATGGGACATCACAGTGGCGTACGCAGGATGTTTGAGGGAGAAAGAAAAAAAGGGCCCGTCCTTTCAAACCCCTGGTACTCACAGTTTAGGAGGAATTTAAATGTTAAAGGTTTACACATTTTAGGGGCATCCAGAGGGAACTTTTTTACACTTTAAACATTTAAAGGGCATCCAGAGGGAACTTTTTTATACGCTTTAAACATTTGAGGGTTATCCAGAGGGAACTTTTTAATGTATTAAAGATTTAAGGGGCATCCAGAGGGAACTTTTTTACACTTTATACATTTGAGGGGCATCCAGAGGGAACTTTTTAATGTATTAAACATTTAAGGGGCATCCAGAGGGAACTTTTTTACACTTTAAACATTTAAGGGCCATCCAGAGGTCACTTTTTTATACGCTTTAAACATTTAAGCGGCATCTAGAGGGAACTTTTTTACACTTTACACATTTGAGGGGCATCCTGAGGGAACTTTTTAATGTATTAAACATTTAAGGGGCATAGAGAGGGAACTTTTTTACACTTTATACATTTGAGGGCTATCCAGAGGGAACTTTTTTAAACTTTATACATTTGAGGGGTATCCTGAGGGAACTTTTTAATGTATTAAACATTTAAGGGGCATCCAGAGGGAACTATTTTACTTTTTATACATTTGAGGGGCATCCAGAGGGAACTTTTTTACACTTTACACGTTTAAGGGGCATCCAGAGAGAACTTTTTTCGCTTTATACATTATAGGGGCATCCAGGCACTTTTAAAGATTTGAGGGGCATGAAGAGGTCACTTTTGTACACATTAAATATTCAAGGGGCCATCCTGAGGTCACTTTTTATACGCTTTAAACACTTGAGTTGCATACAGAGGGCTACTTTTTCATGCATTTTCCAGTGAAAGAGCACCCAAAAGGCATTTTTAATGTTTAACTACTACAGTGTAATCCATGAGGGCACTTTACTGTGTTTTTTTTTTTTTACATGAGGGTCCCAGGGGGGTGGTGTACCCACCTGAGTACACCACTGCACTGCGACTCCATGTTATCCTCTTTATTGTTATGAATAATCTGACTTTATCTGCTTTATTATTGGCTGCTGTTTCACAATCTGCCATGAGCTCCATGTGTAACGGTGAGACTGGCCAGGCATACACATGGATCCCATTTCATTGCAACAAAACAAGAGCATTTAAGTCAGATGAATCATTAACACCGATCCCAACACACACACACTCTCACACACACACACACACATGTAAAATAGGACAATGAAACAGCACTACAGGAATTTTAATTGACCTCTATAGTGCATTTTAAGCTCAGTGGTTCCATCAGTGAGTGAAAAAAGCAGGCATCCTAACTGGAAACAGATTTCAGAAGCAGCCTTGGCCTCTTCAAGTCAACTGTAACTGTAGCTCACACACACACGCACATCACACACACACACACACACACACACACACACACACACATTACACACACACACACACACACACACACACATTACACCACACACACACACACACTTACAGACAGACAGATAGCCAACGCCCCAGACAACTTTAAGACCTGTTTCCTGTCCAGATATCAAAATACAGCTTTGCAAGTGTAAATGTCCATGAAATCTGAACATGTGTGACAGAGGAACATGTTACTGTGCAGCTGCTCCTGAGACATGATGCAGAGGAGACTTCCTTTCCTTTAAAATACACCACTTTTAATATTTATATTTTAATAATTCCTCATAAAAAGTGCAGATCACATTAGAGCAACAGTTTAATCAGACTTCATCTAACCTGCATGTGCAAGATCAAACTTAAAACCAGTCGAAACGCAGAAGAAGAAGAAGAAGAAGAGCCAGGTTAGGAGAGGCAGGAAACAGCAGGAGACAGCGGGGCTCAGAGGCCAGCTTACCGGGCTCAGGTAGAGGACTGCAGTGGGGAGGAGCGGAGACCCCTCAGCTGTGAGCAGCAGCGGAACTCTGCTTCAACCAGAGACCCTCACACGGTCTAAATCCAGACTTCCATCTGCGGCTGCGTCAAGCCAGACAGGCACAGACCGGATATGAGAGGGCGTACTTTCAAATTAAAGCCGGAAGTACGCGTGAGACGCAAGAAAATAATAGTGAAACATTTTTCATTAGTATTATTTTATTGTTTTACATTTTAGTTCTGTTTTCATGTTGATTTAATAGTTTGATTTCTGTTTTTAAAGGCTGAGTTCTACTTTAGTTTTTATTTTCATTATTTTTTATTATTTTATTTTTTATTTTGCTATATTATAATAATAATAATAATAAGAAGAAGAAGAAGAAGAAGAAGAAGAAGAAGAATTATAATAATTATTTTATTTTTAGAGCAACTTTCAAAACCAGGTTACAAAGTACTTTACATGGGCAGCAAAATAAAACAGGCAGGTCATAAAAACACACAAGTCAAGATAAAGAAATAAAACATATGGGGGCGGCAGTAGCTCAGTCCATCGGGACTTGGCTTGGGAACCAAAGGGTCACCGGCTCGAGTCCCAGTATGGACGAGGTTTGGCAAGTGGACTGGTGGCTGGAGAGGTGCTGGTTCACTTGCCTGGGCAGTGCCGAGGTGCCCTTGAGGAAGGCAACCGAACTCCCAACTGCTGGTTGACGGCAGTATCCTCACTCTGACTCTCCCTAAGCATGTCCACTGCATGTGTGTGCATGATTGTATGTATATACCAAAAAAAAACTGTATGTGTAGCATGTACAAAAATAGCATGAGTGAAAAAATTAAATTTCCCCCCTGGGGATCAATAAAATACCTTTCTTCTTCTTCTCTATATTTTAAAAGACATACAATTCCCCTAAAAGAACTCTAAAGGAATACAATTATTTTAAAATATATTTGTTAAGACAGTTAAAATAAAATAAAGTCAAATAAAATTCAGGCTCTGCGATAAAAGTATGTTTTTAGAAGGGATTTGAAAGAGCTCACTGACTCAGCAGACCTGATCTCCTATTTATATTATACATATATTATACAACATAACAAACAAACAAATGAAACAAAAAAGACAAATAAATAAACATTTCAACAAAAGAAAACAGGACAAGCAACACATACAAACAAGCAATCTTTAAATAAAAGTAAGCTGATAGAAAATAAAAATAACACAATGTTCGTTCACAACTCAGATGATGCCTCACTGCAACAACAGCAATCATCAACACGTGTATTTTAATATTTTAATATTTCTTAGTCCTTTTTAAATAAGAACTGCATCTACTGCCCCTTTAATGCAAATATTTTCGTTTTTCCTTCTTTCCTTATTTTTTCTAAAGTAAGGCAGCACATGGACAGACCATCACAACAACATTTGATAGTTCTACTTTATTTTTTATTTTCATTATTATCAAAAAACAAATATAGAGGATATGACACATAATGTGGCTTTTTCACAACATCCTCTCTTCTAAGTATTTGATTCAGGGTGTTACCACTGTTTTCAGATCTGATCTCTTCACTCTGCGTTCTTCTTCATTTCCTGTTGACAACAGTATTGATCAGGCAATATGGATACACAGCTATAATAATATGGGAGGTTCAGTCTTCAGTTATCAGGCACCTCTCCTTTGGAATCATCGACCAGTCAGGGTCCAGGAGGCAGACACCCTCTCTACTTTTAAGAGTAGGCTTCAAACTTTCCTTTTTGATAAAGCTTATAGTTAGAGCTGGATCAGGCTTGGACCAGCTCTTAGTTATGCTACTATAAGCTTAGACTGACACACTGGGATCCTGATTTTCCCTCTCTCCCCTCTCTCTTCCTGTCCCATTAAAGTTACTCACCATAAACCTTTCTGGAGTCTCTGAGCTCCCTTGTCTCATAGGTTCCTCTGTATCACTTTCTGCTGTGAACTCCAGCTGCTACAACTACTACTATCTGTCTCACCACTATCATCTCTCTCCATCTTCATCTCCCTCTATCCCTCTCTCCAACACGGTCTCAGCAGATGTGTGTCTAACATGAGTCTGGTCCTGCTGGAGGTTTCTGCCTGTTAAAGGAAGTTTGCCCTTGCCTACTCTACTTTTAAGAGTAGGCTTCAAACTTTCCTTTTTGATAAAGCTTACCGTTAGAGCTGGTTCAGGCTTTGACCAGCTCTTAGTTATGCTGATATAGGCTTAGACTGACACTCTGGGACCCTGTCTTTCCCTCTCTCTCCTCTCTCTGCCTGTCTCTTACTTTAACTCTTCCTGTCCCATTAAAGTTACTAACCATAGACCTTTCTGGAGTCCCTGAGCTCCCTTGTCTCGTAGGTTCCTCTGGATCTCTGCTGCTGTGGACGTGTCAGACTCCATCTGCTACAACTACTACTATCCGTCTCACCACTATCATCTCTCTCTCTCTTCATCTCCCTCTATCCCTCTCTCCAACACGGTCTCAGCAGATGTGTGTCTAACATGAGTCTGGTCCTGCTGGAGGTTTCTGCCTGTTAAAGGAAGTTTGTCCTTGCCACTGTAACTTGCTAAATGCTGCAAAGTGCTCTGCTCATGGTAGATTAAGATGAGATCAGACTGAGTCCTGTCTGTAAGATGGGACTGGATCTGATCCTGTCTTGATGTTGGGTCTTTGATAGAGGACGGCGTAGACCTGCTCTGTTTGGAAAGAGTCTTGATGTTTGTTGTGTTATATCAAATGTATGAGGTAAATTGACAGACTATCTTTAATTGTTATTGTAAAAACAGAAAAGGCATGTCAATGTCAGGAATTGTTTTTATTTTTTTTCTAGTACACTTGCAGGAAGTTCATCAGAGGAGACACTGTTAATAACATCGGGACTATACAGGAGGGAACTCTATTAAATCTGAGATAACTTTCTCCTCAACATAAGTTAACATTGAAATAAAAACATTCACATACAGACCCATTGCAGGTGTACTCTTCACAAATACAACTGTTATAAACAGCTTCTCCAAACAGAAGAAACACATGTTCAGATCTTTACTTTAAGATAGATGCTATTGTACTGTCTCTTTAAAAGTGCCATAAGAACATTTTTAAAGATATAGGTACATTTACACAACCAATAGAAATGAAAGTGAACCGTATGGAAGAATAAAGAACATTTCCTACATTCCATTTCTCATGTATTAATACTGCTTTAAATCAAAAAGACAGTATTTGTAGCTCAACAGTATTAAAAGAAAATGGATTTTGACAAGGAATTAATTTGTACCGTAGTCATAAAAAATATACTGAAGGGTATTACGTTCATATGAGAAAAAAAAATCTGCTGTTTTTCATGATTAAAGCTCCTGTGAGGAGTTTTTAATTTGATATGAAATAGTCTGAAATTGATATAGATACCTCTTAAGCAAACAAGACCATTAGCATCAAGATTGAATATTTCTATATAGTGATTTTTAATTCCTTTAACTGCTGCAAGGGGTTAGGTGTCAGACTGGATGATTGACAGAATGCTGAAGAAACCGCATTTTATATGGCTTTTGCCACAGCAAATACTCAAAGTGATGCATTTGATTGTAAAGACAGTAGGATGAGTTTTTTTCTGTTAGAACACGCAACTTAAGGCTGATTTATACTTCTGCGTCGAATCGACGGCGTAGCCTACGCCGTAGGTCCGCGTAGCTCCCGTACCTACGCAGAGGCCTACGCACGTAGCTGACGTGCACCTCCTCCAAAAAGTAACTACGCGTAGAGCCGACGCGGACCGCAAGCTCTGTGATTGGTCCGCTCGACGGCTTGGTCTTTCCCGCATTCACAGCACTTCCGGGATCCCGGACATCGGCCACACATCGGCTGTGTATTTCATCTCCTCCTCTCTATTCTTCATGTAATCATGTCTGTATGATAAACAGCAACATGTATCAGCTGTAGATTAACTTAACACGCTCTGAATCGATGTGGAAAAGTAAACAGAGATCGTAGCAGGACCAGAAGCAGGCGACCGGCTATCAGAGAGACCACACTGCCCTCAAGCGTTTCGGAGGAGAATTGCTGCGCGACACGGACACATCGACGCAGAAGTATGTGGGCTCATGTCCGCGTCAACCCCTGCTGCGTAGGGGCGACGCAGAAGTATAAATCAGCCTTTACACATCCACGGGACAAAGTCAGAGGTATCACTTTGTCCACAGGGGGCGCCAAAATCAACACAAACAGAGTTCCTCACAGGAGCTTTAACGAGTTAATTATCTCTGAATTAGGTGAAAAGTGTTTTGTTTTTCTCAGAATGGACGTTACGTCTAAACAGCTGCAGAGTCCTCAGGTGTCTGCGCAATGTTGACAAGCTAATCACAACACCATCGATGTTACTGAGAGACACTATATCTCCCAATGTCTTAAACCCACAGCTAAATAAAACTGGATTAAACTGAACAACCGGGGCGTGTTTACAACAGAGCAGAATTTTTTTTATTTACAAAAAAATGTCTCATAATTCTGAGATAATTAACTTGTTAATTCAGAAAAACAGAGCAGAATTTTTAACTCATGTGAACGCAATACGCTTCAGTAAAAATCAGACCTTTTCAGAAGAATAAAAAGACAAGGAAAGGATGAACCTCAGAGTAAATGATCCCTCACTGAGGCGGGAGCAAAGCAGGCGAGCTTGATCAAATAAGAAAGAACAATAGACTGAACAGTGCATCAGTAAAAAGTGTTGTAAAAGTATCTCTCCCTTGATCTCACTGGCAAATAAAAAGCTTTAAAAAAGATACCCCGAATTCATTCCCCAACTGTATTATTTTAAAATGCCACAAATACTTTTGATCAAACAAACAATTTTCATATTCACAAAGTTTTTATATCTACCAGAAAATAAGTAGTCTGTGTTTTTTTCCCCCCTTAAATTCAAGCACAATATTTTAGTTTGCACTCTTTTGGGATTTCAAACAAACTTGCTTTCACTACAGGCAGTCCCCTCACGGCCAAATTACACCAAAATACAGAATCCAACTGCAGTCAAATATTTGAGTGTCATATAAAAATCAAGTAAGATCATCATACTGCACATTAGCAAATCAAAATATGTACAAATCTACATTAAGTAATTGAATTTCTGAATAGGCACTTTATTTCAAACAGTTCAGCCAGCCCTCAGTCGTCTTTGAGGGTTTAACACCACAAAGACTCGGCTGTCAGCTTGTTTTTTTTTAAAGGAAGATTAAACTAAATGACAACAAACAAACAAACAAACATTAGCCCTAAGAACCAGGTTTCAATCTGACATCAGACACACCCAGGTTTTAAAGATAAAAAGTAAGAGGGTCGCTACGGTGCAGGAAGGAGGGACTTCAACATGCACACATGTTTAAAAGAGAGAGAGAGGATATCCACCTCCTCCTGACTTCCTTCAAAAAAAAGTACCTTGTTAGAGAAGAAATGTAGTGCAACGACAGCCTGTCACCACCGAGGGCAGTTATCATTAATGCCACACAACAACACAATAAATAAATTATAAATAAACAAAATAAATCACATAAATAATCACTTTGTCGCATAAATAAAGAGAACAGACTGATCGAGAAGAGGCAGGCAGTGTTTACACTCCTCAGAGGCGCTCCTGGACTCTGATGTTGGAAGCAGTGTTTGTTGTTTTTTGTGCCTTAAAGAACCTACTTACAATTTTTGTTCTAATTCAGCCCTCCTTTCACTGCTTCACTATTTCCCCGGCCGTGTCTCGTTCTCACAATCACCAACAAAGCAACCGGCCAATCACAACAAACCCCTCTCCACAAATATGTGGACAAATACGATTAGTTACGTAACTGTAGTGTGAACCGCTCTCAAACAAGAATAAATGTTACAGAGCGAAGTGAATGTTAGTCACTGAAGGTCAAAGCAAGCTGGACATATACTGGCCTTCACATCAGGAGCTAGTTCACTACACAGAGAGAAGAGTAAACCATGTTAAGGTCAGAGGTTTGAACCCTGACAGCCCCAAAGAAGCCGGGGCTTTGAGAGAGAGTGTATATTACAGCACTGGTGAGTCGCCACAGTAGTACAAACTGAAGAGGAAACACCAGCCACATTTTGAAGCATCCAGAAGAAGTGGCTAAACGTGCATCTCGCTTGGTTCTAAGTAACCTTTAAAAAAACAAGAGGTGTGCTTGATTTGTCGTACCTACCGTCCATGGAGTGCAGTCACATTCAGTTTTATCGTTACCTCCTGAAGTGAGAGTTAAATCAAGCGCGCCTCAGGTTTTACAAACAACAGGATTTTACGTATCGAGCAGTTTCGATAAAAACTCCAAAACACACCGTCTAACTCTCTCCTGACAGTACGAGCGTTCTTAGAGTCTGTGTCGGCGAGGGTCCGAGCGTGGAGGGGATGGCGGTGGCGGCAGAGTGACGGTGGTAGGGGGCTCCACCGGATCGTCCATGGGCAGGACCAGACGTGTGCCCCTGATCGCCACTTCGTGCTCCGCCAGGGAGAGCTCGTGATCCAGACCTTCGTCGGACGGGCCGCCCCCGGTGCTCGCGGTGGAGGAGCGCTTGCGGTTGATGGTGCGGGAGCCGGAGGCGTCTGTGGTGACGGTGACGTCCGCGAACATGGAGCTCACGTTGGCGTCGTTCAGGATGAAGTCGGAGTCGTCGTCGTTGTGGAGCTGACCTTCGTTCTGGTGAGGGGGGGAACGAGAGAAGAATCAAGGGATGAGTACTTCTACTTTAGATCATCCACATGAACACAGAGGGGGTTCTATCTCAGGACTCTGCTGGGACACTTAACTCAGTACATGGACCAGTATACGACAACAAGTCCTGACTTTAATCACAAGTTAATTCTTCTTCATCTTCAGAGTGAAACAGATTTATATCACAAATAAAAACTGGTTCAGAAAACATCTTCAACATCGTGTCGTGTTTTCAAACCTCGTAGGCCTGTGGGCTGGTGAGGCATCGGGCCAGAGGTCCACAACAAGCCGGCATGGTGGCAGTGAGAGGGGGGCCGCTGTGGGTCAGGAGGGGCTTAAGGTAGCTGGGGAGCAAGCTTGTCAAGGACTATAGAGAAGTGACTTCAGTTAGACAGTTTCATTTCACTTCAATGTTGCTGCAAATCAAACAAAATAATCCAAATATAAAGTTTAAAATATGCTTTTATGAGTCTGGTCCTGCTGGAGGTTTCTGCCTGTTAAAGGAAGTTTGGCCTTGCCACTGTAACTGCAAAGTGCTCTGCTCATGGTGGATTTTTCCTTTTTGATAAAGCTTATAGTTAGACCTGGCTCAGGCTTGGACCAGCTCTTAGTTATGCTGCTATAGGTAGGGATGTTAGAGATGTGCCGAAGCTTCGAAGCGTGTGTCGAGTATTTGAGGGGGGCGTTTCCGCGAAGCGCGTATCGAGGCTTCCTTATTCAATTCAATGCTTCACACACCAAAGGCATGGTGTCATTATAATCACTGCTCTTATTTTACATTTATTGTCCACTTGATGGCGCAGTAGAGCAAATGGAGCACCATGAAACTTCGGCCCATGAGTGAACCAATTGGATGGAAAGCCTCAATGCTTCAAGAAGCTTCATCTCGCCATCACTAGCTATAGGCTTAGACTGACACACTGGGATCCTGTCTTTCCCTCTCTCTCCTCTCTCTGCCTTTGACTTACTTTAACTCTTCCTGTCCCATTAAAGTTACAAACCATAGACCTTTCTGGAGACACTTGTTTAGTGGATTCCTCTGCCCTGCTGCTGTGGACGTGCCAGACTCCAGCTGCTACAACTACAACTATCCGTCTCTTCACTATCATCTCTCTCTCTCTTCATCTCCCTCTATCCCTCTCTCCAACACGGTCTCAGCAGATGTGTGTCTAACATGAGTCTGGTCCTGCTGGAGGTTTCTGCCTGTTAAAGGAAGTTTGCCCTTGCCACTGTAACTTGCTAAATGCTGCAAAGTGCTCTGCTCATGGTGGATTAAGATGAGATCAGACATTTGTTGTGATTTTGTGCCATATCAATAAAGATTGATTGATTAACAACACTTCCCTTAATGCTTAAGAACATAGTACCAGACTTGCAAACTATATCAAATCATACATTTCTGATTTGTGCCGGATAAAATAATTCATCTTTACCTTTTATTTTTACCATGTTAATCTATTTAATTCCACAGTTTCAACATTTTACACTGAATTTGTGTGAAACCCCCAAAACTGAGCTTTAAACCTCTTAAAGCTTCATGTGCTCGACTCTTGTAGAAGTCATACAGTTTGAGGAGAGCGCCCTCTGGTGTCCAGAGCTGAATGCAGCACCCACACTCCCTCAGACAGCAGCTCACACACACACACACGATCAATCAAAGGATACTTTCTGTCAAAGTTATACCAGATCCTGAAAGGCCAAGCGCTCTCATGTTTGGTGTTCCTCCTCTGTGTGCCGTCCAACATGGCTGAACTCTGCAAAGCAGAACGTTTTTGTTAGTTTCTGTTTTAGTAACTTGAGAAACAAAAGAGTTGAGTTTGTGTTTATAACTTACAAAGTTGTCTTGATCAGAATCCACGCCCACCCTGAGAGGAAAGATACAGACAGTGAGTTTGACTGACAGATCTTCTCCAGGGGAAGTGACACGCACAGAAACAGAATGACTAATGCATAAAAAAACGAAGCATGGACTCACGGTATGCTCATGAAGGACAGCATGGGCATGGTGCCGCCTCCACAGATCCACACAGTGAAGAAGACGATCAGGAGGGTGGTCGAGAACATCATCTGACGGGCGTAGGTCGCGGTGTCTCGGATGGAGAGAGCGAAGGTCATCGCCCCGCGTAGACCTGGAGGACACAGACAGAAGTGTGTGGGAAGGAGAAACTGCGTGTGCGTGTGTGTGTGTGTGTGTGTGTGTGTGTTTCACTTTAAGACCGTGTGTGAATTCAAAAGCTCTGAGCCAAGCTTCAAGTTGTCAGTTATGAGATATGTTTGAGAACATCTTCAGCGTCACATTTCACAGATTTGGTAAAGTCTAAAAGGTCAAAGGTGAGGCTTCAGCTGAGAGCACAAACGACCTTGTACTGTCAGCTGCAGCCTCACCTCTGAGTTTTCATGTTAAAACTACTTTCACCTGCGTCATCAGAGACCTGAAGGAGATCTCTGTTATCAGCCGGTTTCCTTCAGTACTGAATCTGAGAATGAAACCTCAAGCATCGATGCACAAAATGATCCAGGCTTGTGTCTTTAAACCGCTCTCTTCCACTGGCTCGGTTTGTTTTGATGGAACCTGAGGCCTGTGTTACTCAAAGTTCAGCACGTCCAGGGTACTTCTGAGTCATCACGCTTTGCAAAGGTGGATGTAAACTGTCGGCTGAACACAAGTCTTTGCACAGATGTATTGTTATGGTACTTTCTATATTTTTTTTAATAGATCAAAGCATAAAAAAGACTTGCATCCGTATCTCATGAGTACAAATACAAGGCTGTAGTTATTCTATACGTCTCTCTTATACAAACTGAACATTTTAACCCTCCTCCAGTCTCAGAAGCTGTGCACAGAGAACCTGCATGAGGAGAACAGATCGTCAAAAGGTAGATCTGATCTGATCGGTCTCAGCAGACATGTGTCTAACATGAGTCTGGTCCTGCTGGAGGTTTCTGCCTGTAAAAGGAAGTTTGTCCTTGCCTACTCTACTTTTAAGAGTAGACTTCAAACTTTCCTTTTTGATAAAGCTTATAGTTAGAGCTGGGTCGGGCTTGGACCAGCTCTTAGTTATGCTGCTATAGGCTAAGACTGCTGGGGGAACTGACACACTGGGATCCCCTCTCTCTGACTGTCTCTTACTTAAACTCTTCCTGTCTCATTAAAGTTACTAACCATAGACTTTTCTGGAGTCCCTAAGCTCCCTTGTCTCGTAGGTTCTTCTGGATCTCTGCTGCTGTGGACGTGCCAGACTCCAGCTGCTACAACTACTAATACCCGTCTCACCACTATCATCCCTCTCTCCAACTCGGTCTCAGCAGATGTGTGTCTAACATGAGTCTGGTCCTGCTGGAGGTTTCTGCCTGTTAAAGGAAGTTTGTCCTTGCCACTGTAACTTGCTAAATGCTGCAAAGTGCTCTGCTCATGGTGGATTAAGATGAGATCAGACTGAGTCCTGTCTGTAAGATGGGACTGGATTTTGATGTTGGGTCTTTGATAGAGTACGGTCTAGACCTGCTCTGTTTGGAAAGAGTCTTCAGATAATGTTTGTTGTGATTTGGTGCTTTTTAAATAAAGATTGATTGACCCCTTATTCTGTACATAATCAGAACACCAGAGCAGGTTAGTTACCATAACAGACAGTCTACCCCAGGAAGTACAAAACCAACTCTGAAGTCCTCACTCAGGGTTTAATGTGGCTAGTTGTTAATCCAGGATCATAGTACAGGCCTCAGGTCCCAGCTGTGTGCAAACTTGAGAGCCCTGAGATTTGATTGTCTCACCTGCAAACATCATGACGTGCTGGAATTTTGTTCCAATCTTGTTCTTGCGCCCCAGGTTGAGCATGAAGGACAAAGGGTAGATGTTTGCTGCTCTGCCCACAAACACAGCCAGCTACACAACGCAGGGAAGTCAAGGACACAACTCACAGAACAAAGACAGAGCAGGCTGGAGGAGAACATAATAATACTTTTCTGTCTCTTTAAGGCTTCTTTTGGTTTCTGAGCAGTGTAAAGGATACAAAGGCTCCAATGATGAACAAAGGGTTAAAGACGTGGGACTGGAAGGAGAAGAGAGTCAGACCCATGTAGGAGAAGATGAAGTTCTCCGCCAGGAAGTTCAGCAGCTCAAACAACTGATGGAGAGAAGATAAACAAACGTGAACAAGCTGCACGATGACGCATTCACTTCCTGCTGATTGAAGATTTGATGAGGAAGATCATTTCGGTGCGAGTTTGCATGCATTTTCTTATTCATGGAAGCATATTAGCAACCAAAGTTACAATTATACATCATTTATTGCATCATCACAGATCCGGCCAGATTGTGCAGACTGTGCAGGATTTGAAGTTAGACAGAAGTGTTAATTTCATCAGAAAACAGAAGTAGGAACTTCCACTAACGGGACATTTTTCGCTGGTAGCTGACTGGTCGGATATCAGTGACCGTCAGGAAGAGTGTCTCTTTGTGTTGTTGACGAAGGTGATGCATGGAGTCTCGCCCATTCTTGATTTGGATTTCTCGGTAACACAAACAAGTGCTGAAAACGCTGAACTGCACTTGAACTTGTGTGGCACAGAAAAGAGCAGCGCCAGCACGAAACATGTCGAGAGAGGACACAGGCCCTCACTGTGACCAATCAGCTGTAAGACTGAGGGCTGGCGTGCTGAACTCAGAAACACTCAGCGCTCACCCAAAGTGGACAATTTAAGGAAAAATGTCTCAGCACTCACACTAAATGTAAAACTTTTAAAGTCAGCAGCTTTAATGCCTTTGAATTCACTTCTTGATTTATGGTTCTGGTCGGTTTTATGATCAACTGAGATTTCTAGTTTGTTAAATCTTCCTGTCCCATTAAAGTTACTAACCATAGACCTTTCTGGAGTCCCTGTTCTCCCTTGTCTCGTAGGTTCCTCTGGACCTCTCCTTTGGAATCATCTACCAGGGTCAGGGTCCGGGAGGCAGACACCCTCTCTACTTTTAAGAGTAGGCTTCAAACTTTCCTTTTTGATAAAGCTTATAGTTAGAGCTGGATCAGGCTTGGACCAGCTCTTGGTTATGCTGCTACAGGCTTACACTGCTGGGGGAACTGACCCACTGGGATCCTGTCTTTCCCTCTCCATGCTCTCTGTCTGTCTCTTACTTTAACTCTCCCTGTCCCATTAAAGTTACTAACCATAGACCTTTCTGGAGTCCCTGTTCTCCCTTGTCTCGTAGGTTCCTCTGGACCTCTCCTTTGGAATCATCTACCAGGGTCAGGGTCCGGGAGGCAGACACCCTCTCTACTTTTAAGAGTAGGCTTCAAACTTTCCTTTTTGATAAAGCTTATAGTTAGAGCTGGATCAGGCTTGGACCAGCTCTTGGTTATGCTGCTACAGGCTTACACTGCTGGGGGAACTGACCCACTGGGATCCTGTCTTTCCCTCTCCATGCTCTCTGTCTGTCTCTTACTTTAACTCTCCCTGTCCCATTAAAGTTACTAACCATAGACCTTTCTGGAGTCCCTGAGCTCCCTTGTCTCGTAGGTTCCTCTGGATCTCTCCTTTGGAATCATCCACCAGGGTCAGGGTCCGGGAGGCAGACACCCTCTCTACTTTTAAGAGTAGGCTTCAAACTTTCATTTTTGATAAAGCTTATAGTTAGAGCTGGATCAGGCTTGGACCAGCTCTTGGTTATGCTGCTACAGGCTTACACTGCTGGGGGAACTGACCCACTGGGATCCTGTCTTTCCCTCTCCATGCTCTCTCTGTCTCTTACTTTAACTCTCCCTGTCCCATTAAAGTTACTAACCATAGACCTTTCTAGAGTCCCTGAGCTCCCTTGTCTCGTAGGTTCCTCTGGATCTCTCCTTTGGAATCATCTACCAGGGTCAGGGTCCGGAAGGCAGACACCCTCTCTATACTTTTAAGAGTAGGCTTCAAACTTTCCTTTTTGATAATGCTTTTAGTTAGAGCTGGATCAGGCTTGGACCAGCTCTTATTTATGCTGCTTTAGTCTTAGACTGACACACTGGGATCCTGTCTTTCCCTGTCTCTGCTCTCTCTGCCTGTCTCTTACTTGAACTCTTCCTGTCCCATTAAAGTTACTAACCATAGACCTTTCTGGAGTCCCAGAGCTCCCTTGTCTCGTAGGTTCCTCTGGATCTCTGCTGCTGTGGACGTGTCAGACTCCAGCTGCTACAACTACTACTATCTATCTCACCGCTATCATCTCTCTCTCTGTCTTCATCTCCCTCTATCCCTCTCTCCAACACGCTCTCAGCAGATGTGTGTCTAACATGAGTCTGGTCCTGCTGGAGGTTTCTGCCTGTTAAAGGAAGTTTGTCCTTGCCACTGTAACTTGCTAAATGCTGCAAAGTGCTCTGCTCATGGTGGATTAAGATGAGATCAGACTGAGTCCTGTCTGTAAGATGGGACTGGATCTGATCCGGTCTTGATGTTGGGTCTTTGTTCATAATAGAACATAGAGTACGGTGTCTATGGAGTCTGAGGATTACGTTTGTTGTGATTTGGCGCTTTATAAATAAAGATTGATTGATTGATCTTACTCCCCCTTTGTAATGCAGCTCGCAGTGACTCTCAGTTTGATTTCGATGAACTGTTTTTGATTAATATTTGCAGATTTGTGTCATTATGTATCTCTGTGGTTTTTCTGTGGTTTTCCACCTGCTGTCATGCTCATAAATGTGTCACGCACACCCAGCAGCTGACACTTGTTCATTTCTAAAAGCTGCTGTTCTGACATAAGCAGTTTTGATCTTTATTCACTTGTACTCACATTGTGTATAATCAGCTGCCATCTTAACCCATTGACATTAATGTTAACTCCTTCATGTAAAGTCCTCTGAGTGAAAACTGTGCTGACATTTAGTTCTTTGACTAACGATGACAACAACACATTACAGCTGAGCCACAACGTTTGAACATGTGTCGACTGTCTCAGCTTCAGCTTCTGTGACTGGTGTGATCAATAACCTGTAACCAGGCGACCAAAAGTCATGTTTTTATTTAGGACGCATTGCAGCAGCAGTGACCCGCCCCCTACTTCAGTGGAAACCTGCCCGTGAGTTTCTCAGAAGTCTCCCCTTAACGTCAGATATTTGTTTCACTATCTTTAAAAAAGACCGGCTGTTTCACAACATCCTCTCTTCTAAGTATTTGATTCAGAGTGTTTCCACTGTTTTTAGATATGATCTTTAACACTGTGTTCTTCTTCACTTCCTGGTGGCAACAGCACTGGTCAGGCAATATGGATGCACAGCTATAATAGTATGGGAGGTCGAGCCTTCAGTTATCAGGCACCTCTCCTTTGGAATCATCTACCAGTCAGAGTCCGGGAGGCAGACACCCTCTCTACTTTTAAGAGTAGGCTTCAAACTTTCCTTTTTGATAAAGCTTATAGTTAGAGCTGGATCAGGCTTGGACCAGCTCTTATTTATGCTGCTACAGGCTTACACTGCTGGGGGAACTGACCCACTGGGATCCTGTCTTTCCCTCTCCATGCTCTCTCTGTCACTTACTTTAACTCTCTCTGTCCCATTAAAGTTACTAACCATAGACCTTTCTGGAGTCCCTGAGCTCCCATGTCTCGTAGATTCCTCTGGACCTCTCCTTTGGAATCATCTACCAGGGTCAGGGTCCGGGAGGCAGACACCCTCTCTATACTTTTAAGAGTAGGCTTCAAACTTTCCTTTTTGATAAAGCTTTTAGTTAGAGCTGGATCAGGCTTGGACCAGCTCTTATTTATGCTGCTATAGGCTTAGACTGACACACTGGGATCCTGTCTTTCCCTCTGTCTCCTCTCTCTGTCTGTCACTTACTTTAACTCTTCCTGTCCCATTAAAGTTACTAACCATAGACCTTTCTGGAGTCCCTGAGCTCCCTTGTCTCGTAGGTTCCTCTGGATCTCTGCTGCTGTGGACGTGCCAGACTCCAGCTGCTACAACTACTACTATCAGTCTCACCACTATCATCTCTCTCTCTCTTCCTCTCCCTCTATCCCTCTCTCCAACACGGTCTCAGCAGATGTGTGTCTAACACAGGACTTCCACCAGATCTGTGTCTGGTCCATCTCTGATCCGCTGCGGTCCTGGGAGTTGACACATTGACTAGAATGGAAACCTATCAGATTGGACGGACCGGACACGGATCTGGTGGAATTTGGCCGTAACATGAGTCTGGTCCTGCTGGAGGTTTCTGCCTGTTAAAGGAAGTTTGTCCTTGCCACTGTAACTTGCTAAATGCTGCAAAGTGCTCTGTTCATGGTGGATTAAGATGAGATCAGACTGAGTCCTGTCTGGAAGATGGGACTGGATCTGATCCTGTCTTGATGTTGGGTCTTTGTTCATAATACATAGAGTACGGTCTAGACCTGCTCTGTTTGGAAAGAGTCTTCAGATAACGTTTGTTGGGATGTGTTGCCATATTAATAAAGATTGATTGATTGAGATTTATTCTAAAAGATGATGTGTTACCTGTTTGCTCCTGTCCTGAGATTCAGGGGAGAGATTGTTGAATGTGTAGTGAGCCTGAGTGATTCCACAGAACAGCACAGCCACCACACCTGAAATAGAAACGTAAACATTCAACACTTCCTGGAGACATCAGATCGCCTTCCTGTTTCATTTCATTGAAAATAAAAAGACAAATGAGTCCAATTTTGGCTCCTTTGACCACTTATACATGTGAAAACTACTTAAATCAAACAACTGAAATCTCAAATTTATACAGTAGTCAAAGTTGAAAGAAGATGCTGTATATCACATTCTAAACTGCATGCATTACTTCTGTGTACAGGTATACCTGTGAACCCGCAGGCTTCAGCCAGCAGGAAGGTGCTCCAGGACATGAGGAAGAAGAGAGCCGTCTCCAGCAAAGGGAAGTCCCTCAGCTTCGTGAACTTTGTCACGTGAGGAAAACCAAGAGTCAAGGAGCAAAACCATGCGACAGAACTACTTAGTTAAAAACATTGTTAAATCCAAATGCTAAATATACATCTAAATGTTAAATATAAATCTAAATGTTCAATGTTAAATCTAAATGCTAAATCTAAATCCAAATGTTCAAAAATAAGTCTAAATGCTAGTCTAAATGTTAAATATAAATCTAAATGTTAAATCTACATCTAAATGTTAAATATAAATCCTAATGTTAAATATAAATCTAAATGTTAAATCTACATCTAAATGTTAAATATAAATATAAATCTTAAATCTACATCTAAATGTATAAAAACAAATCTAAATGTTAAATCTACATCTAAATGTTAAATATAAATATAAATCTTAAATCTACATCTAAATGTTAAATATAAATATAAATCTTAAATCTACATTAAATGTTAAATATAAATATAAATATTCAACTTTACATCTAAATGCTAAATATAAATGTTAAATATAAATATAAATTTTAAATATAAATATGAATGTTAAATATACATCTAAATGTTAAATATAAATCTTAAATATACATCTAAATGTTAAATATAAATGTAAATGTTGGATGTTAAATCTAGATGCTAAATATAAATGTTAAATCTACATCTAAATGTTAAATCTAAATGGTTAATATAAATCTAAAAGTTCAACGTTATATCTAAATGCTAAATATAAATGTTAAATATAAATACAAATGTTAAATCTACATCTTAATGTTAAATATAAATCTAAATGTTGAATCTACATCTAAATGCTAAATATAAATGTTAAATCTAAATGCTAAATATAAATGTTAAATCTAAATGCTAAATATAAATAAAAATGTTCAACGTTAAATCTAAATAATAAATATAAATGTTAAACCTAAATATAAATATTGAATATAAATATAAATGTTCAATGTTAAATATAAATATAAATGTAAATATAAATATTAAATATAAATCTAAATGGTAAATATTTGTATTTAACATTTAGATTTAACGTTGAACATTTAGATTTAGATTTAACATTTAGATTTAACGTTGAACATTTAGATTTAGATTTAACATTTAGATGTATATTTAGTATTTGGATTTAACAATGATTTTACCTTAATATATTTTTCACAACAAAATGAAAAGTGAAGAAGATCACAAATATTCCTCTAAATGGGATAAAAAAAAGTGACTTTTAAAAATTCACTTGTTTTTGGAGCTAAATGTGGAGAGTGTTGCTGTTATTTTCGATGTGCACAACTTTACAAACTGCTCCATAAAATCAGCCCCATATCAAGTGATAATTCAGCAGACATCAGTTTAAATGCTACAGTCATACTGTGCTTGTTCAGCTGACGCACACTGCTGTGAGTAACAGAGAAAGGATATGAAAGCAGTCATGACTCCGGTGGCCACCCCGAGAGCGAAGGATCCGCTGAAGACGCCCAGAAAGATGCCGAAGGATTTCAACAAGGCCATGGCCTCAAAGCTGTGGCTGTTATCTCCGGTGGGCTGGTACGCCACAATAGAGCTGACGTGCAGATAAACAGAGAGAGAGAAAATAAATAGAAAGACATTTTCACAGAAAAGGGAAGCTGGTCAGAGAGGAAACACATGCTCACACGAGGAAGATCATTAAGCAGAAATCAGGCAAAAGATCAAATCCGCAGCAACTAAAATATAATGATGGCTGAGGTGTGCTTCCCTGTACATTCGATGACTTTGTACAAATTTAAAGGGCTTAAGTTAACACTTAAAAATAGCAAAGCCATCACACACATGCACTGGAGTTTGGGATTTACTGTCATTAAAGGGAGGGGTTCAGGGTTTTGCATATTTTGATTCAATATTCAAGAGAACATGTATTTTAGTGATATTTAATTTAGAAGAGACATAAGACAGTTAATTCAGGAGCTGTCCTTCTATGAGAGTAGGAATCAAATTACCAAAAGCCCAACAAAGCAAACGTATAGATTATGAAATGAACTATAATAAAAGCAGAATGTTCTAGTCATATGCAGAGCCTATAGAGCAGAAAGAAAACTGAAAACCACACAAGACACTGGCATGAGAAGGATGCAGTTGCAGCAGGATGCAGGGGAGGATTCAAATAAAGACCTGCAGCATATCCACATGTTTAGGTTTTAACTCTCTAGCTCTGCCAGCACATCCACGCATATCACCCACCCACACCCACCGGGGAGTAAATGTCTGGTTCTCTCCCAGCCATCCCTCCATGCCCTCAGGCCACACCGGACCAGCATCTTTCTGAGGGAGCACAGCTCCAGCACCGGCCCCCCGCCTACTCTCCTTCTCCAAGCGGAGGAGAACACTACATGCATACATACGTACAGGAAGGCGATGAATGACACAGGAGGTGAAGGAGGGCAAGCAGTGAAATGACAGGGACGGATGTTAGAATGATTATTGACAACACAG